>NC_080037.1:7281978-7906978 GCF_030020395.1 Manis pentadactyla | reverse complement strand
TACCTCAAGATCCTTAGGACCCCAACCTAGACCAAAACACCTGTGGTCTGTCTGTCAAGCAGAAGCAACAGAGTTGCAGACTTCAAAGGTCCAGGAAGGCTTGAACAATGGACATCTCAGCAGCACCCAGTGGGCCTCCCTGACATTTGAGTGTTCCTGTAACTCTCCTGGAACCTTAACATGACCTTGGGTCATGGGAAAGGGAACCCAAATAATGACTAAGTTGGAGTTAATGTTCAGCAACTCTATGCAATAGAAGTCCAGAGACTTATTTAATTTGATTTAAAGCAAATAGAGATGTGACATTTCCTGCTTACCTGAGTTTATTGAATAAGATTTATATTCACTACATAAATGGATGGCTTAGTGATTTATGGTGCATACCTGTGATGGGTAAAATAATAAGCAGTCACTCAAACTAACAGTGGCATACCCAGAGAGAAGCGAGCCTCACAATGACAGAGTGCTATCAGTGGTGCTTATTACCTGTTTTACTCTCTCTGGACACCATTATTTTAACCTAGAAATCTGGATCCATTCTGTCAAGCTCTTTCAATACATGAATACCTGAAAGATCTTTATCAAAATCTTTAGAAAATAGCAAATGGATCCATTGAGAGTGACTAAATTCACTTTCTATAACAATAACAATATGTTAATTGTATCTCTGCAGTCAACATTACTTGGCCTTTCAGGTTAGACCATGTGTATGTAACAATTTGCCTCTTCTGTTCCACCTCAACGAGGAAGGGGAAAATCCTTAATCCCTGTGAAATAAGTGATGGGCTCATGCACCAGCTCAAAGTAAAGCTTTGGAATGCTCGGTCTTTATGGACTTTTCTGCAACATGAGGCTTTTCTCAGGCCTCCTTAATCTGGGAAAAAGAATTGAATCACATGAGTTGAAAACTTCCACAGTCCTTCCCGTAACCGCAGAGTTACCTCAGTTACTGCCGAGAGTCCCTAGAGGTGCTGGGATGCATTTAGTTCCCCCTTGGACTTGTGCTGTCATCCACTTTTCTGAAGCTCACAGAACCTCTCTCCCTGTCCCTGCCTCCACCGCTCCCTGGGGAAAGGCCAATGTTTACCCCAGGGATGTGGTCCCTGGGGCTTCTAAAGCTTCCTTACCAGATGCCAAGGTTGGGCACTCTCCCTTCAGTCCTCAAGGCAGCAGAGTTTTGCGATCGTTCCCTGTGAAGTAGGGGAAATTGATGTCTCCCCAACTCAAAGGAGTACCGAACCTGCATTGCTTGCCCTCCCTATACAGCCAAGTCCTTCACAAATATAGCTTATTTGATTCTAATTATCACCACAAATCTCCAAAATGCTCAAGAATGGATCCATGGGGCTCAGTCAAGGAAAGACTCTGAGATACGAAGCTAGCCTCCTATCTCCAGTTTTGACCCAAATGTCCCAAGCAAATACCTTCTCTTCTCTTTAAGCAAAAACGTTCTTGAGCAAATTAAATTCTTCTGGTTCTTCTATTTCATCAGAAATGTTCTAATCCTATTTTATAGTCTCTGCTATTTAGGAAAGCTGTAACTTGCTTGAATTTTATAGTAGACCCCGTGTTTCTATGTCCCTGGTCCCAACCATCTATCCCTGCCTATTTCTAAACCACAGACACAAAAGCGACATAACTTCTCTGGTAACCAGAATCCTTTAGGATTTACATAAAGCTTTAGCTAAGATTTGTAGGGTACGTGTGGTTTTCTATCTTCTAACCTTCCTAAAGGAAATTCTAAGGCTGTAAGTGGTCATAGAAACCTTTCCTTTAATTGTCTTCTTTGTACAATTGGACAAAGTGAAGTGATCAAAAAATTATGTTTCAGAACCTCAAGACTTTCATTGTAAAATGATCACAAAATATTGACTTATTTATTTTAAGAAGCCATGCTCTGCTCATTATAATTTTTCTCAAGTATTCCCCACCAGGAAAAACTGTGTGTGTCCTCAAGTTGCATTCAAAATCTCATCACCTTTGAATACCTCCTTGAGCCCCACATTCCATCCACATTCTTCCCCTCACCTTGTTTCAAAGAAAAAGTAAACCGCTCTGTTAGTTTGTACTCTGAAGTTCAGTATTCATGTACCTGCTACAACACATTTCTCATTGAAATAGAGTTGTTTGTGTACGTTTTCCTCACCTGTGAGCCACAAGGATGGAGGCTGTGTCATCTTCATTCATTCATTCATTCAATAAATATCTTGTTTCACTGTTCACCGGACACTATGGTCAGCCCTCTATCTCAAAATATGTTAAATGACTAGTTTTTGCCTGAGCAAAGGGGAAGAAAGAGTTAATTAGGAAATAAATAAATGCCCAACACCTCCTGAAAACAAACTTTCATTCTTTGGTTTCTTCTTCCCAGAAGCAGACATGATACATCAGATTTCCTGCCAGTATATGATGCTTCTCATCTCTTCAAATCCCTTAGGGTAAAAGACAGGCCAGCACATCTGTGTGTATGAGAGGATGACTGGATTTGGTAGCTCAGCTCTGGCTCCCTGAAACCCACACTCCCTGGAGGCTCTGCGTCATCGCAGCCTAATGGTCTCAGAGGCTCTTCTTTCCCCCTTTGACTGAACCCCAAAACGAGTAAATCCTCCCCTCAATTCTCCATTACACACCCAAGCCCATACTGTTATATTTAGGAAGACAAACTAAATTCTCAAAGATGACAACAATGAGAAAAAGACAGCAAGTGAAACTTAGGTGTGGATCCAGGGTAGGCCTCTTCTCGGAGCCCCCGGGAGCTGGGTCTTCCTCCTCAGGCAACCTCAGCCTGCTTCTGTCCCAGGGATACACCGAGGCAAGAGCCAGGGAGTAACGGAACACATTTCCATCCTCCCCCAAGCCTGGGCCCAGGCGAGCAAGGACCTCAGATAGGATCGAGATCCCTTTCCTTCTGGCTAAGCTCCACCTTCATCTTCCTGTGAGTGAAGGTTAGCTTCTTTGCATAATGGTTGACACTGAAAATATCTAGACCTTTTGAGGGAGAATCAAGATCCTGCTTTGGTGTGGGCCTTGCCTATGGGCCCAGACTCAGAGTATAATGATGGCCCGACCTCAGGACAAGAGAGAAGCCTACAGTAAGGGTGACAGGAGGGGATGTTTTCTTCACACTGTCAGTTCCTGGGGGCTGCTTCTTCATCCCAGCTTTTCCTGTTACCCTCTTTTCCTTCTCTTGACCACAAACCTCCTTTCCTATCGTATACGTTGACCCTGGAATGTCACTTGCCTCTGGCTTGTCTTCTCAGCTTTGACTTCAGAACACCCAACACAGAGCACACCTTTGCTTGTACATGCACACACACACACATACACACACACACCTGAAAATAAGTGAACACATGTCCCTCAGAGGACCATGGATTGCATCATGAATGCTGCCACAAACACTAAATGTCTTAACAGTTTCCTGTTAATCCTAAAATAAGTGCATAGTTGGCATTCTAATTTCTATAACATTGATTGTTTTTTGTATTCAATTTAGGTTTAAAATTACTCAAAATCACAACAAATAACCCAGCCATGTCCTACCTATCTTACTGCCCTGCAGGTAGGAGGCTGATGTCCCAAGCATGTCACTTTTAAGATCTGGACTGAGTTGAACTGAACTGACACTTGATAAATTAGATTCAGCAACCAGGCAATTGCTCTTGTCTGTCTTGGTGCCATAATATTTCAGGAGTCTAGGCTCACTCATGTAGAGACAAACAGATTCGGCTTCTGGTGGTGGTGCTTTTGTGCTTTGTAGGGAGGGAGGCTCATTGTTTCTTGTTTATTTTGTCATTATGCAGAGTGACCACCCAGGTAAGATACCAGAATCCTGCCATTGGGCTGCCAACATTTACAACTTGTATCTGGTGGAAGTTTTTTTAATTGAAGTATGGTTGATATACAATATTATATGAGTTTCGGGTATATAACATATTGATTTGACAATTATATACATTATGAAATGCTCATCCAATAACTGTAGTTACCATCTGTCACCATACAAAGTTATTACAATATTACTGACTCCAGTACTGAGACAATACCTTTCACCCCCACGATTTATTTATTTTATAACTGAAAGATTGCACCTCTTAATCCCCTTCACTTATTTCACCTATTCCCCTACCTACCCTCACCTCTGGCAAGCAATACTCGGTGGAAATTTTGATCAGCATATTTTCTTCCTGAGAAATCAAATAGCTTTTATCATTGGTTCAGCTAAAATACCCACTGATCTACTGACATGTTTGTTTTACTGCTTTGGGAAAATACTTGCCAAAGGGATTTGTTTTCAGCAAAGAAAGATAGTAATAGTACTAATATCATTCATTAGTTTACCACCAAAGTTATAATTTTCATCACATCTAAATGGATAAAGAATTTCAAAATGACTCAGTCTCCATCATCAACTTTCTTTAATTAATTCTCAAACATCATCCTCACTTCTGTATGTTTGTTACACGCCAGAAAAACTTGAATAGTTTTGCCTCTAGTTATTGAGTGTTTAGGTTCTTATAGATTGCTAAATAAGATGAATTTGTGGCCCCTTTCTCAATTATTAAAATAAGAACTCAATCAATTCACCCTATCTAGATATTTATCCTTTCTGAAGACATCTTTTCTCTACAGTGAAACAATAAATCAATCTCTAATTTCTCAACTCTGACCAACAACCTTCAATAAGTTGAGTAGGAATATATACGGCTGGTGGAAACAAACAACTTGCAAAATCATTTCCCTGTTCATAATAAATTTCCCTTAGAAAATAACTTTTATAAAAATGGAAAACTTAACTAAAGTTTAAAACTTAAGTTCAGTATTTGGGGGGAAAATGTCTTCCTTCCAAACACTTTCCCAAGTATTATAAATGGGCAAAAAAGATAGCCAAACCTAAATAAGTTGCTTTTAGTTGGATAATTTTGAAAGCAGAACTATAAAGATTATTTCTATTTTTTTTACGAGGGGAAAAATATATATTTGAGGAGATAAGTACATGTGAATATTCTTTCTAAGATTTAGAATGGAGCCTCCAAAAGGTAACAGTGCAACTAAGGGTGAAGATGTAAAAAATGTTTTATCCTGATTCACATCTCTGCATAATAAAATCTATATTTGAATAGGTTTCCAAAAATACCTGAAACCTTTTCATGTGAATACTGCTGTTTACTGTCATTCATTATGACAAGGGGTAGTTCTGTCATCTTTTCTGTCCTGCTTGTGAGGGACAATATCGTGTCTGCCACACTTCTCACTGTCAACTGCTTTCTTGAATTTCTCTGATGATCCTACTTGTTTTCAGTGATTTCAAGATTGCATTGCAACTTGTCTTTACGAAATGACTGATCCATGTTCTCACTTCAGAATACAATTTTTAAATGTTCATAATTTAAAGAGGGAAATGAATAATGACAGTAAAATAGGAAAACTCAGAAATGTAATTTTGTATTATTGAAGCTATGCAAGCCAAACGTACCTATAGATAAATATTTGATTGAACAAAATTGTGGCAGGAATTTGAAGTAAATTGTGGAAACCATTTGTGAGAGAGAAAAGCTGAAATAAAAAAGAACTGTTCTAAGGCTATGGTGGTAATCATTTTGGAACACATAACTATATCAAATTAACACTTTGTAAACCTTAAGCTTACAAAATGTTGTATGTCCATTATATCTCCATAAAGCTGGGGGAAAAAAACTACCGAAGAATCTAGCTATTTCAGGATCTATGAAACTACATCTCCTCCCTACCACCTTCACACACACACACAACCCAGGAAAGGTGAAAAACTGGGATCAATGGCTGGCCCAGTGATGGGCTCCTGGCCCAACCTGCACCAGTCTGGACCATTTCCTGGATCACTTGAACGTTCTAGAACAAAGATGTGAGGTATGAGTCTAGAAGCTGCCAGTGACGGGTTTCCAGACACATGGAAGAACCAGGTGTGAGAGGATGAAACATGCAGAGAGAAACAGGGAGAAGTAAAGGTGAGAGAAAGCCTGGCAACATTCCAGCCGGGTTCCAGTCATCCTTGAGGCCCAGCCACACCTCCTTTTGGCAGTTTAGCTCTGTGACCAGTAGATTCCTGATTTGGCTTGAGATGGTTTAAGTTGTTTTCCCCCCTTGCAGCAAAAGAGCTCTGCCCAGTACTTAATTCAGCAAACACTTAGGGAGCACATACTATATTATATATAGGGCGTTGGGTTTTGCATTTTGAAAGGGAAAACCTCACTTACTGATTAATCTAATTAGACCCTGGGCTGTCTGTTCTCAGAGCACTAATCATCTAGCAAGCAATCCTGCAGTGGTTGTATCTGAGCTAGTTTTTGAGATGGAGGGGTTTTCCAGGTGTGTAAGGCAGGCCCAGGCATTCGAGTATTAAGAAATACTCTGCAAAGGTAGAGTCTTGAGGCTGCATGGTATGAAAGGGAATAGCAAATGGCTCCATATTTCTGGGGCTTAAAGTATAATGAGGAAAAGGAAAGAAAGGAGAAATAGGCATAAACTCATACAGGGCTACAAAGGACATGCTAGGGGACTTGGGCTAATTGATCTTCTAGACCAGGGATCTCCAAAAGGTGTGAACACAACCCAGAGAGGGGGCAAAGTGACCCATTCAGGCAAGACCAGCTACATAATTTGTGGGGCCCTGACCAAAATGAAAGTGCAGGGCTCCTTGCTCCAAATACCCAAGAATCCCAAGATGCGACAGCAAAGCCTTAAACCAAGCATGGAAGCCTTCGTGAATGACCACACAGGCCACACACCCATGAAGTTGGCCCTGTCTTCAGGTGAGAATTCAATACTGGAACTAGCTTGTTTTTATTTTTATTTCATCCTTTCCTAATTTCTATTTCTATGAATATCTTATGATGTACATAATACATTTGCAGTACCTATATCATTTACAAAAAGTTAAATATACAAATATCAGTAGAGTGTGCCTAAAATTTATAACTGATAGTGAATAGCACCAGTAAAAGTTAAGGACCTGCTGTCTTCCTGAGATTGGGCCTAAATTTCCTGACTGAGTTTGGCAGCATTGGCCTGGAGCATGACAGGAAGAGGGGCAGAAGGTGAAAGATCCAGAAAATAGAGACCCCTAGGCAAAGAGAGGCAGAGAGACACAGTGATACAGAGAGTGAGAGGAGCTGGCTCCCCTGCGCTGTGATGTCAGGGGAGGAGAAGGGGGAGACACTACATTTTTATAATTCAACAAACCAGAAACCATCAGCGTCTGCAAATTTGACCGATCAATTAGAATCTCTCATTCTTGGAGAGGAGGGGACAGAAAATAAGAGGCAGGAACCTTAAATATTCCTACATTGCCCTCCTTGAATTATTTCTACTGGCCCATTGAGCTAAATAGGGTCCACGGTCAGTTAAATCAAGGCTAATGTCCCCCAGAAGGACAAAGCAGAATCAGGGATATTTGCTCACACGCTCGTTTCCACCATCCAGCGCATAGGTCTGAGCCAGTGAGGCTGCCCCTCAGCTCACAAGAGCTGTCTGCATGGCGCTGCTCACAGACGCTCAGGAATTGGGTCAAAATATACTAACTCGGAGGCCACATGATCCGGGAATGCATTCTCTATTCTGAGTCCTTTAAAAATGTTCAATATTTACTCCACTCTGTAAAAAAAAAAAGACAAAGCTTAAATGTGTGTTATTAAGTGAAAGAAACCAATATGGAAAGACCACATATTGTGTGATTGCAACCACACGACATTCTGGAAAAGGCAAAACTTTAGACAGTAAAAGATCAGTGGTTGCTGGGGGCTTGAGGTCAGGGGAGAGAGGGATGAATAGGCAGAGCACAGAGGACTTTTAGGGCAGTACAACTACTCTGTATGATACTATAATGACGTAGCCAACAATGTCATTTGCATTTGTCCAAAGCCATAGCATGTATGCCCCCAAGAGTGAGCTCCACTGTAAGCTATAGGCTCTGAGTGACTGACGTGTCCACGCAGGTTCATCACTCATAACAAATGTACTTCTGGTGCGGGAAGTCGACAGTGGGGGGGGTCCTACCTGCGTGGGGGCAGGGGACATGGGGAACTCGGTGTACTTTCTGCTCAGTTTTTCCATGAACCTAAAGCTGCTCTGAATATAAAATGTATTAATTTTTGGAAAGCAAAATTTATTTATTATAGAAAATGCCAATGATTTTTTTCAAAAACTACCTGTAAACAGAGCAGGGCCCTTGCCCTCTCTGCCTTCCATCATGGTAGACAAAAGGCCTGTCATTTCCCTGTCACCAACCTGCCTTGGTGACACCTGAGCTGTCATAACTCCTGCACCTGCACCCTCTCTGCTTTTATGAGCTTTGGCTCCTCATTCACTCAGAAAGTATTTATTGATCACTTACTATGTGCCAACATTGCATTTGGGACTATGAATATGATAAACAAGATACACACACCCCTGTCCTCACCAAGCTTGCAGGCTGGTGGAAGGACAGGGGTTTCACACACAAACATGCACATACACGCTCATGTACACATGTGCATAAATGCACACACAACACACATGTATGCACACAATTAGATGTGGTAGGTGGGATCAAGGGAGGGTAAAGGGTGGGAGAGAGATAGGGGCAGGGGTATCTAATTTAGATGGGGTGCGGACCCTGAGAGCCTCTCTGAGTAAAGCAATAAGCTGAGATCTGAAGGAATGGGGACCAGCGGGGTCAGAGGATCCAGCTAAGGGTCAGATGAGGAAAGGCTGAGCCAGGAATGAGCTAGCCAAGTCCTAGGGTCTGAAGGAGGCCAGGGGAGCTGGGGTCAAGGAAGACTGGGGGAGAGACTGGCTGGCCAGGAAGTGACGGCAGCCCACAGGGCCAGGCATGGAGGGTGTCCTGAGGGTGTTACAATGAAAGCACTAGAAGGCCACCATGGAGGGTGCAAGCATGGGCGCAAGAAAAAAAAAAAAAAACTACCTGTAATCCCTTCCCTTCCAAGAAAACCACTGTTAACATTATTTTGAATCCCTTTTGTGTTTTTTTGATGCCTGCACACAAATACATGTGTAGGTGTGTTTTCCTCATAAAAAAATGGGAAAATGTGAGTATTCATATTCATTCTACTTCAAGATGCATTATGGGCATATGACACAATCCCATCAATTCAACAATTTTATAATAAAGAAATAGTGAGAAATCCCACCTCTGCCTATTTATTGTAATACAAACAGATTCTTTCCCAATTTATCTTGCCTTTATACAGATCTGCCTTATATCTCTCTACTATTTATCTACTTATTTGCTTACCATCTGTATAACCATTTACATGAAAATGTTTTTGTGTTGCAAATTGGAATTATGCTTGCACATGCTGGTCTGGGACTTGCTTATTTCCCCTGAACATTTTTTCCTCAAAAGCTTATGTAGATTGATTTCATTATTTTTTGGTAACTGTACAATATTCTATAGTACAGTGTAGCATGATTTATTCAACCGTATTCAAGAACTCCCTTATTAATGTACAGGTGTTTTTCCAAATGTTTACAGTGAGAATTCTTTAATAAATGTCTTTTTACATATCTCCTTAGGAACTTTGATCACATTGATATAGCACAGATTTCTAATAAACAGAATTACTAGGTCAAAGAATATGAGCATTTCAAGATTTTAATAGATACTGTCAAATTAAGTTCCAAAAACTTGTATAAATTTTCACTCCCAGCACAAATGCATGAAACTGCTTATTTTCCCATCAGTTAGTGATATTAACAACCTTTTTGTCAGTGTAATCACATGTAAAAAATAGTATATTATTATTGTCTTTAAACTGCATTTCTTGGATTATAAGTAAGATTGAGTGTCATTTTATATCTTTACTGGCCACCTGCACTTTAGGTATTGTGATTGTCCCTTCACGTGTTTCTGCCCCTCAAGTGTATTTTCTTTATTTGTAAGCACTTTCATATTCTAAGGATATACACACAGACAGACAGAAAAGAAGAAGAGAGAGAATATCCCCTCAGTTCACCATTTGATATTTGTTGTTTATGTTCACTTTTGTCATAGCAAGTGTTTCTTTCAGATAGCCATGGACTTCCTGTGTTGCTCAGAAAAGTCTCCATGACCTTGAGATTTTACAAACATTTTCCTAAATGTTTAAAACACTTTGTGGTGTTTTCATGTTTCATATATAGAGATTTAACACATCAAATTTTTAATTTTGTATATTGTGCAAAATTAAGATTTGACTTTATTTTATTCAAATGGATAGACAATAGTTCCAACACCAGTTATTGTCTAACCCTCCCTTTCCCACTGAAATGAATTGCCATGCTCTGCATACATCTGGACGGGCTGGGCTCTTATTTATGTTCCACTGATTTATTGCGAGTTCTTATTCAGATTCCATATTGATTTCTCTCCAGCGGCTTTATAGATAGTAAGTTCTGGTATCTGTTTTAAAAACAGTTCTCCCAAACATCAGTAAACTCATAGACACTGAGAAGTGACTGGTGGTTACCATGGGGAAGGGGCTGGGGTGGGTGGGTGAAATAGGTAAAGGGGATAAAGAGGCACAAAATCTCAGTCATAATATAAATTAGTCATGGGGATGAAAGTACAGCATAGAGAATATAGTCAATTATACTGTAATCTTTCTACATTGACAGTAACTACACTGGTTGGGGTGAGCATTTAATAATATAGATAATTATTGAATCACTATGTTGTATATTTGAAACCAATATAATATTGTATTTCAACTATACTTCAATAAATCTTTTAAAAATTCTTTAAAGTTCCCCTTAGGATATTTTTTTCTTTTTCAAAATTTTTTCCCATTTATCACATATGTATTCTTCAAGGTCAATTTCAGATTTATTTTCTTAATAAGCTGGAGATTTTATTCAGATTAAATTAAATTTATGTATTAATTTAAGTATGATTGACATCCTTGGAATGATTGAGATTTTATAATATAAAGTCTCCCTGTTCAAGAATATGATATGTCTCCTCAGTTTACTCATGACTTGTTCTCAATAACATCCTTCTGTCCTTCGTGTGGATCCTGTGACCCTCCTATTAAGTTTCTCCTTTAAGAGACTGACAGTTCCGTAGAACAGAACAAACTAGCACAGACTCACGGCTCCCTCCCTGGAACCAAACTCTAGAGAAGCCACCGAAGAAGAGGGAGGTTGCTGGATCCCAGTGCATGAAGTGGGAGAGACGCTGGGGAAGATAAGATGACCAGGTACTGATATGAAAGGGAAGAAGAAGTTTCCAGCAAAAGGAAGCCAGACCCCACAACTGGGGGAGTGAAGGGAAGCAGTTTTCTATCTGGGCCTTTGGTTCTGTCGCCCACTTGCCCCGGGAGGGATGGTGCGCATCCCCTCCGAGTGGCCTGGTGAGAATGCAGCACCAGCCACCTTGAGGGGCAGGCTCAGAGGGCTGACTGGCCGAGGTGAGCTGAGAACAAGAAGAGCACACAGTCTGGCCAGTCACTAAGCACTCCCTTCCACACCCTCCTCTCACCTCAGCCTGTGCAACAATCCGTCACAATAGAGGAAGAAGCCTCTGGGAAGCAGAAATACTTAGGGCAGGGGAATTAAGTGGGTAGGGGGTCCAGAAGGACATGGTCACCGGGTGGGCGGAATGAAGTAAACACTACTGGGTCAAGGCCATATTCCGATGCTAGAAGCTCTCTCCCATGGGATATCGCCATTCCCCCTCTCCAGGTCACCCTGGGAGAACAAGCTAGGGCCATGGATCTTATCCTGCCATCAGAATACATATTATCTGTCAAGGTGGCTGATGGCTCCAAAGGAATGTGAGGTGGCACAGAAAGATGTTAGGATAACAGGCCTACAACTGGTGTCCTTAGAAAGGCCTTCTTGCAAGGCTGAACTTTCTCTTTTGCCATAAGAAGACGCAGGGGTACTTTAAGGAAAACACAAGGAGCAAATGTCATGCTTAACCACAAATTATTGAAAACTTTCCCCTTGAGATTAGGATCAAGAAATGGATATTGATAATTACCATTTTCATTCAAAGTAGGTTGCTATAAATGAAACCAAAAACAATTTACAAGTCCAGACTGATATAAATAAATGACTAAATACATGAGGAGAGAGAAAGCTTTTCCTTTACAGTAGAAGGCCATTGATAAACTAGAAGAAATGATGGAATTAGAAAACCACCATTTGATAAACTGTCACAGTAATAATTAATTTAGCCACACAAAAAAAAACACCCACTAATGGATGTTAAAACTAGTAAGTGAAAATTTGACAGATAATGGTATATTCTTGAAGTATTTCCTCACAACATATCTATAGATTGCAAAGAGAAAAGGGGTAACTTTAAATAGAGAAAACCAAATAATCAAGGAATGGGACAAGTCAAGATGTGCTCCTCTCAATGGAATACAGTGAGAATACAGCCTCAATTCTGTATATTTCTGCCAAAATGAGGAATATTCTGGCCTGGAACCTTCAAATGTTAATTTTGTCCAAGTTAAGAGAGACTAGAAAGAATACGAAATGCTCTAGGTATCGAAGAAGACTATGGAGACGTGACCACAAACACAGCACATGGTCCTGGGCTGGAATGTTCTGCTTCGCGGGACACCTCGGGACCATTGGAGAGACTTAGAAGGGGGATTAGAGGGTGTTAATTAGAGGGTGTTAGTCTCCTGATTTTGATGGTAGTATTGTGGTTATGGAAAAGAAGGTCTTCCTCTACATGAACTGCACCTATAAAGTATTTAAAGGTGATGGGGCATCGTATCAACACTCACTCTTAAATGTTCATAAAAAACATTTTATATAAAGTGTTAAAACAACCACAACTCATTTATGGAGTTAGAAGTCAAAATAATGCTTCCCTTTGGGTGGGAAAGCTGTGGCTGAGAGTGGAGATGGGGGACTTGTGAAGTGGCTGGATGGGGGTGACAGTTATGCACCTCTGCTTACCTTGCAAAAATTCAATGAGCTGAACTCGTGATCTGTGCATTTTTCCTATATGTATGTCATTGTGGGGAGGAAAAATAATTTTCCTTCTCTTCCTCAAGGTTCTTGGCTGAGAACCCCCGTAATAAAAAGACAGATTATCAGGAGAACACACAGAACTTTAATAACATCTGTACCTTCTGTGTACCACCACCTTAAATATCACCTTCAGCTAATGACTAAAGATTTTGGGGGCTGGGGAGGAGGTATAGGAGGGTTACCAGGAAAAGCACCATCAACAAGCATAAAGTTGTTATGCAGATTCATAACAGTCATCTGTTGCCTTCTCTATTGATAAGAGGTTTGTAGATTTACAGTCATCCCCCACTTCTTAGTACAGAGAGGGAGACAGTCTTACAAATGGGATTCTGCTTATATTTGTAAATGTCTCTTACAAAAGGGTAGAACTTGTACTCAGTTTTCAGAGCTCCTCCTGCATCTGCTGTTTCTTAAAAATAACCAGCTCATATTAATCAATATGCCAAAGGGGCATATTTTGGGGTAGCGGACACAGCTCCCCTTTGTTATACCTTGATTTAAAAACAAAAGAATCCCTGGCCAAAGTTAAACATCAGTAACTCAGCACATGTCTTAATTAAACACATGCGCACTTGGAAGAAATCTCCCTCCCAGCGTAAGTTCATTGTGCCAAAATATTTTCCATGCCATTGAGGAAAATTCACCAATATATGTATCCTGCCTCTAATTATGGAGATTGACATTTGGAATCACTCTGTCTCTGAAAAATTTAGACATGTGGAGTAATCAACAGTTGATAGATTTCTCCTGAAGCTCCCTGATAGCCCTGCTGTCGATACCATGTTAAGAAACAAAATTTAACAGAGTAAATAAGGTCTAATTGGCTTCATCCAGTGATTCATGAATCGTGTTGCATCTCCATCTAGCAAGTAGACAAGATGCTAGGAGAGTTGTGCAAAATGGGAGGTTTTATAGGCAGGAGGGTGAGGCAGGGGAGCTATTAGCAAAAGAAAGGGAGGGTCTGTTTCAGGGTTTGATCAGGCAGATTCCCTCACTAATACTGATCTGGAAATTCAAACTGGGATATGTTGAAAAGGTTATTAAGTCTTGGTTTGCTGTTGTAGGGGGCAAATGACTCTAAGTTGGCCTTTTCCTTCTTTCTTTTTTTAACACCCATGTATTCTTAATAATTAAAAAATTTCTATTTCCCTACCTTCTTACCTTCTTTATTCCAGAAGGGTAATGCTGAATCAAATGCAGACTCTTGTCTGCAGCCATCCCCTCCCTTCTCTAAGGAGCAAACTATCGCACATTTGTAACAGACCATTCTGTGAGCAAAACTTCCTACAACTTCCTGCTCTGGGAGTATTTCTCCATCCTCAGCAGCACCCCAAGCACTTCCCCGCTGCTGCTGCCTCTCCAGAATTAATTATTTGCCAAATATTTATTGAGAACATACTATGAGCCATACCATTCTAGAAACAGGGGATTCAATAGGGAATAATGTCTCTGCTCCCATGGAATTAACAGTCTAGTGGGGGAAGAGCCAATAAAGAAACAACCCTCCCCCTGCCAATTTTTTACAGATAGTGATATCTGCTTAGAAAACAGTAACAGATGATGAAAAGGACTGGGGAAAGCCCTTTCCAAGGAGAGGACCTCTGGCAGATGGACAGGAATCTGCACAGCAAGGGAGAGGCGCGTGGGACCGTGACAGAGGGGAGCAGAAGTCAGAAAACACAGGGCCTGGGGGGCTCGGGAAAGCACTGGACTATTCTAAATGCCAGGCAAACCGTTGCAAGTTTTGAATCAGGAGGGGACCTGCTCTTCTGTACAGTTGGAAAGATCTTTTGCACTTAATGGAAACAGGGAAGCCTGTGCGGCTTTGAACCTGGCCTCCTGCAAAGGGTCAGTGGACTCCGAATTTGTGCTGCATGGGCAGCACGTCCACAGCCTTTGCTCTCAGGGGCTGAGTGGTGGGCCCTGGGTCCTCTGGCCCAGCTCCACCCTGGCCACCACCTGTCCTCAGGTTTAGAGTTTCCAGGCCCAAAGTGACTTAGGCTAGTCAACGATTCAGGAGCCTTTCTTTCCACTTTCTTTTCCTCAGAAGTTTGAGCTCTGCTGCTTCCTCTGATGTCCCACTCCCTTTCCCTCCATGGCCCCTGTGTTCTGAAGTGAGCCCGCAGCTGAGCTGTGAAAGGTCAGCCAGCTGCCCGCACTGAACGCCTCCTTTTACTCCCTGTAGGACCGACCTGGACAGGGTCAGAGGACCGTCTTTCCTTTCCCATTTCCTGCCGTTTCCACTGTAGAAGAAAGCCTCTTTTAAACTGATTTCATCCTCTCTGGGTTTCTGGGGTTCTCCTAACAGTCCAAGTGAGAGTCTTCTGACCACATGCCAAAATCTGAAGCCTCCCTGACTCTCACTGTGGTCTTCACACCACCTCTGAGCACCCTTGTTTCCTGGAGCCACAGCGTCCAGGTGCAGTTTTCTCTCTGTGCTTTAAGTTTCTGGAAATGCCCATGATTATTTTATCCACTGCAAGCTGACACATTGACACATAGAGCCGGAGTCTCCCTTCTTCTCTGTTTATTGATGGATCCCTCGTACTTCCTTGGTCTGGGACCCAGAGGCCGGGTCTTTGAAATCCACAATCATGATCAAACCAGCATTGTTACTAGTAAATCATAGATAACATGCATTAAGCCCTAGCTCTGTGCCAGCCCTAGGTCATCCCCATTTTAGAGATGAAGAAATCCAAAGAACATAACATTTTAAATAACTTTCCCAAGGTCACACACCATTAAGAGATGAAACCAGGATCTGAGCCCAGGTACTTTGTTATCTTAAACCTTGGTTGAAAGGTGGGGGAAGGGGGGCTTTTAAGAAACTGCAAATGAGCCAGCCATTCAGATGTACAGATTGGACCTTCAATAGTCCCTCTTTGGCCCCAAACACAAGTAAAGCATACTGACAGAAACAGGATCCAGTTCCGTCTGTCAGTCCTCAGCTCCCATAGTACAAAGGCCACCTCGGTTTGTTCTGAGGGGAACCTGCCCCAGCTCTTGGGGAGTGTCACAATTTAAGGTCGGAACTCTTGAATAAACCTGGTCTCATTCCCAGTGGAAATCCCATCACCAATGAGAGCCGCCCCTCTGTGCTGTGTGAGAAATTGTCCCCGATCCCGTTACTGTTCTAACCGAGTCTGCAATCCTGCCCAGGCTACTTGCAGGTGGAGAACCAGGGACAGGGAGTGAGGACCTCTCCATGTCACAGTCTCACCTGTCTTTGTGGCAGGTACTGTTCGAGCTCTGAGGGGACAATCTCATCTCGTCCACATGGGTTTTAAAGGAACTAAGAAATAGACATAGGACTCAAATAATGTTCAGGGCATCAACCTTTTGGCTGGCAAAGAATCCAGCTTAGATCTCAAGTAAAAAAAAACAAACATACTGAAACCTTTTCCCTACAGATCTAAGCTTCAGAACAGAGTGGTAACAAGCATCTCTACCCGCTTCACACCTGGTGGAGAAGGAGGCTCCCAGAGTCCCAGAGAGAGCTGCCACATGCACATGAGATGCCACGCCAGCACAGTGGCGCCATGGCGGGAAGCCTGTCAGGGGGCGCTGGAAGCTTCCCAGCCTATGACCTTCTTCCAAGAACCAGTCTTGCCTGATTATGCTGCTATTTTTAACTGTTTCCCCCACTGGCTCCCCACCCCAACCCTGGCCCCAGCCTCTGCCCCTGCCCCAGTGCTCTGGGTCATTCCACTGAAAGAGAAATGAAGACATAAATATTTGAAAAAGTGCACCTTTGAGAGTCTGGGACATTGGAAGAAAATGGTGTGGGGATGGGGTGGGGGGGTCACTTAAAAGGGGAGCGGCAGGATATCAGGGCTGGGCTGCATGACCAGGAACTCCTAATATAGGCACAGGTGCACCAGTCCGCTAGCTTAAGTTGCTGAGGAACGTAACTGTGACCAGGTAAACGGGAAGGAGCTCAGAGAACTCACCTCTCACTCTATATTTGAATAGAAGGACTGAAAAATACTAGCATATGAAAGAAAATTATTGAAAGCATGAAGAAGATCTACTTCCAATAAAAGATGAATCACAGGAAAAATTTAAAAATCTTAGGCAACAGCTGCATTAAACTCTCAAGCAAAGTGGGGAAAAACAGAGACTTGGTAAAAGATGGGGGTTGAAAAAGCCACACAAAATGCAAGAAAGAATTTAAGAGAACTTGAAAAGCATCACGGGATTTTAAATCGATTTGGAAATAATAAGGATTCCAACATGCCAGATGGAAAATCAAAGCACTGATATGGAAGATAGTTTTGGAAAACTAAAAACCCACAATACAAGGATGAAGGACACAGATAAAAGTGGTCTGGGTGATAATAAATGAGAAAGAAAAATAAAGGAAATGTCCCAAAATGAAAATTGGTGATCCTGAAGAAAAAAAGTAGAAAACATTAAATAGAAATAAGACCAAAACATTTATTTTTAGGTTTTTGAAACTTCAAACTGAACAGATTAACGAAAATTGTAGTTAATTCTAATTTATAATGATCGTATCCTACGATCCTACAAGGCAAAATGCTGGAAAAGTTCCATTCCCTCATTCTTTAGATAACTCAATAAAGCACAATAAAAGGGGTTGGGGGTGCCTATAAAGGGAAGGGAAAACGTTGGCTGGAGTACAAGTTAGACATGAGCAGTCTTTCAGGAGAATAAAAAGTTGGCTCAGTTGCTCTTAAACATACACTTAAATAACTCTCAACCTTGGCTGAACAGCGGAATCACTTGGAGAGCTTTAAAACACATTGACACTTGGGTCCCACCCCCTAAAAATACCAAATTTAATTGGCCTGGGGTGTGTCCCTGGTAACTCTAATGGGCAGTCATGAAAAAGACTCTCTGCTCTGCCCTGTGCCTCGGCTGGTGAGAACCAGGCAGAAAAGGGAGAGGGAAATACAGTCGCCCAGGGCACCAAAGCCACGTATGCGGGGCAATAACACGTCAGAGCCAGAGTTAAGGGAAACGTAAGACGCAGACCCTGGGGGGCAACTTCAGGACTCACAAAAGGGCCTCAGGGCCACAGCTGGGTCTTGATGAACACTTCACCATGTTCTTCAAACTTCAGCGTCCCCCAGTTCAGGACATTAGGATTCAATTTTCCACCAGCATAGATAGTGCTAATCTCATCGGGGGACAGCACAGAGTCCCACATGTTTACATCACCAATGTCTCCCACCAAAGACTGGTTTTTATCAAAGCTCCCAGCGAATGAGTCCTGCTCCTGCCCCAGGATGATGCTGGCTTCTGTTCCTACAGAGTAGCCCTTCCGCAGACTCCGCCTCACCATGGGCTTCCCGTCCACCCAGAGCTCCACGATCCCTGAGACGGACTCCCAGGTGACGCACATGTGCAGCGGCGCAGGGGAGAGCGCAGGAGGCTTGAAAACGACGGCAGCTCCTCCCACAGCTACACTGTACACTCCACTATTTTCCTTGAAGAAGAGGATCTCGTTAGGTTGTGTCCTGGTGGCATAAGAGAAGATGCTATATCCGCGGGTCAAGTCCGTGTAGACGTGCAGGCACAGGGTGAACGCCCTGAGAGGCTCCTGCAGCTGTGCGCTCAGGGTCACAAAGGAATTATCTGACTCTTTGGGAAACACGAAGGCCTTTCTCCACAAGTCTGTATAATTGAAGACAGAGGGAAAACGTCAGCAGTTGAGCTGTGCTCAAAAGCAAAATTCAACAGAGTAAATTTAAAGATCGAATTGGCTTTATTCAACAATTCATGAACCAGGCAGCATCCCCTCCAGCAGATGGAAAGGAGGTCTGACGAGCTGTACAAAATGCAAGGCTTTTAGCGGCAGAAGGGGTTAGGAGGAGAGAGCTTCAAGCAGAGTGAGTTGTTTTGAAGTCACCTTCCTACGGAGATGGAGGGGGGTCGATCAGGCAGATTGACTCACTAGTGCTGACCAAGCGATTCGAGACTGACTGGTTAAAGGCCATATTCCTGGGAAAGGATGAATCTGCAATTAGGTTAGGTAGTAAGTCTTGGCTTGCCGATGTGGGGTTTAGGGTAACTGACTCCACTTTGGACCTGTGGTCTTTAATAGCTTGTTAGACCACCGAGATGTATGCTCTCACTGTGTCTAGACAGGTTGGATTTAGAAATCACGGGTTGCCCTCTGCTCCAGGCCACAACCCCTTCCCCATGCTGCCCATTTCTCCCAACCTGGCTTCGCGCTGTCTAACCGTGAGCCAAGAACTCCACTCACATTCTGAAGCAGCACCTACCTCTTTGGGAAAAAGCACTGGGGAGGCTGAGGACAAGCAGGAAACACAGCCACAGCTTCTCCATGTTCCCTCCTGGTGGCCAGAGCCTGGAATCTGGATTTTCCTCCTGGAAAGAATTTCAGAGGCTGAGATTGCACACTTGGGTGTCTGAGATCCCTCTCTCAGGTCTGCTCCACCTTGACCTTATATGTGTGATGGAGTGTCTCAGCTGATGGGTAAATGATTATCTAAAATTGCTCCCTGAAGCCATGATTAAAGCTCCAAGAGCAAATAAACCAAGATAAGCCACAAAGAGTAACACTACAAGTTATTTATTAGAGATCCCCGGATGTCTGTCGGTGTTCCAACAGCTCTGTGTGACAGTATGTGGTGAATTAAAACATCACATTCTGGGAATCCATTCTAGGGATTATTGCAAAATGTGGGGGGGTGCAGGGATGGAGGAGGCTTTATGCACAAAGACAGCGATAACATTACTTAAGATAGTGAAAAATTAGAAAATTGAGGCATGTTTAAGTAAATCACATATATCTATATCCCCTAAATAGAATGGATAGCCATTTAAAATGTTGGTTGTAAATTTTATGCCCTATGTAGAAATGATTATGGTACTATAATAAGAGAAAGGATAACATAAATTTGTTTATACATCATTTTTAGAAGAAGTAACATCTTTAGAAAAAAATCTATAAGGAATATCCCCAAACAATAAGTATTCTTAGCACGGCAGTGAAATTATGGAGGATTATTTCCCTTATTAACAACGCATTCCATCATGTGGTTATGATGTGCATGTGTGTGTGTGTGTGTTGTTAATTAAGAGGCAAGGAAAGAGGGGATGAATATCAGTATTCCTCAAAGCAACAAAAGCTATGATTTCATTTTATGAATAGGACATCCAGTCGGACTATGGCTATTTGGCTTTACTCCCAGAATATCAATTAGACATCCTGATACATGTGTGTGTGTTTGTGTGCGTGTATGTAGAAAAGTATCTGCAATGTATAAATTTCTATATAAAACATTATAATTTCATGTAAAAAAGAATCTTGAGCTTATTCATCACGGCCTCTTCATGACTTCCCCTTGATATTCAATGTGAAATTAATAATAGAGGTTATTTCTTAATTGAAGAACCAGCCAACGTGTGTAGCATATTATAATCACACAAGCTAAAAGGACTATTACAAGTAGTAATTCCTGGGAAGGTTTGTTCTCTAATGATGTACAGTTAAATTTTCTTTTTAATTACCCTTCCCCAAACTTTTTTTTGCAAACTACTTTTAAAATATAAGACTGGAACAAAGTAATTGCTTTGAATGGCTTTCTCTCTGTTTTCTAACCATTTGCCCAATTAAAGATATAGGCAAGAGCTAGAGCAATAGAAAAGAAGAGAAAGGGAAAACAAAGAGGAAGAGAGAAATTGAGACATTCCCCATGAACCATTTCACAATCCACCCCTGGTTCCAGTAATCTGTCAGTGCAGTGCTGAAATCGCTCCCGTGGTCTGACAGCACCGAGTGAGCTCTATCAGGAGAGAGGTGTAATGAATCAGCGTGCTACGCAACCTTCACCCTTGCCTCAGATACGTTTGCTGGGGAGGCCTCTCCTCTCGTTCTCTTACAGCCCCTGATGCGCCAATAAAAATACTGAAGGTTCTCAGCTTTTCTAGACACCTTGGCACTTGATTTAAAGCCCCAGAAGATCAGACAAACACCTCAAATTGCAGAGACCCAAAACATCAGCTGGGGAAAAAGAAAAACATTCAAAGACAAACAGAATGTTTGTCATCACAGTGCTGCTTTACTGAATACATAAGAACATGGTAAATACAAGGCTATCACTTTATTTCATCCTAGAGCAATGACAATACTAGTCTCCAGTTCTTAAAGAGTGGGTTCATTATGCCCCAACCCACCAACACACCCCACGCAGTTCAAACAAACCACTATTTACAGGAGGAAAAGTGGAAGGGAGGGACACGTCAAAAACAACCACGTAACAAATCAGAGACAACAGTCTTTTCAAAGCTGTCACTCCGCCTACAACAGCGGTTCTCCTGTCTCCACTGCTGGAGACTTGCCTGCACGGTGTAATCAAGCTTTAAAAATACTGAAGACTGGGTCTCACCACCAGAGAATCTGCTGTAATGCTCTGCAGTGTGGCCTGGGCAGCTGGATTATAATGTTAGCATCTAAAATTGAGAATCGCCAGCCTAGAGAATTTCTCCTACAATTCCATGTCCTCGGTGGAATATGCTCCCCTTAGGATACGAAATGATCTCTAAAGGCATACATGACCATGGAAAAGGGGGGGGGTTTCCAAGTCAAAGAAAACTTTGACAGTGAGTCAAGGGCACAGCCGGCTGCCTCATGCTCTGTTGATGCTGAGGCTGAGTAGGATTTTTATGTGCAAGCCGTTCTCCTAAACATACATAACAAAATGAGAAGTTAGGAGATTGACAGTGCCCCGGAGACGGTAGTTAACACTGGATATGTGGCACCCTGAAACGGCCTTCTGATGAGAAAACATACACATATCCCCATACTCACCCTCCGCCACTAGGGGGATAAGAGCAGAGTGTAAGATTTTGTTGCATGGGGCAGTAGAACACAGTATTTAGGAGCACGGGGACCTGTTAGCCAGGCTGCCTAAGTTTAGTTCCAGCTCTGGGCAGGGTAGTTAACCTCTCTGGACTTCAGTTTCTTTATCTGTGAAATGAGGACTATAAAAAAGAGTACTTACCTCAAAGGATGTCATGAAGCAAATAAATACATATAAAGGACTTAGAACATTGCCTGGAACACAGTAAGAACTCGGTAGGCGTAAGGTACCTTTAAGATTGTCTCTGATCTGTCCTGTGTGACTAAGCAATTATCATCCTGGGAGCAGTGATAGGAACTTAAGAGATCACTCCTCTGTGGGTCTGAAAGGCCCCGGGGTGGTGGGGATCACCCGGGAGGAGTCCTCAGAGAATGCAGCAGAGGTAACCTGAGCCAAGTGTGCTATAGCCTTCTTTAAAGATGATGACCAGTCTTCAAGCTTACTGGGGGCAGGCATGTCCCCCAGACAAGACATCTGAACTGCCAGGAAGCCCCTAAAATGATGGTCCTAAAAATACATTGGGCAAAAGAGCTTGTGAATTACTAATTCCTGGGCTCTAACTCCAGAGTCAACTCTAGCAGATCTGGGGGTCAATGAACCTATGCTGGTGATGCCTGTAATCAGCAGCTGCAACTTAAGAATCTCTGAATCAGGTGAAACAAGAGACTTGAGCTAGGCGTCTGCCTTTTCTGAAGAAGAAGACCAACAAGCCCATGAACCCACTTCTGGCAAAGGAGAAATGAAAGGATACATGGACGAGATGAAGGCAGAGAACTGCAGGGAAGGAATCCAGACCTTACACCAACCCATCTGAGATGCAGCTAGAGGTTGGTTATCTTGGGATAAAGCCAACTAGAAATCAAAGAAGTGCTTTTCTTCTTTCCCTGGAATTCTAAGGATCAGAAATCTACTTTGGAAATTTGATGGGGATATTTTTATTGTTTTAATGATCTGGAGTCATTTGGGCTTTTTTGAACAACCCTTGCTTCCTGGAACACATTAATTAAACTTGGAAATAGTGAAAAGCATGGGAGGTGGAAATTACAGACTTAAAACATCCACCTAGTTTGTCGACTGGGACTCCAAACCCATTTCCATCAGGCCCCAGCCCCACTTCTGAGGCAGCCTGTAGTCTCTCGTCCAGGCCCGGGATGACCTGAGAGATGGGTCTTCATCCACTCATCTGGCTGGATCCCATGCAAGGCTTGTCACCACACCAATGATCTAATATTTCTGCCCAACACAGGGAGATCATAGGTGCTCGCACTGCACATAAGCACGTTGCAGCCCACAGTAAGGTGTCCACGGCTGGGTCAGGACTGGCCCTGACTCCTGCACTCTTGGCTATTTTCAATCCCCCAAAGGGGGATTGAAATGCAGCAGCAGCCAGCATTTCCCTAAGGTTTTACTTTTCCAGTCTCTGACATATGCAGTTGGTCTGGCCCCTCAACGGGTCTGTAAATGTGCTACAGCGTCTCTTCAGTGCTGGGCTACTACCCCTGCTGTGTCTCAGTTCATTTCATTGACAGATGTGTAGAAACCCATCCTCCTTAACCCCTCTGAGTGAAAGAAATGTTTATTGTCTACTATGCATGTGCTCTTTTTATAGTTTACCTCATTTTCCTCAAGGAAGCCCTATAGGGAAATTTTTTTGTAGGTTTTATATATCACTAGGCCCTCTGCCTTTTCAGTGGAAGTTAGTGGCTGACTCTTCTTCTGGACAAACTGGATATATAATCCCCACTGTAAGGACAAACCAGTGCTGGTGACATGGCTTTATTAACCTTAGCTAGAAGTGGCCTCAATGGACAATTGATCTTACCCTCCACTTACTGTGAAAGAGAATTGCCTAAACCAGCTCAGACAAACCAGAATCATCCTCTTTGGCATGTGTCATCTAACATTTAATTGGATTGTGTCTAACAACGCTACATAATACAACAATACCAGTTACTTGGGATATATTTTCTAACAAGATTACATTGAAGTATCTACCAGTCAGCGAAACTGCCTAAATTTAAACATTCTAGGAATGCTTTATTGAGATTCTTTAATGCTCACTGAATGCAAATGCCAGCTGTAAAAATTTTTCTGGCTAAAATTATTAAGGCCAGAGGCTGTCCACTAAACTCTGTGTAGTAAGGTACCGGTAACTGAATTCTGAAAAAAATATTAGCTCAGCCCACATCCCTTGGGGAGTTGGGGATGGTTTTCTATAATTAAGACATATCTCCTGACTGGATTCTTCAACTAGAAAAAGTGCCAACCCTTCTACTCTTCTACTTAGCTGAATGTCAGGGCATATGAATCTGCCCTAATTGGAAAACTGACAATATTTGCACTCACATTTTTACCTGAGAATGTATCCTTAACTTCCATGCTTCCAAATGGTTATCAAAAGTTAATTAGGGAAATCAATATTCAGAAATAGTCATCTCAAAGATTTGTTCTTCATTCTCCTAGCATTCTGAATTCAGTTTTTAGCAAATTAGACCTTTCAATTGCTGTCAACCCAGAGTAATTCCACCAAGTTGTATTTCAATGGTATATAATGAATCTGTGCTTAGGGATATAACACAAAACAGCCTAATAATAATTATATGCCAGGCACTATACTAAGTGCTATATGTGCATGATCTTATTTGATTCTTACAACAATCCTTTGAGATCATTACTATTGAAGAGAAGCAGAATATGCCACCCCAAAATGTGTCACTTTGGTATATTGATTGTTTTTAATTAAAGCTACTTAACAAAGAGCCAGTGCAAGAAGACACTCCAATTCTCCTCTGTTCCCCTGAAGGCAGAAAATAAATCTCTCATGTGAAAGCTACCCTCCCTTCACCAGGAGGGTAGAAAGCATTCTAACCACCAGAGATGAGGAGTTTAGGGCTGAGAAGCTATAGAAGGAAAATACGTTACTTCTTCACTAATTTGCTACCCTCAACCCAAACCCCCTTACCTTGTCAATTCTTCACAAATTTATTGTTGCCTTGTCTAAAAAGTATAAAAACTGCCTGCCTTAGTCACTTCTGTGAGTCTCATATTTTTAGGGGCTCCCATACATACAAAATTCAATTTTTTTTTCCCTGTTAATCTTTTTCAATCTGATAATTAAATCAGCCAAAGAACTTAGAAGAACAAGAAGGGAAAAGTTTTCCTCCTCTACATTTTGACACCCAACATAGGGCTGTTCACTGTCTGGGCTTGGCTTGCTCAGGGGCTGCTGCATCTATGAGATCCTGGGACCTCTGGCTGGAACTGGCAGAAGATAAGCATTCTTAGCGCATCCATCTCCCAGACCTCTGCCTGCAGGGTCTGTTGGAGGCAAGAGCAGGGGAAGACTTTTTCTTTAAATTTAGATTAGCAGGAGAAAATATTGGTATGAACTAGTTCCTTGGGTATAGCAACTGTGGTAAAGATTGGTTATGAGTTCTCTTGTTTTCTGTTGACCCATTTCCTCCCAGAGATGGTCATTGTTTCCTTTGTCTCTGTCTTTTGTATCATTTGTCCTAAGGAGGGAAAAGCACAGAGCAGAACAGCAGGGTCCTATAAGCCTGTTGTTTGAGCCCACCTCTCAGGCTAGTGATTGCCTGGCTCACACCAGCCTGCCGACTGTTTAGACAAACCTGGATATGGGGGCCTATGTGAAAGCCAGACAGAGTTTTCCTTTCATCTTGTTTTATGTCCTGAGGGCTTGGCTTTGTGGCCAATGAGAATACTTTCTCCGGTCTCTGCCAGCTGCAAGATCCAAACACCGGCTTGCATTTGGTGGCTCGCCGAATGGATTGCCATTCCACAACATGCAGTCACAAGCATCACCCTCTCTGCCTGACCATGCCAGCTCTCAGGAGAACTTGTCGTAAGAGGTCCCAGTCTACAAGGGACCTTCGTCATTTCAACTTGTGTGGTCTTGTTAGTGCTGGAAAAGTCCCATTCCAGTAGCACCTGCCTGGTGTCACAGATTACTGGGTCTGTGACTGGAGGCATCTCTCATTCTCTTAAGAAACCAGAGACACCATTTTTCACTACACCATTCTTATTGCCTATGACAACAAAGGTCGTTGCTTCCTTAAACTTTACTCTGGGTTTGAAGGCCTGCGACAGCCGCATCTTTTGCACCCTCTTTTGGACACCTCTTACACCCCTGGTTAAGCCATAAAAGACTTTTTGGTTTGAGTTGCTATTGAGATTAAAATAAAATCCTACTCATTAATGTCCAGAGGAATGATCCTTTGAATTGGAAAAAAGTTCTATATTTGAAAAAAATTTTAGAGAGCTCTCAGCCTGAACCACTGTCTTATTGCTACCTATGGAGAGATCAAATTAAAAGTGTATACCAAGGAGTATAATGGCTAGCCTTAAGGACTTCTTTAACAACATGAAACAACAGAAAGCAGACTTAAAACAAAAATTAATGTTCACATACAACAGAATTTCCCCTCCTTAAAATCTGGCCCCATCTCCTCAGTAGGTCCCTTCTGTTCCCACTGCCTGTTTTAGCTTCCCTTTCCCTACAAGATTTACGGGGAGCATTCTGGCTTGTTCTCTAAGCTCAGGTATTCACATAAATTCTGAAAGCCAAGAGGTGAATTTAGCAGAAGCACCTGGCACAGACAGTAAGGCTCACTTTGCTGGGCTCTGTAGTCAGGCTATGCCAGCTTCAGGCCTTACTGTGCAATGTCCTTTATAGTGTGTCCTGAATCTCTGTCCTCCCCTGTAAAGAATTCATGTCTCCTAGACAAATCTTTTAAGTTATAAAGCCTTTTGCCTCTACTCAGAAGATCTACCAAATTTAAAGGGGAATTAGAAAGATTGGGGACCATTCATAGGCCCTCTCACAAGAACCTTGATTGGCTGCTAAGGGATGTTTTTCCCTCCCATAATTATACTGCAGTTAACAGACAAGCCGCAAAGCTCCCTGGGGAAAAACCCCTCTCTCAGGGGAAACAGATGACCTGAATTTGTCCTAGGCCATCCTACAAATGATCAGAAAATGCATCAACTGAATACTGATATTCAGGGCCAATATAAACAACAATAGAAGCTTTCCCCACTAAGGTAAATTGGTTTAGGGTTGAATTCTCAGAGAGAAGAACATCTGAAGGCCTTTGTTGAACACTCTATACAGACCTTTCAAAGACATACTGCATTAAATCCTAAAGCTCCAGAACATAGAAATCTTTTAATCTCCACCTTAGTAGGAAATTTTCTCCCTGATATCAAAAGACAAATTCAAAATAGGGTGGTTGGAAAGCCTAGTCAACCTCTAAGCATTATAATGGAAGCAGCTACCCAATTCTTTGAAGAGAGCTTGCAGGAACGCAAGAAGAAAAAGAGGTGGAATCAACAATTCTTTATTTTTAACTTGAGTCTTTAATGAAACAAAAGCATAACTCTGAGAGTAATTCAAAGTCCACTCAGATCCCTTCCTATTTGCCTTCAGACAAATATTTGAAGATATTATAATAAAAATCAGGGCACGAGAAGAGCACTTGAGAAAAAGAAGAAATTTAAATAATAATTACCCAAGACTTCTGTTAATAGACAGATATACTCTAAAACTCCTAGGAGAAAACTTACATCCTTTCTCTGTCCCTTGAAGACGTACATCTTACCATGTCTTTGAAATGTAAACACCACAGGAGATAACTAAAGCACAGCCCAAACTGCCTGAGACTGAAAACAAAGAAAAAGAGGGAAAAGGGGGTTTTTTAAATACAAACTGCTATGAAAACTCCCTTGCCCAAATTCTAGTCCACAGTCTCCATAAGATTACTTGTCAATGACAAATGCAAACCTTAATAATCTTCTCAAACATTAGTAAAAAGCTTTAGCCATTTTAGCAAGTAACCTTAACTTATTCCATCTAACAGAGCTACAATTTAAATTAAATTGTCCTTTATAAACTAATGGGTTTGATATTGTTGTACCTGACTTATGGCTAAAAAATGAAAGCTATAAGATATCTGTTTGACCTCCGTCTGCTACTTCTATAGCTTTTCTTCTTCCTTCCTAATTACAACCCTTTAGTAGAATTCGTGCCTCATATCGAAAATTACCAAGTATCATAATTCTTCCAAGTGGTAAAGATACCTCAAGACAAATGCTGGGCATAGAAGCCACAGGGCATAAATCTGCAAAAAAGTAAAAAGCTAACCTTTTCAAACAATAAGGGTTCTCTCTCACTTACCAACTTTACATTTCCCTGTATGGCCCCGGAAGATGACTGGTTAGCCAGAGACGGGTAAGATTCCTCAAGGGAGGAACAACCTAAGACAGGCACAGTCGCAGGGGGGCCATCAGGTGAGAAAATGGGGATCAACAGAGGTGAGGCTTAGAACCTCACCCCCCCTGTTTTGAGAGAAATCTTCTGCATCCGTGGATGTTTTGTTGCCCTTGTCTAGCTTGGATTAATACTTAGTCTATAGGCACACACCTGATCATCTACATTTTCCCTCTTACAGCACTAAATTATGTTTTCTACCTTTATCTTGCATCTACCTACCACTTAAGCATTTTATTAAAAAAAAAATACGGGAGAAATGTGGGATTCACATATAAATCAAGTATAAAAATCAAATGGATAATCATATCTGACTTGATTGTTTATAGTTCATGATGCGTGATCAAAACCAAAAGTTTCTGTGATGACTGCCTTTGCACTGTTCACCATGTAAGAACTTATTCACTAGGTAAGAACTTGTTCACCATGTAAGAACTTGTTCATTATGCCTCAGAAGATTGGAGACTGTTGAGAATTAGGCTTGGGGTTGATTAATGATTGTGCATTGAGTCCCCTACACAGAATTTTATTGTTGTTAACAAACATTTGATCAATAAATATGAGAGATATCCTCTCAAAAAAAAAAGATATCTGTTTGAGTCTGTCTGTATGTTTATGTATGTACATTATCAATATGGTATTTTTCTACCTCAGGATGGTATTGCCAATATTAATGTGTAAAAGAGCTCTACTTAGTTGTCTTAAAAGTAAGTGCTTATAAATTAAGTGTTCAGAAAACTCTGAAATACAAAAACTAACCCAAATGCTTTTCAAGTTCGTGGATAATATTCAGTAAATAAAAGCTTGTTTAAGTTTGCTGGCTTAATTAAAATAGACATGTCTTCACAATTATCAACATTAACTATAATGTAGCTGTGCAACATTTATTCTATGTGTGTTTACTAGTCAAATAAGTTCATAGTATCTCTTCTAAAATGTGTCAGCAAGGAAAATAGCTTGGGATGATGGCTGGCTAACCTTGTCTACTGTCTCACGAGGTAGTTGTGCATAGTCTAATTGTTAAGAGAAAATGATTTAGATAGATGTAAATGGAATAAAAGTTTATAGATGAACTTTCCAGCCATAACTGTTTCCCAAATCTTTTTGATAACTTGAAGCCTTTGAGTTTTACCAAGTTAAATGGTGAATATTTATTAAATA
The DNA here is from genome assembly GCF_030020395.1 of Manis pentadactyla. Taxonomy (NCBI): domain Eukaryota; kingdom Metazoa; phylum Chordata; class Mammalia; order Pholidota; family Manidae; genus Manis; species Manis pentadactyla. The sequence goes on along the minus strand of NC_080037.1, from coordinate 7,877,671 downwards.
TTTAGATATAGGGTTTTAGATTCATTAAGTATTTATATTTTTAGATTTATTAAATATTTAGATCATTTCCCAATAAGGCAAACTACTGAAACATTTATCACTGATGATAGGTTTATCTATGGCTTCTATTACAAAGAAACTAAAGATGTTTGGGTCTGTAACTAAACATGTTTTGTGCCACATTGAAAGACTGCAGTCTGATGAAATATATGTTTCTAGAATAGAAGTTATGGAATATACTCATAAATTTGCCAATCTAAAGAATGCTGCTATAATAGTTCATAAAGTCTTACTTCTTAGTTTTCACTAGAAATTAAGTTTCCTAAGGGTTTAAGAATTATCATTAATACATATAATTAAAACTACTAAAAGTAATAAAGGAAACAATTTTGTATGTGAGTAAAGTAGGATATATCCTTGGGCAAGAAAGGTATAAGATATGGAGATGCACTTTTATTAAGAAAAAGAAAGTAAATTTGTCCTAAAGTAAAACTAGTTATTTCAGTATGGAAAGGAAGAAAATGAAGGACAAACTAAATGTACGTGGAAAGTGGAAGAGATAGAGAAGTTGTTGTAAGGTCTTTTAAAAATAATTTTCAATATCAACAGTTTACTTATGTAATTTCCTTTCATCTGCTAAAAGGACAAAGTTTTCTTGGACTATTAGGCTGGTCTTGATAGAATATTATGAAAGGTTTTTCTTTACCTTTTAAGTAATCTACCTAGCAATCAAAGAATTTGTACTTTACTAAAACAATTTTCTTTGCTTCATGTTGTCTTTATCAGGCCTCTGGTTACTTAACTGAGTCTTAGTATTAAGAGCTAAGTTTTGTTCACAGCTATGTAACCACTACATTTACCTTTAAAAACTTTTGTCACTTTGGTTAAATGTGTAATTATTGTTTCATAAATTTCTGTGATCTTATTTAGTTGAGTGTCCAGACTTTTGATATTTTTGGCAAACTTCCCAAAATGAAGTTCTAAGTGAAGTGTTCTGACTTGGAAAAACTTGGGATTTTCCAGGGGACTCCTCAAAAGATTTGTTCTCTCCTTATAAAAAGAGAGACCTTAAACTAATTAGGTTTATTTGATATGTTAAACTACATGGAAAGCATTGTCAAAAAAGTGATGCTAAACCTTCTTAGATTATATTTGCATTGATACATGTTATTAATATAAGTGGTTTCAGAAATCATATAAAATCCCTAGAATTCTGATTTATCCTGATATAATATTATCAGTCATAATTTTAGTTATTATCTTAGAATGTTGTGTGTCACAGAAACAACCGAATTTCCTTGTCAAAATGAATTCTCATCAGATCTTTAACCATGGCCACATTTAAGTCTTTTTGTCATTTACAGAAGTTACTGTTTTACTCTGTTGCTTTTGCAAAAGTCATCTTCAGAGAGAGCCAGGGAAAAGGCTTTAACAAACCCAGGTTTTTAACAACTTTCAGGTCATAGCACTGAATTGGGTAAGAATTTATAAAACTCTGTTGGAGAAACTGATGGCTTCATAAAACTTCTAACAGAAGATCAGGTTCAATAAAAATTAATTACATGGGACTGAATGAACTGATGAGGATATATAATTTTTATGCTTTTTTTATTTGAAAGATTATTTGTTCTTTTCTGTTTATTTTTCCAGATTTCAGGAAACCTTTTTCTCTTTCCTCTTAAGCTATCAGCAATCTGGTAAAATATGCCTTTGTGAATAAAGACAAAACAATTTTCTTTTTTTCCCTACCTGATCCCTCCAGAATTCAGAAACTCTTAGTGAATATTGTTATTTTTATGACAATATAGTTATTTACATAAGTTCAATAAGAATCTATTCTCCTTGTAACAGGGCATAAAGGAAACATTGGTTATATTATCAATGCTTTAACTGGAATGTCATACTTGAGAATGATATGCACAGAATCAGATATGCACAGAATCAGACAACTTTAAGAAACTAAGGTTGACTTTATAGAACCAATAAAGCGCTTTGGAAAAATAGCCTGGTACCTTGCTTACAGGGTTCCAGATGGCCTTACCAACTAGTAAGGAAAATCACTTCCTGAAAAGCTCAGAAACCTCAAGATATTTGGGAAAACTCAAGAAAAGATGAATTTACCCAAATCTATAGGTATTGCAGGCAAAGTCTGATGACAAGTCCTTGGCTTGGCTTCCTAATAAAGATCACACGTTCTCATAATTAAAGGAAAACTCTAAGTAATAGAGAAGATCCTAATGAAAAGCTGAGGGGTCTGCCTAACTGCCATTAGTGCACGCAGCACATGATTGAGTGGCTTCAAGAGCTGCTGTGCATTCCACAGCATTAAACTATACAGTGATGTTGCAAGTGCTGATGAGAAGCAGCCAAGATATTTCTCCCTGTGTTAAAAAAAAAAAACTTTATGATGATTAAATATACACTACGGATCAGGTTTTAAATTTCAGTGAAGCCAAGGTCTGTTAGAGGTGATAGACCCCAAAGACCTGCATCTCCGAGGAGGTTGCATGAGCCAGGGGCTGAAGGCTGAGAAGTGTGACAACTATAGAGGTGGTGAAGGCTTCTGAAAAGCCTTCACTATGCTGATAATTTCACTGGGATTGTTGCTGTTCCTGTTAGTACTCTGGTGTGTTAGTGCATAGATTTTCGGCAGTCGGCCCCTAATTATCGCACAAGGAAATAATTATCGCACAAGCCCTGCTATTTTTAGTGCATAAGTATGCAGAAAATGAGGATTTTCTAGAATGCATATGTCGCATCATAGTGGGAAAAAAAATGCCTGTATTTCAAAAAGGATGGATCATAAAACAATGTTGAATAAAAAAGGCAAGTTAAAAAAGCTGCTTAAACATTACCTCCTCCTCAACTTCCAAAATTCAAAACAAAATTATATCATATACATAAATATCTATGTATCTATTGTGTTTATAAAGAATTTTTAAATGAATAATTCATTCTAAATACCCCACAGCTCCAGTCTAATAAGGGGAGAAACATCAGATAAAGTCAAATGGAGGGACTTTCTGCCAAAAATCTGGCCAGTACTCCTCAGAACTGTCAAGGTTACGAAGCCCAAGGAAAGACGGAAACTGTCACGAACTAGAGAAGAATAAGAAGACGTATGACTGAAGGTAATGTGGGATCCTGGATTGAATCCTTGAACAGGGAAAGTACATTAGTGTAAAAACTACAGAAATCTGAATGGAGACTGGAGCTCAGTTAATAGCAATATACCACAGCTGGCTTTTCAGTTTTGACAAATATACCTTGTCAAAGCAGAAATTAAAATTAGAAGGAAGTGGGCGAAGGGCATATAGGAGCTCTCTGTATTATTTTTGCAACTTATCTATAAATCAAAAATTATTGAAAAATAAGAAGTTCTACTCATTAAAAAACTGTAAGAAAGACACAACATCATTTCACTACTCTTTGCATCTGAGACAGCAAATAAAGCTTTCTTTAAATTATTTGTGTTTCAGTCTAAAAAAATCTGATGCAGAGTTCCATTCTTGGTAGGATCACTTCTCAAAAATATCTAATTTAAAAATAACAAGAAAAATTTTAAGTTGAGAAGAGCCATTAGAAGAGTATATATACATACAACTTCCAAATGACTCAAGAGAGCAGATGTAAGTGTTGAGGTGGAAGGAAGCTTATAAACTGTATGTTCTCCTTTTCATCTGTGTTTTGAACCAATTGAGAGAAATTGAGAAATCAGACCGAGGTCAAAACAGTGGCTTTATAACTGGAACAGACTGGGTTGGTGAAGGTGGCTGAATAATGATCTCCAGATTGAGACAGTTTTACCCACCCAGTGCCCGATGGTGAGTAGACAGAGCTCCTCGTGGGTACAGAGTATTTACTGCCAAAATCACCACAGAGTTATAAATCAAGTATAAAAATCAAAATAATCATAATTGACCTGATTGTTTATAGTTCATGATGCGTGATCAAAACCGAAAGTTTCTGTGATGACTGCCCCTGTACTGTTCACCATGTAAGAACTTATTCACTATGTAAGAACTTGTTCACCATGTAAGAACTTGTTCATTATGCTTCAGAAGATTGGAGACTGTTGAGAATTAGGCGTGGGGTTGATTAATGATTGTGCATTGAGTCCCCTATACAGAATTTTATTGTTGTTAACAACCATATGATCAATAAATATGAGATGCCCTCTCAAAGGAAAAAAAAAATCACCACGGAGCCAAGAGCAGACACAAACATATGCTGTCTGAAGACAGACAGATCCCAGAACACACACACGTACACACAGAGAGAGAAGAGGAGCGGAAGGGACTGACAGACATACACCTGCTCAGTTGCTTATCCCACAACCATTAATAGGAGGTCTTTCTTTCTAGAGTGGATGACAAAAGCCCTTGATAAACCAGTTCAAAAGCCTGAATTTTGTGGAGTCTGCTGGTTTCCCTGCTTGTAAATCCTCCCACCAGGGCTGATTTCAAACCACCAATGCAATGTCCCTGGAGCAGTCGTGAAGGGGTTTGCAGAGCCTATCATAGCCAACCGCAGAACACAGCTACCTGCTCCCCTGGAGAAGAATGGGTGTAAGAGAAGTGAGACCAGGAACACTTCTCTAGTGCTATGGAACCTCCAGTGCATGAAGAATGGGGAGTAAATATTTCATCCAAAAATACCTCTATGGTTTGTTCTTCTAATTCACAGGGCTCTACAAACACCCCTGTGACTAACCAGAGATGAAGCTGTCTCCAGTGCTCCTCTGTAAGTTTTCCTGTGACTGCTGGTGGTCAGTGTAGATTTTGCCCCAGAAGCTGTGAAATGGGTCAGAAAAACACAGTAACTATAAGGCCATGCTGACGGAACCAAGTCTAAAATTCACTCCCACGGCTCTTGCAAATCCAAACTATTTCTAGTCATATTATCCAAATACAGTGCCACCAAAAGTTCTGCACTGAAATCAAATGACAATATTAAGATATTTCAGTAATAAATGACAACATATACATGCCCCAAATCTAAATACAAAATCTCATCATGTATTTCCAGGGACAGATTAAAATCCAAAAATCAAATTTCCTTGTAAGTAAAGTCCAAAGTAATTAAAGTCTAAGGTCAAAGTGACTCACCCTTGTGAGTTAAAAATCCAAAGAAATTAGACTCCAAATTCATTCCCCCCCACTTTCTGATTCTGCTTCCGTCAGTCAGAGTCACCCTGCATAGTTCGCATGGAGTCACATTTGTTTAGCATCTGGGTTTCTTCCACTAAGAAGGCAGTCTTTTATTTTTTTTATCATTTAAATTTTTTTTAATTTTTATTAAGGTATTATTGATATACACTCTTATGAAGGTTTCACATGAAAAAACAATGTGCTTACTATATTTACCCATATTATCAAGTCCCCACCCACACCCCAATGCAGGCACTGTCCATCAGTGTAGGAAGATGCCACAGATTCACTGTTTGCCTTCTCTGTGTTACACTGTTTTCCCTGTGACCCCCCAACACCATGTGTACTAAACATAATGCCCCTCAATCCCCATCTCCCTCCATCCCGACCTGCCCTCCCCCACCCCTCCCCTTTGGTAACCACTAGTCCTTTCTTGGAGTCTGTGAGTCTGCTGCTATTTTGTTCCTTCAGTTTTGCTTCATTGTTATACTCCACAAATGAGGGAAATCATTTGGCACTTGTCTTTCTCTGCCTGGCTTATTTCACTGAGCAAAACATCTTCCAGCTCCATCCATGTTGTTGCAAATGGTAGGATTTGTTTCTTTCTTATGGCTGAATAGTAGTCCATTGTGTATATGTACCACCTCTTCTTTATCCTTATCCATTCACCTACTGATGGACACTTAGGTTGCTTCCATATTGTGGCTATGCTGCGATAAACATAGGGGTGCATATGTCTTTTTGAGTCTGAGAAGTTGTATTCTGTGGGTAAATTCCAAGGAGTGGGATTCCCGGGTCAAATGGTATTTCTAGTTTTAGTTTTTTGAGGAACCTCCATATTGCTTTCCACAATGGTTGAACTAGCTTACATGTCCCCCAGCAGTGTAGGAGGGTTCCCCTTACTCCACATTCTCGCCAGCATTTGTTGTTCTTAGTCTTTTCAATGCTGGCCATCTTGACTGGTGTGAGGTGATATCTCATTGTGGTTTTAATTTGCATTTCCCTGATGATTAGTGATGTGGAGCATCTTTTCATGTGCCTGTTGGCCATCTGAATTTCTTCTTTGGGGAAGTGTCTGTTCATATCCTTCACCCACTTTTTAATCGGGTTGTTTGCTCTTTGGGTGTTGAGGCATGTGAATTCTTTATATATTTTGGATGTTAACTCCTTGTCGGATATGTCATTTACAAATATATTCTCCCCTACTGTAGGATGTCAGGCCCTGCAATATTGAATGAGCCTCTCCTTTAAAGAGCTCAGAGAGTTTAGTGGGACACACAAGAAAATCACAACATCAACTCTCACATACAAAATGTAGAAAGCAAGCGAATACTACAGATACTGCATCAGATATCCCAGACAAGATTGTTTTCCCCAAACCCAGACTCAGTGATGCCAAAGGCAATAATAGAAACTCCACAATGCCTGAGAAAATGAGAATCATTGAAGAAAATCTTTTTTGGGTTTCATAAGATGCCAGTGAACAGATGTCCAGTGTCCTGAGTCTATAACCTTTAAGCTCATTTGGGAGAAGCTTCTTGCAAGTTCATTTGAAGGCCATGGATCTACCCCTCTGGGAGAGAAACCCACCTCTGCACACTCTGAGAGCTCAGTTTAGTAATCTTCAGCGTTGGCAACCCCATCACCATGTCCCATTTGATGTGTCTTTCTTCTCCTTTCTGTGTAATCAAATGCCTTTATCCCCATCCATCCCTCTGAAACTACTGGTTTTGACATCACCTGTGTCTGACACCCCCCAAGCGCTCTCATCTTAATGACACAGTACAATCTGAGCAAGAACATGTGGTTCCGGAGCCCAGAAGCTGCTCCTCCTAAAGAGCTGTTCAGGCTGGTCAATTATACTCGGGAAGGTGGCGCCTACGTCCTCATGTTTGTTTCAACTTTATAATGACCCTAAGCAAATTTCTGAACTGAAGTTGCCGTTGATGCTTCTGAAACTTAGGCCCTGGGGCCAAATACTACTTAAGAAATTACTTCATCAGCTTTTGAGAGCTCCGGGACGTTTTTGAGCAGCGTGTTTTCTTGCCACCTGATTTGCTCATGTAATTAACAAAACCAGAGCCAATTTTGGAGGGGATGACTGAGTTTAAGAAATATAGAGAAAATATACTTGCTATTCAAATGCAGCATCAACATAGAAGGAGCTCTTCCATCCAGACTGCTTCTCCCACGTTCCTGGGGTACAGGGAGTCTAGTACCAGCACCACTGGCATTAGCACACTTTATTTAAGAGGTGGCACTTGTTTCTGGAATGTGAACTAAACTCAGGCGTGATTGATAAGCGGGCAGGTGGGGAGGGATGAGGACTTGATAATATGGGTGAATGTTGAAACCACTGTGTTATGTAAAACCATCGTAAGATTGTATATCAATGTTAGCACACATAATGTAGGGGGGGTGGGCACGGGGAAGGCAGTATAGCACAGAGGAGACAAGTAGTGACTCTATAGCATCTTACTACGCTGATGGACAGTGACTGTAATGGGGTATGCGGTGGAGACTTGATAATAGGGGGAGTCTAGTAACCATAACGTTGCTCATGTAATTGAACATGAATGATACCAAAATAAAAATAAATACATAAAAAAGATTGTATATCAATGATACTTTAATAAAAAATATACTATTAGAACCATCCACTAACCACTACACACGTCAACCTTTTCTGTAAAGAGGAGGGTCTTGTTTTCTTGCTCTAGGATGATGTATGCCTAGAGATCTTAACGCAAGTGAGGTTCATATAGAATCTGATGCAGACCGTGAAGGCCCTGGTGGCGTCTCCAGCCGCCCCTTCAGTGCACCAAAGAAGTCATCTGGCTTGATGGGCCATTTTGGTCTTGAGGCATCCGACAGGCTGTCCTTTCCTACCTCCTGTTTCACGATGACCAATGAAAGGCACACCTCCCTGGTAATTTTCAGACTGGTCAGCTTTCCAAGTATACACCCTTCTCTTTCTTCAAATGTGTGGAGAAAACTTAAATGACTTCTGATGCTGATACATGATTCTCATCCAAAAGCCAAACCCCAGAGAATAATACATGTGTTCATACACATTTGCAAAGAACTACCATACTTTTATGGTATTGCTTCATAAAATGTTAGTCTCACACTACATTGGACTATTACAAATTAAATTGTGAGAAAGAGTACAATTGACATGTTACCTTATTTTTATGATGTATTATAAACATTAAGAATCATATTCAACCTACCTCATTTTAATCTGGATTTTACTGATTTGAGTAATCTACACCACAAGATTCTTTCCATAGTTTATTTCTTTTTTATATTTATATGTATATTTTATATTTATTTCATTTTTACAATGGTCTTTGGAAACATAAATCTAAGTAGGAGGATGTATTCCTTGAAAACATAATCTTAATTATTCATAAACAAAATATACATTGTTATTAACATAAAATTAAAATTCAGTTAAATATTAGTTCAAATGAAAAAAAATCTTGTGGTGCAAAATTTTCTAACATCTGGATAATTTATTGTTAAAACTCTGGTAAAATTTCACCTTTTGACATAAAAAATGTTAAATTGGATATTTTGGTAGATTGAGCTGTATGCCTCCAAAAGATATATATTGAAGTCTAACGCCCAGTACCTCAGAATGTGACTTTATTTGGAAATAGTGCTGTCACAGATGTAATTAGTTACATTAAGAGGAGGTCATGCCGAAGTAGGGTGGGCCCCGATCCTCAAAAGAAGACACCTTATGAAAAGAAAGTGCAGGGAGAAGCCATGCGCTCAACAAAGGCAGAGACTGCGGTAATGCAGCTGCAAGCTAAGGGTGCCCAAGATGGCTGGCACACCACCAAAAGCTAGGAAGATGCCAGGAAGGATTCCCCTCTGAGTTTCAGAGGGAGCAAGGCCCTGCTGACACCTTGATTTCAGACCTCTAGCCTACAGAACTGTGAGACGGTAAAATTCTGTCGTCTTAAGCCACCTGGTTTGTGGCGCTTTGTTACCCAGCCCCAGGAGATGAACACGGCTGTATTTCATACAAGTTTGATTTCAGTTTTGAATTGCACCCTCACTTTCCAGGAAAAGGGATCGGCATTTTATATCATTGAAATTTTTTAAAGTTGGCCAGACTGTGGCTACCATTCCAATAAAGAGGAATCAGAGTGTTGGGAAAAAAAAACAGACATAAGGGTTCCCTCATGGGACACATGTAAATATGTGGGACAGATTAAAGTAATAGTTTGGGTGTTTTTATAAGACACTCAAGCTCTAATAAAAATATACCAGAAGTGTTTCAACCAGGGTTCCAAGGGCTACTAGAGTAGAATAAAAAGCCAAACACCAATTGTCTTGCCAATGTGTTTCAGCCCCAGGCAAGTTCACTATGGATTCGGTGAGACCGAGGAATGACATGGAATGTTCTTGGGGTGAAAGGGTTTATTACCTGGCTTTATTCTCCTGGTGACAGGTCCAGCACTAGAATTACATCTGCATCCAACACTCTGCACGTCTGTAATCCTCCTTCGTCTCTGCCTCCACCCAGAGCACTGGGCAGAGCTCTTTATGTAGAGATTCATTTAATAGTATCTTATTGCCTAGGGTGTGTAGCCTAGCAGCAGGCCAGTTATATCATCAAGTAGTTTAGGCTCAGATGAGGATCCTGGCCATAGAAACTTCCATTTTCCCCACACCAATTCTTAAGCATAATGTCTTACATGTAACATGCATTTATTTCTGATAAGTCTGCTTGATGAGCTTCCTCATAATACATTGTCAAACAATCATTATGAAACTATTTCTAAAGCAATGTACAATAATGTATTTACAGAGCATGCAGACTCTACAATTAAATTACTTCTTTGTAAGGAAAGCTAAGGGCACTGGGAAAACTATCAGTAAGCTTAACATTTAAACACAATTGTTAAGGTTGGCTTGGAGAAGCCTAAGAATCAGCATTGCTCATGTGTCACTATTTTCCTAGTGAAAAACAGAAAATCTTACATAAATGTGCAAAAGGTTTTGATAGCTGGTACACTGTTGAAAGGAAAGCACTTACACGCCACCTGTCACTGCCATTATATCAGTTTCCTGGGCTACCATCACTATACACTATAGTTTGTATAGTGAAGGAAATGACCAAATAATAATAGTAATTATAACACTAATGATAATAGCAAACTGTTCTATGGCACTCACTATAAAGCCAGACACTGTTTAAGGTCATTCCCATGTTAACCCAGTTAGTCCTTACCATTCAGGGTAGGTACATAATCCCCATTTTACAGATGAGGATACTGAGGCCCTGAGAAAATTGTTCACCAGAGTATTGTAAAGATTGTGGTAGATAGATATCCTCTGGCTTACAGATTTAAAAATCCACAGATGCCTCCAGTTAATGAATGGCCCACATTTATAATGCATGCAAAAGAGTGCCTTGGTGGGGTTATTTTTAAAATTTGGAAACTTTTATTCATTCTGTGTTGGGCCCTGCAAATTATGTAACCAGTCCTGTCTGTTGCAATGACTGTGAAGAAATTAAGTTTTATGTCTTTTATCCATGCTTTAAAACTTGCTTTAGCTTGGGAACATGAGTTTTTTCATAACCAAGCTTCGATTGCAAAAAAGTGGAATTCTGACTTGGAGGGAGTATTAAATGTTGCCATCTAAATTGTAAATATTATAAAATCAAGGGAGTTAAACTTGCATCTTTTTAAATTGATATATGAAATGGAATCACCTTATCCCCATCTAGTCACTGCGTTTAGAACTGTTGGTTGCCATGGTGATGCATAATAGCATGTTTATTTGGATTGAATATGAAGTCAGACTTTTCCTGACAGAAAAGAAGTTTATTTGGCTGATTGGTTTGACAATGAATAGTGACTTTGCTTATTAAGTAAGGTAAACATATGTCTTAGTTTGCCTAGAGCAGTCATTGTTTATGACTGTTGTCCTGGCATGATCATTAGTAGCCCACCATCATAAGTTATATGGTTGATAATTTCTAAACTAAGTTAAATCTCCAGAGCTAAGATTTTTTTTATTCCCCCCCAAAATGTATGTAATAAATGTATGTTTTGAAATATTATATTAACAATTGTATATTAAAATTCAAACTTTTCTAAACCTTTCTGAGTATATCAGGTTAAACAGGTACTTCTTAAAAGCAATGGATAAAATTAAGGTCATTTGTTAAGTCTTGGTGAAGTCTTTACAGTATAACTCAGAGAAATTAAAACTTGGGAAATAAATCCTCTTGCAAAGTCAAGTGGTTTATTTTATTTTTTGTTTGCTTTCAACAAACTTAAGAAGAATCTAATCTCTGATAAAGCATTATACATAATTTTTATGATAAAGAATTTGTGATTTGGGGCCTATAACTTGGAAATAGTTCAAAGAGTGAAACATGGACATAGGATAGGGGTAAGATTGTTGACCCAGTAGTCAAGCAAAGTAAGCAGGAGTCAAGCAAAGATAACCATCACATTTCATTAGAAGAAGGAATGGAGGGTAAATCTTTATTTTCTTCCTAGCATAAAATTTCATCCCCCCACTCAAAATGAGGTAAATGGAGTAAGTTTCTATTCCTTAAAACCAATGGGGCCCAGAAACTAAGGAAGTGCTCAAAAATAGATAAATAATAACCCATAATGACAGGAATAAAGGGTCCAACTGAAAGCTTCCATGGGCCAAAACTGGGACAATTTGAACAAAAAGATAAAGTAGCATTAGATCACAGTCCAAAGTATAAAATAAGTATCTATGAGTTCATACCAATATAAATAAATGACTGAGTAAATAAACACATTGGAGGAGGAGACAAGTCTGTCATGCAAAAGAATTCCAAACAATTTTATGTTCGTACTCCACCCTCAAGGAGGAGGGAGTTGGCGAGGTGGGGGCACGTAAGTCCCCTCGTGGGAGTGGGATTGACCTCCTTCCAGGGAGCGTGGAGGGGCGAGTAACTATAAGGGAGAAACATGACAAACTCTCCCTCTGCCAGCTGGTCAAAGCCAACCTCAGCACTCACACACCATGGTGTGTGTACTCTTGATACGACGTGATGAAGATAGCACTTTACCTCTGTGCTCTTCTTTCCCAAACCCCTATTCATAGTCTAATCATGGGAAAACCATCAGACAAATTCAAACAGATGAACATACTGCATATACCTGACCAGTACTCTTCAAAACTCCCCAGGTCATCCCAAATGAGGGAGGTCTGGGAAACGGTCACAGCCAAAGAGACCTGAAGAAATTTGACGACTAAATGCCGTGTGGTATCTTGGATGCAACTTTGGAAAAGAAAAACGGCATTAGATAAAACCTAAGGACTTTACTTAATAACTATGCATCAATATAGGTTCATTAACTGTAACAAACATACCATATTAAAATCAGGTGTTCATAATAGGGGACTTGGAAGGGGTGGGGGGAATACATGGGGGGGCACTTGTACTCTCTTAGCAGTTTTTCTGTAAATCTAAAACTGTTCTAAAATATAAGGTCTATTACAAAAAATAGTGATAATAAAAATAAATGGAGTATAGCAATCATAATATACATCATTATTTTATCATTATTTAACTTGGACAAATTGCTACCTTTATATCCAACAATAATTTATAGGAAATCTGGCATATAGAGGAATATATTAAATGATACCATGGGGATCCAATCAGCAAAATGACCCAATGTCTTGCCTGAGAGTTTCAGCCCCTGGCAAGTTCACTATGGATTCAGTGAGACTGAGAAGTGACAATGGAACATTCTAGGGGTAAAATGGTTTATACCCAGCTTTATTCTCACAGCAGCAGGTCGAGCACTAGGATCATGTCTGCATCCAGCCGTCTGCAGGTCTGTAATCCACCTCCGTCTCTGCCTCCGCCCAGAGCACTGGGCAGAGCTCTTTATATAGTGACTCAGTCAGTAATAATTAATTGCCTGAGGGTGTGGAAGCAGTAACCCAGCAGCAGGCCAGTTACATCATCAAGTAGTTTAGGGTCAGGTGAGGATCCTGGCCATAGGAACTTTCATCTTCCTCTCACCTAATTTTTTCAATGAATACATTGCAAGGGAAAAAGATGACAAAGAGGGAGCCTATATATTAAAAGAGATTTAAGATACACACAAACCAATCAGTTGCGAGGACCTTATTTGGACCCTGACTTAAACAAGCAAACTTTTCTGTCCCACTTTCCTCACTGTCTCACTTGGCCTTCCTCATCTACCTGCCTTATAATCTACCTGCACCCAAGCCCATGTGTCAGGGTCTATTTTTGGAGAAACCTGAACAAGGACAGCCATCATTAAGAGACTGCTTAAATAAACTATGGTATAGCCATATAAGAGCCTACCATGTAATAATTTAAAATAGTGAGTTGTTAGACTCATGTGTGTTGCTATGAAAACATTTCAAAAAACCTTCATAAAATATTATCCTCTTTCTATAAATGAATTAAAATGATACATGCATATATACTAATATATTAATAATCATTTTCCCAGGTGTTTATGTAAGAAAATTAACAATGATGACCTCTGGGTAGTGCAACTTCTCAGGTGGCAGAGATATTGTTGTGCTGGGAAACTGGCTCTCTGATTTAAAAAAGATTTTAAAAGCCCTCATGTGTAGCATTTGCTGACCTCCATGATGTAAATACTCCCAGCTTTGATGCTGAGCTATCAGTGACTTAGCAACAGGCTCCCATTAATTCCTGCAGAGCAGTGCATTCCCCTGAGCCAGTATGGGTCAGCTCCGGCACACCCACGGGTGAAAACATGCATGCTTTTTATTTTATAACTTTACACGCGAGTTCATCTTATTCAAATTACATTTTAAAATACATTTTATTTTAAACAGAAGAAGAAAACTGCTGAACACTGTTGCTAAGCTTTCCATTTCCAGTTCTTAGTTACACATAACCTTGGAAATAAACCCAGGCCCATATTCCCCGGCCACAAAGGAAATCAGTCAGTGGAGATCAAGAATAAGGAAATGTGCCCTTCCTGTTCCCTTCCTTCCTGGGCTTTCATAAGAGCCAACATTTGTGAACAAAATAAGAGAAGAAAGGTAGGCATGCTATGGAGGCTCCTCTGGATGCCTCCTTGGGCTGTTTAGTTTATTAAGATAGAAGATTCTGGAAGTTCAGACCATAAACAGAGAAATGAAGAGCACTGGAAAATGTGGATGGGGACATTACAATTTATTTGTGCATTTTTGTGACCCTGACATTTTTTCAAACTAACTCAGGGCCATTTTCTCTTCAAATGGCTACTACTGCCAGATAATAAATCAGGTAATTCTTGAGCCTGTCCTAACCTTCCTATAGTTATTCATCAAACGATTGTCTTTTTCCTGATTACAAAAAAGATTCAGTAGAAAAGGGCATTTAATTGGAAATCAAGAAACCTGCATTATCACCCTAACACAGACACTGTTGTGCAGCAAAAGTGTGAACAAGTCACTTAACCTCTCTGGGCCTTAGTGTCCTCATCTGTAAAATAAGAACTTTGAACTGTAAAGTTTCCAAGACCCTCTTCAGTTTAAAAAATACCTACAATTCTATTATTTCTGGTGACCAAACCCTCTTAAGGAAGCTCGTTCCTCTGAAGGGTTCTTGAGTGAGACACAGAGAAGTGGGAGCCTGGACCCGTGACCAAAGCGGGAGGGACTGTCGCCAGGAGGCACAGGAAGGGCTCTGCCCTGCTAAGAGGACCAGGGCCCTAAGACTGCAACTGGGGCTTTGGGAGCACCACCGGGTGCCTCTGTATCAGCACCCACCTATCTGGGAATTAGGAATGAAGGCCCCACCACCATGGACAGTGCTAATAATACCTTCTGGGACAACCGATGCCTCACATGTTTGTATCTCCATTATCTCCCTCCAGAGACTGCCTCTCAATCAAGTCCCCACCAGAGGAAACCGGCCCCTGCTCTAAAATCACCCCTGCCTCTGTCTCCTCAAAATTGTGTTTTTGTTAGGATTTTCCTCTTGAAAGACTTTTCATTTGCACAGAATTCAACAACATCTGAGCTTGGCTCTGAGCCACTCAGATATAAAATAGGACACAGGATCCTCGTGATTCCTAACAGGGACACAAGCACAGATGGCTTACCTAAAGGGGATGATATATTACTGTGGTCTCTGGTGGCAGCGAGAACTAACTTCAGCTTACAGTGAGATCCGAGGAGACCCAGACCCCGGGAAAGGCCAACACAAGCCTTGTCAATTGTAGTTTAAAATCTTGTAAGTATTAGTTGACTCCTTCAAAAGCCTAAAAGCCATTCCCCAGAGGTTTCTGGGAGAAACAAAACCATGAAGAAAGTAATTTTCTCTAAGAGCAGAGGCTTTGCTCTGTCACGAGGATTGTTAGGGAGCATAAATCCCTACCAATAATCACAAAGATCTTCGCGTCACTTTACAGAGCATAAAATGCCTTTCAGCACATTACCTAATCTGATTTTCACAACAAGCTGTCATAGGAAAAGAAGTGTGGAGGGCCAGGAGAACTGAGGGCCGGCCTGGCCTCTGCCAGGATCGGCTTGTAGCGTAAGGGAGTTACTTGTCCTCAAGGCATCTTTACGCCTTCATTTTACAGAGGAGGATACTGAAGCCCAGATGGGGGAAGTGACTTGTCCCTACCAACAAATAATGACATGGGACAAACCGAAAGAATGAAGATCTGAAGCACAGCTTCTCTACCAAGGTGTGTCAGTTAACAGGAAAATAGTCTCCAAAGGCTGAGATGATGGGCAGGGAGGGCAGATAGTGGCCCCCTGAGGTTAAGGAGATAGGAAACCCACCACTGAGAAGTTAAGGTAGGTTATTTTTTTAGAGAAATGATTAACTGTGTGAATGTCAGTCCAAGGAGAATATAAAGAGCAAAGTGAGGGGGTGACCATGATTCACACATATGACCCCCCCTCTACCCTAGGTCTGAGGGGTGACCCTGAGGCAGACGCTGCCAAAGAGTCATAGGCTGCCACCTGCCAATCAGAGCTGACGGTCGAGTCTCATGCAAGCGTCAGGCAGACACATCCTCTAGCTCTGGGTTCTTTGACTAGGGAAGAAAAGCAGAGGCCTCCAGACATCCAAGAACTCCTTGCTTCATTATCTCTTTTATCCTAAATCTACTGCTTGAAAGTTTTAAGTCATGCCTCCTTCTTCTGAAGGGACAGGAAAAGGTGATTTTTATGCCCAGGACACCACTTCCTGTAGAGAGATTCAGTCACAGCCCTCTCCGGCTCACTCTTTCCAGCTCGAACAGTCCTTGGTGGAAGGTTCATTTACCCTGATACCCGCCGTCTCAGGGGGCCTCCTCCCCCTGCTCCCCATGCTAGAGCCTGGACACCGAGCTTGTCACCAGAATAAAGGAGGAACTAAAACCAGAGCACGAGTTCCACCACAGCCCCAAGGCCTCCAACAGCAGCTGAGCTGGTGGAGGGGCGGAGGAGCCGGGCGGCTTTGCACGCCCCTAGGGAGTGCCATCCGCACTGCACCCCTGCACCTGGCAGCACTGGCATACGCCCATCTTCACATTTCCTGCTTTCTAACTGCAGTCTCCTTATCTTGAGTTTTATTTCTTCTGGGTTTTGTGGGGGGAAAGGCACAAGGCAAGGCAAAGAAATTGATGTGGTTTTTTTTTTCCAAATACACTTGACCCTTGAACAACATGGGGGTTAGGGGCACCAATCCCATGCACCAAGCCAAAAATCCACTATAACTTTTGACTCCCCAAAAACTTATCTGCTAAAAGCCTGGGGTTGACCAGAAGCTGTATGGATAACATAAACAGTCAATTAACACATATTTTGTATGTTACATGTATTATATATTATATTCTTATCAGAAAGTAAGCTAGAGAAAAGAAAATATTTTTCCAAATTGATACAAGTCTTCCAATATATTTATTGAAAAAGATCCACATATGAGAGGAACGCATTCAGTTCAAACCCATCTTGTTCAAGGGCCAGGTGTACAGCTCTTTGGGAAGTAGAGTGAGTGTGACTCAGTTTTTACTAGAAAATCATGAAATTCGCTCCTGAGGACCCCACCCCCGCCTTCTAAATGCAGATGTAACACTATGGCAGGATTTGGTTCTGACCGAGAGAAGGAAGAACCACTGATCTCAAATGCCTCTGTCCCCCTAACTATTTGTATCAACTGTGTTGTACTAACTACATTAACATTTATAGAATGTACCTCAGAGAGTCTGGTACATTCTGTTTTATGCTACTGGATAAATCAAAAGGAAAGTACAGAGACCCAGAATAAAAACAAGACAGTTTTTCCATTTATACAATGTCATGGTCAGATTATAACATACACAGTACATACTGGCCAAGGGGATAGTAAGTGTACTCACAGTCAGTGTGAGCTCAGGAGGTGAGGATTGTGCCGGTAAGAATCACATTCAGCCACAGTAACAGAGACCCAAATACAGAGGCTTAAGCAAAACTAAGGGTTCATTATGTCACATAAAAGAAATCAAAAGACAGAAGGCCCAGGGGGTGGTACTGGAGTTCCATAAATTCATCAAAAACTCAAGAACTTACGAACCAACGATTCTTTAAGTCACAAGATGACTGATGAGAACTGGCCATCATATCTATTTTCTGGGGGAAAACTATAAAGATTAAGGGCAAAAGATCACACCCCAGCATTCTGTCCCCTTTCAAGGAACCGTCCCAGAAGTCCCACCTGACTACTTTTGTTTATATCTTATTGGCCAAACTTAGTTGTATCACCAAATTTAATTGCAATGGAAGCTGGGAAACATAGTCTCTAAACCATGCATTGCACCACCTTTGCTATTGCTAGGAAGAGTGGGGAAACATACTGAGTGAGCAAAAGGCAAGTGCTTTCAGAGCAGTGTATAAGCTGTGTGGAGCCAGTGAGCTGGGCTGTGTGATCTCAGCTGGACTTAATGCAAAGTGGAAGGAGAAACGTTGAAATGGTAAAGAGCTTGTGTCACTGGTGTGAGCTTAGTAGGACAGAGAAATGTACAGAGTCAGCTGTGAGATTAACAAGGTGATGAGGGGCATATAATCTGGGTGGGCTCAGTGGTGTAACCAGTGAGATGGTGAGGGATGTGCACAGTTGCCGTAGTTCAGGGAGTTAGTGTCCACTGGGCCTCTACTGATAAACATTCCCTAAAGCCTTTATACCCATTTTGCAGCTTTCTGAGGGTGTCAGTGTGTAAGAACTACTCAGCAAGGTCAGGGAAAGGCAGGAAACGCCCTGCTCTCCTGCGCGGAGGTCATGCCTGCCCATCTGCCTCTGTCAATGGGTTGCGATCAGGGTCTGCCTTCCCTGGGACCAGGTACAGGTGGCCCAACTTGTCAGTTCCCAGCAGGCTCCACTTTGCTGTTCTTCATCTATGGCCAAGCTTCCTCAGGTGAGCAGGCTTCATACATCACACCAGGCAGGTTTATACACCTCGAACCAAAGCCAGAACTGCTAACAAATCACCTTGACATGTTGACTGCTTCTCTTATCTCACCCTGGAGATCTCCTGAGTCTTCCTTCACATCACCAGAAACACTTCCAATTACTGTACTGGTTTATCAGGGACCGTTGTCTGGGTGTTCCTATTCTGCTCCCTAGGACCCTCACTGCCTGAGTGATAGATCCTGTGAACTGTTGCTGCGTCCCTCGTAGACGTGCCCCTGCTCATCTCCACCTCTGTTCCTCTAGGACTTGGCCTGTGGCCTCTATTGCATCACCCAGCACTGTCACTCAAGCACTCCAGAACACCAACAACAGGCAGCTTCAGCAAGAGAGGTTTCCAGAAACAGAATGCCAAACACGATTCCTTATCAAACATCTTGAGTTACACAATGAGAGGAAATCTTTACTCAGGATTTCGAAGGACAACATAGAATTTCAACATAAACCGGGAATAGTGCTCTGTTGTGGATCTAGTCTATGCCAGGTTGATGACGGGAAAGACCTGACGTGTCATGGGATTGCCAAGCCAGGTCCCAAATCCTTCCTGAGGTCATCATTCCCAACCCCACCAAGCTGCGCAGCCCAAGGCAGCTAGAAGTGCAGCATAAATTGTGACATTGTGGAAATCAGCTACTTGAGATGCCACACCAGAAACTCCTTGGTTTGGGTTAGAATTGTGGTTGATAACATTCCCTCTATTAAATCATCATGAACTCTAAGAGATGACATTGACTCAACTTATCTCCCTTAACAATTTCAGTGTGGATTCTTAAGAACAATGGTCTGAAAAAACTGGTATGTGAGAACACACCCTATTTTAATTTGCAGACTGTTCAATATATTCCCAGAAAATGGTGAGAAATTAATCTTGGGTGGGTTCACCCAAGAAATTGCTCATGGTTATACACTCTCAATAAACCTGCAAGACAACGTCCCAGAGCTTTCCTGAGATCAGATACTGCATTTTGTTTTCCCAACCAAGGATCTCGATTTAGGTTAGTCATCTCAGATGGGAAATTCTTCTTCCTTTAATAATATCCTATTGAGATAAGTTGGGATTTCACACAGTTAAAGTTACTTCAAAAATCTAGGCTCTGTGGGGAAACTGACTTTTGTTTGCTTTTAGAAAGAGGAGGAAGCAGTAGAAATTATCACCCACGAACCTTCTATCAAATGTCCTGCATCCCAGGAACATGTGTGGTTTACTTTGGGGAAGTGGACTGACCCCAATTTCAGGACACCTCAGGAACTCAATATAAATTTGGAACTCTGTGTTACAATTTATAGAGGCCTAGCTAACTCAACAACTGGAAGGAACAATTATAGCTCCTTGATTACAAAACATTTCTTCTGTTCAAGAAACTCATTCCTTGATCTCTTATTCTATCTAAAAGCACCTCCATGATCAAAAAGACCATAAGAATCATGCCAGATACTAGATGATGGTGTGTGATTGTCAACTCCTTCCATAGTCCTCTTTTTCACTGGCTGTTCAGTGAGACTCCATCTCCCTATTGGGTCAGGACTCAGAGCCAGTATGGGAAGTCAGGCAGAAAAATAAAGCAAATTTAGGAATTACAGGTAGCGGCTGGGAATGGGAAAAGCCCCGGTGGGGCTCAGAAGTTAAATGAACAGTCAGGAATCAGATGCATCTAGTCAAGATTAAATATATAGATTATAAACCAAGCCAGCAAGTAGAAACCAGGAAACGCACAGGTTCTAGAGTCAGGCGATTACAAGTCAAAGGGCCAGAAATCAAGTAAAACGTCAAGACAACAGATTAAGAGGCTTCATCACGATGGCCTTGAAGCTGAGGTACCCGCTGTTTCAGGAGAAAAAGCTCTTACCCCAGTTCTGGGGGAGCAATCTGGGATGTGACCATTCTGCATGGCTTCTACAGGTAGCAGCGGAGGAAAAGGGATGGAGTCAAATGACAGAGTCACACTGTTTGGAATCCTACTGAAAGACACTCATGACGCCCCTAGGCAGGGCCTGATGAAGGTCAGAATTTTAAGCCAGTCATAAGCTGCCTATGTCATATCAGGATTTGGGGCACACTGACCAGGAATTGCCATTAGGGGCCAGGGAAAAAATGGAAATTGAGAACTCTCGCTCTGACAGTTGCCCAACTCCCCATCAGTTCCATTTTCACACCTTCTGGCATCCTTCCTTGTTCGTTCTTGAGTGCCAAGCAATTCCATGCTGTCCATCTGTGGTCCAAATCCTTCCTCGGAGGCATGGCACTCAAACGTCCCCATTCCTCAGTTTTTCAATTTTAAAAATAATGCTCTCTCTTTTAAATTTTGAAGGCAAGGCATATCACAGATGCTAACAGGGCAGCAGAGATGTCAAAGTAACTCTGAGATATAAATGATGAACATGCTTAGCTGTCCTACAGGTATTAGAATTTGAAGAACCAATTAATACAGAAGGATCCCTGGAGCTCTACCCCAGCACTCTAGATGAATAGGGGTTTTAAAAAAAAAAGCCCTGTCTCTCTTCTAAAAATTACTTAAGCATATGACTTGAATTTCAGTTTTTGAAAAAATTGTTGGTTTTCCTTCACAGTAAAAAAATACTTACTAATCAAGACTTCTAAGGACTCTGTTTAAAAGCAGTAACTGATTCATCTCCCTTACCTTCCTTTTCAATCAGATATAGTTTTCGGAATAAACATGGACAATTTGAATTTTAATGATTTCCCCCAAATGATACTTGACCATAGGAAAAAATTCAGACATTTCCATTTTCTAGGACAAGAGATTAATTATTACAGAGGCCACACTGCACAGTGGAAAAAGATGAATTCAGTATTGTCTTGGCAAATCCCTCCTCACCCCTGGCCCCAGCCTCCTCGCAGAGATAATAACGTGTACTTTGCACAGGTCGTGCAAACATTAAAATTAATGCATGTGAAGCATCGAGCACAGCACCTGGCATGTTGCAGGTGTTCAATGAATAGCAAGAATTGTTAATATTAGCTTTCTATCTAAGGAATGTTCAATCATCTTTCATTGTAAACACATTTTCTACCTATTCAAAAGGAGAGACAGTATAGCAGGAAGAGCATTCAGGCGTAACAGTAGAAATTCCTGGGTAAGATCCAGAAAACCGGGTAACAATCCCAGTTTTGTCACCAGTGAGCCATGCAAGTCTTTATGACATTTAACCTCATCTGAAAAACGAGGGATCTGAACTACATGATCACTTCCGTCACTTCTAGGGAAGACTTCTGGGGAGTTTCTGCCACCAATTTCCTTCCTCCAGGCAGAGAGAAGGCTGGTGGGAAGCTGTCCCTGCCTGGGGATGGCATATCCCCGGATGATCCGATGTCAGCCCGGTGTCCTCTGCCTTCACCTCTCCACATTTCCCCACCTTGCCCCTCATCTTTGGCCTTTGCTCCAAAGTCCAAAAACAGATTTTTCTCCAATCCAAAGATGGATTTAGACCCCTCAAGACCAAACGGAAACCCCTCCATTGATACGCAGTGGCCCTGAGATTTTGGATAATTTGTGTAAATGACTTGGGTCTGTTTTCTCCTCTGCATACGTAGAAGAGTAATATTCACTTCATTGAGTTTTTATTAGGATTGGATGAGATTCTGTATATGGAAATGATCTGTAGGCTGTAGGGCATTCTGCGAAGTAGACCTAGCAACTGAGAGTGCTGCTGGTTTAACGCCTTTAGGAGCATTCTGTGGAAAGCACCCCAGGAAATTTTGTGAGTCAAGACATTTGAGGATGTGGGTCATCCCCCCGGGCTGCTGCCCTTTTTGGATTCTGTGCCCAGAAGAATCCAGCAGAATGACAATGAATTTTGCGGTAATCCGGTATTGACTTTGGTTGTCCTAACCAAAAGAGGAGGTTTGTTTAAACTTTCACTTAAAAGCAAGTGGAAAGATCTTGTTTTAATTGCCCGGAAAAGTTTTCACACCGTTAGCAATTTCCTATCCATGGGACCTGGGGTTTTCCTATTTCAAAAGACAATGGTGGAATTTCAGGAGAGCCACTGACTAACTGTGACAAACAAGCCCTGGAAAGAACTCCGGGTCTGTCCCTACGAGCCCCTCTCTTAAGCTTTGCTGGGCTTCCTGCCCACTGAACACCAGGCTCCTACAGACACAAGAGGCCTGAAAGAAATGTAGGAGAGCAAGGAGCCGCGAACATGGCTGGGTTCCACAAAAGGATCCTCAAATGCCCCATTTGCAGAGCTGCCCAAAGCCTTAGAATCTCTTCCAGCATTTCCTCCATACAGAAGTCTAAAAGCTATTTGTCGATGCAAGATTTTAGTTACCTCAGAATGCAGTCCCAGGTGTTGGGTTTTCTGAGCAGTCAGCTCTGTGGAAGCTTTAATCAGCATCTGTCTCTCTCCGGGAGTCCACCCCACCCACATGTGAGGGTGACATGCCCTTGGACAGGGCTGGTCCCCCAAAGAGAAGAGTAAGCACGCGCTCACCTGATAAGACCTGAGATGCATCACAATCTCCACTTCCCAAAATATCGTCCCTACCAAACGCCACAGCGCCCAGAAGTCCCAGAATGAAACTGACTGACCTTCTCCATCCTTCACCCCGCCCTCTCCACGTGTGAATCACAGCCCTCCTTCCAGGCCGACCTCTTTTGTGAAGCTTCCATGACCCTCCTCTCGGAAGTGGTGTCTCCTTCCTCTGAACGAAGCTTGATTTGTACCTTTTTTACGATACATATCACTTTATGCTTGAACGCTTGTACTACCCTCCACCAGGCATAATCTTGAGAGCCAGTCCCTCAGCAAGGTCCTGTTTGTCTTTGGACCGCCCTCCCGTCCCAAGCTGGCCCTTTTTGTGAGAACCAGTATCTAACCGATGGGCGCCGCGCAGGTGGATGGATGGGGAGACGCAGCTTCACCGTGCCGGCGTTTTGCCACACACTGGCTCTGTGCCCCTCAGCAGTCACTTGACTTCTCAGCATCTATTTTCTTCCTGTAAAATAAGGCCATTTGAGAATTATAAAATGCCAGGACTCTCCCAGCCATCATTACTAATCCACTGGATGAGCTCACAGCCCACGTTGGTTCAGCGAAGGCCCAGCATTGCTTGCGTTCATTTTCTGTACACACTGCAATGAGGGTCTTAAAAAGAAAAAAGGCAAAGGGAATAGTAAGATAAGGGCAAAGGAAAAGTAAACACACAGAAATAAATTCTCCGTAGTCCTATTTAGTTACAAAGGTGGGGCCGTTGAATTCAGCTTTGAGCTTTCTAACAACCAAAGCAAAAAGATATTAAAATATATTAGTTGCTCAAAATATATTCATAGCTCTTCCTGACATTAAGGCCTAAGAGAAATTTATGTAGTATACTTTGTCCTCAAAACAACCCCAAAATACACCAGGGAATTTAATAGAACTGTTTTCTGCTTCATCCTTTCATGCAAGAATGTTCCAGTTACCTACTGCTGTGGGACAAGCCCCAAACACTGGCTTAAAATGATAGCAATCATTTATTATCTCACTGGGGACGGACTGGGCTCAGCTAAGCCGTTCTCAGCGTCTCCTCCAGGGCTGCAGTCAGACTGCAGCTGGGCCTGAGCTGGGGAGATACCAGCTGGTCTTCAGACGTCTCTGGGAGGTCTCTCCGCGTGACTCGTCAGCATGGTCGCATCAGAGCAGCCAGAATTCTTACACGGAGGCTGAGGCAGAGAGGCAGAGAGCCAGGCAGGCTTGACCACCTCCCATGAGTTAGCCTACAAGTCACATGACATCACTTCTTCCCCATTCTATCTGCCAGAAGCAAGTCACTAAGGCCAACCCACGTTCAAGGGAAGCGTAAGTCGTCTCCATATTTTGATGTAAGAGTGCCCAAGAATATGACATGTTTTAAAACCACCATAAGTGACAAAATAGAAATTTGCAAGTCAATGAATGCTATTCCTTTGAAAGCCAAAGAAGGGGTAGTCTGACTTGATCCACAATATCTAGATATGATTGCCACTGGCATAAGTAGCTATTTAAATGTAAGTTAATTAAAATCAAATAAAGAAATGAAATGGCATTCTTCAGTCTTAATAGCCACGTTTTAAAGGCTTAACAGCCACATGGGGCTAGTGGCTATCACATTGTGCAACACAATTATAGAACATTTCCATCACTGTGGAAAGTTTGACTGGACGGCACTGAGGGAGAAAAAAATGAAAGAACTTTAGCTGTCAATCAGAATTGCTCACCCTTCTAATTAAGCTCCTGGTAGGCACCAGGCAGCAGAAATGTCCAGACTTTAACATTTGACAAGAGTAGAACTGTATGAAACCTGTATTGCTAATGAGGGAGAGTCCCATACGCCTTAAAAATCAATGGGCAGGAGATAGTTTCACTTCCTTTGAAGTAAATGTAGGCTCCTGACCAAGACCCGAATAGCTGGTCACCCCGCCCCCATGTGGGGTTTTGTGGTGGAGGACCTGCCAGCAAGACCAAAATTTTCCTCCAGATGGTTTCCAAAAACTATCTCCTAAAAATAGTTGGGGGAAAGAAAGAGAAAAATCAAGGCTACAAAGTTAATCCCCTCATTCTTTTATTCAACCAGCATTTACTGAGCAGGCACAGATGCTACACTTTGTACCTAGAACATTTTCAAAAGAGATTCACCAATCTCCCGGCCCTGGAAGCAAACCAATGTCCACAATGCACCCAAGAAATACCTACTTTAAAGAAGTATAATTTTTGAGTGAAACCACCAGAGAAAAATGGCTGCAAAATGTACCCCTAAATAGCTGAGAGGCTTGGCACATATAATCATTAGATAGAAATCAATTACATTAAAAATACTATCTGCCAAAAATGATGATTTTGGATTTAGAAAAGTTGAATTCAACCCTCTCTTTTCCAGTAACATAGTGAGATTAGTGGTTAGTGGCAATAACATTTTATCACCAGCATTAAGAAGAGGTATTTTTTACTTTTCCTAACAAGGGTACCTGCAGCTAAATCACGCACAAATTCCTTCAAATCACTGAGAAACAAATTAGAAAGAAGGGGTGGCGGAAGCAGAGGCAGAACATAGTCCCACTTTCTAAAGGCTGAAATTACTGTCTAATCTGTTAGGAGGCCCTTCTCACGAAGGCTGGCATGGTCTAAGGTTCAGGTTGGACATAAGCATTAGTCGCCAGATCCTGCATCCCAGATGTGCTGCATGTGTTCTCGTTCTGCTTGGCCTTCCCCATCCCCTCCTCATATTTCTCCCCACTGCCCTGGACCCAGGAGGCCGACCTGTGTGCGCTGGAACACCGGGCATCGCGCCCTCCCACTTCCGGAGGAGTGCAGCTACTGAGAGGCACTGGCAGGAGATGAGAAGATGGGAAGAGAGAAAGGTTAGACCACCTGTCCCCACAGCTCCCTGCCTACCAGGCCACTGTGGGTTGGCCACATTCCTGAATCAGAGGCGACAGTTCATGGAGGCAGCCCTCTTCGCATATACGCACTCTTCAAATTCTAGGGCCTTCCCTCCTGTGAGCGTGTGAGCCTATGGTTTGTATTGGCTCCCAACCTACCACACCTACCCTTGTAGGTTTTCCTCAGCCTTGCTTATATCTTTGTATATAGTTCCTTTTATTAACCTCTCTTCGGTTATTCAGTTTGTGTGGGCCGTTTCCTGACAAGCCCTGACCAAAACACTAGGCCATTATGAGTTGCATGCACAAAGACCACAGCAAGATCAACTGCATTATACTTATTTGTATATTAAATTGCAATTTAAGATTGCAAGATCAATTGCAATCCTAAAAATGTTTCTGACAGATTTTTCCAGCACATAATAGTGTGATTAATAATGAAATATTATACCTAAATCCAACCTGTTCCTCAGATAAAATATTAGGAAAAAAAACAGAATTATAATTTCCAAAAGAGAAAACCAGCACAATATTTAAATGAAAAGTTCACCAAAATATGGCTCTAAGATTTGATACTGTCCTTAAAAATTTTTTTTAAAAAAGGTCATCAAGAGAACAAGGTTGACCCGAGAGCAGAACCGCGGCAATCAGAATCCTCATTATGTCCGACACCCGTCCCTTCACCACCTCCCCGTCTTTGGGATGTGGGTTCCACCTGCTCTTCCTGCACCCAGAGGCTGCCCCAAGGACATAGCCCTGAGCCGGCGATGTGGCGTTGAGACCATCCGGATGGTATACATGCCTGAACCCCACTGAGGCCTCCACATAAATTTTTATGTTAAGGCCTATATAAAACGTGTAAGATTTGACAGGCAGGTGTGGAGGTCTACCTGCCTGCAGCTGCACATGACGAGCCTCCCAAGCCCCTTGCTATTCAACCCGCCACCAGCCAGTCTGGAGGGGTCTGCCTCCTTCTCCGGTGTCCCCCTCCCCTCTTTGTACAGAGCCCACATTTCAGATTAGCCCTGCCATGGGCCAGGCGTAGCACACCATGTTTTTATACGTGTTATCTGGTTACTCCTGAGAGTAATCTCATAAAACAGACAATGTCATCCCTATTTCACATGTACAGAAACAAAGGCTCTGGGAAGTTAGGTAACTTGCCCAAAGTTGAGCTGCAGAATCACAGTTGCACCAGGTCTCCCTGTGTCACAGCCTGTTCCCATTCCTGCCGCACACTTATCAAGGACTTCACCCATCTTTACAGGCAGGCAGGAGACCCCGCCACACGCACTTCACCCCATCATCAGGTCTTCCTCTTGAACACTGAGCTGTCGAGGGAGCAGCAACGACTTTCAGTCCAAATAACCCAAGTGTGCAGCTCCTCCCATTCTACAGTTTACTATGCGTAACTGGATGCCTAACAACGGACACAGCCCTCTATTGCTGCATAATAAACCATCCCAAAATTAGTGGATTAAAACAACAATTTATTATATCTTATGATTCTGTGAGTCATTTGGGCCATTCTCCATTGGTTTCACCTGGCCCATTCATGCAAGCTACAGTCAGCCGCTGGGGTAGCTGGGTGCAGGGTTAGACTGAGACATTTTGAGGGGACGGGGCCTCTCCCTCCACGTGGTCTGTCATCAGACTTCTTCCCAGCATGCAGCTCTCAGGGAAGCTTCTAAGAGGACAAGGCCCAGTGTGAGAGCACTTTCCAAGCCTCTGCTTGCATCACATGTACTGACCACCTATTGACCAAAGAAATCATAGACAAGCCCCGGGTCATTGTGGGGGGCCATCCAGGAGCCTGGAGACTGCAGGCATAATTCACTGAGGGTATGACTACAGTAATGCACCACAAGTCTTTCCTCTGGCCCCAGTGATTCACACTCCTCCCATTTGAAATATGTACTATCCCTTCCCAAACCACCAAAGATCTCAACCTTGTAAGTCCAGGATCTCTCTGATTGTCTCAGGTCCACATACCACTGAGGCCCCTCAGGTACAACTCCTCCTGCAGCAACTCAGGAGTGGCTTCTCATGATCCAGGAACCCATGGACTAAAAAACAAGTGAGCTGCTCCACGCATACAAAGAACACAACTGTGAGAATGGAACACCCAACAGGCAATCCCGTTGAAAGCAGGGAGGAATGAGGAGCCGCAGAGCAGCCACTGGTCCAAAGCACTTCTGAAATCCAGCCAGGCAGATGCAGCAGGGCCATCTACTCTGAGAATAGGAAAGAGCTCTTGAGTAGAACCCAGTTCTGCTCCATAGAAGTGGTTGGTGCTGCCCTCTGAAATGGTCTTCCTTTTCAATAAGAAGTAGCCTGTGTTTGCAGCTAAGTAATTTTCTCAGCTTTCTTCCTGCCTTATTTGGTCTAAACTGGCCCAGTTCCCTTATAAACATTGAGCATTTTATATATACCAGGCTATAGTCCATTTTGTTAGACAAAAGCTATACCAACAGTTATTTTTGAGACAGGCCTCTACATTGGTCAGCAAGTACAGGCGCTGTGGAAAAAAATGCCCTTAAAATTCTTAGAAGCCCTTTTGTCTAGCTAAAAGAGTCCAGTAGACACCATTTTAAACTCTCTGCCTTCACAAAGTCTTATAGCCACACTCTTGATTTGATCTGTATCCTGAAGTCATTTCTTACCTTGAGACTCTTTTGCCAATTGAAGAGACTGGAAATGTGAAATGGTTGTATTTCCCAGCCCAGCATATCCCAGACCCTCCATATTTAGTTTAAATTCTGCTTACGAATGGAGCTGTTCTTTCTTTAGTTCATCTCTCTCTTCTCATACCCTATTATATATAACTTTAAAAAAGTTAATAGACCCCTTTCAGCATTGTAAATGGAAATCTTAAGCCAAATCCATATCTTCATTAAGTACATTTTCCATCTCCCAAGTTCCTGGAGGTGCCAGGGCTGCCCCCTGCCCCTGGTGTCACGCCTACCCTGTAACAGCCTCCATGAGCAGTTTCCTCTCAGGTTTCTGGGCACCACTCTCTCCTTGCTGCCCCTACAGCCTCTGCCAACCACTCAGCCCCAAAACCAATGCCACAGAGTTTAGGTTGTTATTACGGCAGCACACCACGTCTGGGTTTGAATAGTACATCAGTGTTCCATCTCTGTGTAGCAAGCCACCCCAAAACTGAGTGAGCTGGTGATTTATTACGTGCCACAGTCCTGTGCGTTAGCTGGGTCCTTATTCCGCTGGTCCTGACTCAGGACATTCACGCGGCTGCATTCAGCCAGGGGGCCCTCAGGGACTGGACGCAGGGCTGGCCCCTCCTGCCGCATGGTATTTCACTCTGGGCTTCTGCATAGCATGGTGGTTCTAGGAAGACAAGCCTCAATGTGCAAGTGCTTATCAAACCTCTGCTTCCATCACATTTGTTTATAACCTGTGGCCACGGCTAGTCACACGGCTGAACTTGGTATCAACGGGGTAGGAGAATACACATAAGGGTATGGTTACCGGTAGTTGTGATTCACTGGGGCTGGGGCTGTGACAATCTTCCACAGCACTAAAATGTAAGTTTTCTGATTTTCTCTGTATCGTCATTCACCAATATTGTCCAATAGCTTGTTCATTTTGGCATACTTAGTCTATATTTGTTTAACTGAATTAAAGAGGCACAGTTTTGGAAACACCAGGACCAGAAAGGCTAAGCATACTATACCCTTGGAGATCCAAAAATACTGTAAAACAAAGCCAACCGTTAAAAAAAAAAAACCTTTTTTCCCACCATCTTTCCACATTGTTGAGAATCAAATCTCTTTTCTGGCCAGAGATCTCTAGGGTATCATGAATTTCAAATAACTCATCAACCTTGTTTCTGTTATGGTCATAAGTAAGCCTAGAAATAAATTCTATATCAATTTAAATTTTTTCTGATCCTGAATAACAATTTGACCATCTAAATGATCATGCAATGTATATTCCTCAGTATTTGCACAAGAGAAAGGGAACTGAACAGAATTACTGGCATTTCAAACCCAGTATTTGAATTTTGCTAAGATCAGGCATGAGACTTGATTTGTCTTTCTCATCTGAGGATATAGATATATTTAGTTTTTCACTGAAATGAAGAGGATCATGAGCGTGTTTTAATGGCCTCAAAGGTTCTCATCCCATCCATCATTTTCTCAGAAGAGGTTGGAGTTTTCCATCAACAGGAGTGGGTAATGACGAACACATTTTGAAACTGTCTCTGATTAATGATGTCTTGCCTTCAAGGATTGATAAGCCATAAAACTCTGTGCTAAAGACACATTCTTCCCTTGTTGTCAATTGTGATTCTAAGAATCCAGGTATGTTTGCACTCTTTGTCCCCAGGAAGCAGAATATCCCTTCAAAGTGTGACAAAGGGATTCACTGAAAACTCAATTTGCATGTTAGTGGTTTTCAGTTCTGTTTTGTTTGTTTGCCTGCTTGTTATACAATTAACTCTGTGCCTAAATTTCCAATCCTAGCACTGAAAGTGATGTTTCTATCCCAATCTAGGAAGGGTTCTTGAATCTATCCTTTGGGACCAGACAGGGTCACTAGAGCACTGCAAGCTGAGGGCGGAGGCGAGGGGATATCGCTGGTACTCTCTAATTGAAACACCTACTGCTCATTAGTCCTGATAAGTGTAGAGCCTACTGTGACTATGATGATAACAACAGCCAGTATTCATTGATCTCTCACTGAGGCAAGAATTGTTCAAAGCACTTTATGTGGATTAACTCATTTAATCGTCACATCACACCTCTGTGAGGTAGGTGTTATGATTATTTCCACTTTCTAGAGAGCGTTGAGACGTAAAGTAATTTATTCAAGGTTCTATAGCTTTAATGGCAGAGCCAGGATTTGAACCCATCATTGACTCTTTCGCTTCAAAGATACTGGTCTTATGCAGAATTCCTAATTCGTTCCTGCACCTATGACCTTTGGACTGTGCCTTCAGAAGCAAGCCCCTGAATTTGTACACTGACACTCGTGCATATGATGTTAGCTGGCCTATATAATATTCAAATGATATGCACAAATCATTAACAGAATGGCAATTACAGAAGTCTCTAGCCAGTCACATAAGGCCAGAGAATCTCAGAATAGGTCCTTTTCTCTTTAACCATGTGGTCATCTACATTCTCCTGGAACTTAAATGGGCTTATCACCCAGACCATTTTCTCTGCAGATTTCTCATGGCCTCCAATCCCACAGAGCTGGAACTCCCATGTGCTGTGCCCCTCCTTGGCCACCATCACTATGCCCCCACCAAGAGGCAGTCAATCAAAATATGTTTCCTAAGCACCTACTATATGCCAGGCCCCTGATAGGCATGGAAGATAGACCTGCATACTGGGAATGTTTAGCCCCCACAACCCTGACTCCCAATTTGAGAAACATGACTCTTTTGGAGAAATACCAACATGGAAGTAGTTAGAGGGGATGTTTTAGAAAGATTCCAACTAAACCAACTTTATGGCCCCTTCCACCCCCACCCCCATCCTCATGATTTCTCTCTAAGGCAAGCATTATTAGTTTGATTTCAACACACACACTTGTACCTGTAATTGCTATATAATGTCTGTTTACTTTTTAAATAAAATGAATTTAAATTAATCTTGTGAATTGCAAGGCACCCCCCTGAGATAAATGAAGACACTCCAGGGTGTCATCAAACCAGTGCTAGGAATCCTTGTTCTAAAAAGTAGGGAAGCAAGCTCATTAAACCTTCAAGGAGCCAGAGGGGGAGACATGTATACTGATATACAGATAGAGCACAGGAAATAGAGAGTTTATAGGTATATTATTCACTTATATACACACACACACACAAATACCTAGGCAACATGGTGTACCAAAATGTGGTTATCTGTAGGGGAACTGTCTGCTGTAACCTCAGGACCAACGCTCCTCATTATCAAGGCCTCTGTACCACAGGGGAGATGCTGGAAACCACATTTCCAAAAGAGAGAGGAGGCTGTTATTTTCCAGAGCTGGGCAAATGTACAGGCAGATAAGAGGTTTGAAACAGCGTCCCAGTGAATCTCTTGAGACACCCCACATAGTGCAGCAGAGATCATTGGTGGGAATTTTCCAGAAGTTCTTGCACTTTATAGTGGAGTGGCTTCCAGGCAAGGTCTTTGCAAGCCTCTCGCTTAGATGTCACAGGCTAAGATCATCTGGGACCTTTGCTACCAGAGCCCACCCAGGAGGTATATAAACCTCTAATTCCTTGTATTGCCTCCTTTCATATTTGGAAAACAAAGAGTGGCTTCTCTTTGAATACCAACTCATATAAATAGGTAATAGAAAATCATTGTTTTCTTTTTTGTGTGTATATATATATATATTTTTTTTAATGCTTTAACAATAAAAATATGTTGTTTGTATAATAAAGCCAAAAGTGCTTTAAAGTGTTTTAAATATATGATGTAATAAATATTTTGACAGAGATGCTATAGTAGTTCAGCAGAAGATGACAGAACATGGATTGTAAGGGCACAGGGACGCTTCCTAAAGAGAATCCTGAACTCCAACCTGAAGCCTGAGGGAGGTGAGGAGTTGCTGCAGGCTACGGGGAAGAACTGGACAGGTAAAGGGACAGTGTGGGCAAGGCATCTGCAAGCTCTGCTCCTCTGCCCACCGATACACTCTTCAGCATTTCATGACCTGCATGGTTGCAAAGGAATGAGGTAAGTTGAGGCTGCAGAGAGAAGCAAGAGGGCCCAGCTGGCGGGCTTTCTCTGCCAGGCAATAAATGTTGGAGTTTGCTCTTGAAGGCAAGAAGGAGTTACTGAAGAAGAACCAGGAAAGTAAGATCTATGTTCTGTGAAAGCCACCATAGCTGCAGAAGGGGGAAATGTATAGAGGCTGGAATCGGGGGGCCAGTCAGAGAGCCATGGAGGTGAGGGGTCCTAGGGCGGTCCCTCTTCCTTTTTCCCCAACCGCAGGGAGGTTGGGGACACTTAGATGGAAAGATGATCAGTAGGCAATTTCTGCCATGCCTGGAATGTGCTTTAGAGGTGGGGAGAATAGAAAGTGATGTTTCAAGAATTCCTCCAGAAAGGAAGTCTGGGAGCCAAGCCCTTCCTTGGAACAAAACAGGAAAAAAGCCACAATGTGCATCTAAGCATGCTGTTCTTGGACATCTTCCTGACCTGTAGACAAGGTTATAGACTGTTCCAGTCAGGGGCTGTTAGCTGCTTCTAACTGACCTTGGGCTTTGCCCAAGGCTGGTCAGGCCTCTCTGAGACCCTTCCCTGCACTGACCAGCTCCTAAGTCCACAGCCCTGCCTTGCCAAAGCCCCTTAGCTCCCGAGAGGAGACACCTGGAGATGTCCAGGGCGCCACCTCCTATGACCAGGCCATGCATTAGGTGCTACTGAGGTCTGTCAAGCAGAAGGGGAAGCAGAGCAGCAGGACAACCTGGTCTTAGAGCAGAGCTTCTGGGGTACAGGTGTGCAGGTGAACCACCCAGGGATCCTGCAGGTCTGGAGTGGGGCCTGGGGTTCTGCATGTCCCACAAGCTCCCAAGTGACGTCAGTGCTGCTCAACTGTGGCTCCCACTTAGATGGGCACTAAAGGTGTCTGGAGGGATGGCCGGGAGGATGAGAAGGTGCCCAGAGGGAATCCGGAATTCCTGAGCTCCACTGATTCATTGCATTCGTTGCATCTGCACTCAAAATGGACCTATGTGGTCTATAGTTTTGGAGATTCAAGACTTAAAGGGGAAAGAGACAAGAAATAAGACAGCAGCTTAGAAGCTCAAAAGTCTAGTATTCCAACAAGTATATTAAAGGTAAGAAACTAAAGTAAGTAAATAGTGCATCTTTATTAGTTTTCTATTGCTATATGACACACTGACACAAATTTAGGGGCTAAAAAAACACCCATTTATTATCTCACAGTTCTGTAGGTCAGAAGTCCCATTATGGATTAGCTGGATTCTCTGCTCAGGGTCTCATCAGGCTGAAACTAAGATGCCAGCCAGGCGGCAACTCTCACCTGAGGCTTGGGGTCCTCTCCCAGGCTCATCTAGAACAGCAGAATTCGCTTCCTTGCAGTGTAAACAGTTAAGATTTCAAGTCCCTGCTTTCTTAGTAGCTGTTCATGAGCTGGGACCGTTCTCTGTTTCTGGAGGCCACCTTGCCATGTGACCCCATTTTGCTGTGTAATACAGTCATGGCAGTGATACCCTCCCATCAAAGTTTGTGGGTCATTAGGAACCACCTTAGAATTCCACCAACCGCAGTATCCTGCGATAGCACACTTCCCATCAGAGAGACTTTAATTTAGGTGTCATTTCTTCATGTAATCTATCACTGGGCTCTAAATCACGCAGCGATCATAGTGGCTATAGCAGCGGATTCCAACTTTTGAGCACCAATTATGAGCCAGCACTTTGCAAGGCACTTCACATACTCCACTTATTTAATCCTATCAAGAATGCTCAATCATCTATATCATCATAGACATCTTTATTTTGCAGATGAGGAAACTGAGCCTTAGAAATTTTAAGTAACTTGATTTAGGTTGGACAGTTTAGTGACCCAGTGACATTTGATAGAACGGATTGAGTTCTAGTCTGCACCACTTGAGTGCCCATTAGCTTCCTCACCTAGAAATGGAGAGGTAAAACCAGGAGACTCTGGGTTCCTTCCAGTTTTGACATTTATGCTGTGAAAACTGCAATGCAAAGATTTTCAGAATTCCTTCCTTTCAGATCCAAAGCAGCCCAAAAGTGGTAGCGGCATGAAGAGCAGACGTGAACGTGTCCACCAAAGCACTTTTCATCACCGAGGTTTCCACCTCACCTGACTGAGCGCTCCCTCTTCTCTGATGTTGGATAGCTTTGCAAAGACCAAAGCCTGGCCCCCAACTCCTTCCACCTCTCCCCCTCCCCTAATCTTAGCTTCAGGTATAAGGCACCACCCCGAACATCCCAACATGAAGACTCCATGTGCTCCAGGAATGGTCAAAAGGAAAAGCATCATTTGAAGTACCATGAAGCTGATAGAATTGTCAGAAGCACAAGAAACCAACTAGTAAACTGTGAGATTTCAGTCAGGGCGTGTTCTGTAACAGTACACAAATCACCAATTTCCCAACAAGGCAAAAAAAAGAGAGAAGGAAAGCTATCAGTGCCATCTTGTGGAAAGACTGGCATTAAAATGCCCAAGGTAATGTGGCCACACCCCAGAGCCTGTCAAAGCCTCTGCTCAACACTCATGTGCATCCAACAGACAGCAGGACAGCTTCACTGTTTATTTGTAGGCAATGGTGCTGATTGGCAGAGGGTCAATTCTGACTGCTTGCTTCCTGGGCCATGGCCAGTGACTAAATAATTTGTGTATCACCCCTAGTTCTGTGAATACCACTAAAACCCCATACCTCCAACACTGTGCACACAAAACCCACACCCAAGCCTCTCATAGCCTGGTTCTCCAAATGTCGAAAATTTGCACTGATCTGTCACAACATCCCATCCCCAGCAAGTACTCACTTAGACCACAAGAGCTTGTTGTGTAATTTTTTCTTTTAAAAATAAACTTGATTTGATTATCCCGCAGTTGGTGTGGGTAAGGAATTCCAGAATGGCTTAGCTGGGTGGGAAGATGCATGAGGTTAGGGTCAAGATGTTGGGCAGGCCATCGAAGTCTTGATGCGGCTGGGAAACCCCTCCCAAAATAGCTGGCTCCACGATGCTGGTTTGAAGCCTCAGTTCCTCCCCACATGTATTCCTCCATAAGCCTCCTTGAGTGTCCTCACAACATGGAGCTGGCTTCTCCCAAGAAACAGCAAGGCAGACACCACATAGGTCTTTTATGACTTAACCTAAGAAGTCACATACCATCATTCCCACAATATCCTGCTAGTTACAAAAACTGGCCCGATCCGTGTGGAAAGGACTACACAAGGCATGAGATGGTTCACGGGGGTCATCTTGGAGGTTGACTAACCACACCATCCTTTCTTAAATCCAGTTTCTAGATCATTGGGGTGTAGGTGTGAAATGTGTTCACACAAAGGGAAATCAGAACATTTAAGACACTGAGAATTCTGCCTGCAGAACAAGGGTCTCAGGAACCCAAACCCAAGGAGTCCTCTGCCTTGGTGGGATACAAGGATAGAGGAAGGAGTTCTCTGACTCGAGTTTCACATCTAACTGCCACTGGCATCGCCAGTCAGGGAACTGGGGCCTCAACATGAACGAGAGCTAGGTCAGAACATCCTTGTCGGCTTTAGGAGGGAGAGGCGGGAGCCCTAAAACTGTTCTGTTGAGCTTTTCAGTGAAAGTTACTTCCGTTAGGTCCCAATGAACAGAGAACAAAATGGAAGGGAGATCCCTTTTCTGGTGGTTCTAACCCCAGCATATCTTTCCCCCACTGACTTCTTTTGCACTTATTTTTCCTGCACACTTCACTTTTTAATATATGTTATCTGATTATCTTTGATAAGTAATTTAGCACTTTATTATGTGTTAGGGGAACAATGACATTTGAGTCTAAATCTGCTCAAGTGTGCTGTAAACTCCTTCACGTCAGGGAAATTAAGCTTATTACTCATCCCACCATCATGTCACCAGATTGTTTTCCAGGACTATGTTCCCCTCAACACAGCCACGTACATGCACAATCATACACGCGATCACACATGTACCCCAACAGGAGCAGAGCTCTATAAAGATCAAGGCTGCTTTGTCCCTTTTTTACAGAGACAGTAATCAGACTTGGCCAGAAGCACACTGACACAATCATTCTTTCCTAGAAAGCACAGACACAGAAAAAGTACACCTCGAGAAGGTGCTACACCACACCCAAACGGTCCTTGAATTCATGCTGTTAAAAAGAGACACAAACACACATTGTCCCTTAGTCCTGGAGACTCACATGCACCCCCAGAAATGTACACTCCAGTCTTGCCTACGCATTCCACTTCTTTTTTTTTCACTTGGTGGTTCATTTAATATATTTGAGCATAGCGTATCAGACTCCATATCAGATTTGTGGGACTCAACGATGGAGCGATCCGCTCTTGGCTCCTACGCAAACAGGTAACCCTACCCAATAAAGCAAATGCCATGTGGGAGTATATATTGATACAAGGTGAGATGTGAGCACAGAAAGAGCCTAAATCTTCCTGATGGTCAGAGAAGAAAGGACAAGATCAGTACAGTATACAGAGAAGTGGGGGGCTGGTAGCATGGGCAGGTCACTGGCACTGTTAAGTTGCAGGAGTCCTAGCCAGGAAACCATCATTGAGTCTGAGATTCCCTGGGTCCAAGACAGAAAATTAAATAGCACCTTGACACTGGGACACAGCCCCAGGCAGGGGCCCTGGGCTCTTTCTGCCCGGGGTCTGTCGGAAGGGAGGAGCAGTGCCCTGGGGAAGGATGGAATTCCTGCAAAGCGAGCCAACAGGCCTTTTCCTAAAGACTCTGGAGGGCACTTCTACACCTGCAGATCCGCCCAACAGGGAGAATTGCTATTAGGGGCTCAGGGGAGAAGAGAATCTGTCTCCCCCAGGAATGTCTTCCATCTGGAGAAGATGGGTTTTGAGCTGATCTCAAGAAAGCGAGGAAGGGATGTAGGGTGACAGGGAGAGATGCAGGAAGTTTCTCCCTGATGAGAGGAGGCAGCAAAGAAGGAGAACAAGGCAAAGGGACTGGGAAAGCTCAACTTGAGAGGAGCAAGTGCTGGAGCCAGTCTCCTGAGGCCATAGGACCAGACACCCTGGCGAGCAACTGGATTGGGAGAAGGGGATGGGGGTCGGCTGTGGGAGGGGGTGACCAGCAGCAGAGAGGTCACAGCAGGGATGGAGGCAAAGGAATGAATGGGATGGGCTAGGAAGGTTGATAGGGAGTTGTGTAGGAAATGGGAGTGCAGACAGGAAGGGCTTAATCAAGGCTGTGCCTGCGTGGAAGGGGAGGAAAGGGCGACCCGGCAGCTCCCAGAACCTGGGGACTGGGCAGACGCAGGGCTTCAGGGCTCCCTGGGTAAGTGGTAAATGCATTTTTCACAAGCTCAGAGCAGGCGTTGCACTTTAAAAGAAGAGAAATTCCTTCCATTCTGCTAGAACCAGAGCTTTATATGGTCAAATGTGTGTGTCACGGGTGATTGGGGACAGAGAAGGGAAGTAGGTCTCCGTGGCTAAGTGCCCTGGGCTTAGAATCAGAGAGACCTCGGCGCAGCCCAGGTACATACTGGTTCTGTGTACTGGGCCAAGTTAACCAACTTCCCTAAGCCTCAGGTTACTCATTTACAAAAGGAAGATGAAAATACCTTCCACATGTTGTTCTTCCAGAAAGCACTTGGCACAGGGCCTGGTACAGAAGCAAATTCAATAAAGGTTAACTATTTTCATAATTATAACTAGCCTGCCTCACTGGAAACCCATTGTTCAAATGAGGACCTGGAGCAGTCAGATCACAGTTAAGACACTGTGTTCAGATCGAGGTTCCTAACTTCTATGAACACCACTGATAAACTCCCAACTCCCCAGTGGAGCGTGACTAACAGAGCCTGGAAATCATGAAATATAAAGAGAAATTAAGAAATCCTCCAATTGTTTAACCCAGATGATATTTGGGAGCATGAGGACGGTTACGTAAAGAGGAAGGAAACTTCTTTTCACTTTAGGAAACGATACTATGGTGCTACAGACTCTGGAGACAGGCTGCCTGTTTCAGGTCCCCAGTCCATCAGTCACATCTTGGCCAATTCCTGAACGTCTCCCGGGCCTCAGTTTTCTCATCTGTAAAGCAGAGTTAAATAGATTACCTACCTCATAGGATTATTGTGGCAATTAAATGAGTTAATAAATGCAAAATGCTTAGAATAGTACCTGACTTATAGTAAATGCTCAATAAATATCAATTCTTATGTTGTTGGTTCTTATTATTAGTATACCATAGTTAACATCCCAGGTAAGATTTCGGGGCACCAGATGGCAACCTAGTATTTGTTTCCAGCAATGGAAAAATGAGAATAGTCCCTGTCTGGTAGTGATTCCGCCTTACTGGACGAGTTCAGCATGTCACTGACAATGAGTTATTGTAGAGATTCTCTCCCCACAGCTGAAGCAGATCCGCCATCTCTTAAACCCTTGGGCATCCATTCCTAAGAAAGTAAGACGGAACAAAGGCAGCCCTTGCGCAGACGGGGCAGTTGGCAAGAGATGTAATAACCCCCACCGACCGCTAGGGAGCAGCAGAGCCCGACCCCCGGGCTGCTTGGTCCACAGAAAACAATTGTGAATTCTCTCCAGGTTTTCCTTCTTGGCAGTTTGGGTTGCTCAGCCAATCTCCGTGCGCACCGCTGCAATGCTCCCGCCCACTATTGACCATCCAACCAATCAACGAGCGCCCTTTTCGTGGCCGGAACGCGGTGCTCCTCCTGTCACTCAAAGCCTCCTAGCCCCGCCCCCAGGCGGCTCGGCCAATCCCCTGCGATGAAGCAGCCGGTCACCTAGGGCGGTGTCCCGGAGACCACGTGATTCCAGGAAGCGCTCGTGCCGGGAAGGTGGCTGTTTGCCCGACCCGGGACAGGCGGGGGGAGTAGTGGGCGGATCGGAGCGGGCTGTCCCGTGCCCTCCCCGAGCCATGGGCGTGCAGCCCCCCAACTTCTCGTGGGTGCTTCCAGGCCGGCTGGCTGGGCTGGCACTGCCCCGGCTCCCCGCCCACTACCAGTACCTGCTGGACCTGGGCGTGCGGCACCTGGTGTCCCTGACGGAGCGCGGGCCCCCGCACAGCGGCGGCTGCCCGGGCCTCACGCTGCACCGACTGCGCATCCCAGACTTCTGCCCCCCGGCCCCCGAGCAGATCGACCGCTTTGTGCAGATCGTGGACGAGGCCAACGCCCGGGGAGAGGTCAGCGGGCGGAGTCAGTGCAGGGAGGGAGGGACCGGGAGGGGTCTGCGGGGACGGACGGCGCTGGGAAGTCCGGCCGGGAACAGCTTGGCTGCGCTGCGGCAGAGACTCAGGGGAGGCCGTCGGGCCAGGAGACCGGGCAACCCGGACCTGAAGCCCAGGGCAGGGGAGGGGCGGCCAAAGGGCGGAGCGCAGAGAGGGCCCCGCATCCAGAACCAGCCTGCTGTGAGTAGAGAGGAGGAAGGGTGCACAGGCCTGGGAGAGACGGAGCTTGACGTCAGAGGTCGTTGAGCAGCAGCGCTCTGACCAAATTTAAGGGAGCCACATACGTTACTTTAAAATTTCTAGCAGCATAGCACTTTTAAAAGGTAAAAAAGCAGCAGGAGAAATTCATTCTAATAATATAGTTTAACCCAGTGAGCCAAAAATATTATTTCAACATATGATCAATATAAAATAAATTCTTAATGACTTATTTTCATTCCATTTTTGTACAACATCCTCAAACCTTGGTTGTGTTTACATCACATCCCCGTTTGGGCTGGCAGCATTTCAGGTACTCAGTGGCCCTGCGTGGCCAGTGGCTTCTGCACCAGGCAGCCAGGTGGATGGTTGTGGAGAGGCAGGCCAGGAGCCGGGCACTTGAACCAACCACTTTGGGGGTGATGAGTGGGCCCTAAGCCACAGGTACAGGACAGCCCTCCATGACTTTAATGTCACTTCTTGGCCTGGCTGGGTGCAGGGTCCCAGCCTGACCCAGAAGCAGCAGCTGTGGGGAGAGGGAGACCCCCAGCGAGGGCCAGGAGAGTGTCAGGGATGTCAGGCTGCGCCGCATCAAGCTCCCCCTCTGCAGGCCGTTGCAGTGCACTGTGCCCTGGGCTTTGGCCGCACTGGCACCATGCTGGCCTGTTACCTGGTGAAGGAGCAGGGCCTGGCTGCTGGAGACGCCATCGCTGAAATCCGGCGCCTTCGACCCGGCTCCATCGAGACCTA
Source organism: Manis pentadactyla (assembly GCF_030020395.1). Taxonomy (NCBI): domain Eukaryota; kingdom Metazoa; phylum Chordata; class Mammalia; order Pholidota; family Manidae; genus Manis; species Manis pentadactyla. The sequence continues at coordinate 7,836,844 of NC_080037.1, read as the reverse complement.
TGAGCAGGAGAAAGCAGTCTTCCAGTTCTACCAGCGAACTAAATCAGGGCCCCAGCACCCTTCTGCCAAGCCCCTTCTCTCCTGACCTGTGTGCCATACAGGGCCAGAGAGGTGGATGTGGACTTAAAGTGTTAAGCCCGCCAGCCGCCGGATGGCTCAAGGACTGAAATGGCCCTTTCCTGCCGGCAGGTCCTGATTGAAAGGGTGGCTGGAGCTGCATTGATGTTGGGGAGACCCTCTGCTGCTTCCTTGAATAAATAACTTACAAGAACCAGCTCACATTGCATAGCACTTTACAGTTTACAGAGCATTCCTGCACATCAACCTCTTTGAGCCTCACAAGAGCCCCGTGATGCAGGAATGGCAGGAGGCCCTTCTGGCCTTTGGGTGAGGTGGCTAAGGCTCAGAGAGGCCCAGGGTCCCGCTTCATGCAAGTGGAGGGATGGGCCAGGACGGCAGCACACATCATCAGCCTCTGAAAGCTACTGTATCTTTATTGGATCTATGTATCAAATACTGTATCTATGATAATATTTGATGTGTCTTCTGAGGAGCTGGCCAATGAAAAGGACACAAGTTCCCTGAAGCCCAGGGTCTCTGATGCTCGCAGGCCAGTGAGGGCCCCTGTGGATACAGCCCCTCAGTCTAGGTCCTCATGCCCCATGTGTGTTACCCCCTTAACCCTCTCAAGACAGAGAAGTCCTGCAGGGGCTCACAGATATCCCCCATCTCCATCTCCCAAGGGCTGGGTGCCTCTCACCAGCTGCTCAGCTCCCCCACCCACCCCGGGACCTCCAGCCCTTATGCATCCCCACAGCCTCAGGCCAAGGAATGCTGCCACTGAGCCCGCCTTATGCAGAGAGCCTTATGCAGAGAGGCTATTTGATGATCAGATGACAAGATTCAGGGCTGTGAATCTCCGCCATGCTCTTCTGGTCCTTCCCTTCCCGCTTGGCTCCATCCAAAAAGAACTAAATGGGTTCTTTTCAGTAGCTCCCACCTGAGTTCCTGTCCTCTCTTCTGCTGGGGCAGGCCAGGCTGGATGTGGTAGAAATTCATCGTGGAATTTGTGCGAAGTGCCTGTGTGTGCCAGGCTCTGTTGGATGTGGGAGCCGCCCGGCGGAATGGGACAGGCTTCACAACCTCCCTGAGGAGGTAGGTACAGAGCCCAGCCCCATCCAGTGGGCACTGGCACAGACGCGCGTTACCGATGCAGTGGGGACATAGAGGGAGGAAACGGGTTCCCCTGTAGACCCCATCCTCTGTATCCTGGACCCGAGCCAGGCCTAAACCTTCTGCTCCCTTCCACCACCACCCACCCAGCTGAACCCCCGTCCAGTCTCTCTTACACAAAATGTGTAAGACCAATCTAGGAACGAGACAGGCTCTCAGATGCCCCCCGCTTTCCTTTGTGTGCCAAATCTGAGTAATTTGTCCCTTCATTCTATTCCCTTGGCTGCTGCCCAGTTTACCCAAGTGAGATTTCCCAAAGAGAAGAACTCATACAGTGTCAGGTATTCAGGCTGCGACAAGGAGTAAGAAATAGCACAAAAAGAGGATGCCCTAAACGTCCACACCCCTCTCATCAGCATTTCCTCCACCCTGCCCACCCCTCTGGGCCTCCCCCAACAGCACTGCCCGTTCTGTTTCCTGAAGCAACGCAGCTGCGTCTTCCGTCTTCCGTAGAGGTGTGTGAGTGTGTGTGTGTTTCAAACAGAGGTAGAAACGGGGGTGAATGGCCCACTTCCTGGATCCCTTCCCCCTGGTTTCCAGGATGGGGAGAGAGGGGAGCTCTGGAAGCTGTACCCCAGAGCTCGTGTCTGCCCTGGTCCTGACCTGCTGGGGTTGCACAGCCAGTTCTCGGGCTTCCCACACCCTCTGCACTGCACAGAGGAATCTGCCCTCCCTTCCCTCCCAAGGCTCCTTCACAGGAGACAGAAAATTTTTCTAACCCCATTAAAGCCCCGTGTGCAGCCTCCATCCCCATAATTTAAGCAGGTCTCCTCTGCCTGAAGAGTTCCTCAGGGAAATAAACATGTAATTATGTGCTTAAGGAAATTGGTTTTTAAATAAGTAAGAGTTGACTTGAAATGAAAAACTCTGCCCTTATCCTTCCATCTACCTGAGCCTGAGGCTGCCTTTGGGCTCATTCCTGGCCCCCCCGCATTTTTTGACTTCCCACCCCCGCTTCTGCATGCAGCCTGCAGTGAGGGATTACAGACTGGCCGCGACCCTCCCCGATTCCCCTCTGCCCTGAGACAACAGGCATGAGGACCCAGACTCCCCCCTTGGCAAAGAGCCTCCACCTCGGCATCAGACAAGCACCGGACCTCAGCACCACTGACCTGTGGGGTGGGGATGTCTCCGGGGTCTGTCCTGGGTGCTGTACAGTGGTCTGCAGCATCCTGACCTCTGCCCACTAGATGCCAGTAGCGTGCCCTCCCCCAGAAGTGTGACAACCAAAAATGTCTCCAGACATGGCCAAATGTCCCCCTGGGAGGGCACATCGGGAGAACCCCTGTATCAGGCCAACAAGCACCAGATGCCACCATAGGCTTTGGGAGTAGAGGTGGGAATATGTGAGAATTTCTCCTGGGGATGCACACGTTTTAATGGGGGAGAAAGGGCCCACCGAACACCCTCACACACCGCCACCTTCTGAGTCTGACGCTCCCCCCAAGTCCTTCCCCTTTTCCCAGGCTGGCTTTGCACAGTGGTGACAGACATCATTAATTTTCTACATTCAGGAGGTTTTCATTCTCCGTGACCGGCTGGTGGGCACAGCTGCAGCCACATAGACTCCCGCTCCCGTGTTTTTAAAGTTCCATTCGTGGAACTGGCATGTGCTTGGAGCTCCCGACTAAGTGGAAGCTTCTCTGTGTGGAAAACTCCCCTCCAGACCAGTCAGGTTCTGCACACATCACGCTTGGGTTCCTCTCCTGGAAAACTGTTGTGACGCAGAGGCGACTGCCACCAGACAGGAGGGGCACTGGCCGCCCTCTGCCGTGCGACTGTACCTCCCAGGCCTGGTTCTCCCACCTCCGTGTCATCGGCAGCCCAGACTGGGGTCCTTCTGCTCTCTGGGTTCTAGGTTCCATGACTACTTCCCAGGCCATGTGTCCCACACCCAGCTTCCTGCCACAGAGGTAGGCGTGCAGCCTGCATATCACTGTGGCTCTGTTGGAGCTGTGATTATCATCCCCCTGACATTAGGGACCCTATCCCGTAGGGCGGCTCATCACTGATCCCTTCGCACTGACTAAGGAAGTCTGCTTCTCATGCACACCCGCTCCGCCTGCCCCCCATCATCCCACAGACCTGGTCTTCCCAGGCCAAAGATGAACGTGTCAGCTGGGGCAGGGATTTGGTCCGAACCATAGACCATTTCCCAGAATGAACTGCATTCATCTGTCAAGCCCAAATCAAACCTTCTGCTGTCTATATCTTGCCATTCTTTCTAAGAGGGAGACTGATGTGGTCTCACAGGATTGTTTCATCATAATATCAGTTACCACTAATGCATTTCACACTTTGCTTATATGATTATAGTTGTCGTACTTATGAAGCACCCTACTACACAGCAAGTATTCTGCATACATTACATTACATCACTTTATCCTCACAACCTCTCTGCAAAAACCAGGTAGTTTCCCTTTTGGCAGATGGGGGAACTGAGGCTTAGGGAGCCGATGAACCAGCCCAGAACCTTACATTTGTAGTAACAAGGCTGGGATCAAACCCCAGTCAAGGCTCCAAGCTCATGCTCCTTCAACCACACACCCCTCCCTGGTTCCACCTACACGGTGCAGGGGCCTGTCTCATGATCAGAGCTTGGCCTCCAGGGCCATCTTATGGAGAGCCTCCACCCTCCTCATCCTGGGAGGCCAGAGAACAGCGGGCACCAGACCCTGAAGCCCACGGCATCTGAGTAGAGGGTGCTCTTTAAAGCACAGCGCTGGCATTTAAGTCCTCAAAAGTGAAGCTGATTCCTCAGGCCACATCTGTCACATCCACTATTACATAACTCAGAGCCTGTGGATGTCCCCACCCAACATGACAGTCCAGAGGAACGTGTGACTGGCATTGAGCCCTTGAAAATGGCTCTGTCTGATGATTTATTAAAAACCCTAAAATCCTCTCTGGTTTGGGTGTTATAATATGAGCCCCAAATACAGGCAAGGACTATGCCAAGTGCTTTCTAGACATTATCTCATTTAATCTTAAAAAATCCCTATGAACCAGGTCTTATTATAATGACCAGTGTGCAGACGAGTAAACTGAGGCTCAAAGAGTTTAAGGAACACACCCAAAATCACATAGCTAGAACAGGGTTCAAACTACCCCCAAGCTGGCTTGTCTGACTAAACTGCCTGCCCTCTTGGGGGCAGAGAGAAGAGACTTCATTGTAATAAGAAGATTATAACAGCATCTTGTGTTCCCCAAAATCGAGGCTCTTGGACTCGGGGGGCCATCCGTCGAGCTCTGTTATCATACCTCCTGGTGCCCCAGGCTTCGGCCGCACAGCCCTGACTTGGCTGCCAGCACAGCCTCCCCCTAGCAGGCTTCTGTCTCAAGTCTCCTGCACCATTAAAAATATAGTCCCCTGATGACTCAGAAATGAGTTTCGTAAATGCTTCTTCCATTACTTTAAAATTTTTCCCCAACTATTATGGATTCAAAGCATACTCTTGAGAAGGCAGCCTACTTGTTCAAGCAAGCAGGAATCTGAGAACCACTTTGGTGCACATCCGTGCCTGAAGTTGATGACTTATTTGCAACCTTGATAACCGAATCCTTTATGCCAATAAATTGCTTAAATTGGCTCCACCACTCTCTCTCCCTATTTTTCCCTTGACTTAGTCCGTTGCCATGGATATGTGATCATGAGACAAATGGGCGATGTCACTTCTGAGTTCTCAACATGGGAGACTCAGTATGGCAAACAGTTCCAGGACTGTCCTCCCCTGGCTTTGACAATAAACACACTAGTGTTTCCTCCTTACCAACACCTACTAAGCAGCAACTGTGCTCCAAACCCTAGGTGGGCCGCATGAGAATAATTGCTGTAGGTGTTCTCTCAGCTCCTTGGAGGTTTTACGTGCCCTTGGGCTTCCCACAAGCACACCTCCAGGAAATTCACTGATTCACCTGTTTTCTGTAGGTACCTTTTGTGAGAACCACTTGGGGCTGGGTGCAGAATTAAATGAAGTAGCCACACTGGGATCCAGGCAACAGGCAGAACTGTGCCAGTCTTGACCTTGACCAGGAGGCCCTGAGGAATCCGGTTCCTTCCTCCTTCTCCTCCCTCACCTCACCCTCTCCCTGTGTCTGTGTTCTCTCCGCTTTACCTGTGTTGGGATCCCCAAGACCACCCTCAGGTTTGCTGACTAACAGAAAAGCCATTAATAATCTCAATTTCATTTTATTGCAGTGAAAGGATACCAATTAAAATCAGCGAAGGAGAAGGCACATGAGGGCCGAGTCCAGAAGAGACCAGGCTGCGTTACACTCTCCCAGTGGCGTCGCGTGGGGAGCTCAATTCTCCCAGCAGCAGTGTGACAGCACATTAGGGATACTGCCCACCAGCCAAGCCCACCTGAGCCATGGTGTCGGGTTTTTCTTGGGGGCCAGTCACATGGGCATGCAACACGTGCATGACTGACCTTAGCCACTCAGCCTCCAGCTTGCACAGCATGGCCCCAGACAGCCTGGACACATTAAAGCAGGCATTCCCCACAATCCCACTGGTCGCATAGACTGCCGGGCCTGGCCCAAGGTCTCAGATATATGAAGACTCTCCCATCAGGCAGGATATTCCAAGGGCTCAGAGAGTATCTTGCAGGGCTGTCAGGAAGTCTTGAAGGCCAGCCAGGCCCATGAGTTCAGCCTTTCCTGCACACTCCAGACAACTTTGTGCTCTGTCCGCGTGGCAGTCTGGGCACATGCTATTCCCTTTGCCTGGAATGATCTGTTCCCACCTCTGCCTAGTCCCCCAACTCCTCCCCCTGTTAGTCTCTGTTTGACATCTTTTCCTTGGGCGAGGTTTCCAGACACCCCCTCATACACTCACACACATTCCCAAAGCATCTGTCCTACTTTTCGGCCCTTTGCTCACCTACAATGATTCATTTAGCTGTCTGATGTCTCCCTGTCCTGCTGGAATCTAAGGACCATGCCCATGCCAGTCACACCCAGCACCATGCCTGGCACAGGGGTGCTCAGTAAACATGTGACAACTGGCTAACTGACATGCTGACACCCTCCTAGGTATCTGCACATAGATGCAGAAATGGGGAGAAAAAAATCAAGCTAGGAGATGTGTACTAGTGGGAGATACAGGACACATGTACACCACTAAGTGTATGTGCAAAGATGGATACATAAAGTAGAAAAGGTGCAGTGCTTGAACACTCAGACAATGATGGAGTGACTGAAGAGCTAAGGGGAGTGTGTCTGGTAAAATTCAAAAATTTCAGTTTCAGCCTTCAATGAGGTGTGCAGGGCATGTCGGATAGCCTAAAGGGACATACAAATGTGGGTGTTATTAAAAACACCAACGTTATATGCCAGAGGCAGAGCCCACTGAGGGCAGCTTAGAAAGAGGGGTAGGCAAGACGAATGGGGGGCAGGAGGCGGGGGGGAGATGCAGGGAACTGAGTGGCATGGACAGCAGAAAGCACACGGCTAGATGAAGGTGCAGAAAGGGCAGCAGCATCTCATGCCAAAGGGTTAGTTTAGGATCGTATCTGATGAGCAGTGTGGACTCACCGCGGGCTTCTGAGCAGAGGACGTGTGACGAGGTTCCATTTTTCTCAAGGCACACTGACAGAATGGCCCATTACTTAGCAGCAGTACAGTGCTTCATGATTTAACAGGGCCAAAGAGAGACAGGGTCTCTCCGCTGCTGATTTTTAAGACTTTTCAGAAAATAAGAGTTAAGTAAGACCCGCTTTCCTTGCTTGCTGGAAGTTAATGAATTTAATGCTTTGCAAAAGAAAGTCAGGGGGTTGTTAAGTCAGAGCGCTCACCCTCTGGGCTTGCAAGGTATGATTTTTTAATGCTTCTCAAATGGGAAAAGATCTCAAGTGAGTGTCGTCCCCACGTGCTAGAAATGTATGTCTATCAGATGGCAGCTGCTTCGGCTCCGTCACACCCGCTGCTCTGGCCAACTCACTGGTGTCCCATTTTAACCCTTGGGCCCTTGCCGTATCCCAGTTGGCCCGACTCAGAGGTCCACAGGGGTGGTGACCCCTGGTGCTGCATTCAGTCCAGCACCCCGGTAATCTCCCTGCTGTCCCTAGGCCAGGGGGTGCCCTGTGAGTTCAAATGTTCTACCTCAGTTGCACCTCCACTCCGCCCCACCCATTATGTCTGTCCCTTTACCTCCAAACTTGTCTTCTTTTCTCCAAATAGTGGTCAGTTTGTCGAGTAACAAGGAGCTGAACAAACCAGATGGTATGTTCTCCTGGAACTGGAGGGCACGGTGTGTGCCAAGGAGGGGCAGGGCCCGGGACCCCAGAGACAGCTCTTTCCACGGGAACACGCAGGGTCCTCACAGGAGTGGAGGCAATGCCTGCGCCAGACTCTCCCGGCTGGCACTCTCCTGCTGGACACCCAGCGAATAACAGAGCGGCGTGGGCGCCCAGGGACCTCCCACCCCTCACAGCAGCCTTCAGAGCTCAAGCTGGCACTGGGCAGGGAGGGTGGCCCTGGGCCTCCACTTTGCTCTTGTGTCCTGAGGGTCCTGGATCTGGCCTGGCACATGTGCTCAGAACCCTCCAGGAAGGGAAGGAGGCTGGGAATTGGCGGAGAGCTCCAGGCCCGTGCAGGAGTCAGGCCGCACCCTCAACCCACCCTGACCCACTTCTGCCCCCTTGATAACCTAGAAGCCACAAAGAAAGTCCACGGCGGGGAGGGAGTTCAGAAAGGAATTAGGGAAGTGTAAACTAAATCAACAGTAAGATATGGTTTCACATATGTCAGACTGTGGACACACGCACACACCGAACCTCAGAATGCGGAAGCTGGCAAGGCAGGGGAAACGGGAACCCTCAAACTGCTGGGGGATATGTAAACCAGGACAGTCGCTCTGAGAGAGTAGTAGGGCCAGCTCGCCAGAAGAATCCAGCCACTTCATTTCTATGTATATTCTGGACAGATTCTGCCCGTGAGCAACCGAGACACACGGATGAGGCTGTTCATTAATTCACTAACAGTACAAACTTACTGGGTGGCTACTGTATGCCAGACACACTTCTAGGGGCTCAAAAGTACACATGGACAACACAGTCTCCACCCTCAGGAAGTATATAGACAGCATTGTTTTAAATCCACCCCAAACTGTAAACAAATCTAAAAAGATACACAGGCAGCAACATTGCTATATCTTGGAAACAGTGTCCCGTGCGTAGAAAAGAAACTTGCAGGATATTAGATACAGAATACTATTTGTGTGGGGAAAAAAAATAGCAGTATTATACATTGTTTATGGACACATGCATATGTTATAAAATTAATGTTTGGGCCTCTCATCAAACTTCAGGGTTTTAGTTGCCTCCTGGAAGGGAAGTGGGTGAAAGAATAGGAGAGCTAAAGGCATAACTAGAATGTTTTATTTCTTAAAAAAGAAAACATCCATAGCAAAATGTACATTAAAACATTAGCATTGTGTATTCTGGATATTAGGCCCATCCATGTTTGTTTCAGCAGTCTGGGTCCTTTTTAGGTTTAGTTCAAGAGGGGGGAGTTTTTGTTTGATTTTGCTTTTAAATTAGAAAAGAGTTGGTGGAGAGGAGGATTAATGCCCCGTCTCCCAGTACCCAGAGGCTGGGGATCTCGTCCTCGATGCCCACCGGCCTGGCCAGTGCCCTGGAAACTGGGAGGCCGGAGAGCTTGCAGCGAGCTGCATGGCGCCCCCCGCGGCCCGGCCGGTGCAGTGAGGAGGTGAGGACGCTGGGGTCCAGACGTTAGCCGGCACTGCGAGTGGAAACCCGGCGCCCCGCTTTTGAAGAGCAATCTGGCACGATCTAGGGGAGCTGAAGAGGCACGTAAGCTATTATTCAGAACTTCTGTTTTTAAGGTCTTACCCTAGAGAAACTCAATTATGTGTCCAAGGACTTCGACAAAGCTGGTCAGTGTTGGGGTGCGGGGTGCTGAAGCCAGAGCATCCGGGACCGGGGACTGGGAGGGCGTTGCAGGAGAGGAGACGTGGTGAATGGCGGCGACTCTCCGGGGAGACTTGGCTGTGAAGGGAGGACAAACCTGGGATGGAAGCTGAAAGGGAGGAGTACCGCTGCGGGCGGGGCGTGTCTGGCTTTGGATGACATTTGCGCTTGTCTGTAGGCAGATGGAAAGAATCCAGCCAGAGAGGAGCTGGTGGGAGGAGCGGAGGAAATGAATTCAGGGAAAGTACTTTGACCAGAGGAACCAGGATGACGTCCAGGCCGCACAGTGAGAGCTGCCGAGTCAGGCGCCAACTCGGGTCTGTCCGAATCCCAACGCCATGCTCTTTCCCGAATGCCTCGTCGCCTCTCTTGAGTCTGTACTTGCTCGTGGCCATCCGGCTCCCGGGCCCGGTGCCCCAAATCCTTTGCCACCACCTCCTCTAAATACAGGAGTCTTACAGTCTTTCCGTTTCCATGTGGGTTCAGTGTCTACCCAGGGAACTGGAGGAGAAAATAAGCAAACAGAAGAAAATTAAATCTGACACATTTTGTGCATTCTGCATAAATGCATGGAATATATTCTGTTTGACACCGGTAAACAGAGAACCCCAAAAGTCCAATTTATCACTTTAATTATATAGGTTTTTCTCCCTCCATCTCCAGGAAAGAATGCACCTCCATCCATTTGCAGTCCCTTGCCCGGAGCCATTCTCTGATCTCTAGGGCTGCTTTTGGTGACCACAGGCTTCTTCTGGTCAAGGCCATCCTACCTGAAGCACAATGGAAAAAATTTTCTTGCTACCTTGGGTGATACATGTAAGGAAGACTGTAATGAGTATGTGTAAAATGAAAAGAGATGGGGAATGGAGTTTTAATTCAAAGGAGTGGCATAGATTGGCAGCCCACCAAATTAACCATATCCCACAGCCGCAAAGGAAATCATAATGGTACTGAATTATCTGGGTACTAGGCTAACTCAAAGTCAACCGAGCACCAGAGGTGATTAATGCCTTGTGGATGTGCTAAGTGTCAAGACAGGATGTGTGTGTCCCTGACCCAGCCTGGATTTGGGGATCGTCAGGAATGAGTTTCCCCAGGAGTGATTATATAAATTAACTTCTAAGACACGACTAGGATTTAGCACACTGGCCATGGTGGCACACACACACACAATACCTGTTATCCAAAAAAGTCATACCGAGCTAATTTCCACTTTGAGGCAAATCACAGCCGGGTCACCCAGGTTTCCAGCTTGCCCAGCAGAGTGGGGAGAGGTGTCACCGACCACCACGGGCAGCACCCGCGGAGGACCGGGCTGGCGGGCAGAGGCTGGGTCAGTCTTGATGCGTGAGTTGAAGGAGCGTCTGAGACCCCCCCGCAGACCTCCCAGGTCATATCCACAATACAGGGGGGTGACCTGTGCTACAAAGACAGACTGGGGACTGGTTGCCTTAGAGGCGATCCTTCCAACCATATTACAGAGGAGAACAGGGGGTGACAGGAGGAAAGGGCGTGGGACCAGGTGCTGAAGAACTTCTTCAAAGCTGCTAGAGGAGGTAGGCTGAGCCCACAGAGGGTCGGAAGGGGTGGCCGGAGGGTACGGAACCCAGGGGAGGGTCTCTGAGTCCCTCGAGGAAGGAGGGAGTAATCTGCAGTGACAATATGAGCAGCGGGTTCTGAGCAGCCAGGAACCTGCTCGCTGGCTGTGCCGGGGGCCTAAGGAGGCTGAGGCCAGCCTGGCCTGGGGGTGGTGAGGGATGAGTGAGGGGCGCGAACATGCCAGCACTTCCTGAACCCTTTCACTGCTGGTGAAATTTATATTTAAATGGAACATTGGGCAATTGAGCAAGGCTGCTCCCAGCAGGCCGTGCGGCCCCCCCCCCAGCTGCCCTGAGGACCGAGAAGATATTTTACAACACCTGTAGCCCTTCGAGGCATGCCTGTGCGTCTCAGAACGCCAGCTGGTGAGGGCTGTAAAGACCACTCTTGCCAGTAGAGTATCTGTTTGTGGGGCTCGAAGTGAAGGTGGGGCCAAGAAAAGGGCTGCTGGGTTGGTCTGGTTTGGTTTTAAGAAGGAAAAGACTAGAGCATCTATGGATGAGATCCCGTTGACGATGGCAGGACTGAATTCACGGGACAGGTGAGTACAGCCCTAGGAGTATATAGGCTCCTACACAGACATAAAGATAGGATCCAGTCTCAGGTGGAGGGGTGAGTATACAAGCGAGCGTGTGTGCAAACATGTGCTCCCCTCCACAATGCTAGAAATGAGATGTTGTTAGTACCATGGAACAGATTTAAAACTTGAGGGTTGTGAGATGAACCTGCTTCCCTAGGTGGTCCACCTAGCAAGCAGCAGACCCAGGATTAGAACCCAGATCTTTCTGACTCCAGAATTCCTGACAAGCATACTTTGGTGTATCTTGAATCTCATACTGTGCTACACCTGGAGGCACAAAGATAAATTAGACAGGGCCTTTGAGAAGATTACACACTGAAAAGTAGAGAAAGACAATCGAACAAAATTCAACACAGTGGGATAAAACAGAATAACGGAGGCATGAAAAAAATGTTTTAAGAAGCACAAAGACTTAGACTAAGTAATATGCCTGTGTCTTGCTGAGCCCAAGGAGGCAGGGCTGGACTGGGCACTGAGCAGGAGCTAAAAAAAGAAACTGCTCAGTGCATGGGGGGGTGAGTGGGTGGTGGAGAATGACCTTTTCCGCGTTAACAGTCCCTCCTTAGGGCAATTGTCCACGTAGCCACAAGGAGTCACTGTAGACCCGACACAAACATTCTCCAAAGGCCCTTCCACGCTCTCTCCCTGGTTCTCAAGAAGGAAAGAGGGTGGCAACCAGATGCCCCTCCAGGCCGGGCCCAGAGCTTCATTCATTCAGTCTGGCTCCACCTGCCCTGACTCCTGGACCTTCCAGCTTCCGTCCTAAGTTCTAGGCCTCTGAGACATTTCCCTGGTTTGTTCTCTCCTTCAGACCTAACTCAGAGAAATGGCCTCAGGCCTTTCCTTGGGCCTCCAGTCCCAGCAGGCTGGCTGAGTACCTTTGCACAGATCGCTTCACCTCTCTGGGGCCTACTAGTAAAAGCTAAGGTGGAAGACAGGCTGGGGGGGGTGGGGCGGGGGGGGGGCCCCAAGGCTCTTCCGCCCTCTTCCTCAGGACAATATCTCACCCTCATCAGGCACTTCCGGGGGTGTTGTTCCAAGCCTGCAAGATCCACTAAGTCAGCCTCCAGCCACATGCGGCTATTCAAATTGAAATTCAGTAAAATTTAAAACACTGAGAGTTTTTGCTGCAGTCTCACTAGCCAATTTCAGGTGCTCAGTAGCCGTACGTGCCTAGTAGCTCCTGCACTGGGCAGCCCAGAGAATGTTTCCATCACTGAGAATGTTCTCTCAGACAACACTAAGCACAGCTCATGGTTTTATCTCATTTCTCCTTTATCACAACCCTATGATGCAGGTGTGATCATGTACCTACTTTAGAGATAAGGATCTGGGGTGCAGAGGGTTAGAAACGTAGCGAAACTTACAGCAGATTAGTATCCGGGGAGAGGATTTAAGCTCAGGTAGGGTGGCTCTGGAGCCCACCATGCTGTTTCTTTGCCCAGAGCTGCCCCTAGCCCCAGCTGCTCTGCTCTCCCTTCTTACCTTCTAGGAATGGGACGGACTCTTCCCCGTCCCCAAAAGCTGTTGTCCCTCACAGCTGGTCCCCTGCCAGCTGTCCCTAAGTAATGAGGGCAAGTCAGCCCAGGTCCTGGAAGATTCCCAAACTGGCAGCAACCCCACTCCCGTAGGGTCACTCTCATCCCAAGGGAACTGGGTGCAGCCAGTTCAGCTCAGAGAGCCAATTTCACTATCACCTTTGAAGATGCAGCAACAGCTCGCTCTGCAGGGGGGAGAGTGAGAAGTCACACACTCCAGGTGCTGGAACCCAGTGAAAGTGGAAGCAAGGGACAAAGGCTTCAACTGTCCTGCATGCAAAGCCCCACAAGTGCATGCAAGCAAGAATGTTTGCAGTGGCCCTGACTCCTACTTGAGCTACAGCCCTGCAGGGCTGCAGCCCTACGCCCTGGACCTGTAGCTGAACAAAGCTGGAAATAGCTCAAGCTGGGAGATCTGTTAGGATGAGAACGATAGAGGAAAGTGTATAAACATTAACATCTTCAGGTGAGTGGACAACATCCAATTCCTACTTTATTTCCTCGCTACTTCTATCCCTCTCCCAATCAACAGTCATAGGAGAATTGCCTGCTGGATCAGGCCGGTTTCCTACTTCCAGTGAGCAAGAGAAGCTCGGAAATTCACCCTCTCCATTCCTGCCTTTGGCAATAAGCACATCAAATTATTTCCAGTCTGTATGGGATTTCTCACCTAAAGGAAAAAAATCTCTCTTCCAGGAAAATGCTTACTGTCAGAAACTTCTCCCCGGTATTTTATCCAGCTCTCCAAGCTTTACCTTTAACTCCCACGTTCTGTCCTTGGAGGAGATGGGAGTATGGCTTCCTTCTCTGTTGAGGGACCATTGAGTAATTTCCAGTTTTTATCTCTTACAAGTGATACTGCTGTGAACATTCTTGTATATGTCTTTTGGTGCCCATGAATATGCATATTTCTGTTTAGTGTATATCTAGGAGTGAAAATGCCGGATCATCGGTATCCACATGTTTGGTTTTAGATTTTGCCACACAGTTTGTTCCAAAGTGGCTGGTAGTACCAATCTATATGCCCATTGGAGGTGTACAAAAGTTCTAGTTGCTTCACGTCCTAGCCAGCATTTGATTACCGTTCTTATAGTTTGGGCCTTTCTTATAAGGAATGTAGTGGTGTCTCATGGTAGCTTAAATTTGCATCTCCACAGTAATTGATGAAGTCAAGCTCCTTAATCTGTGTCTATTTGGCACTTGGCTATCTGCTTTTGTAAATTACCTATCCAGTTATTTTGCCCATTTTTCTAGTGGGTTCTTTTTCTTACTGACTTGTAGAAATTCTTATATTCTGCATACGAGTCCTCTGTCAGCCATATGTACTGAAAATGTCTTACCCGGTGCTTGCCTATTCACTCTCATAATGGTGTCTTTTAATGAACCATTCTTCTCAAAATAATAACCTGACCGTCTTAGGGCCTCAGGCCTGAGCCTCCAGCCTCATTCCACTCCATCATCCTCACCAATCCTGGTTCCCTCCTAAACCGATGGTCTTGCGGACTGTCCTCCAGATGCCGCTTCCCCTCAGGGCAGTCAGTGTTCAGCCACGTTCTCTCTGGAGGGACAGACTCTGAAAGAACTGAGGTCACTCAGGGTGGGGGGCAGACGATCTCTGCGTTTCCAGCACTGTGCTACCTTCCAAGCTCACTGATGCTGAGACCAAGCAAATTCTGGCAGTCTCTGGATCTTTCTATGTCTGTGTCCCAACTTGACTCCCTAGCATGAGCTTTTTGAAGCCACACAGTGTCCAAAAGTGCTTGCTAGTGATTTGCCTGACTGCCTCATGCTTACGGGCCAAGGAGATTCATTCACGTAATACTCCTTCAGCCAGAGAGGAAATATCATTTTGAGCTTCTAAAGTTTCTTCTCCACTTCCTCTCTGTAGAGCACCACCCACATCACAGGGGTCACCAACCGACCCCAGGCTGTGGACTAGATGCTCTGCCCGTCACTTCGCTCTGCCCAGTCTGCTTCGCGTCCCGCTCGGCACCATGATGCTCTGGGTGGCAGTGCTGCTGTCCGGTAAGTGGTGGCGTCTGGGCATCCTCTCCTGGGCACCAAAGGCTATAAGTCGTTCCCGGGACACAAAGTTCCTCGTTCCACCTTCCCAGTTCAAGTGGGTTTAGGCTGCAATTCAGGACAAGGTGGAAGCACGTGGGCGTGCCTGAGAGAGTTGGGGTGAGGGTCTGGGGAGCCCTGGATGTTTCCTCCCCCATTTTCCTGGGTCCTTGGAAGCGTGGCCCTTTCGTGTATCATGACTAAATTAGGGAGGCAGAAAATCACATTCTGAGGCCCAGTGACATGTTAGCCCTGTGAAATCAGGTTAAAATACTCACCAGGGCTATCTTGAAAGGAAAAGTAAGTTACAGAAAGAAAGGAGGCTTCTGGCAGGTGTGCGGGGTGCTGGGCCGGGAACAGGGACACGGGCAAGAGCAATTCCATGCATTTTGCCCAACAGCGGGACATGGGTTTTACAGGGAGAAATATTTATATGAACCTTCAGTGCAAACTCAGGACCAGACAACAATGACTGGCGTCTCCTCTGGCCACAAGGCTTTGCTCGGCCGGAACCCCTTCCAAATTGACCGTCTGTCCTCTGCCTACATCCGTGCTCTGTTGGGTGGCGTGGGGGTCTGTGTCCGGTCTGGCTGGTCCTTGGGGCAGTTTGGGAGGATCACTTTCTCTCTCCTTATCCTCTTCCCCCAGGGCCAGGCACCTGTGCCAGCAGCTGACGGGCCTGGTCTAAGGATAGATGGGTGGGGGGATCACCGGGCTCGCTCGGACTCAGCTCGGCGTCAGCCACTATCACCTGCTACACTTCAAAGCAACAAGTCTCCGCATAGGTTTCCCTTTGCTTTACGGTTTCTGAGTTGACTTTGCTTCTTGTTTGAAAACTGGTCCCAGTAGTTGGTGTGTGTATGTTCTCACAGAACCAGAAGAACACCACCATGCTTAAATATGATCACTTCCTGGACAGAGTTGGTCAGGATTGGACCCCTGTGAGGAAAGGAGGAAAGTGCCTGTTCCGCCCAGAGCTCTTCCTTCCTGACATCACTGTGTGTCTCTGTGTCCCATGACTGGCCGTTTGGACAAGTGCAAAGGTCTCATGCTCATAGTAAGGGCAGGAACAGGGCGGCCTAGTGCCGGCTTACAGAGAAGAAAGGTTTCCAAGGGTAAGTCACTACCTTGTAAAAGGAACAGCCCTTGGGCTTGACTAGATTAAATCTAAGAGCTTCCCAGTTTGGAACCCAGGATCTGGATGGGAGAGCAAAGAAAGAGGAGGGAGACAGTCATGCCTGGCTGCAGAGCAGAGAACTTAACGGAAAACCCAGGGGCAGCTCGGCCACACTTGGTGCTTGGGGACCCCAGAAAACCAGCCTAAGATGCAGACCACACGGCCAGACGTCCAGGAAGAGAGTTACCGTTAAGTGCAGAGCTGCTATTTCCTCTTAGATGTGGATGGAGGGACAGAAAAAAAAAAAGCACTGAATGCCTCCTTTGTAGTGTGTACATTATCTCACCTAACCTTCACAACCTTAGAGGGCAGGCATTTTTTTTTATTCTTATTAAGCACTTGAGGAAACTGAGTTTCAAGAAGGTTAAGAAAAGTATCTGGAACGACTCTGCCATGAAGAGCAAAACAGAGGTGCAGACCCAAGTCCATTTGATGTCAGACTGATGGCTACTCTATTCCACCTCACCACCTCTAGTAGGGATGTAGTTGGACTGTAATCAGGTAAAACGGGAAAATTAAATTCACCTGAAGTGCCCGGCAGGGCATGCTCACACAATCCGTGTGCCTATTTACTATGATTGGCCATCAAGGAGTCAAGAGGCCAGGCGCCCTGCACTGAGCCTGCTGGTATGTGGCTGGGCAACAAAGATGTGTTTGCAGCTTAGGAAATGAACCTGAATTTTCTTCTGAGCTGAGTATCAGCCAAATTCAGCCCCTGTTCAGACAGGTGACCTGGGGCCTCCACATAACCCTCCCAGCAACATGGCAGCTTGTCCCAAAGTGGCCGAGCTCAGTTGTGAGATAGTTCTTCCTGTTCAGCTGAAACCTGCCCCCCGATCTCTCTGATTTCCATGTATTAGTGTATTAGTCCCCCTTCTGCCACAGGAAGTAGCTCAGAATATGTCTCTCCCCTCTTTGAGCCCATCAGAGTATTTGAAGACTATTCTGTGCCTTATTCTGTCACATCTTTCTCAGATAAATACCTCCCAATTCCCCTGGTAGAAACTGCTTTCCAGAGCCTGTTCATTTGCCTGCTCTGCTTGGTCTTGATGCACTTTGTCGGTGGGTCAGGAGCTGGGCCTTGTCCCTCCCGTAGCGGCCTGGCTGGTGAGGAGTTCACTGGGGCTGCTGCCTCCATCATTCGGGACTCTGCTGTGCAGCTCCATTTGACAGTGGTCTTGGCTACCTCATAGCACTGTCACCTCATCGTCAGACTCTAGTTCACGGAGGCCCCAGGTCCTTTTCATAGCAACTGTTGTAAGCAGGTGTCACCCTCTGTATGTCCCCAGTTGACTGCTGCCTTGATTATAGACAGGGGTCCTTCAGCCACAACTCCCAGGTCTTGCACTGCCCTGGACAGTAAGTCGTGGGATCTGGGGACCTGGGCTCATTGGAGGCGACTCTGTGGTCTCCAGATGCCTTCTCTCCTCTTATAGGCTTCAGTACCCTCAACCCTGTTTGTTTCTCACTTTGTAGCTGCAAAATTGTTTTCCGGTGGAGAGGGGAAAGGGAGGGAGGCATCACTGATCAGGGAGGTCTTAGTCACTCTGAGGTCAGGCTCTCTGCTTTCAGTTAACAAAGGAACCACTCTCCCAGGCAGCGAGCTAATACAATCTACGCAACTACTCTGTAAAGCAAAATGGCTCTCACCGTACCCATTGCACAGCCAGAACTAGGAACTAGAGGCTCTTGGAATTCAAACTTGTTCAAGTTCACAAGGAAAGACAAGGATTAACGAGGCTTGTCCAGGTCATCTGATGGCGAATCCTGCATGGCTTCCCCTGCTCCAAGCTCAGAGGAGAAGGTGTGTTTAGATGGGGGCCAGGGAGAGACGGAGGGATGGGAAGAAAGAGACTCCTAATTCTGCACACCCTGAGAACCTGTGGCTGAGCTAAGCCAGGGCTGAGTAGAGAATGAAGCTGGAAAGCCTCCACTGTGACCCAGGGAGTGTGGGCAGCGAGGATGACGGATGAGGACAAATCTGCCGAACATCTGCACCTCAAACGTCTGATAAGAAAGTCTTCCCCCACCCGCCCGGGGCCATTCCTATACTTCCCGTGTTCTGCACAGCACATAGGACGTGCCCGCAGTGAAGGACGCCAAGTCGGTGTCTGAGGACTGGTTGGACTGACTACACTCAGCCCTGTACCATTCACTGTTTCGCCCCTTGTTGCAAAGTCCGGAATATTCTCCACTGCCTCATCTCCAACTGTGCCCCTCAGTTTCCAGCCCTCCATCCCTTGGGCCCTTCACACCTGTCTAACCTATCAGTCATCGTTTTGTGGCTCAGCCTCCCTTCCCAGATCCCCTGTTCTCCTCAAACGTTCTTTCATCTAGAAGCCTCAGTGCAGTGTGTGCAAAGGGCACACGCAGCCCGTCATACACTGTGTAGTCCTCAGCGATCCAAGGTGCCTCCCCGTATCTCAATCCTTAGTGACCACTTCTCCAGGGAAGCCTCATGTCCTCCATCTGACCACCTCCATACTCTAGTGTGCAGAGCTCCGCAAACAGACGGGACCACAGGAATCAGGCCCTGCCTTTGCTTCGGGAGTTCCTGAGTAGGTGTAGATAGGGCCCTGTGGCACATTAATGCGAGAGGCCAGTCCTATGTCTTCTACTTTTCATTCCCTGCCCTGCATGACTGCGTACAAAGGACAGACAGCATTTGTGGGTTCATTCAGCAGGTGCTTACTGAAAACAGACTGTGCCGCAGGCACAGGTGATAGACAAAGGGAATATGGCAGCAAACAGGACAGGCAGAGTCCTGCTCTTACGGAGCCTACAATCCAGGCAGAGGGAAAGAAGATAACAAATAGGCAATTCAAGGAATAAAATCATTTCAGATAGTGGTAAGTGCTCTGATGATCATACAGTGGGCCACTGTGATAGTGACGGGGGAACTTCTTTCGATTGGGGTTCCCGGGAAGACCTAAGGAGGCAACACTTGAACTGAGATAGGGCAGAGGATTCCAGGCAGGGGTCCACCATAAAAGCTGAGTGGTTGGGTGCTGGGAGTGGGGAGCGGCCGGGTGTTTGGGTTCCTGGGTAGCTGGGCGGTTGAGTGGCTGGGTGGCCGAGTGGTTGGCTGCTTAGATGACTAGGTGCCTAGGGGGCTGGGTGGTTGGTTGTGGAGTGGCTGTTAGCACCCACTCCTAGGTGACAGGCCCTCTCGGCAGGCAGTTCCTTCTGCTGCTTAACCTCATTCTGTCACTTTGCTCTCTTGCAGCTCCCTGTGTTGGGAACAGAGGTGAGTCCTAGCTCTTTGTTCCATCTCCAAACATATCTCTGGGCTGCAGCTTAATAGATAAGGACAAGACAGGGCCACTGGGTCCCCCAGAGACATCTTCACACCAGCACAAGACTAGAACCCTTCCTCGGGACTCCTGGCTAATGCCCAGGGAGAGCAGGAACCCAGGAGTCCACAGGTCTCGGGCTGGGGATAATTCGAGGGTGCCCCAATTCCCAGCAGAATGGCTCCGGCCTCTGTCCTGTCCCCTTGCGAGTAGCACCGGCTTCTGTGTCCCCCTCTCACTGTGGCTCTGGAGCCCCTGGGCCCCTTCCTGCCCTTTTATGTCCAGAGAAGTGGCCACCTTTGTCTGCAGGACAGCCTTCTTCCTCTCTCTGCTCCCTCTGCACCCCCAGCCCATCCTGTTACACTGAGCTCCACGGCACTTCCTGCCAGGTAGGAAGAAACCCTGGGCTCTGAGCATCTTGACCTTCAAGGCATGTGCTGTGATGCCAGGGAGGGAGAATTCAAAGCAACACAGCCCTGCTAGAGAAAGTGCAGCCATGGAAGCCAGCCTGGCCCCCGCTCGCCCTGTGAGCTGCACCCCCTCCAGGCTGAGGGGAGCACGTGCCAGGGGCCCAGGACATGTGGGCGAAGCAGGATACACTGGGCTCCCCTGCCACTCTCGGGTTACTCATCACCACGCTCAGGTCATCCATCCTGGCTCCCGAGGCTGTAGGGAACGCGGGGGTCTGGCGCGGGGGCAGATGCACCCTGAGGCTGCCTGCGGGTGACACTGGGTCCTTGGGAACAGTGCTCCGTCACTGTGACTGCGTAGCTGCATTTCAGGATTGAGGACAGAGATGACAGAGCCTCGCCATCACTGTGGCGGAAATGAAACTCCTGCTGGGGGTGGGGACGGGGGCTGGGCCGAGGAACCTGACCAGGAAGCAGGAGGGAGCCGACCCCAGCGTGGCACGTCAGCACCCACCTCTGCGGCTTCTCTCCTCTGCGGCCGGGCGCAGCTGTCCCTGGGAGTGGAGGCTGCAGGCAGAGTTGCGCTGGGGTGGCCAGGATGTGGGCAGCCAGTCTAGGGAAGTGAGAACTGGGTCAGGAGGACAAGACAGAACAATGGATGGAAGGGATCCCACCTGCCCCACGCTGGGCAAGGTGGGAGAGAATAAAAGGAGCCAAGTAGGGTGGCAGGGATGAAGGCCAGAGAGAAGGCACAGGGAGAGGAGGGGAGGGTACAGGAGAGGGAGGGAAAAGGAAGGAGGGGGGACGGTGGGGGAGGGAGCAGAGGCCCGGTGGCCTGGCCTGGGGGGTGGGGCACGGTGGCCGCTGTGCAGGGGCCTCCATCCCCAGGGGGAGGCCTTAGGTGGGGACCGAGGAGGACGAGGACCCACGGCAGCTGCAGCCCCGCGGGACCCCGGCCCTGTGTCCCACAGCCTTGCTGACCCTCCAAGCCCGGCCGCACCTGGTGTTTGAAGGAGATGCCCTGACCCTGCGATGCCAGGGAAGGAAGCATGCGGTCCTGTCCCACGTGAGGTTTTACAAAGACGGAAGTTACCTCCCATCTTCTGAGGAACGCCCTTCTCTGACCCTGGGGACAGCCACAGCAGCAAGCAGTGGCCGGTACAGCTGCACAGCACAGGTGACCTATGTCCTGTACGTGGGCACACAAACCTCAGAGACTATCATGGTTCAAGTCCGAGGTGAGTCACCAGCTTAGGGGGGTGGGGGGTTGGCCTCTAGAGGTCGCCTGCCCTCTGGCTGCGCTGGATGCTGGGCCGACCCACCAGGCCCTGAGATGCCCACGAAGCCACCCTAACACCCTGCTCCACCATGGGGCACATCTGGAGCCAGGCAGCCAGGGAGATGCCCTGGGGAGGCTGGGCAGAGCCCTGAACCAGCCCTGCTGCCCCACCCCTGGCGACCCTGGGAGGCCCTGGGACAAAGTGATGGTGTGTCCTACAGGGCACAAGGCTATGCCTGGGCCGTGCCCAGCTCAGACCTCAGCCTCAGGGTGGGGAGCTAGCTATCCGGGTCTCCCCTCCTGAGTGAGTCCTGATGGCCTCTCCACAGCGCTGTTCCCCCCTCCTGTGCTGAGCACCATCCCCTTTTCTGGACCCCGTGTGGGGAGCCCGCTGACCCTGAGATGCCGGACACAGCTGCTCGCCCAGAGACCGGCCTCCTCGCTCCTCTTCTCCTTCTACAAAGGTGGTCAGGCCTTGACGGGCTGGGGCCCCCACCCAGAACTCTATATCCCAGAAGTCCGGGCGGAACACTCTGGGTGTTACAGGTGTAAGGCCGCCCTTAGGGCTGGGCTGTTCCAGAAGGACAGCCCCCTGCTGGAGATCAGGGTGTGGGGTAAGTGCGGGAAGGAGGGGAGTCACTCCCCCAGGGTCCGGGCTTTGGGCGATGGGACCCCTGGGGTGTGGAAGGGGCCCTGAGGGAGGAGGTGCCTGAGCCTGGGTGGGCTGGGTGACCCTCCCCGTGGTGTGCAGGCCCAGATCCTGTGTCCCGCCCTGTGCTCACCCTGAGACCGCCGCATGCCAGCCTCACTGTGGGGCACATGGTGGAGCTCCGCTGTGAGGCCAAGAGGGGCACCCCTCCAATCCTGTACACGTTCTACCTGGACGGGAGGATCCTGGGGAACCGCTCCGCTCCCCGTGGAGGTGCCATCTCCTTCCTCTTCCCAATGATGTCGGAGCAGGATGCGGGGAACTACTCCTGCCAGGCAGAGAACAGCATCTCCAAAGAGTCAAGCAAGCCAGAGACACTCTGCCTGGATGGTTGGTCTTGCTCCCCTACTGGGCCCTGAACCCCGCAGGCTGGCAGGGGTCAGAGCTCACTCCCCTGGGTGCTTCCCTCCATGCTCGGCACGGTGTTGGACCCTGGGCAGGCATTGCATGACTGGGCATGGACCCTGCTTGGAGCATCTGTCCACTGACCCTGGCAGGGAAACAATGAAGGCCAAAGCGAGTGGGGGGCACCACGGGAGGAGGGGCACACAGTCACCCATGGCCTTACCCGTGCACGCTGGCATCCTCTGAGCCATCCTCACTCCCAGGCTGCAGGTTCCTCCAGGGCACGTGTTTCTCCCTACTGCCAGCCATTACACCCTCCCTGTGCACGTCTTGGGTGGGTGCATTTCTGAATTGTACCCGCAGTGCTCATGGTCACGCCTACTCAACCCCAGGTCCTCAGGTCCCGTCTGCACCCCCAAGCAGCAACAGGCTGGCTCCTTGGCTGTCTGCAGTCCTGCTGGGCGTGGCGGTCACCGCCGCTGCACTTCTGCGCTATTTCACACCGTGGAGAAAAAACGGTCAGTAACTCTCTTTGTCTTCTCGGTTACTGAACCCGTATGCCAGGCACTGCCCGGCCTTTGAAAAGCCAGAGTCTGACAGGACCAGGGGATTTCTTGCCCTGGGTGTTGGGTGAGAGGAGGGGCTCCTCATCACAGGTCACACACAAGAGGCCCTTGGGGAGGACACTTGCAGCTTCCCAAACAAACACGTACAGACACACTGTCTCACACACCCACTGTCACCCAGAGAGGCACACAAACACACTTCTGCACCCTGGGCATGGATAGAGACACAAAGAGAGGAATTCTCACAAGCCCAGCAGGATGTAGATCAGTGTCCTTCACACTCAAAAGACAAGGCTACAAATGTCACTGAGAAAACCCACGGCCTCCGTCTCTCTCGTTGAACTCAGCCAAGCTCTTGTCTGCACAGCAAACGAGAAAGCTGGAGGGAGAACTCCAGGGCATGCACACATGCTCACGCGTACACACTCATTTCGTCCACGCTGTGGACGGAGCTCCTGGTACCAGTTTATTCCTGGGCCTTCACATCCACCTACAGAGGCCCGGATCAATGCCACTTCATCCTTCCCTGGGGGCAGCCTTCATATTTT
This sequence comes from Manis pentadactyla, assembly GCF_030020395.1. Classification (NCBI taxonomy): domain Eukaryota; kingdom Metazoa; phylum Chordata; class Mammalia; order Pholidota; family Manidae; genus Manis; species Manis pentadactyla. The sequence continues at coordinate 7,813,575 of NC_080037.1, read as the reverse complement.
CCACTTGCCAAGGTAAAGTGGTTGCTCCCACAGACCTCCGCAGCTAGATCTCCTGATTCAGGTTCGCAGCCCCCTCCGGGAGGGGATTGGTGGTGAGCTTTCCGGGAGCAGGGCCGGACTACTCTTAGAGGAAGACCGCTAGTCATGCGAGAGTGAGCATCAGCCAGATTACCTGCAAAGGTCTCTCCCGGCCCTTGAGCCTTGAGCCTGTGCCCTGCTTCTCCAGGCACCCCAGTTAGGGCTCAGGCCAGCCTCCACCACCCTCTCTTTTTTAGCTTAGCGGTGTTTGTCCAGCCAACTTCCCATCCCCCCTTCCCTCCAGCCTTGAGTCTACATTCCAGGCCGGCCAGTCTTGCTTTTAGGAGGAAGATGCAGGCAGGTCCAGAGCTAGATGGGGAGGCCGCTGGGCAGTGAACTCTGAGTCCCACCATCCCCGCAGCTGTAATAAAGCCTCCTTCTAATGGCCCAGCCCGGCCTCCGTGACCCAGGGGTTTCTGTGTCTGTCCACTCACCTCGGGGGCAGAGCATTTAAGGAAAAGCAGCAGAACACAGCTGGCTCCCTCCCAGCCTCCCGCTGAGGTCCTCCGAGGGCCACGCCTTTCACGTGGAGTGAAAGACCCTCCCTCTTCCTGGGAGAGCCTGCCTCCCAGCTCCCACACTCCCCTCCCCGGCCCCCCACCCCTGCCTGGGAGTAGCCTGGCTCCATCTCCCTAAGGAACCTGTCTTCACGACGCTAGGACTCAGGAAGAGGTGGCCATCCTCTTATCTCAGAATCGAAGGGGCACGAAACCTTCTTTAGAATGCCACCTTCAGGCCCAATTCCATAGCCACGCAGGAAAAACAATAGCTCAACAACTTCATTCTCCACACCAGCCCTGGAAGACCCTTCACACTGCAGACAGCATAGCCACTTCTTCAGCGGCACAAACGTGCCAGCACCTGAGGTATTCTGCAGACTGGATCTCCGAAGGCAATTTTTGAAACATTTTGACGCATGATAGCGTCACCAGAACTAGGATGTACTCAGGCAACGCACCCCTTTCAACGTGGCATTCACCTAGGTGTATAATTCTGCTTTGTTTGTTTAAAAGCATCAAACCTTTCCAAGATGGTTACAAACAATGTAAGACACTAAAGGCAGCAGGGAAGGTGTTTGGCATCCAGCTACGTGCAGGTCACCGGGTTAGGTGCTTGGCCGTGAAGTATTTGACTCTCCTGGCCCACTGTCCGGCACATAGTGTGTGGTCAAAGTTATTAGCCTTTCCTCCTTCTGAAAAGCAGCCTGACTGGTGGGTCAGGGCCCTTTCCATGCCAGGGTGTGACCTCTCTTCTGACCCTGCTTCCTCCCAGTCTGTGATTCCCATGGAGCCATCCTACCCTCTAGGGTATATTTCAAAGAAAACATCCCATAAAAATGAACCATGTCCAGACCTGTGAGTTAGCCCTCACTCACAAACCAGCCTCAGACCTCCAGCAGCCTCCACTGACATCCTTTCTCAGCCTCTCGGTCCCCACCATCCAGCCTGCTCTCCAAGGGACCTCAGCAAATTGTGCCTTCGCATCTCCTAGGGCCCCTGCCAGCCCAGAATCTGCCCCCAGCCCCAGGTGAAGAGCAGGACGCACTGTATGTCAACGGTAAGGACCTTCAGCAAGACTGTGGTCTGTGGATGAAGGCAGAGAAGGGCCTCTCAAGGGGAGTAAGACGGAGGCAGCCTTTGTGAGTCCCAGGTCTCTGGAATCAGTCACCGGGGAAAGGAGCAGATGTCTCTGGGGAGAGCTTCAAGAGCGAGTCCTGGGGAGCTGGTGGTGCGACAGGGAAGCTGGAAGGGAGCCTGGCCTCCAGGGAGAGGGCAGGGAGGGTTTACACCAAGGGTTGGCAATCTATGGCCCGTGGGCTAAATCTGGCCCACCAGCTATTTCTGTAAGGACCCCTGTGTATGCACAGTGCGTGGCCGCTCTCACGCCACAGAGCCAAGCGGCTGCAAGAGAGATCGTATGGCCCACAAAGACTGAAATATTTACTACCTTTTCTCAGAACCTATAGTCTAAACAATATACAGTAGGGCTGGGGAGGCTTCTAGAATCTGCTCTTGGGTGCAGGCACCTCCTGCCAAAATGGATATCCCACATTAACGACCGCCTCCCTCTGCCAGTCACCACCCTGACTGAGCCCTTGACTGGCTTCCCTCTGTAAGTGTCTGCAGGGCCCCGGTGTCGTGCGGTGGGAGGGCAGGCGGGTCTTTCCCAGTCCAGGCCTCTTTCCTTCCTTCAGTTTGTTACCAGAATGAGAAGGATGAAGGCATTATCTACTCGGAGGTGTGTGTAGTCCAAAATAACAACAGAGGTGAGTGATCTCGGGCCAAAACATGGCATCTTTGTTAATTCAAAGGGGGAGTTAAGGGTCTCGGCAGAGAGGCAGGTATCACTGCTGCTACCGTGAGCATCAGCATTTCACCACGACCATGATCACCACCACCACCACCATCTCCTCCCTCACCGCCACCCTCACCACCACCACCCCGGCCACCGTGAGCACCGTCCTCTTGTCATCTCCTTGCACCATGGCTGTCACCGTGCTAACTAGAGACAGTTTTTGGCCCTTGTCTGCGCACTATGGAGGAACAAAGGAAAGAGAAAAAATGTGATGCGAACTGACTTTCCCCTGGAGTGTAACTGAGAACAGGGCAGTCTCAGATCTCAGAGGGAGTCAGGAAGACTGAACTCCAGCCACAGATGCCAGGCAGGCAGGCAGGGGCGGGGGCGGGGAAAGACCCGTCCTCTCCCTGCCAGAGAGGCCCTATGGCGTCTTGGGGACAGGAGGTTTCTGAGTCAGTCAGAGCTGAGTTCAAAACCTGAGTCTAGGCACTTCTGTGTGACCGAGTAAGTTTTGTGAGCTCTCTGAGCTCATCTTCAAAGTGGTGTAATGCCTACTTTGAAAGACTATTATAAGTCACTAAGAATAGAACCTGAGTTCTAGAAATCTTAAAGATTGTCTGGTGTGTAATAGGTGTTCAAAAACAGGGAGCTGTTTTATTTTTAATGTCTCACCTTCTCTTTGATTCCTGGTCTGTAAAATGGGTCTGAATCAGTCTAGGGTTTCTGCTCCCTGCCATCAGGGGCACCAGGACAGTGGACAGACAAGGAGTCTCCCGGGCTCAGGGCAGCTCCCCCAGGGACTGACTGTTCCTACCTGCAGCACGGCCAGGGCAGGTAGGAAAGCACACGTGGGCACGGTTCTTTCCACAGAAGAGTTACAGGGAGAACAGAAACAAAAGACAAAGAATCCAGGCTCAGAATATAGAGTTTTCATTGGCAAAAGAAGAGACGGTGACTATTGTATTCCGAGCAGACCACCAAGGTGAAGCCATGCTTTGGGGTGGGGGTGAGGGTGGGGGTGACGTGCTCCCAGCACAAGCCTGCTCTGAGCAGGCTTTCCCTGGTGTGCGGGTGAAGGGATCTGAAGCCCAAAGGGAGGAAAGGCCACTATGCTCCTAGACACATAGGAAAGGGGACCCGGATCTTTCATCCCGGGGAGAATGCTCTGTTTCTGCAAAGATTCAGGATTTACCTTGAATTTCACCACTCATGGAAGTAACTATAGAGTGATTGGCCGCACCGCGCCTCGGTTTTCTCTCCCAAAAGGAGAAGAAATCAGTAATCCCTGCTTTGGGGGACTGACGTGAGATTCGTATAAAAAATCGAATCCTCACTCCTAAAAGAGTGCCTGGTGCAGAGAAGCTGACGTAGTAATTTCAAAAGCATCTTTGGCAAGTTCATCCCCCTTGATTCTCACGGGAACCCTCGTGAGGTAGTCACTGCTGCCACTGCCACCCCTTCAGTGGCTGAGGAAGCGGGGGCTCAGAGGCTGGTACCGGGCAACGGCCACACAGCTGGTGTGCGGTTGGACGAGGACCAGACCCAGGCCACCTGCTCTCAGGCTGCAGAGGAGTGAGACGGGGAACAGCGCTCCCTGGGCCGGGCCGGGCCCTCTGGGAGGAGCAGCTGTCACCAGGGCGAGGGAAGGGGCTGCACCCGGCCCCGGGGCCAAGTCCCCACCCAGCCTGAGCCTGCCTCTCTTTCCCCCCACAGCCTGGCCTTCAGAGTCAACTTCTGAGGCAGAGGTGAGTAGGGTCCCCTGCTCTTTTCTCATCTGCTTCAGCCCGACCCGACTCTCCCACAGGACATTTCTGTCACCTACACTGAGGTGAGTCCAGATAGCGTCCCCCCAACACGTGTACCCACCCACACCATCCCGTGCTGCCAGGAGGCCAGCGGGGACCTCAGCCCCTTCTGTGGGCCCAGTTCCCTGTGCTGGGTCATAGAAGACCCCACCCACCTCTCCGAGAAAGCAGCCCAGGTCGTCAGGGAGCTCCTGGCACCATGGAGCTTCAACCATCCAGCATTTACCCTTGAGATTATTAGAAATGCAGGGACTCAGACCCAACCCCAGATCTGCTCAGTCAGGATCTGCATTTCAATAAGACCTCCAGGTGATTTGTGTGCGCAGGAAAGCTTAAAACGCCTGGCCTGCCTCCCAAATACACACACTTACACACTTCCTGGAAGTACATTTGCCTGCCCATCTTCGAGAGCCTCCTTCCCTGTGGCTCTGCTCTGGGTGAAGACGGGTAGGTAAGACAGAGGGGCCCAGAGCTGGCACACCGACCCAAGCTGGCACTTTCTCTCCCTTCTCTTCTATGCCCTTGTCTTCCTTCCCCAACCCTTCCTTGTTGCCTACTCCCATCTCTCTCACCACAGGTCCAGTCCATGTCCACAATATACCAGGACCCTCCCAGGAGCCTCTGACTCTGCCAGGCTCTCTGAGGAATGCACGCCAGGCCATCTAGGAGCACAGGGTCGGCACCAGTCAATCAGGAAGCACCCACCAAGCCCAAGCCCTCACGCCCTCTATAAACAAGGGCCCCCCTCCCCATGAACAGTGCAGACCCAGAGGTTGCAGGAGACACCGGTGATGGGGAGCAGGAAGGAGCTGGCCCAACCTGAGGGCACCCATCTCCCCTGCCCCTACGGCAGAGTTGGCCAACCCTCGGTCCCGGCACCGGGGCCCATCTGTGAATTGTCTTTACCCATCCAGGATAAGTAGAACAATTGAAAGCAAGACCTTAGCAACTTTCATAGAAATCGGACAGAGTAATTGTTTGTTTGCTTAACATAATCATAAAAAATTAGGGTTTGTATTTTGTATGCCTCTTTTAACTTCAAATCTTCTTAGTAATTTGCTTGTATCGTATTTTACAAACATATAGGTCCCCAATGCATTGGAAATAAAAAAGGAAAGCAGGTGTTTGAATACAGTTGGTGAGAAGCCCTACCCTGAACCAGACACACACACACCCCCGGCCTTCCTTAACCCGCACCTCGCCCTCCTCAGAACCTCTCCCTGCTCTCAGCTCTGTTTGCACAGCTGAAAATATCCTTTTCGCTTAGTTTAGAAAAAAATGAGCTGGGATTTTTTCAAAAGGAGCAATTACTAAGAAAACTGAAGAAAAAGGAAAGCCCCCAAAAGAACACAGAGAAAGTAGGACCTTCAGAGGAGACTCACGTCCTTCGGCCCAGACCCACTGGGTTGCCCGAGATCAGCACAGCCCGCCCCAAAGTCCCGCGGCCCTGCAGCAGGAACGTACTCCTGCTCCCAGGAGACACTGGTGGGCAGGCGCAGAGGGGTCATCTCCAAGGGGGATGGGACTTCCACAGCTCCCCAGGGACAGGCCCCGCAGACACCACAGAGGGATGCCACGGCCCCCAGCCTCCCACTGCAAAACCGCGGAGGGACGCCACGGCCCCCAGCCTCCCACTGTGACACTGCGGAGGGACGCCACGGCCCCCAGCCTTCCCACTGCAACACCACAGAGGGATGCCACGGCCCCCAGCCTCCCACTGCAACACCACAGAGGGATGCCACGGCCCCCAGCCTCCCACTGCAACACCGCGGAGGGACGCCACGGCCCCCAGCCTCCCACTGCAACACCGCGGAGGGACGCCACGGCCCCCAGCCTCCCACTGCACTGCTCCGCATGGGACTGACTGCCCACAGCAGCCTCCACACATTCTCAAGGCTCTGCCCTGTGAAATGGTGTTTTTCTCTCCAAGTCAGGAGCTAAGTGCAAATGCTTGACCAGCCAGACTGAGCTGGCTGGGCCTCTTCTGGGGACCTGGGCTCTGTGGGGTCACATCACCTCCAGGGTAAGAACTGCAGAAAGAACTCTGTAGCTGGGTTGAGGGTGGAGAGGGAGCTAGGAGCCCCCATCTTAAGGGACAGGGGGAGGAAGGGGCCAGCTGGGAGCCTCATGGCTGCCCTCTGGTGGCCCTCTTGGGTCACCCAGGACTTGAGTCCTGGCCAACACTGGTCTCCTTTCCTAGATGACTTCATTGTAAGATACCATTAGACACCCGGTCCTTGCTTCTTATGTTGCTAAACAATTTAAACACAAGCAACAAAAATGGAACTGGCCAGGCAGGCTGCACGTGTTGGGATTTTTTTCATTGCAGGTTTGTTAGTTTACATTTGGCTAGGAAATAGGGTCTTCTCCATTTTTATTAAACAAGCACCAATTAAATCATTCTTTGTCCTTCATCTTTATATTGAACCGTAATGACAGTAACTACAGACAGGGTGCACGGGATGGGAAAGACCCAGACTGGGGTAAACACTCCCACACTGAACCCATGTGCACATCTCCCTCTGTGCAGCTGGAAGAAGCCGCAGCTGGCAAGACCAAGAGCCGTCAGCAGGTTGGCTTCCTTGACGTGCACGGCTCTGCCTGTGCTCAGACGGACCCAGCTTCCAAGCTCTCGGGAAGAACACTCGGTGTTGTACTTGTTTCCGGAATCCTCTCCCACGTGGGGAAAGATCCACAGTGACTGTCCCTCTTTTCATCCGTGCCATGATCACTCGTCATCAGCCTGAGTCCTGCCCCCTGGGGCTTACACACGTTAGAGGTTCTTTATGCGCTTGTTGAGCACATCCCTCTGCACACATGGGATTCCAACAACTGTTTGGTGAGTGAGTGAGTTTCCAGCTCCCCACCCCCCACCCATCTACAAGAATAAACACAAGTGGGGCTCCCTGCTTTTTGACGCAGCCTCTCCCCAGCCCTCTCAGACTAATTCACAGGCTCCCCCTTTGTCTTCTGCAGTTTCCCCTCTCTAGCTGGGTGCGTGAAGCCCCTAGTTCATCAGAGATCCCACTCCCTGTCCCCAGTCCCTGGATGCGGGTGAGGCAAGAGAAGTGCCTTGGGCACAAATATCAAATAGCCCTCATTCTCAGGCCATGCGCCCCTGCAAGTCGCAGGGGAATGCGGGTGCCTCCGTTTCATGAGTGCAGACACTGCCTTGAGCCCAGGCCTCCTGCCACACTGCAGTCCTGCTGCCTAAGTGAGGGGGCAGTGCCGTGGCTCCCCACCCAGGACAGCCTTTGGGGCCAGCCAGGGCTGGTGGCTGGTGTGGGCGGGCAGGTCATGCAGGCAGACGGCCCCATCTATGGGAAGCCCACAGGGGAAGGTAGGCACAAGACGGGGCTCCCGTAGGGTTCTCCCTGGCCCTCAGGCCCCTTCCTGCGCCAACCCTAAAACGGTGCCCAGAGGCCCACCCGCTTCCCACTGACATCTCTGCCTTCTGCCTGGGTCCCAAAAGCCTGCTGAGTGCCCCTCTCCCTGTCTGGGGCTCTGCCTCCTCCCTGCCTGGTCCCTTCTCTCCTCAAACACCCTGCCTTTTTCTCCTCTCCACCTCTCCCCTGGGGAAGAAGCACGGCCCCAGTCTTCCCTGAGGCCAGTCCAAAGAGCAAGGACAAGTGTGAGTGGGCAGGGACACAGCATGCAGGTGTGCACTTCACACCCCACCCAGTTCCTGGGCCCTGAATCTCTGTGCCAAGCGACAATCAGCGTTAATGGTGTTGCTCAGGCAGCTTGTCTGGCCCCATCCACACCTGCTCCCTGCCCCGAGCCTGCGGAGAAGGTGGGCTCACGGTGCCGGCCCTGCTCCTGGCAGATGGAGCTGCTGCGCCTCGGCCCGCCCGCTCCAGGCTTCCCAGAAGGGCCTCAGGGGGGTTAGCAGCAGCCCGGGCTGCCAGCTGCTCTCTGAATCAAGGAATGCGGGGAGTGGCCCCCTTGAACTCCAGAGCTCTCCCGTCCCCGCCCGCCCCGGCTGGGTGATCAGTGTGTCTGAATCAGTGATGAGCAGCGGGGAGAACCTGCCTGCGCAGACCTAACCCACAGTGCGCCTGCCTTCTCCCGTCCATCTTTCTCCAGTTGTTGCACCACCCAAAGATTCCCCGTTTGGGGAGGCGAGCTATTGTCTAGTCCTGGTCCAACTTCCTCCTCCTTCTTCCCCAGTTTCCCTGAAATCCCCCGCAAGGAGAAGGGCCAGGGAGGTGGGCAGGGAAGATGGCAGCTCATTTCCTGCTCGGATGGACCGCCGTGCACGCAGATGCTGCTCAGAGGGGCCTGACTGCCCCGCGTCTCCTCCGACGGGATGCAGCATCGGAAGCCCAGCCTTCCCGTGGAGGCTGTCCTCCCGCTGCCCACGCCCTCCTGGCCTGGCCTCGCTACTTCAGAATCCTCTCGTTCCCTTCACCGCATGCTTGGAGAGCAGCGCCCCACGGGAAGCCGGCCCCTGGCTGTGTGCAGGATGCAGACATGAAGGGGGGCTGACGCCTCTCTCGCGGAGCTAGAGCACCTGAACACCCCTCCACCTGCACTCACCGGCTCTCCCCACTTCCTTCTCTCTGGCCGGCTGGTCGCCATCACCAGTATTTTTTGAAGGGTGACTATGTGCCAGACTTCACTGTGAACACTTACATGTGCCGCTCTTGCCACACGGGTCGTAATTATCGGGTTAGATAGCCCGTCTTCTCACCTAACCTGCGGACTCCCTGCGGGCAGGGGCTGTGCCTTTCATCTCTGTGCTCCGCCCACTGGGCTCATAAGTAGATGTTCACTGGATATCTGACGCAGGAGTGACAGCGCTGAGCACCAATCCGTGAAGGACCCCCGCCCTCGGCCTCTGCCCAGCAGCTTCCAGGTCCCCTGGGGACCGTAGCTCTGCGCTTCTCTCGTCTCTAGAGGTTTCCTTCCTGCTTAAGTCGGGACCTTCACAGCAGCAGCTACCCAGGCTTCCTGCCCCTTCTTTCTCTCCCCCCCTCCCTCCAGCAAGGTACCCCCAACCCGAAATGATTCCCTTTCTCCAGGCGGGGCCACTCTGTCCCCTCAGCCCCCCAGCTTCAGAGTCCCGGGGAGGGGAGCGCCGGCTAATGCTGCAGATTCCCGGGCCCCTTCGCAGCCCCAAGGAACCAGAGTCCCCAAGAATTCAAGTATTCATCAGGGCCGAGAGCCGCTGGTCTCCTGAATAAAAGCCTAATACTTACCCCTATGTTCAAGGTCCTGATCATCGGGCCCCAAACCACCTTCCATTCCTACCCACTTCAGCCCTAGAGGATTCCTCCCCACGGCCCTTCATTGTCCCTGGAGCCCACGTGGGACGCCCCACCACCAAGGCTGGCCCCTTGCCCTCAGAGCCTGTCCCCAGCCCCTGGCCCTCCCCTTTATTTCAGTATCATCAAGGTGCAGCTCCCCTTCCCCGTCTGAAGGAGGCGTCCTGTGCATAAAGTAAAGGTTCCTGTGGCCAGGACTCTCACCTGGCCCTGGTTGGCTAGCTCACTGCACACGTGTGGGCAATGCGTCCTTCTTGACTCTATATAAGGAGCCCCGCCCAGTGCCCTGGGCAACATGGTAGCACCACTGCAAGGCTGCAGGAGAGCAGCGCAGAGGCTGGAGTGGTGGCAGCGCCGAGGACAGAGGCCCAGAGGCAGAGACTGGCTTGCTGCATGCAGACTCGCTCTGAGTGAACGGGATTTTAGTGATTGACCCGCCACCGTGAAAATAAAGTTGGATATAACTGTTTCACCCCAAGAACATTCTACTGTCATTTTTTTGGTCACATTGAATCCACAGTGTACATGCCCAGGGCTGAAACCCATTGGCAAGACACGTCCCGTGCCCACATCCGCAGAGACCACATCCCCACGCCAGCTTCCTGCTTACAGACGGCATGCCTGCCTGCGCTCGGCCTTCACTTCCCAGTTGGGCTCTGAGTCCCGGGAGGGCAGGAGCCCTTTCCCAGAAGCCCTGCACACCTGCCACCGAGTCTGCCCCATCCCGGCTGGGTCCAGCTTGATGGACAGGTCAGAAGCTGTGCAGGACCGGACACTGCGAGCCACACTCAGGATGCTGGGGAATTATCCTCACCTTATAACAAAGCCTTCCCCTACTCGAGAAACCACGTAACGCAGAGTTTGGAGGGGCGGAGGGTGAGGAGGGACAGCTGGCAGAAAGGGCCACATCCCAAGGCTCCCCTCTCTCCACTGGGGCAAAGATAAAACCGTCTTGGAGAAGAGATGTAGGGCTTCCAGGAAGCAAAATGTGTAACCATGTCTAGAATCCAGCACTCTTTCAGCAAACATTCATTAACTACCCGGGATGTGCTGAGCCCCTGGGGGAACTCAGAAGGGGGCATGGGTACCATCCTGCCGGCAAATAGGTTGTGGAGGCGAGAAAACTGCACCACCACGTGCTGAGAGCAGTGACAGGAGAATGGACACTCGGGGGCACAGGAGAGGAGGTTCCCCACTCACTCTCTGCTCAGGAGGCCTGAACAGGCGCCTGGCTGCCTGTACAGCCGGGCCAAGGCAGAAGGATGAATGGGACAGCGTGGCTGGGGCAGCAAAGAGGACACAACGCGTGGAGTGTGAAACTGGTGGTTCTGAGAAGAGGTGTGTTGGACACAGGAGACTAGCTGGAGAAGCAGGCCGGAGGTGGACTTAGGAGACCCTGTGGGCTAAGCCCAGGGTTTAGTCTCTGTCCTGAGGGCAATGGGAGGCTGCAGAAGAATTGTAAGCAGAGACGTGAAGATGGGAACTGCAGTTAGAGGGCTCCTGGTGGCTGCAGGGGAAGGGCACACAGCAGTGCGGCAGGGTGGGATGCCCGGAGGCCTGTGGAGGACCGGCAAGCAGGGGGGTGCTGTGCAGGGCGCCTGCCACCTGCTATTGCATTGGCCACCCGTGGCACATGAAAAAGGCTGACTTACAAGAATCAGCTCCTGAGGGAGCCCAGCGAGGCCTGTGACAACTTCCACATTACTCGGGACATTTTCATTTTCAGGACCTCTCGTTCTGAGTCAGGATTCCTCCTTCTGAACACGGGACTTTCCAGAAGGACAACAGTTCCTTCCACATATCCACCTGACCTGGGATGTCCTGGAGTTGGCCGGCCTCTCTGGAGGAGGACAGCCATGTGGTCCCTGTGGAGTCTGCTTCTCTGGGAAGGTAAGGGGGGGGGGGAAGGTGGAGCCGATGCCCCTCGCCAGCTGCCCCTTGCCAGATGTCTGGGAAGGGACCCCATCCCGGGTGAGAACCCAGGATCTGAGGAGGGGTAGGGGCGCCTGAAGGAAGTTCTTGGCAACCTTGAAAGCGAGGCAGAGGAAAGAGGTGCAGAGTCCTGGGTGGTGGGAGGTGGCAGTGCAGGTGCTTTCATGTCCCTGAGACCTACACTGTCTGTGGCCCAGGGCCACTGAAACTAAGGCTGGTGGGACCAGTGGCTTCTAAAGAGGTGGTTGTGCAAATGGTGAGAGTCTGGCAGTATTGACACAGGAAAATACAAGACACAGCCTTGGGGGAGAAGGGGAGGGCAGGGCTCTTAAAATCTTGGGATGCTTCTCCAGCAGCCTGTGGGAAGGCTGAGGCTCCTCCCTGTAGGTCTGGGGAGGGGAGGTCCTGAGCAGGGGTGAGACAGGAGGAGAGCTGGGGAGGCGCAATACATGTGAGCTCAGCGTGTGATGTTGGAATGGCTGGCCTGCCGAGCTTCTCACCACTGGGTGACCCCTCGGCCTTGTGTAATGCCTGACTTCCCTCCTCGATTGACAAGTGGTCAATGTGACAGGCGTCAGCACCGCAAGGCCAGGGGATAGGAGTCAGGGCGTGTGGAAAAGACTAAGACACCATGGATTACATAAGAGATTCATAGGGACTTTGAGGTTATTGTCCCCTGTCTGGGTCCCTGGCCTTGAGGGCACCAAACGCCCTGCCAATGTCAACGTTTCCAAACACGTGAAGGAAATCCTTTAAAAAAAGGAAAGTTTCGTTCACAAATCTTTCAATTCCTTGGACATGGAAGGCAAAACTAACTTTTCTAAAGGGCTGTTAATGGAAAATGAAATGAGTTCAACGGGTTGGGCGCTCCCCCTTGCTGTGTGGGTGGCACAGCAGAAGCCCAGAGAGGGAGGGTGATGTGCAGAAGGTCACACAGCCCATGGGAGGCACAGCCAGGCATCTAATCACGTCACTCCCTTACTTTAAACCTCTTCTAGGCCCCCCACGGCCCTAAGGATAAAACTGACCTCCAGCACTGCTCTCAGGGCCCTGCGAGATCTGGCTCCTGCCAACCTGGGGTGCACTTTCTTATGCCCCCTGCGGGGCTCTACTTTCAGTTCCAGGCACCACACTCTCTCCTCCAAGCCAGTCCCTCTGCCTGTGACACTTCTGCATCCCACTCGAGGCAGCCCTTGCCTGGCCTGGCTGATCCCCATTCATCCTTCGAGAGTCAGTTTCACCACTAATCTAAGCCCTTCAAGGCCCAGCACGGTCACCCTCTCACCGTACCTGTGTCTTCGCAGGGCACCCCTTTTTCCCATCATAGTACTTGACTTAATATACACTTAATTGCTTGCTTAAGACTCCAGCTTCCTCTGGGAGCTCCGGGGACACAGCGGCCAGTTTCTCTTCCTCCCTGTGCGATTCCCAGGCCCTGGTAGGTTCGCCCTCCTCAGCTTGGGCGGACGTTGTGTGACCAAAAGGGCCCAGCTTGCTCCCCAGCAGCTTGGTGGAGGGCAGGGAGGCAGGAGCTGTGGGCAGGCAGCCTGACAGGCTGTGTCCTCCCAGCACTGCTTCCCGCTACAGTCACCGGGGTCCAAGTGCAGGGCCAGGTGGGGAGCTCAGCACTGCTGGTGGCCGCGCGCCCCCCTGGCTTCCAAGTCCGAGAGGCCATCTGGAGATCCCTCTGGCCCTCAGAGGAGCTCCTGGCCACGTTTTTCCGGGGCTCCCTGGAGACTCTGTACCGCTCCCGCTTCCTGGGCCGAGCCCAGCTGCACAGCAACCTCAGCCTGGAGCTCCAGCCGCTGGAGTCCGGAGACAGCGGCAACTTCTCCGTGCTTCTGGTGGACACAGGAGGGCGGGCCCGGACCCAGATCCTGCAGCTCACGGTGTATGGTGAGTGCAGCAGCTGCCCTGGCTCCCTGCCTGGCCACACGGCACCGGAAAGCGTCCCATTCCTGGGAACTGGGGAGACCTGGGTTCCAGAGACCTCTGGCCCCCGACCTCACGGCTGATGCAGGGAACAACTGCCCCCGCATCCTCAGGTTCTCCCAGGTGAGCTCCTCTCTGGGGCAGCCTGACTTGGCCGCCCCGCAGGTCTTGTCTGAACTCCAGCTAAGTCTTTCTCAGCTCACCGGCCTTGGACACAATACTCAGCCTCCCTGACACTGACCTTTCTCATCCGTAAACCAGGCACCATAATATTACCGTGCAGGTGCCTATAAAGGTGAGAGGTGGCATTTGGCCAATGCTTCTTTCATCCTGAGCTTGTAAGATGTGCCATTACTTTACGCACCACTAAAAAGAAAAACAAATATTGCCTACTAAAGTATGACGTGAGTTTTTTAATTAAAAAACTAAATGGTAGTTAACATATAGAATATTTATTGATATTTCTTTAAAGAGCTCTTTTAGATGTATTTAGAGATTTTAACTGCATAACATTCCTGAGTTCTCTCAGTTATTCGTCGTTGCAACACAAACCATCGCAAAACTTACTATTTTTATTTCTCACGATTCTGTGGGTTGGCAGGACTCAGCTGGGCAGACCTTCTACCCTGCGTGGGTTTGCCAGGGTCATTCCCGCAGCTGCATTCAGCGCCTCAGCTGGGGGGGCGGAATCCCCGGGGTCCTTTCTTTCTGGCACTCTGCCCCCAGCACCGCCGCTCCCTCTGCTTCCACACCTCTCCCCCCGCCCCCACCTCCCCCACCTCCCCCACCTCCACCTCCTCTCCAATCACCCCCACCTCCACCACCTCTCCCCCCGCCTCCACATCTCTCACCCCCACCTCCACCACCTCTCCCACCACCTGCACCCCTACCACCATTGCTACCCCCAGCTCCACTACCTCTATCACATTTCTGATGATCAAGAAAAGTATGGCCTTTAGCTCTCATTTATCTACCAAATGAACTGGAAAAGATATATGAGTGACCCCAAAACACTATTTCAGTAAAACATCAGAAATTTGGTAGAGCGTGGGGGAGAAAAATGTCCAAATTTAAGAGTAGAGAAGAAGAGTAACAGCTGGAAAGAGGGAACCAGAGAGGGAGAGAAAGGAAGTAGCCAACTGGGAAGGAGAGACACCCCCCAAGTCAGAGACAGCTAACTGGCTGTCCTCGGGCGAGCCACTCGGGGTGCCAGCATGCACGCAGGGGGGTGTCCTTCTGGACGCACCCAGCCCGGAACCAGGCTGCTGGATCTCAGCCCTCCAGCACTCACCTGTTATCTCTTAGCCCTGCGGACTTGTGCAGTGCATGACCTACACAACCACACAGGCAGCCCTGGGGCCTCTCCCTGTTCTGCATCTCAGCTGCCACACAGGTGAAATGAGGACACCGAGTGTGGTAATGCCTGCAGCACCCGCACCTCTAAGCTCTAAAACGTCTTGTTCTCAGCATCTGAATTACAGATTTCAAGGAAATTGCTGTTTTATTGCTTCCAAATGCACAGAGTGATTAGAACTAACTACACAAAGCTGCCAAGCAGCCTTCCTTAGGAGCTCTGCTTTGACAATAGATGAGAATGACTTGAATTAGCAGATGGGTCACCAGAAATGTCGATGGGTGTTTCCGCTGTGCCTGATCACGCTGGAAGCAGCCTGTCCTCTTACGTAGTGTAAGTACACCCCCTCCCCGCAATCTTTGTCTATACTTAGTGTGCCCAGCGAATCTTCTCTTTTTTCATATCACAAATCCCTCCAGACTGAGCCGGCACTGCTGAGGTTCCCTCCGCCTGCCTCTGGAGTACAGTCGGGGACGAGCCCTTCTGCGGGCACCGGAATGCTGTCCCACGGGCGCCCGTTGGCACAGAGACTCAGGATTTACTCACCGGCCTTTACAGGACAGGGCAGCCACGGCCTAGGACACCAGGGCACCGATTTGTTCAGTGGCCCAGGCAGTGGTGACCCAGGGAGCTAGGGTTATGGAGACAGGGCTGAGTCCCACCCCTTGGTCTCCTCCTTCACTGTCTTTTGTACCCGTGGAATTATTTTCTTAATTATTCATAATCACTTGTCAATATCTGTTCCTCACCAAACTGTAAGCTCCAAAAGTCAAGCACTCTGTTTGTTTCCTTGCCTGACTGAATAAATGCTTGTTTATCAGTCATGACGTACCATGACGGATATGTCATGAGGGAGCGCTGTGCCAGGGAGAGACAGAGTTCCTGCAGAGCTCAGAGCCAGCCCTGGTGTATCAGGGAAGGCTGCATGATTAGGGCAGTAAGCAGTGTTTCAAGCTGGGCCTTGAAGGGTGAATAGGAGTTTTCTAGGAGGAGAAGAAAAAGACACATGTGCATTGCTGAGCCGTATGAAAGACAGGGAAGAGCATGACATGTTCAGGAGAACTGGAGCTTAATTAGGGTAGGTAGGGAGGTCTGGAAGAAGGCACAGCTGTAGAGGTGACATCAACCAGTTCATGAAGGATTTTGAATATCAGACTAAGGAATTCAGCTTCTGTCCTGCAGTCAGCAGGGAGCCAGAGAGGGTTTGGGAGCAACAGCGGCCTGGTCAGCGGTGGCATCGACCCCTGCGTGGATCCCAGAGCCAGAGCTGTGGGCTCTGCCTGACGTCCCTAATACCCACACCTGCTCTCCTCTTCTTGCCCAGATGCAGCGCCCAGGCCCGTGGTTCAAGTGTTCGTCGCTGTCCCAGGGGAGGCTCAGCCCCCCAACACCTGCCAGGTGCTCCTGTTCTGCTGCGCTCCCAACAGCAGTGACATAACCTACAGCTGGCGAAGGGACCCCTCCACTGGCTCTGGTACCGAGCCACGTGGCCTCTTCACGGGTGGACAGGTGCTCAGGGTGTCACTGGGACCAGGAGACAGGGGTGTGGCCTATTCCTGCATTGTGTCCAACCCTGTCAGCTGGGACTTGGCCACAGTCACCCCCTGGGACAGCTGCCACCATGGTGCAGGTATGTCAAAGGCCGGGGACCCAGCGACTAAGGGTCGTGACGCATCAAGACCACCTCTGACCGTGCCCCTCCCTCCCGGCTCCAGGGCAGGCCACCTACAG
Organism: Manis pentadactyla; assembly: GCF_030020395.1. Taxonomy (NCBI): domain Eukaryota; kingdom Metazoa; phylum Chordata; class Mammalia; order Pholidota; family Manidae; genus Manis; species Manis pentadactyla. The sequence continues at coordinate 7,797,178 of NC_080037.1, read as the reverse complement.
AGATGCCCTGCTGGTGGTCGCGCCCATCTCGCTGCTCCTGCTCCTGGCCGGTCTCCTCTCGGCCTGGCACTGCGGACCCTGCGCAGGTGGGTGTCCCTCAGGGGCAGGAGGTGGGTGGTGCAGGAGGACCTACTGGGGAGGAGGGCAGGGCGGGCCGCCTCCTCTTCGGACCCCAGGTGGCCTGCCTTCTCCTCTCCCGGCTCATCCCCTGGGCCTGTCCCTCTGATGCTCTGATCTCCAGCCAGACACACCTATGCAGCTTCCTCCGTAGTTCTTCCGGTGAACTGTTCCCTCACTTACTCCTCAGGCCTTTGCACCTTCTGTTCTCCCTGTCTCCCACCCAGCTCCTCGTCTGGCTCTCTCCTCCACCATCTTCAAGGTGCGCCTCCGCCAGGAAGCCTTCCTGGCCTTGTCCCCCTCCCAGGCTGGGTTAGTGTCCTTCCTTTGTTCTCCAGTGCTCGCCGTGGCCACGCCACTTGCTGCGATCACTCTCCCACCCATTCTCAGCCCTTTCAAGGCAAAGGCTGAGTCACCACTGCCCACCTAGTTGTGGTTCCTGCAACGTAGCTGGTGTTGACAAGGTCTAGTGAGTGAAAGTCTAGATGAATCCCAACCCCTTCTTGCACACTGTTCCTAGGAAATGGTCCCTGAGAGAAGCAGTTTCCTGGCCAGGGGCTCATAGGGCCTTCTCCTGGGTGAGCAAAAGGAAGGGGAACTCAGAGCCAGGACCGGCTTCTGAGCACCACATCCCGCTCAGCCCCGTCTCTGCCCCTGAAAGAAACGCCCCAGCCGCCTGGCCTCACGGACCTGTCCATCCCAGGCCGCCTGGCGTGCTGGCCCCAGGGTGGCAGGAGGGGGTCAGCCGGGAGCGGAGCCAGGAGACCTCCCCATGGAGGGTCGTCCTAGAAGACAAGAGTCTCGCCCAGCTGCTCACGCTGGAGCTGGGGTGGATGGCTGGCTCCTGGGTATTCTTGCCTTGGGTGAGACAGGGAAGAGGGAGCCGCGGAGGCTTCACCCAATCTAGGGGCCCTGTCGACTTCGGAGAGGGTGTGGCCTTGGCCCTTGGCCCAGGATTCACGGTAAGAAGGTTGAAGCCTGGAAAAAGTGGCTTTTTGTTTGAACAGCTTTATCGGAATATAAATCACATACCACCTAATCTGCCCGTTTAAAGTGGACAATCCAGTGGCCTTTGTTATATTCACAGAGCTGTGCGTGCATCATCACATTCTCATTCCCCTAGGAAGAGAACACAAGGCACCTTAGCCACCACTTCCGGATCCCCCTTTCCTCTCCAGCCCTAAGAAGCCCCTAATGTTCCCTTCCCTATACTGTCTATTCTGGACATTTCACATAAATGGGATGATGCATTGTGTGGTCCTTTGGGACGGGCTTCTCTCACTTAGCTTAATGTTTTCCAGGCTCAGAAAAGAGCACCTTTAGCCCCTGGGAAGGGACAGAGAGAACCCAGCTCCCTGGGAGAGTGGGAAGGATCCTCCCAGGGAGCCCAGAGGCTGGCCCTGGCTCTGCTGTGTGCCCTCTGGCCAGCCATTGCACTGAACCCATCCCAGCGCTAACTTTCTACACCTCCTGCACCTAAATGTATGACAGAGCAGCAGATGAAGGTTAGACATTAGCAAGAACTGCCTGTCCTTGAAAGGTCTCCTCTTCTAGGGTCTTGGAAGAACAACAGAGATGTTCCTCTGCTGGAGGTGATCTTGGGCCAGGACAGTTAGGACACAGAGGCCAGGCCGAGGATGTTATGGTTCCTGACACTGGAGGGGGTAACCTTCTTTCTGATCTCTTTGCCAGGGAAAAAGAGGAAGGACGCCTGTACTGACAGAGTGGCTCCAGAGACAGAGAACCCCACTGTGTAGGGCCTGCCATGTGGGAGGCTCAGTACTGGTGCCCGGATGGACCATCAGGAACCCCACAACCCAGGCCCCCGATGCTCCGGGACACAGCCAGGGCCTCGAAACCACCACGGTCCCCCTGCCTCGGTGACAACCTTGTCCCGCCTCCTAGGAGCAGCCTGGGGCTGTCACACAGGAAGCGCCGGCACAGCCTTCCCATCGCCCTCCTCCGCTCCCTCTGCACGTCCTGGCTCTGCTCTGGGCAAGATGGGCCACACAGGGCATTCCCTCAAAGGCCCTGGAAGTGGGGGCGCCGATTGTCCAAGGCATTTGCTCCCCGCACGGTCCATGACATATTGTCACAGAGCACATTCGTCCTCTCAGAATTCATTTGTTGAAGTCCTGACACCCAATATCACAGAACGTGTCTGTATTTGGAGACAGGACCTTTAAAGAGATAATTAAGATTAAATGAGGTCGTTGGGATGGGACCTAATCCAATATGACCAGTGTCCTTATAAGAACAGAGAGAGACACCAGGGATGCAGGCACAGAGAAAGGGCATGTGAGGACCCAGAGAGAAGGCCCCCCTGCAAGCCGAGGGGAGAGGCCTCAGGACACAGCACGGCTGCGGGCACCTTGAACTTGGGCTCCCAGCCTCCAGGCTGTGGGAAAGTAAATTTCTGTCGTTAAGCCTCCCAGTCTGTGGTTTCTTGTTATGGCAGCCCTAGCAAACGATGCAAGTACTAACCAACTGGCACCAGAGCGCTGCCTCCAGCCTGGGTCCCAGGCTCTAAGAGACATGAGACGTGTGAACTAACACAGAACCTGAGTCACCCACTCCCAGCTCGCCCGCAGCCCCAGCCTCTGTAGTTTGAGGTCCTGACTCTGGCTGGTGACTGAGGCATCACCATAAGGAAAGATGCAGGAACAGGTGAGTGAGAGGTGGGGGACAGGGATTCTCCTTCTGGCCCGCAGGGCTTTATTTTGTCATCTGGGTCCCTAGTCCCCTAAAGGTCATGTGCGGTTAGAGACCATCCCTGGGTGGTTGGCATCCCATTTTTGGGGTGGATCCGTTTTTCAAGTAGCACTTTCACCTTCTCTGCTGTCCAGCAAGCCTAGGGAATCTCTCCTCATTCCCTAGCACGGTGACCAAGGAAAGAGAAAAGACTTTTTCTCCTGCCAACACAACTTGTGGAGTTCTTGTGGAACTTCAGGAAGAGCAGCTCCGCCTGAGTCCCTGCCTGAGCCTGAGAGAAAGGAGGCGGGACAAGCTCAGCAGGAGGAAGGTTATGGAGGGAGAGGGTTCTGGGGCTTCCGAGGATCTGCCGTGCTCATGTGCAGATGCAAGTGCAGAAGGTCCACCCAAGGACAAGGGGAGGGGACTAAGATCCCCCACACTCAGTGGGAAGATGGTCAAGGTCACCTTCCAAAAGGTCATGCAGTTTGGAAGCTATTACTGCAGCCATCTTTGGAAAATACAATCTGCCACTGAGTGAGTCTGTCCAGAGAAGCCCTGGATATTGACACTGGAGAGAAACGTGAGCTAAACTTACACCTGGGGATTAGCAGACGATACGGTAAATAGTTACTCCCTCCTGGGTGTTTGCAGTTGGATGTTTTTCTGGGGCCTCGCTCACGTCTTGATAACAGAAAGGCAGGAAGCACTGAAGAAACAGGGGCAGGATTTGAAGTACTTTCCCAGGGCAGCTCCTTCACTCCGCCAAGCATGCCAGTCCTACCCTGGGATCCTCCCTCTTCTCCCAGTTCCTGGGAAGTCACTTGAGCTTGGACAATGGTCACACAGCTGGCCTCCAGATGTGCATCTGGCATCCACAAGAACAGTCCTGGAACTGCCCCCACCTGCTGGCTCTGCTCAGAGGTCCCCTGCTGGTCCCCTGGCTTTCCTGGGCTTCGTGCCTTTCCTGCACCCACGTCTCCACCATCATGTCCCCCCAGGTGTACCCGAACACTGCACATGGCTCCCCACCTGCCTTCTGCTGCCCCACCTCCCACCTAGAGGCATTCCCTGTGCCTGATCACTGAATGTTGCAAAGCTGGCCTCAGTCCCGAAAAATTATGTGAATGGGAAGGCGCAGGATCTAGCTCAAATAAACTGATGGGGCCACCTCCTGATGATGACTCATGTGGCAGCTAGTGGACTGCTCAGCCCCCCACTGAGAAACTCAGAGCTCTTCTGTCAGGACAACAGTTGGGTTAACAAGCCTTGGGACTGATGCTTGAGGTTCACACAGGAAGGAATATTGCCTGAGGGCCCAGCGTGTGCTTGGTACCCTTTGAGGCTAAGAATTGGTAGCAAACAAACGCCCTTACTTCGTCACATTTATATTCTAGATAATATAAACAAGCAAGTGAGTATGTGTCAAGTAAGAAAGATAAGGCAGAGTCAAAATCCAGAGAACGACGTCCTGGGGAGAATGGGGTCCATCTTAGACAAGGGGGTCAGGGAACCCTTCTGGCGAGTTGGCATTTGAATGGAAACCCCGTGAAGAGGAGTCGGCCCTGCCGCGGCTGGGCCCAGAGTGATCCAGAGACCAGCAGACGCAGAGGGCCTGGCGTGGGAGCATGGTCAGTGGTTACCAGGAACAGAGTGGAGGCCAGAGAGACTGGGTCCCAGCAGGTGGGGCAAGGGAGGAAGGCGAGGGTCAGAGTGCTGTCCTGGGGCCACCGTACATGGGACCCGGTGGTCTTCAGAACGCCTGTCCCCGGGAGTAGGGTGGCCAGGAAAGCTCCCTTCTCTTTGGGTGCTGGGTTCCTCCTGTGACGAACTTCCACCATTACTTCCAATAGCTGTCAGACCAGAACCCTCTGCAAATCTGCTTTTTCTTCTCCTTGTTTCCATTACATTTTCCTCAAGCAAGAGCCTTTGTTCCTGTCCTGTGCAATGCTGCCGGGGCACAGGGGTCCTGGGACATGACGTCAGAGGGAATGGAGGGGTCGCAGCAAGAGAGAAAGGTTGGAGACACATTTTTTTCTTCAATAAAGACAGGAGCAGACAACGCCTCGTTTTTAAAAGGAAAGGACTGCGACCATTCATGTCATCTCTGGCGAATCCTCTCTCCAGGTTTATTAAGAAGTAGTACCTGCTGTGTGAATCAGCGCTTGCTTACTCACTGGACTTTGAGGGAAGCACCATCACCCGCTTCCAGATCTGACTCCATGCTGCCTGCAGCTTTCCTGCTTGCACCCTGAAGGAGGGCCTCTAAAATGGCTCAATACAACTATCCCCAGATCTGGATAAGTTTTGATGGGTGTCTCCCCTCAGGCTGTGCACCAGTCAACGTGGGTCTCGTCTGCCAGGAGGGGCAGGCTGAGCACGTGGGTAAGTAAGGGATATGCCCACTGCCTGACTAGCCCAGGGCTGGTCCTGGGAGCCACACATCCAGGGAGACACTGGAAAACTGAAGTGTCCAGAAGAAAATGACCAGAATGGCCAAACACCCAGAAGCTATTATGAGAAATCATTAAAGAAACTGGTTGTGTTCAGCACAGAACAAAAAACTCAGAAAGCTCTAAGTCATCACGAAGGGCTCCCACGTAAGCTGGATTGTGTAACTGAGGCCAACGAATCAGGTCACTGAGAGGCAGATACTGACTCATACGAGTAGTAGGATCTTAAAGCTGGAAGGAAACTTTGTGGCTGCTCAGCTGAAGCTCATCATTTCCCAGATGGAAAACCGAGGCCCAAAGAGATGGTTACTTCCAAGAATTACACAATTGTCAGTGGCAAAGTCAAAACTAGTTTTGGGAATCTCTAAATGAGGCCAGCCCCTCACCCTGCCCCATATTTCCAGGAGACAACGTTCTAACAAATGGAGAAGTCAGATAGGAAGTGAACCGTTTCCGTGAATGTGCTAAAGCAGAAACCATCTCACAGCGATATGACAGACTAAAGATTGGGCACGTTACGTGGGAAGCTGCATTAGATCAGGAGGGCCAAATGTGAGGGAAAAGTGACAAAATGACAAACATATATCCTGACTTCTGCCTTCCAGGGTCACGTTGGACATGGGTAATTAATGATGACACACTTTCCCCGTGGAGTCCTCACAGCATTCAAGTCACTCTGACCAGTTAATTGAAGTTGGGAACCAAGATGAAGCCCAGTGCCTTTCATGCCCCAGATAAACCATAAGTTCCTCCCAATATTATGAATGAATTTTAAATTAAAGAATGTATGACCTGACCTGGGGACAAAAGGGGTCAATGAAAGGGTTTGGCTACTGCGTCAGAAACAAGGTGTGCTTCCTGTCAAGATTCATTCTAGCTTCCGTTCTTCTGCCAGTTTTCTCAATAGGTTGCTCAGGGAATGTATCAGAACAGAACTGGAAAAAACAGAGGCGGATGGAATGTGGCAATGCTATTGCATTATGAACAACAATTCGGCCAAATAAGTGAATATAATACATATAGCCACTTTTTAAAATCATGTTGTTTAGAATATTTAAGAATAATGGAAAAACACTGGCATCGGTAAGAGTTCATTAGATGCAAGCAACAGAAACCAGTGCTGGCTAATTAAAGCAAAAGAAGGCATCTGTTAGAAGTTGTGGGTAGCTCAGAGTTTTAGTCATTTCGGCTTCTGTAAAAGAATTCCACAGTCAAGGTGACTCATAAGCAATAGATACTGTTTTTCACCGTACTAGAGGCTGGGAAGATGCAGTCAGTGTGGAGCTTAGACATGCGGCCCAGGGTGTCCACACATGTGGGCACAAGGCCCTTCACAGGGTGGAATGGAGTTGTGGGTGAGAAGGAAGGGGTCTGGCCCCAGTCCTGGGCCAGGGAGTCAGTTCTTCCTATGCTACCAAGTTCGGGGATGAAATCCCAGATTGCCTAAGATGTCTGAATCCTAATCGGGCCTTCCAGGTCATTGTGAAGGTGTATCTGTTCAAGTTAAGAGGATAAGACATGTATCACATAACCAACTGTTAGTGTTACAAGTGTCAAGGGCAGGCCTGAATATGGGGACCCCTCCCCCTGGATGTTTTCTATCCTGAGCCCTCCCTCCATGAGCACGAGCAAGCCCCCAGCGCCCAATGCAGTTCAAAGGTAGCAAGCAAAGTGGATTAGCAAACAAACCAGAGGCAACAACCCCTTTCCTGAGGACTGAGCCTGAGCCGTCGGTCTCCAGGGCTCATCACTCAGCACATCTCCAATGAGCAGCTCCTATGTGCTGGAGACAAGGGGAGCACAGCTGTGAGCAAGGTAGACAGGCTCCTGCCCCCAGGAAGCCTGCAATCCAGGAGGGAGAGACTGGCATTCAGCAAATACACACAAATGTTTCCTCGAAACTCTGCTCAGCCCTACCGAGGAAAAGAACTGAAAATTGTGAGCAACACTAACAAGGGAGCAAAATACAGCTGGTGCAGGGAACACAAAGGGCCTCTGAGGAAGAGACGTTGAGCTGAGAGCAGCCGGGAGTGGGGCTTACAGCAGGGTGGGCAGGTCTGCCACGCTGAGCCCTGAGAGCCCTTCGGGAAAGACCTTGGCATATCTGAGCACCTGAAGGAAGTCCCTATGGCCAGAGTAACCGAGAGAGGGGGACTCGGGAGGGAGAGCATGGCAGAGGGCAGACCGTGCAGGGTCCAATAGGACACAGGAAGACTTACAATTTAATTCTAATGCAAAAGGAGGCCACGGAACAATATTAGGAAGGGAAATGTCACGCTCAGACTTGCGATTTTAAAAGCTCACTCTGGTGGTTGTGTGCAGAATGGATTTTAGGGGAGAGAATGAAAGTGGGAAGATTAAGCTACTGATTCTAGCAGATGAGGTGATGGCTTGGAAGCGAGGTGGGGGTGGTGGAGAAGAGGGGGTTCAGGAAAGATCTAGGAGCTGGAATAGACAGGACTTGGTTATTGTGGTGAGGGGGCAGGGATGATGCTGGGGTGTCTGACCTGTGTGACTAGGCAGATGGAGATGCCCCTTACCAGAACTGGCAATACAGAGAGAAGAGTAAGTTTTAATATAAAGTCAAGAGTTAATTGGCCCTCAATTGTCAGGGAACAGGGCTTTCAAAAGAACAAAACCTTTGGAGGCTGAACAATGGATTGGTTTCCATCAGGAAAATGGCCATTTTCTTAAGTAAAAAATGGTCAGACACAGGGAATTTCATAGATGCAATGTAATAATGTAAGTGCAAACTGATTTGAGGAAGAAAAGCCATCTCTTTCTCTCTCTTGCTCCACTCCCACCCAGGAGAGCGGGCTCATGTCTGTACCCAGGTGGGGTTTTATATTCCACATCCAGAATTCCATTCCAGATCCATCAATGTGACTGCGAAGGTGGCGGGGCCTGAGACCAGAGAGCCCTTCACAGAGCGTTCACCCAGCACGGGCCCAGCCCGTCCAGGCCTGGTCAGCTTCTCACCTACCCGGCCTCAGTCCACCAGCCCAGCTCCAGAAAGGCCCAAAACATGCAGGTCCTGAGGTTAATAACGGTGGGGAGTGGGAGCTGCCCTGGGGCCACAAGGGGCTGTCCTTGACCCCAACACCTTCCAAGTGCAATGCCCCCCATGCCCACACCTGCAGCATTCAGAGTCCCACGGAAACTCTGTGGGCAGGGTCCCCGATGCTGTTTCAGGAGGGCCTTCGCAAGCAAAAGGACAATGTCAGGGTCAGACCCAGAGGGGCCACATATCAGTCACTCCCAGGGAGTGACTGTCAACCGTGATGACTGCCCAGTGGAAGCAAGTCACACTACCAGGTCAGAGGCCATGGGGCCTTTCTCTGAGGCACCCCCTTGGGCTGAGGGCATTGCTGCCTCAGGGTCCTGCTGAGTGGTGGAGGAGGTCTAGCTGTGCTTGACCTGACAGCAAGGAGAGCGCCGCTTTCTGGGGAGGAGACAGCCCCTGCCTGCAGGGGCTCTGGGCCCCAGAGCTGGAGTAGGGCTCAGGCTGAGAGCATCCCTGGTCGTGCAGCCACTCTGGGATGGGATCATCCCAGATTCTTCTGAAGGGTCAGTGAGTTGCCTGGGGGAGGTGAGGGCAGGGCAGAGAGTCGAGGTAGCACAAGTCAGGGTCCTGGGGTCCGGTGGTTTTTAGGCTGGCAGAGGGGCTCCCTGGGCTCTGCCTCATCCCATCCCTTGAAGCTATGGCCATCTGGCCATCACTGACCCCAATGAGCATCCAACCTCCCACACAGCCTCTTGTGAGGTTTCCACCACTGTCTATGATTGCAAGTTGTCATAAGTTCGGATGAGTGTCTCTCCTCAGGCTGTGTGCCTACTATGTGCCTGGCAGTTTTGGGAGATCCCTGCCCTTGTGGAGCAGGTGATGGGGGGCAGGGGGATCCAATTAGTAATAACTATGACAAATAAATCATACAGCTTGTTGGAAAGGGATTAAAGACACAAGTAGACTGGGGTAAGGGTGATGAGAGTGTGGGAGGAAGGGCCCTGCAACCCTCAGTAGGACTTCAGTGAGAGGGAGGCGGTGGGGCCAGGACTTGGAAGAGGTGAGGACTCAGCCATCAGGAAACCCGGAGGGATGTCTTCCTGAGCAGAGGACAGCCAGGGCTAAGGCCCTGCAGGGTTGGAGGACCAGGGGGCAGCACGGCCAAGAGGCAGTGCATGAGGCCTGGGGGACCGGGGAAGGAACCTGACCTTGGCTCTCAGTAAAGTGCGAAGCCATTCAGGGTTCTGAGCGGAGGGATGATTTACTTATCGCTCTGGCTTCTCCATAGGTGGGCGAGGGAGGAAGCCGGGACCAGCAGGGACACCGGTGCTGTCACCCAGGCAAGAGCTGATGTGGCTGGGAGCCAGGAGGTGACAGTGCAGGAGGAGAGGGCAGGACTTGGGATCTACCCTGAAAGGAGAGCCGGCAGGACTTCTGACAAATTGGATGTGGTGGGGCTGGGCAGAGAGACAGCAATCAGGGAAGGACGGAGCAGCCACCACCTGCAATGAGGGAGACGTGGCTGGAAGAGTCATAGGGGAGGCCAGGGCAGCGTGTGGGCCATGCTCAGTTTGTGATGCCTGCTAAACAGCTCAGCAGGTGAGGGAGCGTGGGACGTACGAGAGAGGTCTGTCCTGGGCGCACATGCAGGTGCTGCTGGCATATGGATCTTACATGGATGGGGGGTGGGGAGCCTGCTGGGAAACTGTTTCCATCCGCCCTCCTCACCTTCATCAGCCGTGTGCTACAGCCCTGGAGAGGCTGGTGGGCACTGAAAGGAAGGAATGGATGTCCCCACAGAACCGTGTTACAGCAGCAGCTCAGGCTCCTGACCATGAACCTGTTGTCCAGTTTTTTAATGGTGGTGACCACAAACTTGGTCTTTCTCCCCGTCCTTAAGCCATGAATGAGAAGCCGCCTTCTGCACAGGGAAGAACTTCCTAAGGAGCCTGTCAGTCACAGGGGCAGGGGGGCAATGCCCTGGCCAGCAGAGCTGTACCTGATGTGGCCCCTGGCCCACGGAGGCTGGAGCGTCAGTGGGGTTTCCCTGGACCTGCCTGGCTCTGCTTATCAGCTGGTGGTCCCTCAGAGAACGCAGTTTCCATACCTGCCATTCAGAGGGATTTGGGGCATATGTGTGGCTCTTTCCATCATGTGCCCCTGAGTCACCCCAGGCATTACGGTCAGCACCCCACACTGGGGAGGGGTCTCATCTTAGGGAAGGTCAGTTCAGGGAGAGAGTCTGCACTCTTGAAGCAGGTAAGTACCAAGAAAGCAGGTGACCCGGCCCTGTCCTCACTGGAAGCCTGGGCTGACAGAGGCGGAGGGTGACAAGACACTCACAGGACAGGCAAAGTGACAGGGCGGGCACCGTTTCCCCTTCTCTGGGAGCAGGGTACAGGGTGGGTGATAAAAGGGAACATGACTATCTGAAAAACCGATGCAGGCTGAGAATGGATGCCAGAGAGGGAGGGAGGGGAGGAGAGCGGCAGAGACAGAGAGAGGAGGAAACAGGGGCTTCACAGGCACAGAAGGCGGCCTTGGCCGAGGGGCTGAGGCCAGGCGGGGGATGGGGCAGGGCCGGGATGGGGAGCTGAATCCCTGCATCGGAAGAGCCCTGGAGCCAGAACCAGTTAAGAGGAGGCGGCACAGGGAGGGACCAAAGGCCACCTGCAGCATCCGGGCAAGTTAACCGGGAGGCGCACAGACCAGGGGTTGTCTGTGGGCACCAACAGGACAGACAGGCAGGGGGTGAGCCTCTGATGGGCTGACGGAGTTCAGTCCCGGGACTGAACTGATTCTACCCTAAATGTTAAAGAAAAGCTCTGTGCCCCCAGCTGTGGGAGAGCTGTGTGCAGACCCCTCAGGAGGAGCGGTACCCCTGGGAGGGGCCGTCCAGGTCAGCGGTCCAGGAGAGTCATGCTGGGCAGCAGACATGGGCCTGAGGGCCAGGAGCGGAGAGCAGGTCACCAGAAAGGGCGCCAGAGGGCGTGCCCTGGCCCAGTTAGGCGGCTCTGAGGATCCCGGCAGGCCCGACCCCGGGGCCCTGCCGAGCTGGTGTTTCAGGTGATTCCTGTTATTAGCAGTATCGCTATTACTAGTGAGGCTCATCATCGATATTAATACGTGTAACTTCTAGGACTCAGAGGCAGGCCTGGTTCTCCTCCTGCTTTTCTCTTTGCTGCTTCCTGGGCCTCCTGCCTCTTCCCCCAAGTGGTCAGTCATCTCCAAGGTCAATCCCAAGGCTTCCTTCTTCTCCCTCCATCCCCCTGCGTGGGGGAGCTGCCACTGCCTCAGCCTCCACCCCCCGCCTCTGCGTGGTTCCATCTCTGTCCCCAGGCCTGCCCCTTGTGGGAGACGGAATCACACACCGAGGACTGGGGGCTTGGGATCAATGTCTGCAGAGCCCCTGCCACCTTCCAGGCCCTGCAATGAGCACTCCACCCAGAAGAGCCCACATATGATTCCATTCTACAGATGAAGAAACCAAGGTTTGGGGAGCTGATTAAATAACCATGAAGTCAGGTTTGATGCCAAAACTGGCTTTTTCCTTTGCATATGTGAACATGACTAACTCACAAATATTTATTACAACGTTCTTCCTCTCTTCTTTCCTTATTTTCTCCCCAAGACACCCAAATGCATTCACCAGCACCTCAAACTCCACCTATATAGAAAGGGGCTGGGTGGTGCACCCCATCCTCCACCCATTTCCTGCCTTTGGTGTGTGTCCCTCCCTAGCACGGGTCCCATCCTTCCCCTCCTTCAATGCATCTAAGAAGGCTGCTGAGGGCCGTGGCTGCAGAGGGGTGGCAGGCCATCTTGTCCCCTCCCACAGGCAGGCACAGTGAGCCTGCACAAGTCCTGCCGGGTTCCCAGAGGAGCCCCATCCCCACCTGGCCCGCACAGCCCCAGGTCTCGGGGATCTTGCCCTTCAGCACATTCTTCTTAATCTAACCACAACGAACTGAGCGGAATCAGTTTTGTTTCCACACACCAGGAAAAACAATTACTCCAGACGACTGGGCACAGGCAGAGGGTCAATCCCACCTCGAGGGGTTTCCCAGGCTCTCAGCAGGAGGCCCTCCTGGGACACGCAGGCTGCAGAGCTCAAGTTTAGATCCAGCTCCGGCCTCCAGGGCAGCCCTAACAGTGAGGGGTTAATACTCAAAACTCTGGTTTCCAGTAAGGCAGGAAAAAAATAATAATAATCTCACCCCAGAGTCACCATGGTCCTTCGGGGAATGGAGTAATGGGAACCTAACTGAGCAGGAAGCATGCCAACAGTTACTATAATAGGAGCACAGAGAAGAGAATCCATTGGGATTCCGTGCCAGTCATGGGCTCGGGCTTAAAGAGAAGATGACTAAGGATGACTTCCTAACACGTGGGGGAGTCAGAGAAGGAACTGAGGCAGGAAGAGCCCAGAATGTCCCTTGAATACGTTTCCCAGGGCCGGATGCCCTATGAGACAAATTCATGGAAATTCGGTGGAGGCCAGGTTGGGTTTCTGATGGTGTGCCAAGGACACTTAAATGATCGAAATGATTTTTCAGTGACCAGAGGAACTAGAATTCAGCTCTGGTAAGGCCTGGAAATGACGCCCCAGGGAGAACCCGCAGGAGAGTGGAGGCAACCAACTTCATGCTGTTTGTGTCTCTATGGAAAACAGAAAATCAGGACTGTACTTGAGATTCCCGCCCTTGAGTCGGTGATGGCACACACAGCCTTCTGCTTGCCTGGGGATGTGGCCCACCTAAAGTTTGTAAGCCAGTTGCTAAATGCAGCCATTAATAAAAATTAAATTACATAAATTTAAAATTTTTTAAATTATATTAAAACAAAAGAGATGAGTACTCAAAACCTCTGACTTCCTGATTATTTTACTAGAGTTCACTGCTGTCTCATCTCGTGGGGTCATTAACTTCTGTACCTGTCTCCTGGAAATGCTCTACAATGGATGCTAGGGCACAGTTCTCCCGACTCCCTGCCAGGGCATCGTGGTGGCAGCTTGGAATCAGCCAGGGTGGGGTGCTTCCGTCATGGAAACAGCAAATGCTACAAAGGGAGGCTTCCCTGTCCCCTCCTCCTCACCCCCCTTGCAAAGCCACTGCTAAGCCTTTACCACAAGTGTTCTCCAGCTCTGACAAGGCTCCAGGCAGGAGAAATGAAAAAAGAAGGAGGGTTCCTGAGGCAAAATGCGAGGGGCACAAAGCCCCTCCCTCTCCCCCAGGCCTGGTGGGCGCTGGGACAAGGACTCCGGTCCAGCCTCAGATCCTGGAACCTTCCCTCCCAGCCCTGCTGAGCCGCCCTCCTGGAAGTTGTCCCCAGGGTCGCTCTGGAATCTCTCTTACTGCTTTTTAATGAACTTCTCTTGCCAGAGCCTCGCTGCTGTCACCCTTCACATGAAGTCTGAGGCTGAGCGTGGCTCACTGATTCCTGGAATGGGGAAATGACGTCATTCAGTGCTGCCTGCTCTGCCAGCTGGCTGCCTCTGCCCCTGCCACCCAAGGAGGCTGGAGCCTCCTCAGACCGGAAGGGCCCTTCTCCACTTATCCTATTCAGTCCCCTGCCTTAGGGGCAAAAGTTTGCAGGCCCTGTGCCCTCCCAAAGATCTAACCCTCTGTGAAGAAGTCATCTCATGAATACTCATAAATGTGTCCAAGGAAGTGAAGGGATGGATGGTTCCTGCAGTCATCTGCTCCCCTCACTGTTCAATCCCCTAACCACTGTATCCCCGCCCATCCCCCAGAACCACCCACCTCCCACCCCCACTCCCAGACATTTGTCCCTGGGTGCCTCTGTCCCATGACCATCCCTCCTTCCCCTTCCCAAGCTCTATCACGGCAGAGCCAGCAATGCCAGCACTTTCTGCAAATGCCTTTACCACCTGGAAGGGCTTTCCAGTTATGTAAAACCAAGCAGGGTTTCAGGGCTTCCTCACTTAAGAAACTTGAAAGCATCCATACCCTGCACTCCAAGGGGCCGCCGAGTAGAAGCAGGGAGAGTTCAGAAGCCCAGCTTCTCCTCAAGGGAAAGAGGCCAAGAGAGAAGGAAGTGCCTGGGCTCCAACAGGCAAGGTGGCCGGGCAGAGGCACGTAGCACTGAGTGACCTTGAGACACTGTGCTCTTCAGAAGACCTGCAGTCCCTAGACCAGCCAGGAGCCCAGTTATATGCCGTTTGCAGCCATCCTGTATGGGGTACAACCACTTGGTCCACTAGAGGCCGATGAAATGGCCGTGTGTTGCTTAAGGGTCCCTTAGAGTAGAGCTTGGACCAAGGGATAAAAGCTATATTGAGACAAAAATTGAGTTGGATAGAAGAAATGTTTCTCTGACTGTCAGAAGCCAAACGGATCGCTTTGGTAGGTAGTGAGATGCCAAATGATGTGTCGGGCAGTATTCAAGAGGAGGTGGGAGTAGGCTTTGTCAGGAATTGCTGTAGAAGGATTTCAAATATCAGAGAAACATCCTGATGTTCTGGAGTCACACATGCCTGGATCAACACCTGAATTACCTTTGTAGCCCTGGTCAAGATATCTGATCCCTCTGAACCATTTTGTTCATCTCTACAATGGAATAGAGCACAGCTTCAGAGGACTAAAGTAAAGTATTAAGTAAGATAAAGTACTGGAAAGCACCTGGCACTTAACAGATGCTCAATGAATGTCAATCCCCTTTCCATTAAACGGGCGAGTACATTAGATTCCTTGAAGGTCTTTCTACCCTAGAGAATGACTCTGAAACCCTTCCTGATTGTTGAAAAGGAAGGCAACCATTTGGAAGCGGTCAGGAAGTCAGGATCGGTAGATGAGGCCAGGAGAGAGGATGCTGAGAATTCACAGGGGAACATTCAGGAAGGTCACCCCCACCAGTCCCTTGCTTCCCTTCTGCTGACTTCCTGGAATGCAAGAGAAAAGCAGGGTTCCGGATTTAAAATCCAGCCTGCGAGGTCTCGGTTTCCCCAACTGCATGGTGAAGGAGCAGGATTGGACAGCCCCTTCCAGCCCCGACGGCTGCGATCTCAGCAGGGAGGGGCGGATATGATGCCGGCACGATGCGGGACCGCAGGGGGCACCCTGCCGCATCCCAGAGCGGGCCCTCCACCCGGACCCCTTGCCCAACCCTCTGTGCAACCACAGCCGCCTCAGCTCAAGTCTTACAGTTTCTTTATTGTGCCAACGCTGCCGCCTTGGAGCTCGGATCTCGCACGCGAAACAGTCCGGTCCATTCCCCCGCCCACCCGGCCCCGGGGCCCTCGGCCTTGGCTGGGACACCGGGCCTCCGGCTCCTACCGCTCTCGACCCTTCCACCTCCCTCCGTCTCGGGAGCTCCGGCTCAGGGCGCTCCGCCCACCAAGCTTGCTACGCCCCCCGACCCCTCCCACTCTGGGGAAGGAGGCTCTGCCCCCTCGGGGTCTCCCAGGGGCGGTGCCTTCAGCCCAAGCCGCCTGGACGCGGGCATGGGAGTCGCGGGCCCCAGAGCGTCCCCAGCTGCGGGCAGAGAGCCCCGCACCCTCCTCCCGGCCGGGGCGCAGCCCGACGCCCCGCGGCGCGCTCACACCAGGAGGCCGTCCTTGCCCGGCAGCGGCCCCTGCGCGCCGTCGGCGGGCTCGGCGCTCTTGACCTGGACGTAGACCGGGGAAGGGCCCGCTTCGCAAGCGGCGGCGGCGGTGCGGGGCGCCAGGGCCACGTCCTCGGGGCCGCCGCGGGGCGGGCGCGCGTACTTGCGGCTCGGGGAGCGGCTGACCGTCTGCGTCGGGGACCCCAGGAGCCGGGGGACGCGGCTGCGGCGCCCGCCGGACTTGCACCCGGGCGCCACGGCGTCCTCTCTGTGGGAAACAACAGGCGGCGGGTGAGCGGGCTGCGGCGCGGCGCGGCGTGGGCACGGCCTGGGTCCGCCTCTCGCCAGCCTCTGGGCTCCCGCGCCGCCCGCCTTGCGCCCCCCGCCCCTCGCCTCTCGCTCAGCCTCGACCTCCTCTCCTCTCCGCCTCGTCCTGGGCCGGCGACCCCGCGGCGTCCCCAGCCTGCATCCCGCTCGTGCACGCGTGTCCGGACAGCCCGCGGCCGGCGGCCCCACCTGGGCGCCTTCCGGTCCCCTCGCGTCTCCGCAGAGCCACCGGCTTTGACCTTGGAGGCCCAGGCGGTGCTGCTCTCCCCGGCCTCCTTCCCCTAACTAACCCTGACCTTGCCCCCTCTCTCCCTTCCCCTCACCTCCTGCCCCCCAGCCTTCTCCATCTTTTCCTCCAGCCCTAGGGCTCTGCAGGCGTTGGCACTACTAATCTTGTTCCTTCTTATTTCTGGCTGTTGTCTAACATAAGCTGCTGGCACTGCTCTTGTTATGAACTTCTTAAGCATGCCCGGAGTTCTCACCGCGCAACACAGGGGAAACGTGAAAAAAAATAGTTCCTGCCCGCCAGGAGCTTACAGTCTAGAGAGGACAGACAGGCAGACAGACAGGTGCTAGACAGGAGGGAAAAGGAGGGCAGGGGAGCCGAGGCGCAGCTGGGCGTGGGGCGGGGAGAGGGAAGCCATGCGACGCGTGGCAGGTCGACACGCTGCGGTCCCGGCACTCCGAGGCGATGGCGGGCGGGGTGGGGGTGGGGGTCCCAGCCGGCCGGCGCGGTTGGGGGTGAGGAGGGCAGGGCGCCCGTCCCCTGTGTTGCAGCAGCAGGCAGCATGCATCAGGTTTTACCTGATCTCACTAGCCAAGTCACCGCAGGCCCCGCCGCCGACCCCGCCGCCATTGCCATAGCCGAAGGCACCGCGGGTGCCAGCCCCGGCGCCCCCGCAGCAGCAGCAGACGAGCCCCCAGATGCCCACTATCAGGCACCCCAGCATGAGCAGGGAGCCCAGCACCGCGCCGACAATCATGCCGATGCGTCGGGAATCTGTGGAGAAAGGGAGAGACCAGTCAGGCTTTCTGGAGCCCAGCCAGCACCCGGCTGGCCAGGAGGCCCCAGGGCAGGTGACTGTGGGAAAGAGGGCCAGGGTCCAGCGTCTCAGGGCCCCAGGACACCCAGTAAGGACAACGGGAGAAGCTGTTATGGCTTAGGTTTGCATCTTCTCCCAGGCTTGCCAGCTGCCCTAGGCACCAATGACAATGCGAAGGCAGAGCCAGCTGGGGCTCCAAAATACAGCCTCGATCCTCCCGACCTCGTGGCCCTGGGGCCGCTGCCACCGCACCTACCTGACACCTTCACCTCCACCACACACACGCTGTAGCCCACGTGGTTGGCCACCGTGCACTGATACAGTCCATTATCCTCGTGGGAGATGTCCGTCAGCACCAGGTCGCCGTTGCTCAGACCTGAAACTGAAGCGGCATCAGAGGGCTAGAGTGAGGCGGGGGGTCCTGGGGTCTGACAGCCCCACTCCAGCCTGGGCCTCTGTGGAGGGGAGGACGGAAGGGGCAAGGTGTATGCATGCATACGCAGGTCCACTCCACCCTCCAGATGTGTCACCTTCCCCCTGCTGAGACAGAGAGGCAGGAAGGACCCTTCTCCCAGCAACAGGACAGAGACACCTTGATTCACTCCGTGTTCCCTCTCTGGGCCTTCGTCTGCTCTTTTGTACAGTGAGGCCAGGGTTAGACCGGAGGAATTCTAAGGCCCCTTCCAGCCCTGGTGCTCTTGTTCGGATTCTGCACACTATCCAGCTTCTCTGCGTGCCTGCAGCTTCACGCACTTCCTCCCATTCAATCCTCACATGCCCCTGGAAGGTAGACCTGATCATTCCTTTTTCATGTGTGGTGGGACCAAGACACCGACAGGTTAAGCCACCTGCTGGAGTCTTGCAGCCGGTCAGTGGTCCAGCCAGGATCCAGGCCCAGTTCTGTACCTCAAGCCTGTGCTCGTCCACATAAACCATACTGACCTACGACGAACCCCGCCCCCCCACTTGGCCTCTTCTTCCCTCAATAGTAGCTTCAAGAACAGGCCCAGAGAAAGGATCTCCCCAGGGGTTCTAGGTTTGACTGTGTGCTACTGTGACCGAGGGAGGCCCCAGTAGGTGCCAGAGTCCCACCCATGTGCTCTTACATCCCCACTCCCAGGGCCCCCTCACCTTGATTCATGGAGCTGTGGAAGGACTCCTGGTAGGAGAGCTCAGAGTGGAAGCTGTGCTGGGAATGGTAGGACCCAGCACGGTAGGGGTGGGTGTGCCCACTGATCTTGGCCCACCTGTAGGAGAGAGGTGGGCTGCCCCCATTGGCAAAGCACTTCAGCACCACATCGTTGCCGTGTGTCATGTGGCCCTCGGTCCAGCACATGGGCACCGCAGGCCGCGCTGCAGAGAAGCAGGCGGTTGTGAGCCAGTGCCCAGCTGAGGGGCAGACCAGGCACAGGGTGGCCAAGCAGCCCTTGGCTCTGCCCTCTGGGGAACAGGTGCCCAGAGAAGTCGGGCCATACCTTGGACAGTGACAACGACCTTCCGGCTGGCCATAGTGGTTTTCTTCACCCTGCACTCATAGGTGGCTGTGTCGGACACCTGCAGGTTCATGAGGTTGATGGAGGCATCATACTGGCTGGGGTCTGTGGCTGTAAAGCGAACCCTCTGCTGCAGGTGGGGGAGGTTGCCGTGGTTGATCCTCTTGTCCTGGTAACTAAGGAACTGTGAAGAGCAGAAGAGCACAGATGTGGTGAGGCAGGCAGAGCCAAGGAGGGCCTGTGGGCCAGTTCACCTCCCTGAACTCCTCTGAGGCTCAGTTTTCTCTGCTGAAAAATGGGAATGGCAATGCCATGGGGCAGGGGTAAGCTCAGGCAGGGAGTTTCTGGGGGCAGGGACCATGCCTCATCTTCCCTCCAGAGGGTGGGGGCAGGTGGGCCACCTGGCTGGCTTGATTTGTGACTGCAGAGCTCTCACCCCTGTTACCCCATTCCCTGAGAGGACTTGGGGAAGTTCAGTCTTGGTTTTCTCACCCACCCTCCCTTGCTTCTGAGGGTGCTGCCCACGAAGTGTAGGGTAAGGGAAACCCTGTGCCTCGTACTCACCACATTCTCCCGATGTGAGGGGTCTGAATTGACCTGCATCCACTCAATGTCCAGTGCATTTGGACCGTAGTCCTCAGGGTCCAGGATGTAAGGGCAGCCCAGTCTCACATTATCACCTTCCGCCAGGTACAGGACCTCCTGGCCATCCCCACTGATGCGCACAGCAGACAGCAGTGCTAGGGGAAGGGCAGGGCACGCGGTGAGGGAGGAGACCCAGGGCCTGAGAGGTCCGGTCAGCCCCTCCCTTCACCTTTCCCTCAGCAGTGAGCCAGGGCTCCGCAGGCGGCCTGTAGGGAGAAGGGGCTGCTGCTCTGAGTGTGTGTGTGTGCGCGCATGCATGCACATGCACGTGCGTGAATCGGCATGTGCATGTCTGTGAGTACTTATGTAAGCATGTCTGTATTCTAAGATTGTGTAAGATTGCATCTGAATACTTTTTCTATAGGTAACAGCTGTTATGTGTGCTTGTACGTGTGCATGATTATATATGCATGTATTAATATGTGCACATAGGTACATTGTGTGCTTATGAATATAGATACTTGTTGTGTATGTGTACTGTAAGGATATTCATGCACATGACCAGGTAGGGTGCCTGCTTATGTATTTAGACGATAGTGCATATATGTGTGTTGTGGAGGGGGGCAGGTGGAACACAGAGTTGTTAAAGGCTCTGATGAAGGAGCCTAGCCTGTTAAAAGCCACCTCTCTGGGCCAAGTGAGATACTCCTGTCTGGGGGCAGGAGGATGGACACCATGACCTCTGGAGTCCTTTCCAGCCTGAGAAGCAGAACCCTGGATGGATCTGTGTGTGCCTCTGTGTGTGACAGTGGGCGTCTGTGGCTGTATGCTTGGGTGTGGCAGTGTGTGTGACAGTGGGCAGCTGTGACCAAGAGCCTGCCTGGGTTTGTGTGTGATGGTGAATGATGGTGCATGCTGGGGATATGGTCACATGCATCTGTACAACAGTGTGAGCCTTGTGTGACAACAGGTGGCACTGTGGACTTTGTGTCCTTCCCCTTGCGTGAGTGTCTGGCTCAGTACAGGCCCTGCCATGCTGGCTCCAGTTGGGGCCCCTCCCGCTCCTGACAGCTCTAGCGCCACTGAGTCAGCGCTGGGTGAGAAGCTGGGGATCTGGAAGCTGGGAGTGAACGAGCTGCCCAGAAGCCCCAGGCGAGCGAGCACTGGCCCCAACCGGTTAGACGCTTAGATAGGAGAGGAATAAAAGGGTGGTGTACACAGGGTCCCAGTGAAGGCTGAGCTGGGCACGCAGGCAGGCTCCGCCCGCCAGTCTCCTGCAGCCCTCCTATCCCCAGGCCCCTTGCCCAACCTGGCTCCCTCCCCTTCTGCATGCTCTGTTGAAAGTCAGCAAGTCTGTGGAGCCCAGCCCTGGCTCAGCAACTCATTCTGCTCTGCAACCCCTCTCTGGCTCTCTGGAGACCATATTTGCATTAGAGAGTGTTTCATGCACGAAATTACATGCTGTCACGACCCAACAAATCAGCACGTAAAACAAAACACACTTACAGGCCTTCAGAGTGCAGATACCTAGGTAGTCCCACACTCCTACCCACCCAGACAATGCCAGATTCAGACAGACATGCATCTGCATACAGCACAGGTCCGTATTCATCCACTAGACAAACCCAGTGCACACAGTCCCCCATGTGGTCATTCAAGACCAGACATACCTGCAGAAGCTTAGCCTGGTTCTAGAGAGCCGGCAGGGCCCTTTCAACATCCCCAGCACCTCTGGCATTGCTGAATTTGCCCCTGGGAACCCCAGCTGGGCGCTCAGCCATGCCCTAATCCCACTCCTGGGTGGCCCAGGGCCCACAGGCAGGCTGGCTGCTGGGGCTCTAACGGGACCTGGTGATGCCACCTCCAGCCCCAGGCCAAGAGAACAGACTCATTCCTGAGATAAGGATCCTGATGCTTTCTGCCAGATACTAGGGCAGCACAGGGCAAGCCAGGGATGAACCAGAACTCCGCGGAGAGCAGAGGCCCCACCTAGGGAAGCATTTTTGGAAGCAACCCATAATGAGGACTGTCCCCACCCAGGGAGCTGGCCACGGAAGGTAAGTGTTCAGGGAGGAGGGACAGGCGGGAGGAAGCATGCCTCCACCCTGCACTAGGCTGAGTGTCTCCCGTGTCCCAGGCCTGGAGCCTCACCCTACCTTTCAATCTCCCTAAAAGCTCTCTCAGCCCCCTCCAAGTGTCCTATCCTTTCTGCACCACACGCCCTCACTCTCCCGGGGATGTCACTGCTGCTGTCTGCTGCGGTGCTCCTGCTGTGGCCCGGAAGAGGGCTTCCAGGGCAGGGGAGAGGGAAGAGAGGCTGGGGAGGACGAGAAAAGCCAAACTGGGGGAGAGAGCAGGGCGCGGGGTGACAGGGGAGAGGGAGGCAGTCACCACAGGCTGCCTGAGGGAGGGGGCAGACGCGATCACCTGTCCCCCACAAAAACACCAGGGGCCACCCTCCTCTCTGGAGGGTCAGCTCACTAGTAGTAACTACTCTCAGCTTTTAAGTCTGCTGTGAATTTTCCGGCTGCTTCCATTGCTCCTAATCCCTCCTCTGAAGGGGAAGGAGGGGAGGAAAGAGAGGGGGAAGGTGGCAGCAGAGGGTGGTGGGGCGTAAATACACACAGCACTATGCTGCCGTCACACACGCACCACATGGGGGTGTCCCAGGCCCCCAGAGCAGAGCTGGAGCTCCCTGAGTGATCTCTGCCAGCCCCGCTCTCAGCACGCAGAGGGTGCTGCACACAACCTGCCCCAGAAATGCAATCCTTCGCACACACTCACATTCATACACAGGCTGAAAATGCACCCACTTCCCTCCCCACCCCACCCCACCCCCACCCCCACTTCCAGAACTCCAGAGCACCTCCCTCCTCCCCTGCACCCTTTCATCCTGAATCTAGACCCCAGGAGAGCCTCAGAGCCATTTCCAGCTGTGGGCACACAGAATGGCCCTTGCTGGGACTTGCCCCCGGCTGGGCAGGCAGCCACAACATGGGATCCTGAGCCCTGCCCTCAGGGTGTGCCCCAGTGGGGTGAGGGGGCTCTGGGAGTTGCCATCCCCACCCTCCTGGGGCCTCATCCTGGAGGGGGCACCACCCTGGGACTCTTACAGAGCAGGCACGTGGAGCAGAGGTCTCAGGCCAGGGCTAGCTGGGAACAGCCCATGCAGCCTGCACCGGCCCCGGGCAGGCAGCTCCCTCCCCTCGGCTCTGGGCCGTGGGGGGCCCCCGGTTGGGAATGGCACACAGACTGACCCCAGGCTCCTCCTCAGCCCCCACCCAGCTTTGCTACCCGCCAACTCTCTGACCCCCTCCCTGTCCCCACAGTAACTCTGGGCCAGCTGTACCCTCACAGCTCCCCAGCCCCGTGCAGATCCAGCAAAGACCCTCTGCCCCATAAGCACGAGCCCCAACCCTTAGGGCAATTTCCAAACCCCAGAGGCATCAGGGTGAGGGTGGGCAGCGCCCTACCAGGGCATCTCAGACTGCCTTCCGGGCTCCTCTGGGAGCCCTCATAGCCCCTTTCCCTACCCATCTGGCATATTGTGGGATCCCTGCCAGATGCCCAGCCCCATACCTGGGCTCAGGCACGCGAGCAGAAGGTGGAACGCTGCTTGATCTCCCATGTCTCTAGGCTTGGTGTTTCCTCCGCCTGGGCCGGGTGTCCCTGGGCCGGGTGTCCCTGGGCCGGCGCTGTGGGGCCCGTGGTGGTGGGCGTGTGGGGACGGGTGGAGGGAGGGGAGCTGAGGGCACAGACACTGTCCCGGGTGGCAGGAAGGTGCAGTGAGTGCCTGGCTGGGCAGCAGCCGGAGTTATTTCTATCGGAGGGAGGGGGCCTGGTCCCCGCCTTGGGGAGGAGTCCCAGGAACCCTAATTATCGGGGTGACAGAGTGGCCTACCCAGGCATCACCCAGCCCTCACCCAAGCTCTTCCCTATCCCAAGAGTGGCGCAGCGCGGCCAGCGGGACTTGTAATTAGGCACCTGTTAAACTTCCACTTCCTCCTGGCCCCAACCTCAGGGTGACAACAGTCGCCCCATTTGGCGTCCATGGACTCCCCTCACCACTCATTTGTTGCCTCCTTCCCCGGGGAAAATGGGAACGAAGAAGGAGGTGCCAGGCCTGGGGAGGGAGGGTGGCTAGAGCCTGGCACGAGGGTCTGACCCCCACCCCCACCCCACCCAGGCCAGGTCTGTGGGGAGGGGCATCAGGGAAGGGGACATGGGCCAGAGGGGAGGCCCAGGCAGACGGAAGGGACCCAGGAATGCCCGGCATCTTCTCCCTGAGGCTTCCCCCTTCAAAGGGAATCAGGATCAGGCCTCCTGAGCTAAAACAGGGAGGGAGGGGGTGTGCCTGGGTCCAGGGTCCTACCTGGCTGCGCCCTCTAGAACTGTGCTCCCGTCCCATCCCTGGGGGTAGGGGAGCCCCTGGGGCCCAGGGGTGTCATGGGGGATCCAGCCCCACCTCCCACACAGACCCCAATCCAGTTCCGTGAGGCCTGAGAGGAGGCGAGCCAGGGTGTGTGGAGGGGGCAGGTGGGAGGGTGGGGAGGGTGAGGCACTGCTGAAGTTCCAGGAGGGCCAGGGAAGGCGAGGTGCCTGCTCAGGGATGTGCTGGCCTGTCTGTGCACACCTCTGCTTGGGGATCATTTGGGGTCTGGGCACAGGAAGGGAGGCCAAGGACCCTCATAACTGCACACTGGAGGGTCGGAACAGCACAGTTCTGGAAAGGCTGGAGCTGGGGTGGGGAGGCTTCTGGCAGGCAGAGGAAGAAAGCAGAGAGCCAGCCCTTGCTGGCTGGCCCAGGGGGCCCCAGAACAGGCTGAGGACCTTCCCTGGACTCCAGGTCCACCGCACACCTGCTCCAGGTGGGGGTCAGGTCATGAGTGGCCCCGTTCAACTCCCTCAAAGGAGTCAAGGGCCCTCCCCCACCCCCTCCCAGGGGCACAGAAAGGGCACCTGGGGAGGGTTCTGGGGCTCGGAGGTTGCTGCCAGGGCCCACCCCTCCAGGAAACATACAACAGAAAATAAGGAAACACAAGGAGTCCACGCATCACTGTGTTCCGGCCCACACCCCCCACACCCCCAACAATAATAGGGTGCTCTCGGACCCACCAGATGTACACAGTGAATATCCTTATTTCCTTATTTATTTGGAGGTTTATGGGATTGTCCTGCACACTGTGGAGGGCAGGGATCATTGTCCCCAGTTTATATACGGGGACACAGAGGCCAGGGAAAACATGAGGATCTGGCGCAGGTGATGCTGCTGGGGGACTACACGGGGGACACCCAGGCACCCTGACTCTCAATCCAGAGTGGTCCAAGAAAGGGCTTGGTGACCCTGTGCGTTACTAGACCTACCAGGGGGGAAAACATAGAAGGTGAGTGACAGGTGGAGGGAACAGGTGGGACTGGAAAAGAAAGGAGTGAGGTGGTGGTTCCATCAAAATGAAGTGTATTGGGTTATGGATTCTACCTAATGTTAAAGTAGGACTGAAGGGTGGGGCCAGTTAGTTGGAATGATGAATGAGGTCGAGGTCAAATTTGAGCTCAGGATGGGAATTAAGGTTGAGATTGGGGCTAGACAATAGCTAGAACTGAGGCTAGGGTTACTGGCTCGGATCCCCGTTATGACAGGGACTAGGGTTTTAGCTCGTTTACAGCCATGCTTGGGAACGCAGTTAGAGCAAACCCAAGGCTGGGTTGAGATTGATTTACGATTGGGGAGATGCACCTGGGTTTGAGCTCAGCTTGGGGTTCAAGTTAGAATAGACTGTGGTCTCAGGGTTAGAACAGGGGTCAAAGTTATGTGGGAAGGGGGACTCATGGAAATAAAAAATGAAGTTTTATTTATGATTTAGAAAGACTTCAGCTCCCATCTGCTAAATACAATTTGGCTAGAATTTTAGCCCATCACTCCGGTAGACCGATGGCACCTGTTGACTGGGGGTTCCCAAAATTTGGGAGAGAATTCCAGGTATGCATAAGTCCATCTAAAGGGTATGAAGCAAGCAAATCCCAGCACACATGTGACCTCTGAAGTCCTGCTCCACACCCTAAGCTTGCTGCCCGGTCAAGCTCCCAGAAAACCATTTGGGGAAGAGATGCAGGAAACTATTAGCAACGAGTAGGGGTCTGACACCAAACTGAACTAGAAGACGGGGTCCATCAGAGGCAGTTTTCCTGGGGGAGAGGGTCCCTGGTTTTGCAGTCTAGGAGATGGGAACTGGGGGAGACACAGGGCCTAGATGTTCTTAGAAGAACAGTCACTTTTGAGGGCTCCAAGCAGGGGCCCCTCAAAACCTCAAAAGGCAGGGCACGCTGTTGCTCTCCTTTGACACACTGCAGGCTCAGTGCCACCTTCGTGCCATCTGAGGCCCATAGAAAAAGCTGTCAGCCTTCCTGCCTTGTGCCCTGAGCCCTGAAAGTTTTGTTCATGGGGGAGGAGGTGGGGTGAGGAAAATAGGGTATCTTCTTAGTTTTCATAGCACAGGTCCAGCCAGCGGCCCCAGTGCTCTGGAACCAGCCCTAGCCCATTTCCCTCTGGGCTCATCCTCAGCAGGGAAAGAGGGCCCACCCTTGGGAGGCACCCCCACCCCGATTCCTCCCTCTCTCTTTTCCCCACTCAGTCTCCACCCCACATATTCCACTTCCCCACCTCCTTCCTTATTGGGTCCCATAAAGGTCAGGACAGATCTAGGAGACTATTGGGGTCCCTCTGTACCCCCATAGAGAAAGTTTGGGAGTAACTGATTAGTAAACAGACAGAGAAACACCTTTGGCATCCAAATGGCCCATCCAGTGGTTCAGAGAGAGACAGACAGGAAGAAGGCCAGGGCTGTGATCTGGGACCCAACACACCAGTGTCCAGAAGTGCCCCTTGTTTTTCCCGGAGAAATCCACAGTTCTCCAGGGAGAGCGGCCCCTCTCTTGTGCACATCTCCCAGTGTGGGTTGTATTTGCTAACTGTACTACGACAGAAACAGAAGCTCACAGACAGACTTGGAAGGGAGTGAACAGACACACAGAGGAGGAGGGGAGAGATGAGACAAGGACCTGGAGAAGCCCATGGATGCCTCGGAGGTGAGGTGCAGCCCATGCCCAGGAGTCTTGGGGAAGGACAGGCAGAGGCCCACCTCCTCATCCTCTGAAGTGCCCTTCCCAGGGACTCCACACAACCACTGTAGGCCTGCCCTCATCAGCCTGGGCCTTCCCTTGGCTGGCTCCAAGCCCCCATGTAGACCCGGGCAGTGGGCAGCAGGCCCCAGGGGTGACTGTGCAGAGAGAACCTCCCAGGAAAGGGCCGAGCGAGCTCACAGGATGTGCTTACGGAGAGCCAGGGAGCAGCAGCCACCACTGCTGCCTCTCCTCCAGCTCTCAGAGGAGACACGGTGTTGGAGGGCCGCCAGGTGAGGCCGCGGCTGGACCAGAGAGATGGGCTTGGAGGTGGTACGGGTGGTATGACTGGAGAATGCTGGGCTCAGACGAGGAAGGGTCAGGTTAGCTATGGCAAGAAGGGTGAGACCCCGTGAGGTTCAGTTTCAAGAACAGGGTTGGGGTTTGGGGACTGAGGCCTGGGTCAGGGATGACGTGCAAGAGCTGACACGTGCTGCCAGGGCCTCCCTGAGCCCCTGCTCAGGCCTCCCCAGCCTCCTTGATTCCAGCTGGTCCACCTCAGAAGAAGGGGGACCCAAGGGGAGAGCCTGGATATGCCCAAATCTCCCCCACCAAGTGGCACCCTGGGTCACAGGAGCAAGGAGCACTGAAACGGACCCCATCGCGGAAGGAGTGACCGTATCGGCAAAGCACCACGGCAGAGAGTGGGTGATCAAGTGCCACAAGTTGGACTGTTATCAAGGGAACAGTGAGAGAATGAAGAATTCGCTCTTAAAGAGTGAGTTCCTGATGATAAGCCTGAGGAAGAATTAAGGGACCCTGAAGATAAAAGGTCCCATCGCCTCGCACCTGTTCCCTGCAGAAACTTCCCCCACTCAGCCAGTGGGCCGGGCCTCTCGCAGGGCCCTGGGAAGCTGGGATCAGTGAAACTGTCGACCCTTTTGGGGCGCCCGGTCAGGTCTGGGAGCGATGAGCTATGGCCCTGTGTGGCAAGGCCCCCAGCCCAGGCGAAATGACGTTCACACACCAATGCGAAGGACGAGCCATAATGGCGGGGGGAGCCAGGCCTTGTGGACCGACCAGGAGCCACGGCTGACCTTCCTGGAGCAGCCAGTCTGTGTGTGTGCAGGGAGAGACCATGTGATCAAGTGATCAGGACGGCCAGTGAGACTCTGACCTTTGAATTTATAGAAATAAAATTTGCCTTTGATTCTGTCATCTGAATTCCTCAGAGAACCCGTCAGTTCCCAGGGCGGCCCTGGGCCTGCCTTGCCTGCCTGGCATTGACAGGAAGGTGTGTGTTGCTTCAGAGCCTCCCCACCAAGCCTCCCTGAGTCCCGACCAGCCCCTACTCTGCTTTCCGTGTTTGTTTCCGTTGCCTGGACACTGGGGAAGAGGAAGGAGCCGTGGAAAGCTGGTGCCAGCGTGGGCGGGGCTCAGAGGCAAGGCCAAGAGGACAGTGGAAGTGTTCGCTGGCAGGAGGGCAGCATGCCCAGCCCAAGGGGTAAGGTAAAAGGTTCCCACTCTCCTCCACAGCCTCCCCCAGCAACCCCTGCCGAGTGCTCAGAGGAGCCCTGTGTTTCCAGAACTTCAGGCACCTCCCCACACAGGGCAGGCTGTGCAGAAGCTGAGCTAGGAGATATCTGAAGGGGCATCATGTAAAAACAGCCTGGGCTTGTTGCCCCAACGAGCAGAACTAGGGCCCCACTGTGGATGCGCAGGAAGAGATGAGGAACTTCATGTGCGTTGGGGTTGACCTGAGATGGTCTGGGGTGCCTCCTGCATGCCCTCTCCCTCGTGGTGTGCAGGCCCACACTGCCCGACCATTTGATTAGAGTGTGCAAAGCAGATTCAAGCACTGGAGGGTCTTTGAGGTCCCTTGCAGCCTTGAGATTCTATGATCTGGGGTTCACCCCCACTAGCTCCGGGACACTCTTTCCCCAGAGCCATGCAGAGAAGCTCATTAGCTCTGGGGAGTTTCTCCGGCTCCCCACTCCCACCTACCTACCCCCCTTAACTCCTTTTTCCAGGAGTCTTCCAAGAAAGCCACCACAAATCTTAACCCAGTTCTTACCACAGACTCAAAGTCATCAAAGGGCATTGAGGGGATGGCTACCCCTCTCCCAAGACGAGGTGGAGAACTCAGGAAGCGACGCAGAGAGGGCCTCACCCGGAGAATATCCCAGCTGGGAGGGTGTGCGCCATGGGAACTAGGACAGAGGAGGGGCTGAGCCATTTAAAGCCAAGCAAACCAAGAATAACTTAGAGCCTGGGACTCTAGATCCCTGTGATGTTGGCAATGAGCTTCTTCCAGGTAACCATGGCAGCAGCCTAGGATGCGGACAAGACCTCTGGTCTGCAGTGAGCCTCCCCTAGACTCCCTCTCTGCAGAAGGTGCAGTCAGGAGAGATGAGAGTGACGAACCCCAAGGCCTCCACGCCCAGACTTCTCATCTGAAACTCCAGCATCCCCCCTCCACTGTCACCTAAACAGCTGCCAAGCCTTCTCACCCCAAAAGCCCTGTTTGGCTTTGAACTCTCTGAGCCCCTTTCATCCAAACGTAATCAAAGTGCTTTTACAGAGACCAATGAATGCCCGATGATGGCCCAAGTCACACCTGGGGATGCTGAGTCTTTCAGGGCCCCTGGAGGACATCCCAGTGCTCCACTGACTCAGCTGCTGAGTCAAGCCCAGCTGGAGCTGCTCCTGCCGCAGGTGCGAGGGCTCTGAGACCACCTCCAAGCCACAGTGGCGCGTGATGCCGGCACCCGGCCCGTGTGAGCAGGTAGGGCGTGGAGCCCAGCCAGGAACAGGGGGACACGTGTCCAAAGGCAGCTGCCTGCAGACCTGATTCCGTGCTGGAGATGGAGCCCAACCACTGGATTTCCCAGACTGCACCAGCCCAGCCTGACGCCGCAGGGACTGGAAGACCCAAGGAGCAGAGCAAAGAGGGCTAGGAAGTCAGTCATACAAGAAAGTCAGTAGCTTGGGCACTTTTTTTTTTTTTTGCAAGCTTCTAACATCTTTACATCAACAAAGATAATGCAAACGGCACTGTTCTCCCCTTTGCAGCTTCCCAGACAGCCCTGAGCTGACTCGTTGGCCTGGAGAGGCGCATGGGGCTCATTTCCACCCCTGAACACTGGGGGGAATGCTGAAGCTGTCCCTAGGAGAAAGCACCGCACACCCGAAGGTCTGGCCTCTAGCAGCAAGCCTGAGGCTGGCTGTTCCTGAGCTTGCGGGCTCAGAAGGTCCTCAAAAACATTCCGGTTTTCTCTTCTTGGTGTCCAAGCCTTGCCTCCACCCTCCACCCCGGGCTCACACGGTCCCCTGCCGGCTCTGCCGCCGCCAGCATTCAGCCTGACCTCACCAGCCCCCGCCTAACCCCAGGGACCTTCTCCCTGTAATTATCCCCTCTGCTGTGCTGATTGAGAGGGGTGGCAGGTTTATAAAGATGCCTAGAAGTAGCCAGCTGGCCTCAGATGCCAGCTGCCTGTCTGGCTGTCAGAAGTGTCCCACTTCTAGGAACGAGGTTCCTGCTCGTGTGAGTCAGGCCAGTACTGAAGACTGAGGAAGCCTGTTTAGGGGTTCTCAGGAATCTTGACAGAAGAAATCAAACCTCTCTTGTGCATCAGGGGCCAACTCCAAGAATTCCTGGAGGAGGTTACTCCAAGGGCAGAAGTCCGAGACGCTCGCCCAAACCATCTTCACCTATCAGAGGTGCCCATCTCCAAGGTCAAACCTTTACTCTTGTAACCTCTTCCTGCCCACCCCCACCATGTCTGGGCCATGTAGAGATGTCTCGCTTTCAGACCTTGGGATCTGCCAGGCCCCACAGACCTGCAATTGCACCTGAACTAGTTCTGCTGAAGTTTTAGCCTTGCCTTCAACCTGTGAACTTGGCCCATGTTTCTCTACATGGGCTCTTAAGCAAGCTATGGGCATGGAACCTCCTTTCTTCTTGACCTGCACTCCAGGGAGGGGCATGCCTCCAGCCCTGAGATGGATGATGTAGGTAGGGAGCTAGGCAAACTCCAGGCGCCCTGGGCCCTTTCTGGCCTCCCTGAAACAGGGAAGGGCTGGCTCCTTGGTCCCTGCAAGGATGCTATGCCATAGACGATGCTCAGAGAGAATCTACACAAGTAAGCCAGCCGCAGGAAGGTGCCAGAATCCTCAGTAGCACTGCCATGTCTTTTTTCCCACCCTAGGCCAAGTTCCACATCTTTCTGAGACCTTGAAAGAGGAAGGTATTGGCTTCCCTAGGTAGGGGGGGACACTGAGGGTGCTGAGAGGGAGGGTGAGAAAACCTCTTCCCCAAGCAGCTGATGGGGCCAGGGGGTAGGAAGAGTCTTCCGCAGTGGGGAAGGTGGAGAAGGCACCTCGGGGAGGCTGCGGATGTCCTGAGGGGAGGAAGCCCAGGAAGCAGCTTGCCTACTCTCCCTGAGCCTCTGAAAAGAGGGCTCTTGCCTGAGGCCCTTGTAACCTGGCGTTGTAAACTCCCAGGACACCCCAGCAGCTGTCTTCTGCCTCCTCAGTGCAAGACCTGTTGAAGGACTGGGCTCTGGATGTGAGGAAGGGAGCATGGGGGCTGAGGAATGGGACAGGGTGGTGGGGAGGTGCCAGTGATGGGAGCGCTTTCCCTCCAGGAATCACCCCCTCTCTGGGAGCTAGCACCACAGCCCACAGTGGGGGCCAGGGTCCTTCCAAAGAGGCTGAGACCACTCTACAGGCACAGGAGATTTAGTGGGGAGCAACCAGGGGGGCAGGAGCAGACCGGCGCAGGTGTGACACTGCCCTGAGGATGCAACCGGGCATGCCGTGCTCACCCAGCACCCGGTAGGCACTCAAGAAGTATTTGAATGAATGAGTGAATCAATGAATAGAGTATTTGGGGGAAAGTGAGGCAGGTGAACATCTGCTAGGATCCAAGATCCCAATGGCTTTGGGGAGTCCTGCTTGTCAGTGTGAGGCACTGAGTGGAGCACGGCCGCTGAGTGAGGGTGCCAGCCCTCGTGTTCCTGTGAGGTGTAGGGCCCTGGCTGTGTGCTGTGGGGACGGGCAGGTGTCTGCTGCAGCACTGCCTGGAGTTGAAAGGGCTCTGGCAGGAGGGGGCTGAGACAGGAGGGTAAGCCCCCGGTTCAAGCACCACCCTTCCACCCACATGGTCTGAGTCACAGGAGTGAGCCCAGAAGGAGCTCTGCCTCGGTGGCCCTGAGACCTCCTCACCCAGCTCCGCCCAGCCCGGCCCTCACCCCAGCCCCTCCCTGGGCAGCAGCGCAGGCCCCTTGCCCTGAAATGCCTCTGGACTGGGCACGGACTGGGGGCAAAGACAAGACACACCAAAGTGGACATGAGACTAGCAGCCCCGGGGTCCACAAAAAGGCCAGGAGATGCCAGGACAAAAGGGCCACCTGGCTTAGGAGGGGCGATGATGACAGAGCACCCCTCCGCTCCCCTCCCCCGAGCATCACACCGCCACGGCCCGGCCTCCCGTCACCTAGCCCGTCACTCCCACAGTCGGTGCCCCACAGCAGCCCCGTCTCCACACAGGAAAGCCAGGCTATTCCTTAGAGAAGTAGAAACATTTAATCTGTAACTGAAATGTCTAGGTTAGCAGCAGTTATGGGCACCCAGAGGCTAGTCGGAACCCGTTCCCTGAAGGCATCCTGAGGGGCACTGAGGCCCCGTCAGCTCACAGAGGTGGGCGGCAGGATGTTGGCCTTGCGCTCAGCCTCCACACAGTACTTCTCAGGAAGGCCGGTGGCTCTGCAGCGGAGACACAGGGCAGGAGTGAGGTGGGGTGTGCGCCCCGAAAGGACGCGGCAGGAAGCAGGCCCTGAGTGGGGTCTATGGAAGCTGGGGGTCCGCACCCCCAGCCCTGTGCCGCAATCCGTCCCCCAGGCACATTCCTGGCAAGCCTCCAGCACCCTGCCAAGTTGTCCCCAGACAGCCAGGAAGCCCCGGTCCCGGAACTTTCTGCCGGGGCCCTTGGGAGGGCAGCGGCCAGTGTGAGCTGGCGTGAGTCGAGTGGGCAGAAGGGGCCCCCCCTGAGC
This sequence comes from Manis pentadactyla, assembly GCF_030020395.1. Taxonomy (NCBI): domain Eukaryota; kingdom Metazoa; phylum Chordata; class Mammalia; order Pholidota; family Manidae; genus Manis; species Manis pentadactyla. The sequence continues at coordinate 7,764,730 of NC_080037.1, read as the reverse complement.
GAGCGCCTGTCCCAGCCCGCTGTGCACCCCCTGGGGAAGCCGGGGACCTGGCGGGGAGGGATTCCAGGGTGCCTCAGTTCCCCGAGTCCCCGCTGTGCACGCCCTCGCCCTGGGGAGGCAGGCAGGCTGGGGGGAAGGGACCCCAGGGCACCTGAGCTCCGCCAGCTTCTTCCTCTTGCCGTCGGCAATGCGCTCACGCCGCCTCTGGGCCTCCTCTTCCAGGCGCCGGCCCTCCTCGAAGGCGGCGATCCGGCCCTGCACCTGCCTCTGCTGGTGCTCGCGCACCTGGCGCCGGAGCTCGTTGGCATGCTGTAAGCGCGCTGCCACCCTTCTCTCCTCCTGCAGCTGCTCCTTTGCCGTCTGTTCTCTCTGTGCCCTGGGGGAGGCACACCGGTTGCTAAGCCAAGCTGGCCCTGCTGAAGAACGGCCCTGAGGGAGCCTCAGGGGCCCCTCCAGTGGGCATGCTTCAGAGGCCGCGGCGCTCCACACTCTCTGGACCTCTGCTGTGGCTCGGGGGTCAGCCCCAAAGGCCGCCCCCTCCCACCCAGCAGGACCGTGGGCGGGCGGCTGTATGTCACAGGCACGCGTGGAAGGGCCCTGTGCACGGCTGAATGCTCTGCTGTCTCTGTTTTGAAACTCTCATTAATTTTTTAATGAGGGCTCCCACACTCTCAATTTTTACTGGGCCCTGCAAATTATGCAGCTGGCCCCACTCCCAAAGTCTCACCCAATGGGACCTACTGTTCCTACTCCTCTTTTCCGGTATAACGATGCGTGACTCCCCTGCAGCTTGTTCTTAGATATCCTGCCCTCTCCTCTCCTTCCTTCCCAGCAGCAACGACAAGCACAGGAACACACCAACGGAGGGGGTGCTCAGGAAGTTAGAGAAGTGGTGAGCTCCGAGACACTGACTCTCCTTAGCTGCTGGAGGAAGGAAGGAACCTGGCTTGCTGTCTCTTAGCTGTCAGATTGTGCCAACTCTCCACGTCCTTCAGAGCACAGGAATACATTCATAGACCTTGACACCAGGGGAGAGAAACAGCGTATGCAGACCTGTATATAGGCTCTGAAAATGCAAATGAACTGTAGTCACATCTCAGAGGAAGTAGTCATAGGCCATCTTGAGCTATCACCTCAGTTCCTTCTCAACATAATAAAAAACAAAAACAGAATGTAAAATCATCTTCGGCAAGGATTTTTCACCTGCTCTCCTCCCCTGGGGTCACTCGTACCCCAACAAAGTGACCCAGAGCTCGGATTCCCTTACTCATTGACCTCTAGCCATCTTCCAAGACCCACTGCACATGGGGTGTCCCCTCAACTCCCAGACTCTGCACCATGCAAGCACCTGCTAAAATCCAACACCTTCTACAGAGCCTTCCCAGGTTGCCCAAGAGAGCTGACTTCCCTTCCCTTCTGCGTTTAGACCCAATCGCCACCACTCAGACACATCTATGATTACAGGAAGACTCTCCTCTCCACCTAGCAGAGAAGTTTTCCATGGAAATGGGGGACCTATGTGCATCACTAGAGACCTCCCCAGGGGGTGGGCAGTTGAAAATCCAAGTGGGACAAGCCTGGTCATTTCACAGGGTTAGGGCAGTGATCTCAGAGCCTGGCTGCATTAGAATCACGTGCAACCTTGCAAAAGCTACAGATGCCTGGGCCTCCCCACAGACCAGTCACAGCAGAATCTGTGGAGTGGGAGCCAGGACAGGATAGGTACTTTCTGAAAGTTCCCAGGCATTTTCAAGAACCACTAGGGAGGGCAGGTCAGCTATCTGTTCTTAGTCAATAGGCTGGGAGTTAAAGGCACCCCTCTGCCCAGAAGCAGGAAGTCCACACATAGGCCATACAGGAGGCCATGCTTTTGAAGTAGAAAAGCTGGGTTGCTGTTTATGGCAGAGATGCTCCCAACACCTGAAGACACCAGCATGGTGGTCAGGTATCCCTGGAGACACCAGGGCTAAACGCTAACCTAGAATGGCAGTGAAGTCGAACTTCTCCAAAGGGTGGTCCAGCTTTAATAACTGGCTAGCATGTATGCTTCAGGCAGTCAAAGCAAAGAAGAGACAAATGGGTCAGTGGCAAGGCAAGACTTTAATCTCTTCCCATTAGTATTTATTAGTGTCTGCTAAAGGCGGGTGTCCAAGGGCACACAGCCAGGGAGGGCAGACATCTGAAAATTAGTCTGGAGCACAGGGGCAGAATCCTTGAGGCCATTAAGGAAGCTGCCTTCTTCCCCAGGCATCCACAGACCATGGCAGGGGGAGCTACAGAGCCTAAGGGGACAGGAGAGGGGCCCACAGTCCAACAGAAGACCAGGACAGAGATGCCTACAGATCTGCTCTGCCTCTGCTTGGGGACCTGGGGGCTCTGGTCTGCCATACAGCTAACAAGGGCAGTGCCAAGAACACGCAGACCAGGGAAGCTGGACCGCCCCACTCCATCTCCACTCACCTGAGCATTGTTTCTATAATTCCATATCTCCCCCCATCCAAGTTTTGTTACCCTTTGAAGTCTGATCTCACAGAGACTGAACCAGAGCAAGGAGTCACTCCCAGTTAGGCCAGAAGTTAGAGCCACAAGAGCACCCCGAGGGCCAGGCCTGGTGGCAGCAGACCTGACTGCCAGAAAGCAGAGCAACTGCCACCACTGACAGCTGGGGTGGAGGAGGGAATGGGGATAGTGAGAGATGTGAAAACCGCCCTTCGCTCATATGTTGGAATTACCTCTGAGCCGAAAGAGAGAACAGAGCTAAAAGGATAAAGGGCTGGCGGGTCAGGAAAGATCTGTAACTGTAGGTGAGGTTCGTACAAATACGAATCTCCAACAGCCTTCCCACATGAGTGGGCAAGGTCAGTGTTTGATTCATCCTAACAGCTCCCAGAGCAGCCAGCGCAGGGCCTTGAATGTATGTGCTTAATAAGTATTTGTGAAATGAACGGCAAAGACCCCCGTTAAAGGCCTGCTCCACTGACTCACAACCGTGGTGTCTGACGTTCTCTCCATCTCTCCTCACCTGCATGGCTGCAGCTTCATCCCCGGCTTGCAGGGGTCCGTGGAGGTGGGGGAAGACAGGACGACTGGATTTATGCCTTTGCTCACACCTTTAATGCTCCAGGCTAGAAATCCCAAGAAGCCCCAGCCCCTTGCCCACTTCTGGGCGCTACTTTCCAATTGTGTCATCATAAAATTCTTGGTTCAGGTGTCATTGAAATATTTCAACCATCATTAAGAAAAAACCCTCAACGCAATCAAGATGGACACGCATCTGCCTGTGGACATGACCGACAGCTCCTCTCCACCCACTATGGACCATCCCTGCGGCAGGACAAGGAAAGGAAGCCAGGGTTGCCAGGCTCTCCTACCGAAGAATCCTCTCGAACTCATCGCGGTCCCGCTGCACCTGAACGGCCAGGGTACGCTCCTTGAAAGCCACCTGTTCCAGCCGACTTTTCTGCAGTTTGGCCTCCATATCCACCTTCTTCTGGGCGTTCTCCTTCTCCTTTCTGCGCCACTCCCTTTCTGCAGCCTCTTGGTTGCGCTTAGCCCGCAAGGCATCCTAGGAAAGGAGAGGGTGAGGAGACCAGTGAGGGTGCACAGCAACCGCGCGTACCCACCAGGGGCCTTCGGGAAGACCCCTGCCTCAGACCAACACAGCCTGCTTTGAGGAACTCCATGAATTTCTCTGGCAGCAAAGTTATTCTGAGCGGGAGTAGATGGAATCCTTGTCATGGAACTTTCAGGTCAGAAGACACCCTCGGGGGGCACCTAGTCCTGCCACCCCTCTCATCCCAATACTTCAAACACCTTCAGGCAGTCCTGCAACTGCTTCTAATTTTAAACACTGCTAATGATGGAGATGCCTCCATTTCCTCTAGTGACACACTGCAATGGCTAGTTAAGTGGAAAGTTCTTTGTGTAGCAGCCATAAATCTTCTCTTGAACTTTCAGCACATACTGCACTGCTCAGTCCTCGCTGCCAGAAGCACGGGGAGCCGGCCCACCCCTTCATTCTCAGACTACTGAAGTCTAGAACACTTGCACCCTCTCTTCCATATCTCTGCCCTTGAGGCCATTCTGCAGATTGTCAAATGAATAGTTGAGGGAAGCCGAGACTAGACAGGTACCTGCTCTGCCTGGTAATCCTGGGCCTTCTCTTGCATGGCCCTCAGGCGGGAAATCTCTTTCTCTTTCTCTCTCCGGATTCTTTCCTGCTCAGCTTCAAACTCTGCTTCTCGAGCCTGCCAGGAAGAAAAGGCCATGTAGCATATCTTCCTCTGCTCCAGTCTTGCAGAGAGAAACAGAACCCCTGCCTGTCTGTCCAGTACCTCCCCAACCACTTCCTGCCTCCTTTTCAGAGGCACAAACGCTATTAGCATTTGTGAGGCCGGGAAGGGCATATGAGGTACTGGGATGCTCAGGCATATTGGGCCGCAGACATGCCCAAATGCCCAATGACCCCTCCGCCAGTCACCAGCCTCTCCCAGCTCCTCCCACCAATGTCCTTTCCATGTATGATGATGATATATTCCTCTCCTGCTCGAAAGCTATGGTGATTCCTCATCATTCCACACTTTGCATTCTTCTGAAGGTCTGAGGCATCCCCAAAAACTGCTGTCAATTCACTGTCACCCCACCACCTCATCTCCTATCATGAGCAGCACAGACTCTCTGCTGCAGCCCTCAAACCTGTTCACCAGCTCCTACACGTGATGCCTTATGATTGCCACATTCATGCATTCAGGGAAATAGCTGCTGAGGCCCACATGACGTCCACAGCATCATTCTACACATGTTCCACCCAGTCTGATAATGGGCACACGCTGTCAGTTTGTACATTTTGAAGCACTCGGGACATTTCAGATCAGTCACTGACTAGGTTCGCAAGGTGGCTGTGATGATTAAATGGAACAGCATGCGTGAAACACAGCACAGAGCCCGTGCACAGGCCAACCACGGATAAATGGTGGTTGTGTGAGCATGATCATGCACGAACCACCTACGTCCGTTGTCTTACGTTTGCACTCTGTTGCCTGCATATCCCAGCATCCAACGAGATAGCCGAAGCCAATAAACCAGCTTTGCTGAGCCTCATTTTCTGGGGTTTGCATCTGGAGTACACAGGTACATCACTAGGCATCCTTCTGTAGAGCAGTCTGACGTGCTCTCTGTTATCACGGAATCTCAGAACCAGCCCGGGAGACAGGACCAACGCGTGAAGAACTGAGTAACTTTCCAGCCACCTTGAGCCCTTCCTTCTCCTTTTACATAAATCCCTGGTCGCTCCATCTAAACCCTGCTTGAAAGCCCCCTTTTGCCCTCCCTTCCACACAGACCCCAATCACTCCATCACTCGGGTTGCCTCGGAACGAGCCTGCACCTTTCTGAGCTGCGTCTCCCTGTAACTGTAGGTGGGTGTGGCTGTCTGTCCTGTGTTCCCTCTTACAGCTTCTACGTGGGGGCAGGAGCAGGCTTGATTTTCTGAGTCTAGTGCCCAGGACGGGATGCCCGATAGAGGAGACTGTACAAGAAATTTACGGAGCAGCTGACTCGCAATTACTGGGGGTATAATTATCCAGGTCATGAGAATCCACAAAAATTATACCTTCGCCAATAGTTTTAATTTTCTTCCCTGCCTGCAGCCGACCCTCATCCCAACCTCTAATCAAAGGTGTTATCAAAAATAATAACACCCTAATTTGAGTGTCCTTTCCAGGCTTCTCTCTGTTGATGAACAATGGTCTGGCCAAGAGGAAGAGAGAAAGAATCCAGGAGCCTGAACTCAGGACACGACTTTTAGAATGGCACACTGCCTTCTGCACAGTCCCCTTAGCTCTCGGGCCTGCCTCGTCCTGTGACTTACACTCCACGCCTGCCTGGAAGTCCCAGGCATCAGGAACCTACCATCTTCTTCTTGGTGAACTCCATCACCATCTGGTCGGCCAACTTCTCCCGAGCCAGCAACTCTGCTTTCTGTTTCTGGATCTCATCGTTGATGCGCTTAATCTCAGCCTGCATCGCCAGTTTCTCCTGGTGCCTGCGCTCCATATCCTAGCAGCAAAAGGGGGAGAGCCTCAGAGTGGAAGGGGACAAGGCCAGAAGACACTGGCGTGTGAGGACAGAGAGACACAGAAGAGGCAGGGAGACAAAGGCACTGTCTGCAGTCTAGCTTCGGTCTCCGTCCTTCGTGAAGCTCTCCTCTCAAGGCCACCAGTGACCTCGTCTAGCCAAATGGCCTCTTGGTCCAGCTTGGCTTGGTGGCCGCCCCCAACACTGCTGATCTCTGTATCTTCTCAGGCGGTGGAGGCTCTTAAAATCCTACTCAGTGTCTCCTACATGTCATTTTACGTCCCATCCTTTCTTCACGCGTGTTCCTCCTGCTGTTAATTTGCTTCTCCTATTCAAACTTAAAGTGGCTATTCAATAGTGATTATTAAAATAATAAAGTATTGCCCTACTTGAGTGTTTTCTATTCATTGGGCATTTTATACAGCCAATCTCTAATGCCCAAATAGACCCCCAAACCCTGAAAGGTGAACCTAATTCTCTCTCTCGTGCAGAGGAAGACACTGAAGCCCAGAGCTTAAGTGACTTGCCCAGGGCCAGACAGCTGATAAACTCCAGGGCCAGAATTCTGAAGCCTCATCTTTCTAAATGGAAGGTTCCAATCTTCTCTGAAAGATTTCCCCGACTTTCAGCTCTCTCTTCACTTCTGAAATCCCCCTCTGCACTTGCGATGGTGCCACACCTCCTGGGGTTTAACTGGACACCGTCTTGCAGGTCCCCATTCATTTCCTGAGTGCTCATTCTGTCCCAGCAAGAGGACAGGGACCATGTATCCCAATACCCCTCTTTCCCAATAGCCCAATGCAAGGAAAAGAATATGCAATAAACTATTGCAGAGAAGGGGGACCAAAGTGAGCAGCATGTGAGAAAGAGGGGGGAAAAGTATTAGACACGGGGAAACTCAATGAATGCTGCAGATGAGAGTCCCAATGTGACCACATGCAACAAGATCCCTTCTAAGGAAGGAGCCTCCCCCTTTTCCAGCCCTGAGCCTTTGAAACTTCCCAGGGATCAGATCAAGCACATTCTCAGGACACAACACAGAAGGGCACTGGGATCTCGGGCAGCTGGTCCACCTGCACCCTCTGATCAAACTCAGACTCCTCACTTCCATCTCTTCTACCCATCCGTTCACCCACCTCCCACACTGTCCAGCTCCCTCCATTTCTAAGATTAACCTCCTCTCTGGACTTCCAGCTCCTCGTCAGCCCGGCTTCTGCCCTGACTCTCCAAGGCCCCTCTGCTGGCTCTCCCCCAGCTGGGCTCCCTGCCCAGTTCGGGCTCCTTCCTCCGGGAAGCCTCCGGAGCCAGGTCAGCACTGCACTGCCCGGCTGCAGCTGGATGCACGTGGTGCACAAGTCACGACTACGGAAGTCCCTCACTCGCACCAGACCTGCCTCTCTGCACGCCCCACCTGTCCCCTCCTGCCACCCCAGGGCTCACGCTCCTTTCTTCCTTTCCTTTCTGCCTTCTTCCCACCAGTTTTAGGCTGCCACTGGTACCCTGGGAAGTACTTATAATCTCATTGACCCTCAAAGCTAGAAAAGCCACCGACCTCTCATCTGTGACATATATTATCATGTATTTATTTACTCACTTCTTTGCCTATTTATTTACTTTTTGGTTTGTTATTTTTGTCGGTTCATTTGATTTCCAAGAAACCAAAGGACTTTCACTATTTCTCAGCTTCGAAGCTATTCCAAAGCAACCCCAGATAAACTCCCTCCACTCTTCTCCAAGATGCTAGAAAGGTGGGGACAGCAGCTTGCACCCCCTGAGGTGATAAGGCAGGTCTAAGCTGGGAAGGTACAGGTTTCTACCCTAACATTGCCTAATAATGCTCCCTGTCGCCTCAGGAAGTGCCTATTAGATGGACAGCAAAAGGAACAATGACACATCAGTATAATGGTGTTGACTGGGATGTTCTCAGTAAGCCCACCAAGTCCACTTCCCACAATGCAGACAGATTACCCAGTTACCATTTCTCACCCCTTCCCCTGCACATTGACCCCATGCTTCTCCTTTCTGGCGCCTTCCCTCACTCTCCTGAGCCAGGAACTTGGCCAGGTCTCCCTGTCTTCTTGGCCCTGTTGGTCCCCTTCTTGGGCAGGTCCCAAGGCTGCATGCCCCCTCGTCTTCCCTCACTTTCCAGGGGGTCTTCCTCCCACTCCTCACACAGATCCTCACTGTGCAAGAGAAACTTTCATACTTATAAGCCACCTGTGAGACCCTTCAGGGACCCCCTGTCACTCACCACCTTCAAAAGCCCTGGGAGATAGTTAAGTCAATCACCCATAAACATGGGGAGGAGCAGAGAAATACAGTAATACATGCTCTACAAGTTAAAGGGCACCAGGAGGAAATGAACAGACAAATCAGAATGCGAAGAATTCTTCAAGTCAACTGGCCTGGAGGCTTCAAAAATAATCAGTGTTGTAAAAATGATGAATGAATGAGGCAACTCTTCTGGATCAAACAGACTTAAGGGGATACAAGGTGTGAACATTGATTGGATTCTGGTTTGGAAAAAAGAGAACAACTGAAAATACACTTTTTGGAACAATAGAGAAATGTGAATATGGATTAAATATTAAATGATATTGTAGAATCACTGGACTCAATTTTTTGATGGGGGGGAATGTGTTCATGGTATTGTTAACACGTATTCAGAGACCAGGCTGAAGCATTTAGTAAAAAGTGTCCAGATACCTGCAACTGACTTTCCAATAGCTTAACAATAACAAAATATGTATGTGCATCTAAGGGACAAACAACTAAGATTAACAATCATTAAATCTGGGTGAAGTATTGATGGGTGTGGTCCCACTCTTTCAACTTGTGTGTGTGTATAAAAAAATTTTAAGGGAAAAATTGAAGGAATGAAACAGAAAAGAATCCACCCTCCAAACGCTGGCCACGCCCTCACTGCGCTAGGGACTTTTGTATATTGCATCAGACTAGATAAGGCAAAGGGAAGAGGATTTGTTTAAGTCTGCGTAGTTTGGGCAGATACATCAGCTTTTTTTTTTTTTTGCAATGGATATATCTACTAATTTTATTAAGGCTAACAGGAAAATAAGGTTTGAATCCTCAATACAATCAACGACCCTGGGATGCTATGTACTTCCAGTGAGCTAACAGCAGGGAGTCTGGAATAAGACAGTGCTACTGTTCATCTACAAAGTGCGTAATATCCTTAGATAATTGAGGGAAAACTATAAAACATCCCTATGTTTATTTGTGCAAAGCATGCAGCCCTATATTTTCTTTATGTGTCCATTCACATGGATGTGTCAGTCTTGGACCCCAAGTTCCAGGAAGGCAGGACAACATCTCTCCAAGTGACTGCTCACTCCCCAGCATGGCTCCACAGCCAAATAAATGTTTAACGTGGCAGTAAAACGTTGATGGTGGTGATGTCGTGAAGTGAGCATGTGCCTGCCAGAATGTCAGTCCACGCCCTGAAGAACCCAAATCTTGCAGGGCTCTGTAGCCACTGCTGGTGGGACATGCTCGGTCCGGCCCTCTTACCCTTAGATCCTCCTCTTGGAGCTGTTCCATGTACTCCAGCATCTGCTCCTTCTCCTGCTCCTTCTGCTCGGTGAGCAGCGACCGCTCCTCCTGGTTCTTTTCCATTTGTTCCACTATGTGCCGCCTTCCCCTGGGAGGGAACAGGGCCATGGCATCTCAGAAATCAAGGGGCTGTGTCTCTCTGCTCCAACCTCTCCCCAGATGGGAGGCATTGCAGGCATGGTTTGCCAAGCACCCCTTAACCATCACGATGCCTCCTGAGCCTGGACTGGAGTCCTTCCCGGCATGTCGTGAGGGGTTAGTCATCTCTCGTCTGAGCTCCTGGCTCTGGGGCTCACCCTTCTTGAGATCCCTCGTCCTGATTTGTCTGCCCATGAGAGCACCCCACATCATAACACAGTTTCTCCCTTGCAGTATGTCAAGAGCTTCTGAAATCTCACTGTTTCCCAAGACTTCCCAGGGTAAGCAGAAGGAACCAGCTTCCTGTGCTGGCTTCTCAGAGCTTCGCAGCTGCAAGGCCCAGGGCGACCCCTCCCAGCAGGGCTTCTGCTCTTCCACTCTCCGGTGTATCTCCTGTCCTCACCCACCTCCCATGCCTAGATTGGAGGCTGTCTTTCTTACATCCTATCTCACATTTTAAGACTGTCAACTGCTGGTGGACAGGGCTGAGTCTGAGGAAGTCTCTCCCCTCAGCAAGGCCCCAGCTTAGCAGTTACAACCAGAGGAACTGTTCTCAACTTCTACGACCAGAGTCGCCCACAACTCCCTATGTGTTATTGGGATGTCAATAAACTTAGAAGCATCCAGACTCCATGACGTAGGATAAAGGCTGGTAGAATGAGAGAAGTCACAGATTAGGATGAGCAGCTAGGAGAAGGAGCTGGAGATTCACATTCAGATAGAGCCCTTGAATGGCTTCCCGACTCCACATGAAATAAACAGGAGTAGTGAGTAAAGGCGTTACGTAGAGGCAGGCTGAGACTCAATATTAGGACCAGCTCAGGTCATTAAAGCTGCCTAATGAGGCAGAGAGTTTTCCTTTATTGGAGCTGTTTATGCAGAAGATGAAGAGCCACCTAGCCATTAAATAAACTTTTACTGGGAGCCTACTCTAGTCTACCAGGTGCCTATGAGAAGTACAGAGATGAATGGGACAAGAGGACAGATGCAGATGGGGAGGGAGGGCTGCCACTCAGGCAAACAAGGACGATTTATAGAGGTCATTCCTGTATTGCATGGTTGGTGTTCTAAATCTACAACACTACGATTCTATAATTTACCTGCTCTGGGACTTGTCCTTTACTGAAAAATGGAGGGGACTGGATTTACACATTCTGACACGCACTAAGTACCTCCTATAGGCCAGACGCTCTGCTAGGCCCAGGAGCTCCAGCAGTGAGTGAGACAGGGACCCCATGCTCAATGAGTGCATATGAGTGAGGGCCAGGGAGCTCCAGCGCAAGAAGTGGTTCGCTGGAGTATAACCAGTGCAACATCTCTGGTGGACAAGGAAGCCACCAAGCCTGTCCGGGGACATGAGGGAAGTTTGGGGGTGGGAGGGGGGACAGCAAAGCTACCTACTAAAGGAAGAGAAAGCATTTTCCGAGAGGAAAGGAAAGAGAAGGGTATTTAATACCCCGGGGGACAACTAAAATCACGAACTTGTGACCAGACCTGGCACGCTGGGGCTGGGGCAGAGCACGGAGCAGAGGGCAAGGAATGGTGGGGAGGGAGGATGACCCAGGGCCAGATTGTCAGGCATTTGCTACAACTTTGGAGGTAAGCTTGAGAAGGTCTGTGGTTCTGTGAATCACTTCATGAGGTTTTGAGATAATAATAGAGGGTGATAATGACCACTTCTCATCTCCTCCCTCTCTGCAAGGCTACCTGGACCTAAAGACACATGGAAACGACTTAAGGAGGCGCCCAAACCACCTCTTTACCGGATTCTTTCCTCCCTCCTCTTCCTGTCCAGCTCCTCCTGCCTTTGAATGGATTTCTGCCGTTCCACCTCCATCATCTGATCCAACCGTTTCTCCTCTGCATCCAGTTCTTTTTGGATCAGCTGCTTCTCCAGCATTTGGGCATCCCGGATGGCATGGCACTTGGCATTGAGGATGACCTGGGGAGTGGATGTGAAATTGTGGCACTCGGCCTGGGCATAAGGATAGGGAGGGGTGCAGCAAGGGGCACAGAAGCTGGAGGGAGGGGAAACGGGACGTGCACAGCTGCTCCCAGGCCCGGAGAAGCAGGAGCATTCTTATATTCAACCTTCCCCTTAATAAGGTTCAAACTGAACATTTACGGGGCCCCCATTAAGTGCTAGGCTGTGCAAGGAGAGGCCAGAGAGGCCCAGAAGATCATCGTTCAGGGTCTTGGTGTTTTGGGGGTCATGGATACCACTCTTTGGGAACATGAGGAGAGCTATGAGTCTTCACCTCCGTAAAATCCACTTCCATATATACACACAAAATTTCCACAGAACCTCAGAGGTTTGTGGAACCTCTGTAGATCTCCCTTAGGAACCCGTGAACCCCAAGTCAAGACCCCCTCGGGGGGTCTTCTTCTCCTCAAGGAAACCAAAACACTCTTTGGGAGGCAAAGCCACTAGATTTTTAAGCTGGAAGAGCCCAACATAAAACATAAGGGGATGAAAAACCATGGCCATCAATAAGAACTATGAAGTAAAAGCCCTGGAAAATAAAAGATGTAAGCAGAGTAGATTTACCTGAGAGACAGAAATGGTAGATGGAGGGGCTGGGGTCAGCATTTCTCATTTGGTGGGGAAGTGAACCACGGGTACATGGGAAACAACACAGAAGTCAAGCACTCTCAGCTAAAAGAAGCACTTCGGCACTTCAAAAGAATCCAACTGCCTGGACCACTGTCTGTGGCCAGAATTGAACTAGCAGAATACAAATAAAAGTAATAACCTCACATTTATTTATCAGTCCACAGTCCCCAAAGCCTCTCCCAGGATAAGCTTACTTAATCCTGCCAATAATTCTGCTAAGTAGTTTTGTCACCCTTATTTTACAAATGAAGAAAGTACTGCTCAGAGAGGGCAAGTGAGTTGCTCAAGGTCACACAGCTAGCACATGGCCAGGCCAGGCCTCCCTCTGATCACAGCAACTACCGTGGCCGGTACGGCCCTCCCCAAGGCCAGCCCCTGGCCTTTCACCCCGCCTTGCCCCATCTCCAGCTGGAGCCAGTGCTGTCCAGGGCATGGATAAGATGAGGGAGCAGGCCGTGGCCGTGAGTCCGCAGAGGAGGAAAGAAACCAAGAGCCCCCACCTTGCTCATGTCCTTGAGCTCCTCCTCCTGCTCCTGCCGCAGCTTGTGGGCCCTCTGCAGGAGGCTCTGGGCCCTCTCCTTGGCCTCCTCCTCCAAGTCGGTGAGTTTCTTGTTGTTCCTCCAAACCATTTCCTTCTGCTTCATGATCTTCTTGCGTGTGGTCACCGCATCCTACGGGAGGCCAGTCCAGATCAGGGCAGGGTTTTCCCTGTGCTCCGGGTACCAGCCCGGCTACCACAGGGACCCGACACGGCCTGCCCCACCCCACCGCGCTGGCAGAACCCCGCAGCCTCGCAGCCGACGGCACCCTCACTGCTCCCCGTGCCCCCCAGCGGCTCCCACACCTGGTTCTCATTCTCCATGTCTTCCCCGAGCACACATTCACACTTGCTGCAGGGTCCCCTCACTAGAGCTCCCGGGCCCCTGGCAAGCGGGCCTCTCCCCTTCTGTCCCCCATCTGCAGAGTTCAGGGCTCCGTGAGGTTAACTACCATGATGGCTTCCTTCTCCTTCCTGAAGGCCTGCTCCCTGGCCTCGAGCTCTTCTCTGGTCAGGACGTGGGACGCCCCTTTGATCCGCTCAAACTCCTCAGGGCTCATGATGAGAGACTCCCCAGAGGGGTCCTGGGTGGGAACGCTGATGCAAGGAGAGTGCAGAATTCAGAAGGGGGAGAGAGGGGGACAGCTGTGAGCACCACGCCATGGGCTTCTCTGCCCACTTCCCCCTCCCCCATCAAGGGCTGGGCCTGTGGCAAGAGAGGGTACGGGTCCTCCGGTGGCCGGCAGGAGTCCCAGGTGAGGCTGATGGGGCATCACAGGCTACAAACGGCATTTTAAGGACTTTTGCTAAAAGGCCCCATTTATATGTCACCTTCTCTGTGCAGCTGCCCGTGACCCTCCCCCACGTGCACACACACCCGTCCCCCGCCATCAGGCTGGCAGACCCCCTGCGCCTCGGAGCCCCACCGCTCTCTGCTCTCGCTGCCCGTGTTACAGCTCAGGGGGCTCAGTCTGTTTCTTTTGCTCGGTGACAAGCTCCTTGGGGACACGGACTGTTTTAACCACAGTGGCAGCCTCGTCTCTGGTACAGTGCTGGGCACAGAGTGACAACTCAGAACAAAGTTGTGGAATTTTGAACTTTACAAATAGATTCTTCCTCAAGGATGACATAAAAAGGGCGAGGGGACACCAGACAAGGTTGAAATGGATGCTCGTGAGAAACGTAAACACCCCTGCCCATCCAGCCCAGAGAGAAGCTTTAAACCCTAAATATTAATTAAAATCTCTGGTCAACAACACAGCCAGGTCTACAGACTTCTCCTTCCTAGCCGCACAACACATTCAACAAACCAATAGCTAATTATAATGATTACAAACAAATGACATACATTAAAGATGGAGGCAGGAGAAGCAGGGGCTGGGAATAAAGCTGCTTCTGGGTGAGGCCATTTAAAAGGTCCAAGGCAATGAGACACAGACGTGGAGGCAGGAAGTGAAAACTCATCCAGTAAAACTAGGTGTGGGGTGAGGGGGGGTGTCCAGGAGGTGAACCGAATGAGTGAGTGGACCTGGGGCTCAGCCAGGCTCTCCTGGTCCACTGTAGCATGGCCCAAACAGCCGGGGATCTGGAATGGCCAGGAATGACCTGAGTCTGAGAGAGCATCTCATGCTGCTTCCAACAGCGCTGACAAGCAACCAGGAACTTCACCTCCAGCGTGTTTTCAGGACTAGACCAAGAAGGGGCCCAGTCTCCGGCCCAGGAGCGGCTGGGCTGCGGACCGTGTCTGACCCTCTGGGGCTGGGGCTGACGCGACAGCCCCCCTGGAGCTGTGGCCCCGCTGTGCCTCCCCAGCTCATGACACAGGCGGCATTTCCTGGGGTTTGGTTTCCAGTGGGAGGAGCCAGAGTTGGGAGAAGGGCTTCGGAGTGTGGAGGGTGAGTGCCAGAGCCGAACCGCTGGGGGTTGACTCAGCTCACACTGCTGAGCTGGGCCTGAACCCCACAGGAGGGGCCCGAGCAAGGGGGTGGCTGCAGTCAGGAAGCAGAGCTGAGCTAATCCCAAAGGAACCCAAGAGCCCTCGGGAATTTCCTCTCTAGGCCTCAGAGCCTGAGAGGAAGCCAGGGGGGCTAATTAGGCATCTGGTCAGTTTCCCTTGGCTTCAGATCCCTGGTGCAGCCAAAAGGAAATGACTCATGTGGACTAGTTCCTCTTACCAAGTGGGGGAGGCTCAGAGAGGACCCCCCAAGTACCTCCCCTTCCCCAGCCCGAGTCCCACAGCAGCCAGAAGAAAGGGAAGAGAAGAAGCCGGCATCAAGGGCAATGGCAATAATAGACTCGAGAGAGGGGGAGACAAGAGAGGCCCGGACGGGGAGGAAAGCAGAACCATGGAACAAACGGGGAAAGGCCCAGGGAAGACGTGGGCCTGGCCGCCAGTGACTCCAGGTGGCCCCGTGTCCGGGCACAGGTGCTCGGCAGGAGTGCAGGCTGGCACGGGCGGGCACTGCGCCCTGGGTACTCACATGAGCTCCCGGACCATGTCCCGGGTGATGAGCTGGATGGTCTCTGGCTTGTGGTCCAAGCCCGGGGCAGCGAGAGCTTTCTGAGTGGCATGCTTTTCTCGGAGCAGCACGATGGGGTTGTCGCTCTGGGTCAGGGGCTGTGGGGCCACAAGGACCACTTAGAGGCTGGTCACCCCACTTCTGCTGGTGCCCTAACTTCAAGTGTGCCTTCTCCTCTGCTGGAGCTCCCACCCTATCCTGTCGGGGCAGGCTGGTGGGGCCCGGACTGCAGGACCAGCGAGAGTAGCCAGGGCACCGGGAAGCACTTCCTCGGGGCTCTGCCCTTGACCATGGCCAGATGTGTTCTGTACCGACGGGCTCTTCCGAGAACAAGGCCCCTCTGTACCTCGTGTATGCCCTCCCGAACGGGTGTGGGGGGTGAACGTTGCTAGTGTGCGTCCATCCCTAACCTAAAACCATCAGGAGTGAATATTTGGGGTCTCTGGGGTCTCTTTCCTCCATGATTTATGAAGGAAGAAATAATGATGTCTCTTGGGCCACACAATGGATTTGAAGCAATACAATTTATTATACACTCATCCAATCTATGATATTCGTAATGTTTAATTCTCTCTAATGACCAATTTACTTTGATCCCCCAAAAACGGCCATGTGGAGGGAGTTAGAAATGGCCAAATGACCTGGTGGAGACCTGTGTGTAACTAACGTGGTGAGGAGGTGAGCGAGTGAGAATTTGCAAGAACACACATTCCACATATGATTTTTTTTTTGCAAAATGTTCTGAACATGAAGGAGTTAGATGATAAGCAACTGAAATGACTTATTTCAGGAAAATGTTGAACACAGGAGAGATTCTCATTTGTCATGAATGTAGTAACTGGGATCCTGAGTGGAGGCACGGGTGGCCTTGACGGAGGTCCTTCCGGGCCGGGGCCCTCGCTGTGCAGACCGTCCCCGGAGCGCTGCTGCCACCTGGTGCCATCCCTGCTTCCCCGCCGTCCCACTCAGGCGTGCCACACGCCACTTCTGCCCCCTGCTGCCAGGTGGGAGACTTCTGGACTCTCCCCGGCAACAAGGCCCAAGGAAACGGGGCCCGGAGCAGGCATTTTCTGGCTACCCCCATTAGCCAGCCAGCTGGACTGCCGGAGGACTCCGCCATTTCCCAATCTGTCTTCACTGTAACTAGAAGGTTCCCCATGGGCCCAAAACAAAGAACCGTTAAGTGAAACTGCATCCCTTTGATTCTTTCCCTTGTCAATAGGAGAACTGCGCAGAGTGGGGGTCTTCTAATGGACTAGACGCCCGTCTCGAACCCTCTGGAAAGTACTTTCTGATTCACCGTGAGGACAGCAAGGGGCAGAGGTAGACATCACGTCTCCTCTCCCCACTCACCCAAGGCCCGAGGCATTCACACCTGCGGTCACACCACTAGCAGCTTTCCCCCTCGCTCCTCTTTCCCTTAATCTCACTGCCTCTTCCCACGTCTCATTCCGTCTCTCCTTGCGTCTCCTCCTTGCCACCTACTGAGCCTCCTGTGTACCCAGATTATTCCCAGTGATGCTCCTGCCCCTCCTTCTCTAGACTCAAGGGGTTTCAGCTTCATAGTCTGGACGACGTCTGCAAGCAAAGACGAGCTCGTTTCCCAGAGCTAAGTGACGGTTTTAATTCAGCAGCTGGGAAAGGAGGCTGATTTTGTGTTTCACTCCGACACTAGTCTTGGACGGAGGGGCAAATATATTGCTCTGTTGTCTGTAAGTCTGGTCCAGTGGCCCTCAGACGTTTTCATCCTGGGGCTCAGAGTTCACATGCTATGCAGACCTGAGGATTACAGGGATAGAGGAAGCCAGGTACCCCTGTTGACATGGGTCCCACTAGATGTCAGAGTTCAACAGCACAGTTCTCGGAACTTCCCTCTGCCTTCCATCTGAGAGTCACCTGGGGGGTGGCTTGCGCAATGCTAGATTTGTCCGGAGCAACTGCCCCCAGGGGAGGCTCAGTGAGGGTTACCTTGATACCTCCAAAGAGGTTCTCATCCACCTGGGAGCTCACGGCTCTGGTCCGGTAGCGAGTTCTAGTCCTCGACCTGTTGGAAGCGGCAGAAGATGGGCTCTGGAAGCCAGTGGTGCTTAAAGGCTGCAGGGAGAGGCAGAAATTGGGGGTCATCGGTACAGAGAGGTAAATAAACACTTTGCGAGCCTGAGCTGGAGGTGGGGAGATGGCATGTGGAAAAAGCCACTGGGAGAAGTGCCTGGGTAAAACTCTGAAATGTAGGGGACACCCCCACAGAAGCAGGGGCCAAGCACACTCGCTGCATAGAAGGAGCACCTCTGTGGCCCCAGGGCTGAAGGAGACAGGTCAGCATGCAGTACAGAAAGGAGGGGAAACCGGCACAGCAGGAGCACGACCTCATTGTCCCCAAGGACACTGTCTTGTGGGGCCACTCGGGCTTGCCTCCCCGGAAATGTATAGTGTCTCCACATGAAATCAGAGCCTGAATCTGAGCCCCCTTCTCAGCTGACACCACTATTTGCCCTCCTTCAGTCTCCACAATCTCACAAGGTTACAGGGTGCAGCACAGGACATAAAGGAGGGAAAAGCACCTCACCCGCTGCTTGGCACATGGTGGGGACCTAGTAAACTGTAGTGGGGAATAATGAAGGATCGCAAGCAATGAGCAAGCAAATCGGTTCATAATGTCTGCCATGTGGCTTTCACTGCCAGGACCTAGTTTGGATAATGAGGGTTTAGATAATTCTCCACCTAATGAGATGCAGGACACAAGGTTCATCTCCAGCTACAGAATCTGAAAACACCAGATATTTGCCTTCCAACCCCAGTCACAGGACAAGGCTGAGCCAATTGGACCCTCCCAGCCTGATAAGAAGAGGGAGAAAACAAGGAACGTCCTCTGACCAAGGCCACGGTGGCTGCCGGACCTGTGTCTGGGCCCGTGCTGGTAAGGACACCAGCCACAGCGCCCCATGTCCAAAGCTGCCGGCGTTGGGGCTGTAACAGTTTCAAGGGTCAGACCTGTTCTGGGTTGTGACTTCTGGCCACATTCCGGCTACAAAGTCTCCCTTTGTTCCCGTTTTCCAAGCCTACTTTCCCAGCCATGGTGTAAAGTCGGCAAGCTCTCCAAATCCTCTCAATACCTCCCTCCTACTTAAATTAGAGTTCTGGTGCTGATGCTATAACTGAGAACCCTGACAAATACAGCCTCCACTCCCAGAGCTGAGGGCAGCTTCACTCAGCCCCAGGGGGAGAAGTCTGCCTCCAGAAGGCGGTTTCCTTGAACCATGGGTCAACCCCGTGCTGAATGTAAAGGTGACACAAAGCTCACTTTAGAGGTGCACACATAGCCCACGGTTCTCTAAGCTGAGGTATCTTGGGGGAATGGGCAGGCATCGGATCTCCCACACCTGGCAATCGGCACCAGTCCAGGGGAGAGGATGGACAGGGATGTGGACTGTGCATTCCAGGTCACTACACCCAGGGCAGTGTTTTGAAAACTCTCTCTGATCTGCCATGTCCAGCCAGGCACACATGCCCCAGCAGCTGTCCCACCTGTGTTAGGGTTTCACATTAAATAAGGCATTTTCCAGCTGGTTCTGTTTCATACCACGCACACTGCCATGTGTGGCCTCTCCCTCACTGCCTGGCGCAGCCAGCAAAGGGCTTCCAGGGGGAGCCTCCCCATACAGCCTCAGGCAGCCCCTGTACAGCTGAGCAGAAAAGCTTGGATTCATTAGAAAGTAAACATATCAGCCCTGAGGATGCCTACTAACACACTCTGAAGGGTTTTTACATGGTAAATGGTGAGCAACTGCTCCCCCTTTCCCTGAAAATGGAATAAGAGGAAATGAACAGAAACTGCCACAGGTGAATGGAGGCTAAGCATTAAAATACCTGGAGAAGTTAGAAGGCATTGGTTCCAATCTGAGGGACGGTGGGGGTTCTGGATAGAATTAAGGGAAAAGGTGTGGTGTCTGGCACAGAGTAGGGGCTTGATGTGCATTTGATGAAGAATGAATGAATGAAACCAAGCATGACGACCTCTCAAGGGCTGCAGACCAGACTGAGACGGAAGGCTTCCCAGAACACGTCTGCCTGACTCCAGGTCACTCCACCACCCCACATTTTCCGTAGTACGTATGTGGTCTGCACTGTGGAAAACCATGCATGGGAAAGGGCTTTGGGGTACAGATGGAAGGTATTATTACTGTTTTGCATTTGTTTTCCTGTTTCGCTTCGAGGGCTCCTGCAACAACCCTTTCCTTGTGCTCGGGTGCCCACCAGACTCTAGATCCCTCGGAGGCTGGGGCTGCATCGCCTCTTTCCTAGGCCCTTGGTAGCCAGGCAAAGAGGAAATCACACAGAAGACACTCAACTGCCTGGGCTTAGAAGTCAGAATAGAGGAAGGACAAGAGAGGACCACAGAGAAGTGGCCGCTGGGCAGGGCAGAGGGAAGCTCTAAGCCCCAGGGCTGGGTGGCTGAGAAGCCTCATTGGGAAAATGCTGACTCTGAAGCCACAAGCCATACACCAGTTAGAATAACCAGTTTTGCCAAGAGCAACAAGGATTAGAGAGGTCACTATGTAAAGGTCCTCAAAAAAATGAAGAACCAAGCAGAAATGGAAAGTTAGATCCCTCTGGGCCAGAGCCAGTAGCCAAGAGGTTCTTTCAGGAGAGGAAGGGCTGGTTTTATTTCTTGCGTGACCAAGAAAATATCCCCCAAGAAGCTGAGCAGTGCCTAGAGAGAAGCCTGTCTAGTCCTCCCCGTGGGGAGGCAGCTCTTGAGGGGAAGGAAGAGAGACTGATAAAAACTAGTTGTGACAGCTGAAGAGGCAAGGGCCCCTGGAAGATGGGGTTTGGGGACAGATAAAGAAAAGCCAGCGCTGCTTTGGTATTTTCTTCTTGGTGACCTAGCTGACCCCTTCCTTCTTCAAATGCCATCTCACCCCAGGAACCTAAAAATTTGGCCACCGCTAGGGGCTCTGGGAGAGACTCTGAGGCAGAAAGATTAGCTGATCATTCAAATGATTTTTACTTCATCACTGATACTGTTACTCCATAACACAGCAAGTTTTAAAAAAAGCAGACTAAGAAACACCTAAGTGTTCCTGTAAAACTCTGTTATGAAGGCTATGCACGCAGAATGCATTACTAAAAAAACTCACAAAAATGATAAACAGTGATTTCAGGTGAGTATCACCATCTTAAGATGTTCTGGTATCAAATAATTTTCCGCAATGAGTAGGTAACTCTTTTTATGACCAGGAAAAGAAATCACCATTTTTATTTGAAAACAAAACATAACAGTGGGCCTGGTGCCCTGACTTTGAACACAGAAGACGGTGGCCCTTAAAAAACTGTAGCATTAAAAAAAAAAAAAAAAAACTGTAGCATTGTACGTCCCGGGGTCCAGGATATTCAGCCTAAATCCCCCAAGATGGAACTGGCATAGGGCTGGAACAGGTCGGGGTGGAGTTTCCCTGCCACAGCTGTACACCTGTCTCATGAACAAAGACCAAGGCCCGTCCTTCCCTGATGTCCTTTCCACCCTGGGATCTAGTTGCTCGGCTGCACACAGGTTTCCAGTGCAGGCTGGCAAATTCAGGCTTTGAGCTCTTGGCCTGATTCTGTTTCTCTTTCTGCAGGCTTTGGCTACTAAGAAGGAGCAGAGGCCAACGCACGAGGCACCTGGCCTTTTACTGAGTGATTCACTCAGGTCACACCTCTTTTCTCCAATGCACCAGGCTGTCTATCTGCCAGATGTTATCTGATTGTGACCTCGGGTACTGAGGTCCTGTCCCTCCTTCTGCAGGATGTTGTTATTGGTTGTTTTTGTGAGAGTCCTGGAGATCTGCCTAATTGTACGCTCCCACCCCCGGCTCACCCCCACCTCTCCCATTTCTCCACACACTCAAAAGCTAGTTGAACAGCAACACACACACACACACACACACACACACACACACACACACACACACACACCCCACACCCTGGGCCTAACAGAAGAGCACAGAGATCACTAATCTGACCCACTGCTTCTCAAAGGTGCTCACAGGCCGGGTCCTGTCCACAGGAGCTCAGAAGGGCTCAGTCAGCAGGGCAAACCCCTGCCCTGAGAGGCCGTTGGGTGGGGAACCCCTGATCTGGGTACGCTAAAGCCTACAAGTCTAGCCCAGGTACAACTCACTGATTAATTTGGGCTTGGAAATAAGAAATTTTTTAAGCAGGAAAGAAAGGAACCAAGGTTTACTGCACGCCCTTAGGGGCCAGGGGCATGGCTAGGCCCTCACAAGCGGACATACCCCGCTGTGAAGCGCTGAGGAAAGCTAGGAAGAAATATGCATAATAAAACGCCTGAGAGAAAGGGGAGTCCCAGCGCAACACCGCAGGGAGTCCTGCGAAGCTGGGAACTGCTCTATTTTTGGAGTCTTGTTTCTTTTATAATTAACAAAGTTCTTTTGACATCCCAACTTGGGAATCCTGAATTTGAACCACTGAGTCCCAGAAAAACCAGCGTGCGTGAACTGTGGGCATGAAGTGTGCCCACAAGTGCACCCAAGGAGCCACCTTCGCCACCTGGTGTGTTCCCAGAAATTCTGAGATTATTTCCAATACCCCAAGGCCCCATTCCCTGTCCCCTGGCCCTCTCCCTTATCCCTCCGGGACCAACACACTCCTCACTGGAGCCAGACGTCCTCTCCGCAGCTCCTCCCAGGCCCGGTGCCCTTCTCACCCCGCATGACCCTCTGGTCCCTCCCATCCCAGGAGCATGCGGCCTGCAAAACCAGTCCCAGTCCCTCTCCTGGTGCCCTCTCCCTCATTCCTTCACCCACGTGCAAATACTTGTACCTCCTGAGTGACCCAAGGCCCCACCAACAAAAGAGAAAACTGAGGCTCGGGGACAGTGGGTGACTTCAGCATCGTCACTCTGCCAGCCAGTGGCAGAACCAGCACTGCATCCCGTTGTCTGGCCTCCTCACCAGTGGCCTTTTCACATCGCATCCCCCAGTCGCCAGCCCCCAGAGGCCCAGGCCTGACGCGGGAGGAACGGGCTGGACATCTCGTCTCCCAGTCCTGAGCTCAGCAGCCCTCTAGATCTTCAAAACCTATCGACCCCACCCGATTCCACCTTTGGAC
The DNA here is from genome assembly GCF_030020395.1 of Manis pentadactyla. Taxonomy (NCBI): domain Eukaryota; kingdom Metazoa; phylum Chordata; class Mammalia; order Pholidota; family Manidae; genus Manis; species Manis pentadactyla. The sequence goes on along the minus strand of NC_080037.1, from coordinate 7,742,166 downwards.
CCGCCTCAGACCTTCCCTGGCTTCTTCTAAGGGTGTCCTGCCTGCTCCCGGGCCTTCCTGACCCCAGACCCAGACTCAACTTCTGTCCTTCCCAGCGCCTCGCTTTGCCTGCTCAAACCCCAACCCCATTCGGACACACGCGGCCCCCATCCAAGGTCTCCCCACCACCGGGGTCTCACCATCTCGGCCGCAAGCCTGACGGCGCTCGCACCGCCGCCGCCGCCGCCCACAACGCCGCCCTCGCTGGGTGTTTACGCGTTACCATAGCAACCAAGAGCCCGCGCCCCGGCCCCGCCCCGCCCCGCGCTTCGCCGGCCGCCGTGACCGCGGGGCTTGGGGCCCCCGTACTCCTCTCTCCAATTCCCGCCCGGCCTCCGAGCGGAACCACGGCTCTGAGACGCTGACCCGGCCCGGCGCGCCTCTTCGGCTCCTCACTTGGGCGTTGGCTGCACTCCTGGGACAGAACCCGAACCCTCAAGAGCCTAGATGGGCCCGATTGTCTCATCGCCGGCAGCCCCTCCAAGAGCTGAGCCAGGGCCCCGATTTCCCCAGACACCTCGTAGGTCACCGCGGTTACCGTTGCCCCAGTGCCAAGCCCCACCCTGATGAGGGTGTTCTGCAGAATGAGGCGAGAGGGTTTCTCAACAGGAGAGTGTGGTTAGACCAAGGAAGAACTTCCAGCCTTGAGGATTCGCGTGTAGTTCCTGGCGCAGTTCCTTAAAATGCGGGCGTCCAGCTTCCTCGGGCGTCCAGCTCGGCATCTCCTGGGAGACTTTATTAAAAATAAAATGTAGGCCCTCGGACACTGTCTGAATAGAAATCTAAGGAACTGGCTTTACAGAGCCTGCTTTTTAACGCTTCCCAGTTTGTAACGTTCTGGAAGGCTCGTTCGGAGTTTTATAATTTCCCCAGTTTGGTTTGGCTCCTACACCTCCCACCCTGAGGGACAACAGCGAACTGATTTTGAAAACTGAACCCCCCAGCCTTGCCTGCCCCGCGCCTCACAAAGCCTACCCGCCCGACCAGGGACCTTTCTTTCCTCCAGGACTGATGAGCTGAACTCTTGGGCCAGAAGAAGTGAGGACTCGGGGACTCTGGGAGTGGCTTCCCCACTCCCAGGCCGTCACAGCGCCTTCTGAAGCTTCCCAGCTTTTATGCTTCAGAGCCAACCTCTGCGTCCTGAGAACGCACTCTGGGCTGAGGGAGGATTGGCCGCAGAGCTGGGGGCCCCGGGGGCTGGCGACACGCCCCAGGGGAATGCAGGCAGGGAGCCGGGCCACCCCCAGCTGCTTCTCAAAGGACTTACTCCAAGCCTTCACACTCTGCCCCTCGATTTCCCAGCCTTATCTCCTTTAGGATCCGGCAGCGGCCCGGATGGCGGGGCCCCACACGGTGCTGGCGGTGGGATCAGAGCGGGTGGGGGGCAAGAGCAGCCACTGTACAGCGGCGGGCCTGAAGGGGGAGCACTCTGCTCCTTGCTTGGGGGTGAGGGAAGGGCCTTTCTGTTCCGGGCGCCCTGCCTTCCCCAGCCTCTTCCCTGCGGCCGGGAGGAGGGAAGACGAAGCCGGAAGCCCGTTGTCTACGTTGGATACTCTGTGACCCGGGTAATTTAATATATATGTAGGTTTTTGTTTTATTGTCGTTTTGTATTTGTTCATAAATGGTGAGGTTTTTAGTAATACTCACTTAAACAATCTGCTTACATTTCATAATCCTTTTAATGTTTCATTTTTAATCTTTAATTTTAAAACCCTTATTTCTTTTCATATTGGCATAACTCAGGTGTTCCATGATTTTATTTAGTATTTGTATTTATTTCATTTCTATTAAGTGCATTTTGTAAATTTAAACAGCACAGAAATAAAGAAAATGAAAAACAAAACAAAACAAAAAAATTGAAGCCCACTGCGGATCCCAAGTTCTACTACGTTTTCCACCCAATCCTCACAGCCACTCCTCTCTAGGGTAGTAACTAACTATCCCCATCACCACGGACAGGACTGCCTCCAAGAAAGGTTAACTGTCCATACTTAAAAGTCTGTGCCCTTTTCTCAACCCAGGCTGTCTCTCTGAAGGAAAGGTGTAAAGTTGAGGCAGGAAGGATATGGGTGACAGCAGTGTAAGGGAATTGCCGTCTCAATTCAATTGGGTTGAATTCACCTCAAAGTTATCAACAGGTAAGCTTCAGGCTTCCAATTTGCATGAGCCCTTGCCAGGCTCACATCGGAGCTCTTGGCAGTATGTCTCCTTGGCCATGTAGTCTTGTAAATTTGCAGCAGTGAGTTAAGAATACATTTATTTTGGCTTCAGTGAAACATGTTTGTGTGGCTCTCCATCATTTACCTGTATGTTAAATTGCTGCCCACTGTCTGGGTGTAGGGATGACTGTCTGGAATGCTCCTTCCACTGGTCCATATGCCACCTCATCTGATGTCAGGACAGGAAAGTGTTGGCCGTATTCTCCATGTGAATGTGTGCAATAATGTCCAACACCGAAAGTATTTATTTGCAAAGTGGAGGAAAAATAAGGCTTGAAATAAAGCCAGAAGCCAGTCTATGGAAAAATTCTAACACTCCATTGTGTAAAATTGTAAGCAGGGATTCTGTTCTTATCAATTACTGGTCAAAATGGAAGTTCTCCCTGGCAAGGAAGAGACCCAGTGATGCAGCATATATAATTATAAATATATTATATGTCTCATTAGAGAAAGAGCTGCCTCCAGAGGCTTTGAACTTGGTGACTACTTCTGTTTTTCCAATAGTGATACATTTTCTTTTGGCATTCTTCGCATAATTTTAAACACACATGCCTCCTTGAATTTTTCTAAGCATAATGAGACAGTCTTTGCATTAAAAACTATTCAAACCTTGTGTACAGTTTTCTACTGCTGCCAACAAATCACCACAACTTAAAACAACACAAATTTATTGTTACAGTTCTGGAGTTTGACATGGGTCTCCCTGGGCTAAAATTGAGGTGTTCAGAAGGCTGCGTTCCTAATGAACGCTCGAACATGAATCCTTTATCCAGTTCCTAAAGACCACTCATATTCCTCAGCTCATTGCCCCTGTCCTCTGTCTTGAAAGCCAATAACATTGCATCTCTCTGAGCACTTTACACAAGTCACATCTCCTCCTGGGAAAGGTTCTAGGATTTTAAGAACTCATGTGGTTAGGTTGGGCTTACCCAGATAATCCAAGATTATCTCCCCACCTCCCAGTACTTAATCATACCTTCAAAGTCCCTTTTGCTATGTAAAGTAAACATTCACAGATTCTAGGAATTAAGAGGTAGGCATTTGGAGGAAGAGAGATGCATTATTCGGCCTACCACACCTTGCTAGGTAACAATGATATTTTAAGGGTCTGTAATATACTTTTTAATGGGTAGGAAGAGAAACACACAAAATGAAAAAAAAATTGTTCCGAAAGTTGAAGCAACTTGAATATGTCTTTCTAAACTTCATTTGAGAAGTCGCTTTAAAGATTTAAATAATACAAATGAGACTTAACAGATTTGGACATATAGCAAAAGTATATTCTGTTGTCAACTTTAAATGTATGTATTAAGGAACAGAAAATGTATTTTTCAAAAATCAGTGGGTTTATTCTGCATGGCAAAGGAAACCATCTACAAAATTAAGGGCAACCCACCGAATGGGAGAAAATATTTGCAAATCATATATTTGCAGAGAGATTAATATCTGTAATATAAAAAGTGCTCATAAAACTCAATAGCAAAAAAAAAATCTGATATCAAAAATAGGCAAGGGATCTGAATAGACATTTTTCCAGAGAAGATGTACATACGGCCAACAGGTACATGAAAAGGCACGCAATATCATCACTAATCATCAGGGAAATGCAAATCAAAACCAAAATGGATATGACCTCACACCTGTTAGAATGGCTATTACCAAAAAGACAAGAGGATGTAGAGAAAAAGGAACCCTTGTGCACTGTTGGTGGGAATGTAAATTGGTGCAGCCACTATGGAAAACAGTACGGAGGTTCCTCAAAAAATTAAAATAGAACTATTATATGATCCAGCAATTCCACTTCTGGGTATTTATCCAATGGAAATGACAACACTAACTCAAAAAGATTGATGCACCCCTGTGTTCATTGCAGCATTATTTACAATAGCCAAAACAGGGAAAGAACCTTAAGTGTCTATCAGTGAATGAATGGATAAAGGAATATATATATATATATATATATATATATATATATATATATATGTACGTGTGTATATATATATATCTTTATCATACCTTCAAAGTCCCTTTATATATACACACACACACACACACACACACACACACACACACACACATATAGGTACAATGGAATATTCTTCAGACACAAAAAATGAAGGAAATCTTGCCGTTTGCGACAACATGGATGGACCTTGAGACCGTTAGGCTGAGTAAATAAATCAGACAAAGAAAGATGAATACCATCTGATCTGACTTATGTGTGGAATCTGAAACCAAAATAAAGCAAAACTGAGCTCATAGATAGAACAGATTGGTGGTTGCCAGAGGTGGTGGGGTGAGAAGTGGGCAAAATGGGTAAAGAAGGTCAAAAGGTACAAACTTCCAGGTATAAGACAATTAAGTCATGGGTTGTATGTACAGTGTAGTCATAATACTATATTATACATTTGAAAATTGCTAGGAGAGTCAATCTTAAAAGTTCTCTTCACAAGAAAAAAAAATTTTTTTGTAACTATGTGCTGTGACAAATGTTGGCTAGACTTCATTTTGCAATATATACAAATATTGAATCATTATGTTTACAGGGGAAACTAACATAATGTTATACATCCATTATAGCTCAATAGAATAAATTATTAGGTTTATGAAACAAAAGTGATAAAAATGAACCAGGAAATCAGTAGAAATTGTTTTGTAATTGAGAAGCAAATTGTAATACAGATTTTCAGATCGTACCCGAAGAGGTAATTCAATAAGAGGAAGAGGCATATTTTGAATAGAATAATCAGGCAGTTGGATTGTTTTATAATCCAATGCACAAGGAGAAGAAAACCAGACGAACACGCTGGGAAAATATTAAATTTCTTGTTGATTTGACCTAAAACATTGACATTGATAGACACTGCATAAAACTCCTATTAGTGCACTAAAAAGGATTTATAACAGCCTGGTGAATGAGTGCATTAACTCAAAAAACTTTTCAGATTAGCTACTGAACAACATCCTGAAATCCTACAATTCATATAAGAAAGACGTCTAGCACATATTTTCCCATATTTGACAAGTTCATAAAAATTTATGCAGTTTTACCGACAGCAAACTGTGAAATGAAAGAAACATTCTAATCTATCAATAATAATGGAAGTGTCACTCAATCCATGCCAGAGGGAAGACTGAATTATGGCTCTATTCTTTCTCTATAAAGTAATAAAAAAATCATTGTCATCTGAAAGACAATAGGTGGCCAAAAAAGGTAAGGGTAAATAAAAACCACTGTGTGTTTTTGCAGGCAGTGAGTTCATGCAAATCCTATGTTCTGGGTGTTATGAATAGTATATGCCAGATTTTTTTAATTTTCTAATTTATTGTGATTTATTATTGTAAATAAATGTTTACCCCTGTAATTAATTTTGTAATGCTTGTCTTAAAGGGGCCTTCCCAAATTGTACAAGCTTCAGGCCAGCAAAGCCCGGTTCCGCCCCCTGATAAGTGAGGAGCCAATCTTTTCCTTCTCAGCACAACTTGGCTCAGAAATGCAGCCTCTCTGGTGGGGCTGGGCTGGGTGCCCTCACCCTCATCTCCTAACTGCAGGTCCAATCCACCCCCTCCATCCCCCGCCTCGCCTTCCACCTTCTCCCCTGGGCCCCTCTTCTTCCTCTCCTTCCTCCCTGCTGTGCATCTTTGGAGTCGACTCCCTTTGACCCCAATCCCCAAGCAATCATTTCCCTCCCCTCCTCTGCTTTTCCCCACACTCTGCAGGCTCAGCTGCCCAGCAAGCCAGAGGGGAGGACATTGGGGAGGGCTTAAGAGGCAGAGAGCCGGGCTGGAGTCTCTGCCTGACCCTTCCTTCCAAGTCACCTCTTCCAGAGATGTCTCTGAATAAACCCTGGATTGCCAGCTCGTGGCCAGGAGCCCCAAGCCCAGAGGGCAGCTGGGTGCCAGGAGCTGAGAGCAGAGCCCAGCAACCCCAGGCCTGGGCTGGGTCACGAGGCTCCTCCTCACCCACTGGGCCTTGGAGCCTCCCAGCGTGCTTGTCAAGGAGGTGCTAGCCCCACCCTGCTGGCCTCCCGAGGTGCTCCCCACCCAGAGGGATAAGAATTTTGACCCTGTGATGAATAAGCACATTTCAATGGGAGGAGCCTGTGCAACAAAACCCAGACGAGCCATTTGGATAAAATGAAAAGTCTGGCTTCTCACTTGAGCATGTCTTCTGCCTAAGAGCAATGAGAAAGGAGATGGATTCCCTGCTTCTCGCCCTTTCCTTGAAATGCATTTAGGAACTTGCCCTTCCAGGCACAGGGATCAGAGATGCTGAAGCTCGGTGTGCAAAGGGGGTAGCAGGGCCGCATATGCAGAGCCGGCAAACGAGCTGGGCTTCCACACTAACCGTGGAAGAGTTTGTGTTAAGTGCAAGTAGCTCTTTGTTAGTGATGGCCTCTGTCGCCCATGTTTTCTCTGAACTCCTTTGCTACCCACATCCTGGGAGTTCTCCAAGGTTCTGGACCTGCCTCCATTGCCGCAGGCAGCTTCTACTCCCAGGCTAAGGGACCGACTGCCCGGGAAGGGAATCCTGGGATGCCCATTCAGTTCTCAGTAAAGCACGGTTTCTGCTGGGCTGGTTCATAGCCCAGAATTCCAAACAGGATAGCCTGGAAGAAGCTAGCCATGGCTGCAGCACAGTGGAGAAGGCGAGAGGTGACTGATTTGGGAAGCAGACTAGCTGGGGCAGAACACCCCTCACAGCTGGGAGAGCTTGGGCATCCTGCCTGGCAGCCTGGGCCTTGTTTCCTCCCGGGTGGGATATGGGAGGGGTAATAGCCCAAGAGACAGACACAGTGAAGAGAAGACCAGGCTCAAAAATCAATGTGCACAATTCCTGGTGGTTTTCTGCCCTCTTCCTAACCCCCACCCCACCAGAGGGGTTGGGAGGATGGGGGTGTCTTTGCCCTCAGTGTAGTGTAAACACAATCAAGGATCAGCCTGTAAATCCTCTAAGCTGCAAGGTCAACGGAGAGCCTTTTTCACTACCCCCTTCTTCCTGGAACACTTGAGTTCTCAAAACTGCCTTCACTTAATCCTTTCTAAAACAAAGTGCAGCTTAAAACATAAATAATTACTTAAATGTATGAATTGTTTTACTCCAAGTATTTGCTGCCTTCCCTCTTTCTTGAAAACTCTCTTTGTCTTTCCCGTTCTTACAAACTGTGGGGCCTCCCTGCTCCAGCCTCAGAGGCCAGGGAGCAGGGAGAGACTTTGGGGAGCAGGAGGAAATGAGGGGCTGAGGAGGATGCTGAGCACCAGGCAAAGAGCAGAGGGGAAGGGAAGCCCGGTGGGGTGGGAGGAGGGTGGAGGTGGAGGCTACACCAGATGATGGGAGACCCTGGGTCTGGGGGGCAGGGCGCGGTAGGGGGAGAGAGGGCACAGGCCAGAAGGGCAGTGTCACCTTCCCATTCGGGGTGGTGGGCTTGGAGCAATGGAGGAGGAACTGGACCTCCGGGGTAATGGCCCAGAAAGCCCATGCTCGTCACCCACCAACACACACAGTCTTCACTGGGCAGATAGCCCCCAGGCCAAGGGGAAAGACTAGTGAATCTGCAGCACCCCCTGCTCCTCGAAACCTCAGCTGCACCCTGCTGCCCGCCCCGTCCCTGGGCCAGCGTTTCTCTAGCGCCCTGGACACGCCTTCACACGCCTGGCACCAGCTCCCCTCCTACGTGACCAGCACGTACCCTGGACTGGGTGGCGGATGCTGAGATAAGGCCAAGTGGGGGATGGCGGGGGGGCGGGTACTGCAGAAGCCAGGAAGCGCGCGGCCTGGTTCCTCTGGTAACACAGCCGCAGTTGCCAAACAGTGCAGAGGGTGGGGGGCAGGGGCAGCTCCGGAGGCCACCAGGGCCCCCCCAGACCTCCGGGTTGGGTTGGGGAGGCTGCCCTGAATCTCCTAGGACAGCGCTGCCTGTGACTTAGGGGGGAAGCCAGTTCACAAAGCAGCATTAGGACAGCACCTCCTGATTTCACCTCCTGAAGTGCAGGCTGGCCTCCCCACCAGGGCTCCGGTCCCGTGGGTATCTAGGACGAACTAGAATCTGCACTTATAAACAGCACCCTGGTCATTGTGTTACTGGCAGTGAGGACCCGTGTCACTTAGAGGACAGAGTTTCACCAAGCTGGCGCTCCTGGTAGCTGGCCTGGGGGAGCTACAGGATGGAGCCTGGGGCGCCCCCACCATAATGGTGACCACTGGAGCCCACAGCCAGCCCCATTGCCATGGACGCTTGACTGGCCATTTAAGCATCCAGTGAGTGACCAGGAGTCCAGAGACTTGGATTCTAGTACAGGCAGAACCTATTCAAAACCATAAACTTTGACTGAGCCCCTTCTGGGCCAGGTACTACTATTCTGAGAACCATGAGCCATATGAAGATACAGAAGGTGAGCCAGCTCCTCTCAAGAAGCCTGGGACCCCCCGGGCATATCACCTACAGTCCCTCGGTTTCAATTTCTTGCTTCTTTCCAGAGGGCATGGGAATGCTAATGCCTTACCAAGGGGGGACAAGTGTCCCTGGGATTGATATGGAAGTGACCTAACCGTGCAAATCTTGGTATTGTCCTGGGGGTTGTGGGCTTTTATTGCTGGAAATAAAAGTTGGTCTGTCAGGGGCTCCAAAGAGGTCAGGGAGCCTTGGGGACAGAAACTGCAAGTTGCAGGATTCAGGGACTGCGCCTCCACGTCCCCCCATTTGTTCCCCTCTGAAGCTGCCAGATCTTCATTTGCCTTAGGAGAGGTGGCTGCTGCAGAACGGAACTTCCTGCGCCGCCTCACAGGCCTGACCTCTCCCTTCCTCGCTGTGGCCCTGGCGTCCACCCACAGAAAAACTGCGCTTCATGCTGGCTGCTGGCTAACCGCTCAGCCAGCTCACGCGGAGCCCCATGATGGGGAGAGCAATTGGCCTGGACCCCTTTGTCCTAAGTTTAAACCCCAGGTCAGCCACCAGCTGGGTCCTGAAGTTACTTTTGGTCTCTTAGCCTCAGTTTCCTCATCTCTAAAATGGGAGAGAAGACTATTTTGTGGTGGTGTTGAGTGCCTCCTCCTGGATTTCCCATCCAGCCATGACACCACCATTTGCTTAGTTGCTGAAGCCGATGCCGGGGTTCTTGTTCACGGGGTCGAAGAATGAACTTCACAAACACTCAAAGTAGGAGAGCAAGTGAGAGGCTTTTATTTGGAGATAAAGTAAGAGGACATGGGAAGAGGACAAGAGAGTCCAGGGTGGTGCGTTGTCTAGGAGATGTATAGGCAGTTGAGAGACAAAGGGCTAGGGATGCAGACCTGCTAAATGGTCCCAGAATGTTGATTTTTGAAGAGACATTAAGTTTCTTATCAGTCCTCTGGGTTATTCTGCAAAGTTAGCTTAACACAAGAAATTTACTGCTCTGGAAGCCCTTTGCACTGTGCACCCTTCAGGGGAGTGCCATCCGACTCTGAAACCCATTCTCGTCTTTCCATCCCCACTGGCCCCTTGATCTAGGCCACTCTCACTTCAGCCTGGACGGCTGCAGTCACCTCCTGAAGTCCGCTGGCTGCAGGAGTCTCCCCCAGCCCTAGGCCACTCTGGGGCCACCAGCCCAAGGAAACAATAACACAAATCTCCTCCTTTTGTTCCTTCCCCTGCGATCCCCTGCTAAATCCTTCAGCAGCTCCCCATGCTTTAAGGAAATGTCCAAAATCAGTAACCTGGTGTTGCAACTCCTTTGAAGTCTGGCCCTGACACCCCTTTTCAATTGCATTTCTCGCATCCCGCCTTCAGACCTCTCCACAGATAGATTCTACAGTCCTGATGTTGGCCCATCCTCCCCTCCAGTCCGTGCACGTGCCACACCCCTGCCACGCCTCATGGCCTCTTCCATGCTTCTAATCACCCTTGAATGCGCAGTCAGACATCACCATCTTCCAGAAATCTCCGTTGGCAGCCCTCCCCAGAAGGCTGGGTGAGGTCCCCTCCTGCGGGTCCTCTGCACAGAGACCCCTTGTCACACCACACATTATGTACGTTATATTGTAATCGACTCTTTACTATTTTAGCTCCTCCCAGGAGGGCAGCGACACCTTTTTGTCTTGCTCACTGCTATATTCCCCAGCACCCAGCGGAGAGACACCTTGCCCTACATAGGTGCTCGAGATATTTTTTGAAATAATGAAAGAACAGATACAAAATACAGGTAAAGCTCCTAGTACAGTGATGGGCAGAGAAATGGTAATGGACATCGCCGCCACCCTCATCGTATGGCTCATTCCCACACTGAGCCACATTTCTCTAATGGAAACATAAGTCAGAATTCAGGCCCTGCCAACTGTCAGGTGAAATGGTGGGTGAGCTCCAGTGTCTGCAGAGATGTATCGATGAGGCCCCTGTCCCCTGAGATGTGGATCTGTCCTACCTTTTCCCTGGTTCTCAACCAGACTCATGCTTTTCCTACCCATTCTCCAAGCGGGAAAGGAACAGCACTTCACCCCCAACTTGACCTCTGACCCCAGAGCCCCCTAACCACAGCAGCGCTCTCCTGGGCAGATCAGAGGAGAGGATCCCTGAGATATGTAGCCTCAGCTCACCATGACGTCCCCACCAGCCTCCACCAAGATCAGGGGCCCTGGGAGTTTGGCTAGTGATTCTCCCCAAGAGCCCCATTGGCATTTCTATGAAGACACACATCATTGGCTCCCCGCTGTCGTGGCTTGAGTCCATGTTTTATCTTCCCTACAGGATTACTCACACTTTGAACAGAGATCATGTATTGATAATGTTCGTGTCCCCCATAGGGCCTGACATGGAACCCCAATGATTGTTGAATGAATAAATACATGAATGAAAAAAGGGGTGTGTGGATGAGCATTCCCAGGCAGAATTGCCATTTTCCACGTTAAGATGGGCTCTGTCCTATTTTTGAAGACATCCCTCTTGTCCCTTATGAGATTCCAGAGGCTAATAACCTTCAGAGTCAAGAGGATCATTTTTCTTTGTCCAACCTAAATTACTCTAGATGCAACTTCAGTGCATTTTCTTTTAATCTCCCTCCATAGCCACTGGGACTAAAATTCATTTCTTTGCAAGGAGACAGTTACTAATTTACCCTTTAGCCTTCTCTCTGACAGGCTAATCCCAAGCCCTTTATCGTTCACTCCCTGGGGCCCTATTGTCCAGCCCTTTCCCTGTTCTGCTGCTCCTTGGGCCTTTTGCCAAGCTCTCACCGGCCTGCCTTGGCTGTACAGGCAGGACTGGGGCCTACCGCTCTCCTTGGAGCCATACACATGTACAGATGCTCACACTCCTGCCTACCCACACAGGACACACACCTCCCTGCACAATCCCGTCTTCGGGAAACACATGCTGTCACATGGCCTCCACCCAGTCACCGGTTCATCTCCTCCTGCACCCCTGGGGCCCTGGTCCTGTGAATTCTCACACACTTGGACGCACACTCCTGCGTGCAGACGCCTCTCAGAGCTATGCTTTTTCCCCACAGAGCCGAAAACTAGGCAGAGCATTGGAAGCCCTCTTCCTTATCCTCTCCGACCTCCTCCTTCTCCTCCCTGCCTCCCTTCCCAGCTCTCCTTCCCAATGGCCACAGCAGGCCAAGCCTACTTTCTCTCCATCCCCACAGTGATTTTCTACCTCAAGACTAAAGGTTAGGAATAAATGAACCCACCTGGGCTCTTCTCTCCTCTTCCTGCCCTCCTCCCATTTCCCTGCTCCCCAAATCCTCAAAGCACCTTCCACTTGCCAAGATCACCATCCCCTCCATCCCCCTCCCAACCTCCATTCTTCTGGCTTCTGAGAGCACAGGACTCTCGGGCATTTACCTTTTGAACAGGAACAATGGAGGAGCTTTGGAAACCACAGATGGCTGGTTCCATCTCAGATTTCAAGGACAGGCCAGGTTGCCGGGCACCCCGTCACCAGGCCAGGGGATTCAGGGACATGAGAGTAGTTGTTCATTCATTCAACAAATATTTATCCAGCACCCTCAACATGGTACGCACTGTTCTACATTAACAAAGCCAACACAAACCTGCCCTAACAGCCTGTACATTCTATAGGTGGAGACAGAAAACAAGTACAATGTACTAGGTGTCAGGTGGAACCAGAAGGCAGAAGATGGAATGCAGGCTGGGGGTGGAGTGTGCAATTTTAAAATAGGGTGACCATGCAAGGCCTTACTTGGACGGTGGCATTTGGAAAAAGACCTGAAAAAAGGAAGGGAGCAAGCTGTGGGGAGGCCTGGGAGGCCCCCGTCCTGGGCCGTGGGGGCGGTCGGCAGGTAGTGTTAGGGAAGGCCAGTGTAGAGGGCCGAGAACACCCTGCTGGCAGATGGCAAGACAAGGAGGTGCCAGGAAGAGCTCTTCCTCGACCCCAGGGCCCGGCGTGCGAGGAGAGGTGGGAGGCCAAATGAGGGATGAAACAAAAAGATGGCACACAATACTATAAAGCAAACAGAAAACAAAATTTCGAGGTGTCGGTGCAGGCCATTTCCAGAAGGAAATAACTGAACCTGCAGAGACGGATCAAGGAGAGCCTCGGTGTCCTCACAGAGTTTGTGGGTGGGTGACGGTCCCAGCCACAGGGCGGCCAGCCCCATGACTGCGCACCGCTCCAACCGTGTGCATGTTTGCCTTCCGTTACTTCAGGGAGTGGGGCAGGAGGCTGCTTGACCACCTCGGACCGTGTTCACCAGCACAGTGGTGCCTCTGGCATCCTCTCTCCCCAAGCGATGCCTGCACAGCCCCCTCCTCTTCCTCCACACACTTGGATTTCCTGAGCGCTTGCTCTGTGCCAGGGGCTGCGCAAAGTGCCTTCCGCACGAATCTAACAGCAGTCCCGCAGGGGAAGGACCATCTCTTACCAGATGAGCACCCACCATCCCTTCACCACCATTTGTCCCCCTTGTCCCTTTACAGCCCCACTTCTGAGCCTGAACAGCACAGGTTAAGCCAGGCCCACAGCCAGGTGGAGCTGAGATCAACTCCCTGTCCCTCTAACTCCTTAGGAGGTCTCGGGGAACTGTCTGGCTGTGACACCCAGCATGCTCACCTGGGGACGTGGGGAAAGAGGCAGTTAATAGCCACCTCCTGCACCACTGCGGGAATCTGATGGGAGGAGCCTTGCTCTGCCTCGGTTCTGAGACACGCTGCCTGTCTTAAAGTCATGAGGCATGTGGCCAATCATCTGTAGCTACGAATAGTTCAACAAGAGAAAGGTGAGAATGGTGTTTTAGTTTGAGTATCAGTGAGTTCAATGTTTCCTCTGCAGCCATCACTCTCCCTCACTGGCATTCAACAGAGCCTTCTGAATGGGAAATAAAGGGGTGAAGTGACAGCTCCTCCCCTGGAATTTGCATCGGCAGCAGACTATCTTACCTGGGCCACAGCCCCAGGGAGTGCAGCAAGCAAGCAAATATCTGTGGCCAGGTGTGAGGACCAGGCTGAGTGCCGCTGTGCTGACAGCCGGTGCATAGTGTTGTCATGGGCCCTGGCACACAGTAGGTGCTTCTGGGCAGAGGAGGCCTCAGTGGGGCAGAGGAGTGGTGGGAGAGAAGAAACTCTGGTTATCACCAACTGCACTGTCACCTTCAGGCACAACTTTGTAGCTTCCCCCTCTTAAGCAAAGAGATGCCCACATAGCAGAAAGCGGGAGACGGATAAGGGAGGCCAGGGGGGAGCTGGTCCAGGGTCTCTCAGGTTCTCCCTAGGAAGATGTAGGTCTGATGGGGAGGCTGTAGGGTAAAGGTGACACCTAGGGGTTGTTAGCTAAGGGTGAAACATTCCTGCTGGGGTCAGGGGCTAGGACCCAAGGGCCTGACCCCAACATTCATTATCTAGGTCCAAAGCCACCCACATGGAAGGGAAGCTTGCTGCTAGGCTCTCCGCAGCATGCGGCTGACAAGTACAGGGGGTCTGTCACAAAGCTTCCTCCTTCGGGCCACCAACCCCTTCCTGCTCAGTCCCCAGCCTGCCGGGTCCTCACCACCACAAGCCCTGCCCTGGCCCCCAAGCTCCTGTGCCACCTCCAACAGAGGCCTCCCACCCAGAGACCTTCCCGACTCGGGGCTGGGCCAGCAGCCAGCCCCACCCTCCTGCAGCCACAGAGAGCTGCTCCGGCACCTGGCAGAACTGCCCGATTCCTCGGGTGGGCGAGGGCCCCACCCCTGTGGACACTGCCTACATACCCTGCATGATGGCTCCCGGCCAGAGGCAGCGGAGGTGCCTGCCCTTCTCACCCCAACCTGCCCTCACTTGCACCAAGGGAGGAAGAAGATAGGGAAGGCAACTGAGGAAGGGGTAAGAATCACAACCTTTCATCTGGAACCCTCTCCCCTGTACCAGTCACCACGCTCCCCATGTTCCTCCCTCTCCAACAGAGGGCTCAGTGGCCCAACACAGCCAGAGGCCATCCAAAATGGACGGAGATTCTTTATTTAGATCAGCAAACTCAGATTCTTCAAGCCCCAGCCCAGAGTGGCAGCCCTCCCTCCCTGTCCCCTCGCCCCCGCCCCTTAGCCACAGCGAGGGGAATGGAAAATGAGAAGCCATGAGGGCTGCTGCGGGGGCAGGCCGCCCCAGATGTGTGGCAAGCGCAGTCCAGCTGTGGCTTGGGGGGCAGCCACCACAGGCCCTTCCCTATAAATTAAGTCCCTGCAGCCACAGCTGTGGGCTAGGCCTATTTGTGGAAAGAAGAGGCCAGAAGGCAGCCTCCCTGGCCCCCAGCCAAGGAATGGATTGAGGCACAGAGCTCAGGGGGAAAGAGAAGAGGAATGGCAGGAGAGAGGCCCCAAAGTTTGGTCCCAGGGGAGAAGAGGAGGCCACTTGGTCCAGTTGTGGTGGGTTTGGAAAAAGGAATGTATTAGTAAGCAGGGGGGTGGGGGGGGAGGCTGCTGCCGGGCACCCCCAGAGGAGACAGGCCAGGCCGCCACCCTGGCAGAGGGGAGCTTGAAGGCTCCAGGGGCTCAGGGAATGTCACTGCTAAAATATATATATATATTAACCATTCACGGGAGGGCAGGGGCAGGCCTGGGGGGCAGGATCAGAGGATCTGGCGGGGCATCCCGTAGCCCGTCATGCCTGCCTGCGACGCCCCGCGGTTGGTGCCCATCTGCAACCCGATCACATTCTTGCCCTCCTGAAGCTGGTTGTCCGAGAAGCTCCGGGGGTTCTCCTTGGATTTCCTGAGTGGGAAGGGAGTGCTGGTCAGGAGGAGTTTGGGGCCGCCCCGGAAGGTTCCCTGGACAGAGCCAGCTTCACTGTGGCTCCAGCGGTGGTGCTCGTGGTACCCTTGAGGGCATGAGCTCCCTGCAGCCACCTCCTCACGTCCTCACCACCCCAAGGGAGTTGTGAGGACGGACGTGAGGAACGTGCTGCGGGTGGACTTGGTGATAGGCCAGCTGCCCTGGCGGCGTCACTCATTTCCTAGGGACAGGGTCATCGCACCTGCTCAGGCCGGGCTGCCCCAGCAGTACTCACTTGGGAAACCAGTTGGGATCCCCAGAGAAAAGCCCGTCATCCCGGGCCACTGCCAGCCCACCCAGGTTCATCAGCGTCCGCTGTACACAGGCCATGTTCTTTCCTGGGAAGGAGAAGGGGGTGTGTTGGCCTCAGCAAGGTGGGGGGCCTCCGTATCCTTTTACCCTTTGCCCCCATCCCTTACCATTCTCCATCCCAACCCTCCGAAACACACACACACACACACACACACACACACTCCTCTTTATCCTCAGGGTGCCAGGAAAGTGCCCCTCTCCCTGGTCAGGACAGCTCAGCCGTCTCTGGCCTTCGGGCTGGCAGCGCCCTGGCCCACCTTCCCAGAGGTCCACGGTCTGGAAGATGTCAGTGGTGTTGATGCCGTAGCGCTCGGCCGCCTGCAGGAACTGAGAGATCTGCTCCATCTGCTTGAAGGCCATGGTGGAGGCCTGGATCTTCTTCACTGGGGCCTGCCCCTCGGGGTACAATCCGTTAATGAGCTCACACAGCACCTGGGTAAGGACAGTAAGATGATGTGCAGAGGTGAGCAGGGACCTCTCCTACCTGAAGAAGCTTGGGCCCCACCTGGCGTCGGCCTCAGCCTCCTTCCTGCGCAGCCCCTGCCCCCGAGGCCAGAGTGCCGACCTTGCTATTCGAGTACCACCGACTACAGCACACCTCCCCTTGTTCCTTCCTTAGAGCTGTTCTCCCCAGTGTCACTCAGGGTCCTCTG
Organism: Manis pentadactyla; assembly: GCF_030020395.1. Lineage (NCBI taxonomy): Eukaryota > Metazoa > Chordata > Mammalia > Pholidota > Manidae > Manis > Manis pentadactyla. Next base: position 7,725,704 of record NC_080037.1, on the reverse strand, counting down.
CTGCAGGGGCGGCATGTCCCCCCACCCATTCACTCAATGGCAGGAGGGAGGCAGGGTCCCGTTCACGAGAAGACATCCCGGCGTGGGGAGGTTAGGGCAGGCGTGCGCTCAGTTCTGCAGGGCAGCAATCCCAGGTCCCCCAGCCCCAGCTCCGCCTTCCTGGTACTTGCAGTGGAAGGGACCCGGCTCTCACCGTGCCGTCCTTGAGCCAGTTCTGGAAGTTCTCGCGCCCAGGCTGGGGCCGGCCCACGTCCTTGCGGCACTGGGTGCTGATCCACTGGATCAGGATCTGCTCCAGGTCCACATCGTATTGTTTCTCAATCTTCTGCTGCACCTCCCGGCTCAGGCCGTAGGCAGGTCCCCTGTTGGCCATTCCGACAGGCGATGGTAGCTAGGGGAACTGGGGAGGACACACCCGGATCTGCAGTGAGCACTCTGCAGGCTACGGGTGGGGGATCTGCCTGCAGGGACACACCATATCCCCCGGACACGGGCTAGCAGATCACCGCTTAGACCTCTAGCAGATGTTCAGGGGCCAAGCAGACCGTCTCTGGGTTCTTCTGCCTCTGATAGGCAGTCTGTTTATTATATTGAAGCTTCCCATTCGATTTCATTTGAATGGTTCCACTACTCAAATGAAGCATAAAGCCCATGGGAAAATAGGAGGTAAATCAGACCAAGACTGGGAGGTTAGCCCCTCATTTGGACGGTCAACTTAGCAAAGGCAAACTGGTCATTCTAACTCCAAACCTGCTTTTACAGCCCTGGGAAGGAGAATGATTTGGGCAGAGGAGGAAGAATATGGAGCAGCTCAGGAAACCCATGGCAGGAACCAGAAGACCAGATGGACTGACCCGCCATCAGCCACGGGGTTTTAACTGAGCACCCACCATTGGTACTAGGGACTGTGGGAGACACACACCCACAGGGCCACCAGGGAGACAAAGTGAGCACATATGAAAAGGGAAAGGTTGTATACAGCATGTACTAAACTGCACAGTCACACCATATATTGTAGTAATTCAGATGCAGGTACAGGCAGAAGCAGCCTGGGGGGCTTCCTGGAAGAGGCAGGTCTTAGTAGTCCCTCAACAGATTTCAGCAGGCAAAAGGAACTTGCCATCAGAAACACGGCAATAAAAACAAACTCTACTTTCCTTTCTAGAAGCTGTGGTAGGCAGATTAATGGCCCCCAAAGGTGCCTATGTTCTAATTCCCAGAACCTGTGAATGTTGCCTTATGCGGCAAAAAGGGGCTTTGCAGATGTGACCTTGAGACAGGGAGCATATCCTGGATGACCCAGAGGGACCAATGTGCTCACGAGGGGCCTGAAACGGGAAAGAGGGAGGCAGGCAGAAACAAGAATGCAGTGACGCAGGGCCAAGGACCAAGCGATGTGGGGGGGCCTCCAGAAGCTGGAAATGGCAAGCAAATGGATTCTCCCAGGAGCTCTCCAGAGGAACACAGCCTGCCAACACTTTGATTTCAGCAGTGAGGCCTCTGTTGGGGTCTCTGAAACTTCAAGATACTAAATGTGTGTTGCTTTAAGTCACTAAGTTGATAAGCAATAGGGAAGTAACACAGCAGCCTTAGGTGGTATTTTTAGGGAAGCCTGGGAAGAGAGGGAGGGATGGGGAAATAGGCAGGAGCGTTTCTTTAACTCAGCTGGAGGGCCTTGGTTTGGGAGAACTAGTGGCTGACCACCGGCCTGAGCTGGCAGCACCTCACTGTGGAGAGCCCGTCCCCACCCCCACTTCACCGCCAGGGTCCCACACTCAGGGGCCTGTCCTGTTGAGCAAGACCCCGGAATGCTCCTGATGCCAAGGGGGAGCTGGGACCAGGGAAAGGAAAGGACCCCATTTCCTGTCCCCATCCCCTACCCATACGGGGTTCTCTTTCTGCTATGGAACAGAGTTAGGTGCCCAGCTGCTCAAGAACAGGGAGCCCTGAGGACAGGCACCTGCGCTCAAGGAGAGGAAAGGGAGACACCCCTTCCTGTCACACCTGGTTCCCCGCCAGGCCAGGCCTCAGGGATGAAGGCACTGGGGCTACCTCTCTCCCGCGCACCCCAGGGGAAAGAGCAGCAGCTACCTCGAAGCCCCTCTGGGCCCCAGCAGTCGCCTCGAAGCCCCTCTGGGCCCCAGCAGTCAGAGGTCTGGAGCCAGGCTCCACCCCCATGTGCCCAACGGAGCCCTCTTTCCACCAGCTTATCAAGCACATTTCCGGCAAAGATCCTCCCTATAAATCAGTTATTTTTAAACCTCTTTAAGAGCCACCCAACCCCCACTTCCCCCAGTCTGAAAGCTGGGCCAGATAAATGTCGGTGTGGGCCGTGACCCACACCACCAGCCACAGGCAGGCGGTGCGTGGCTAAGGGCTGTGGAGGGAGGCAGACGAGAACTGCTCAGACGTGGAAGGAAGGAGACGGGGCTAGGGGCTGCCATCACTGGCAGGCGCCCCTCTCCTAGCCCAGTGCCCAGACCTCTCTTCTGGGCAGCTCCTGTGGTCACCTTGGCCTCAAGGCTGTGTCTGCATGCAGCCAAGTGGCCCGGGGCCCAGGGATCACTATGGTAAGGGAAAGAAAGGGCAGGGGAATGATTAACCAGGATGCCAGCCAGAGTTACGGAGAGAGCAGACCTAAAGTCTGGCCCCTCCAGGTCCCCCCAGAGGCAGGGCAGACCCTTCCTGAGTCACCCACGGGCAGGACAGCCTCAGTCTCCCATAACTCAGGGGTGGGGGGTAGGGGGAGAATGTGTTCCCAGCCGGAGGCAAATAAACCTTTGAAGCCAAAATCGGTCAAAGGGAAAAATAAAGTGGGAGAAATCCATTTATTGCTTACAAAGAGTCGCTACTACCCCCCACCCCCCCGCTTCTCCCCGTCCTGAGAAGACAAAACAAAAAACAAAGAACAAAAACCTCTGGTTACGGCGTGTGCGCCTCTTCTCCGCCCTCTTTTAAGCACCTATTTATACGGCGATGGACTAAGACCAGGCAAGAGATATTCTGGAAATACTGCAATTTTACCCACACTCCCAGACCCAGTCCTGGGCTTGGGGTGGGTGCTGGTGGCCCGCCCTGGCGCCTGGACACAGCTGGCAGCGTCACAGCCTCCAGCTGCAGTGTCTCCACTCCACTGAGGCCCTTGCCCTGAGCCCAGAGGTGCCAGAGCCACGGGGGGCGGAGCTCTGGGAAGGGGCGGGCTGGCAAGCCGGCAGCTGTTTCTGCTCCCCACCCCCAAACACCAGGCGCGAGCTGACGGGCTGCGGCTGCTGGAGCAGGAGTGGCCCACCCTGGAGGCACCCAGGGGACCTGCCCCTGCCCTCCCTCAAAGGCAATGAAGACCCCGAGCTGCCTGCGGGGGTGGGAGATGCCCAGAGCAGGGGTGGGCAGCTGACAACTTGGGGGTGGGCTGGCTGTTAGTAATCTAAACTCCACTGCAGCCTACAGCTGTGGGAACCGCCCTCACCCCACCCACAAGGTTACAATAGTCGGGGAACGGGGAGGGGCTGCACTAGGCGCTCCGGCTCTCGGCCCCACCCAGACCCGGGCTGGGAGCTTACCTCACCCCACCCCACGCCAACGCCAAAGAAAAGACGGATGCGGGTTGGGGGGAGGGGAGGATAGCAGAGTTCCTGGCTGGGCGGTTTACTGGGAAGACAAAGGGACCCTCCATCCATTCTGCAGATAGGAGTCAGGGGGAACTTCCCAGCCAAAACTGGGATTGCCTGTTCTGAAAGGGTGTAACGGGAGTCCCTGCCTCCAAAGGGAGGGCCACAGGGAGCAGGCAGGCGGGAGAGCCATGCTTAAGGGGCCACCGTGAGGCAGCCCCTCACCATCAAGCCAGAGAGCAGAAGGGAAAGCTGAAGCTACACAAACAGGAAGCCACAAGGCTTGCCCAGGAGGAGGGGTGAGGTGGGGGCCGTTGCCATGGCTTTGGTGTACCAAACACAGCAACGGGCAGGGTCGGGGCACCAAGCGTTAAGATGCACTCAACACAGCCAGGGCCGTGAGGAGGCTCTGAGCGTCAGGGACCCACAGGTGGGACCCTTGGGAAAGGAGCCCTCTCCGCAGCTTCAGGTAGAGCCAGGAGCCCGGGATTCCTGCGGGGCGGGGCGAGGGGGCGGTGGGAAGCACCTTTGGAGTAGAGAAGTAGACTTGAGGAAATAGTTCAGGAGAAGCAATGCAGAAGGTATGTTCTGAGCCAGCGAGCCCCATCCTGAAAATCCTGGAGGGAGAAGGGACAGGGTGAAGAAAGCGGCCGAGCTCAGTCCTCGAAGGTTGCAAAGAGATGGGGACTGAGGACTGACAGAGCGCTGCAGCTGGACAGTGACTACCTGCGGGCGCTGCAAAGGCAGGGCCGGGCTGGCCCCACCACACCTTGGCAGCCTATGCAGTTTCAGCCCTCCCTGCGGACCGGCAAGGAGACACTGGGGGCGGGAGTGGAGAGGGGCAGCTGTCCCTCGGCCTGGCGCTCTAGAGAGGACCAGGGAGAGCCCATCCAAGCGCAGGTCTCCTCGGGCACCGGGTCTCCACCCCGGCCCACCCTCGCTTCCACCCACTTCTCTGAGCTCAACCCAGCTTCCCCCAGAACCTTCCTGGCCTGGGCTCCAGGAGGATCCTGGTGGCCCGCGGCGCGGGGAAGGCGGCAGTCCACTTCCGGCCCTGCTGGCCCGGCCCCCGCGACCGCCCCGCCTCGCCACACCCTGGGCCGTTACTGCGGAATGAGTCACCCAGCGCCCGCCGCTGGGTGACGCAGTGGTCTGGGCAGCCCGCCCGCGGCCGCCACCGGCTTTCCCAGCAGCAGGGGGCACGGGGTGGGGTGGGGGGGTCGGCTAGAGGGGAGGTAGGAAGGTTCTGGAAAGCAGCCAGCCCCTCCCGATAACCCCTCACAGGCAGGGCGCCCGGGGGCGCAGTCAGGGCTGCAGCCCCAGATGCCTGCGCGGGGGACTCTCCTGGCGGCAACGCAGCTCCAACAACCGGGCGGAACCCCGGAGGGCGAGGCCACTGCGGGACGCGTGCACGAAGCCCCCTGGCTCGGGCCCGAGACCCCAGTCCCGTGATCCCAAGTCCCCAGGAAAACGAACTGGCAGGACGAGCAGGAACAGAAAGGGCGGCGTCGGGGGCGCAGACGTTAGGTAGCACCCACACGTGCTCCTGTAACCAGGAAGTGAAGGGTCGCGCGGGACACCTGGCGGCGCGGGGCCGGGCCAGGGCGGAAGCCGGGTTCCTGTTCACGCGGTCACTCGGGGCCAGCCGGCTCGCCGACGCCCGCCTTTCCGCAGCCCAGCAAGGACGGGGCCGTGCCGGCGGGCGGGGCGCAATTCCCGAGTGCCGGGCTAGGACGGACACCCCGTCTGTGCACCCACAACGCCGCCTGACCTCATCGCCCAACAATGCCCGGGCAGCGCTGGGGGACAGGACCTGACAGCACGGGGCGGGGCACAGCAGTCATCGGACCCTTGCGTCCCAGCCCTGGATCCGCCAGGTCACAGGAGCAATTCCCAGGCACGGGCTTCTGGCTTCCTGGAGACCGCGCACATGCCCCCTTCCCGCGCCCCGACCCTCCCTCCGGCTCACCGTACGCGCTGGCCGGAGACAGGCGCACTCACAACGGGGGCTGCAGCGGCGAGTGCTGCGCCTGGGCCCGGCCGGGGGTTTTCAGCAGGCTCCCGCCTCAGACGGGGCGGACCGGGGGCGGGGCAAGGGCCGAGAGGGTTTAAAGGCGCCGCTGCGCAGCCGCGGACGACCACCATACCTGAGAGAGACCGTGGGCCAGGCCCTGGTTAAAAGGGTCTGGGGCGTCTGGACCTGCGCTGGTAATGACAGTGGTCTCCACCCGTGAGCACCTCACCCTTCACCCAGATCCCCAACACTTGTGCCCAAGGGGAAACTTTATTGCCTAGAAGGTTAGCTCAGACTACGGACGTGTTTATGTGGGAAGAAGCCTCTTGCTTTCAAAAGGGTGGTTAGATAAACGCAGGCGCAGGAAGACACGACTAGGGTGTGCTGGGACTGGGGCTTGCAGGCCTGGGCAGACGCGCACGTTGTCTTGCTCACCACCTACTTCAAGCCTGGGCAGGAATGGCCCCTGAGGTCATTCCTGGCCTGGGGCCCAAGGGGGCGTGATCAGTGTCGAGACCTAGAGTTCGGATCCGACTTCTTTCACCTTTGTCTCCTCCTCTGTGACCTGGCCTGGCGTCTCAGTCCTGGAGGGATCAGAAGAGGAGGCCTCAGTGGAGGAGGTGCTGGCAGTCCTCTCTCCGAGGGTGGAGGGGAGTGTGGTGTAGGGGTTGGAGGGGACCCCCTTTCAGGCTTCAGTTGAGCGGTCCCCTGGGGTGCAGTTCTTCCGGTTTGGCCAAAGCCCCAGTGTAGCCCGGTTTTCAAGGACCTAAACCACCTTTCCATTCTCTCCCCCTAGGCCTCGGAGTGATTCCCTGGGGGGCCGAGCGTTTCCACTCTGTGCCTTTAGGTAGGCTGTTCCTCTGCCTGAGGTGCTTCCCTCCTGTCACTTCTGGCCTGCTCTTCCACTTACCACTATATCACTTTTGGGCAAATTAATAAAAGCCTCTGTACTTTAGTTCCCTAGTCTATAAAATAGAACTAATAGTACAATAGGGTGGTAGAGAATTAAATGATACCTTTAAAGCACTTAGAGCAGCAGCTGGCACATGGTGGGTGCTCGGCTGTTAGCAATTACCATTTTCCCTCCATTTCCCCCATATGTAGCATTGTCCTAGCACACACGTAAGAATCAGTTTGCCGACTCTTTCCTTAGTGCTCCCATAACAACCAACTAAGTTTTATCACAGAACTTATCACATCACCCTGTAACTATTTCTTTCCTTGCCTGCTTCACTGACTAGAAAGAACTCCCTGAGGGCAAAGGCATGTCTTAGTGAACTTTGTGTTTTCTCAGCGACTCTAGCTCAAGGGCTGTTCTTCAGTAGCTGACCTCAGCAGGCGCTCAATAAGTGCTTTTTGAATAGATGGGAAAGGTGCCTCTATTCATTCCTCTTTTTAAGGATTCAGTAATTTTCCTCTCTCCCTCTCACATTCAAAGCCAGAGGACACACAGAAACATTTTTCAGACTTTCTTTATTCACCTGTAAAAAACCTCACCCACACCACAAACACCACCACCACCACCACCACCGCTACACACACACACACGCACACACGCACGCACGCACGCACAAGCAGGCAGACCTGAGATCCCTGTTCCAGTCCCAGACTCCAGGGCCTCAGCACGTATGTCCGTCCCACACCAAGCCCACATGTCCGTCCCACACCAAGACCACCCAGACCCACCATCATGGTCTGTGCCTGGGTACCCAAAGGGCAGGGACAGTGTCCCAGGCTGGAGCTAGGTCTTGTTGGGGCCCTGCAGAATCATGTGCCTTCACCAGCCTCAGAGTAGGGGCATTCACAGTAGAGTGGCCTGTTCAGGGTGGGGGGCTGGCTGTCGATACACTGGTAGCCGGGACCTAGTGGCATCTCGGCGACGGCGGAAGGCCAGGAATTCCTCCCGAAGGGCAGCACAGCGGGCCTCAGGGCCAGGAGCACTGGTAGTGTTGAGGAGGCAGCCCTCCTCTGGAGTCTTTGCATCTGCAAGACAAAGGCAGAGCAGTGGAAGGAGGAAGTCTTGAGGTTCCCTGGTACCGTCAAGTCCTCTAGGAGCAGCCAGTGCAGACCAACAGAGGGAGCCTGCGCACAGGCCTGACTGGGAACAGTCCGGGTCCTGAGGCTATGGGGGATGTGGGACAGTGAGGCCAGGAGTGCCTGCCTTTGTGGAGGGTTCACTCACCCAGCAATGGCTCAGCTTCGGGTCGGGGCCTAGAGCCTGCCAAGCCCAGGTGCAGAGTCTCCAGCAATTCCATGTCCCCAGGGAATTCGGAGTCCCATTCATAGTTCTCGTCTACAGATGTGTTCCTCCTATGGAAAGGACGAATGTGTGGTGTGGGTGGAATAGAAAAGCCTAAACCCAGGGCCGCCAAACTGGGATGGGCCATGGGTTTCCCATGAAGATCCCTGGACCTCAGCAAAGCTCATAAAATGACACAAGGTCTCCAGGGTGGCAGTGGAGCCAAGAAGGCAGAAGGTATTACAAGAAGGGTGGGGAGAAAGTCCGAGATGGTAGGCAAGACCGGGGGCCAGGGCAGAGATCTGCAGGGACCACCCTCACCTCTTGCTGACTGTCACCACATGCTCCCTTCGAGGCCACCTCTCAGGGCCACTGGCCCAGCTGCTGGTGTCCCCTGGAGCAGGGCTGAGGTAGCTGCCTCCTGCAGAGGGGGCTGTGGAGGGGGGCCGGAGGAATGAGGCACTGCCCCGCCCACTGCTCTGGCTTGTGAGGCTGCCCCGAGGGGCAGGAGGAAGAAGGCTTGGCAGAAGCCGCTCCCTCAGCGTCCAGTCGGCCAGTGCTGTGTCCAGGGGCTCTGGGGCGGCCCCAGCCCTGGCCCCAGGAAGCACTGCCCTAGGAGACACAGAAGGGGAGTCCAGGGGGAGAAGGAAAGATGACGTGGGGCAGGGCCGTGTATCCATGTAATTGGGGGGAGGAACAGGCCTGGGCTCCTGGAAAGGGGGCCAGTCCCCATCCACATTCATCTCCCGGAAGAAGGGCAGGCTCAGGTACTGGAGAAGGGGTGCTGGTCCCGGCAGAGGACTGCGCGGAGCTCTGGGAGGGGGCCCCACAGGGCTGATGTCTGCAATGCGGAGGGGTTGGGGCATCCCGCTGGGGCTACTACTGCAGCAGTCACGGGGCCCCGCTTGACGCCCGGCAGGGGTCCGAGGTGCGGCCGGCTCAGGGCCTGACTTTCCTTGAGGGGTCCCCATCACAAAGCGCCCATCTGGCCCCCGGCAAATGGGCTCCAGGGGCAAGGGCCCCCGGCTAGGTGGAGGATCCGGAGGGGGGCTGGGGGCCCCAGCAGGCTCCCCCCAGAGCAGACTCTGGCGCAGACTGGGGACTGGGGAACCCTGGAGCTTCAGCTTCGCCACGCTGTCAGGACTGCCTGAGCCAGGAGCAGAGCTGGAGAAGGACAGGAGATCAGAGTCCGTGGCAGGGGGCCAGTCCCCCTCCCAGGAACCAGCGTCAGGCCTTGAGAGGTTTGGCCCACAACCGGGCAGAGCTAGGGAGAGCAAGCTAGAAAAGGGCCCACGTGGCGGGCAGGTGAAGGGAAGGTGTGGCCAGCACTGAACCGCCCCAAGGCCGGGGCCTCTGCACTCCCATCCTCACCTCCGTCTCACTTCTGTACCCCCACCCACCTCCCCAGGATGCAGAGAAGGGAGCAGTGACCCACCATCCCCGTCTGAGCCTCCCCGACAGTGGGAAGGCAGAAGACAGGCCAGGTGGTAGAGGGCCTTACTGTGGAGCTGGCTTCCCGGGCGGAGAGAAGGTAAGGGGTGGATCTGTGTGGGCAGGAGAACCAGAGGTGACACAGGCAAAGCCAAGACTCTCTAGGGCCCCAGGCACAGACCCTCCCCCCGACACCCGGCGCCCCACGCCATCGGGCTGCGAACAGTGTAGGTCGCCAGACCCGAAGCAGAGTCGCGGGCGGGAGGAATGCACCTGGCCCGGGAGGGAGGGGCGTTCCCCCGGTGGGCGGGGCCTCGGCGGCCTACCTTGGCGGAGGCGCTTGCGGCGGCGGCGGGCGGCCCTGCGCCGGTTCGTGAGGCAGGCGGCCAGGACGCTCACGAGCACAGCCACGCCCAGGAAGCAGACCCCGCCCACCACGCCGGCCAGCACGGGCTGGGGCAGGAGGCCCTGCAGCTGCGTGCGTGAGGGGTAGACCTCCAGGCCTGGGCGAGGGGCCGCGAGAGAGGGTCGGTGTCCGAGATTTGGTGGGCTGGAGCCCCCCAGTCCCCAGGCACTGCCCCCCGCCAGGTTCTTACCGGAAGTGGAGACGTTGGCCACGTTGCTGGGATCGCTGACATAGCTCCCGGCGAGGGCCACCAGGCGAAACTCGTAGAGAGCATCCTGGGGGGCGGGGGCCCAGGAAGGGGGTCAGGGCCCAGCACAGCCCACCCCAGCCCTGTTCGGACACTGCAGTTGGGAGGTCAGGGTGAAATGGGAAGCCGGGAAGATTGTGAAATCAGGTGAGAGGCTCAGGGTCAGGGAACGGAGCTGCGGCCTAGAGGGCAGCGGGCAGGACGCTCCCACACGTACCTTGATGAGTCCTGGCACCAGCAGCTGCATTTCCGTGCCTGCCACAGTCCGGTCCAGCACCTCCCAGCCCTGGGGGCCTTGCCGACCCTCCAGCACATAGCCATCTAATCTCCTAGGGACTAATTCCGGGGGATCCCAATGCAGGAGTACCCCCCGGGGCGTTCTCACTGCCACTAGACCTCGGGGAGGTGAGAGGGGAGGCGGCAGGTCGGTCGGGGGAAGCCTGGGGGCTGCTGGTGTGGTAGGAAGCCCTGTATGGGACAGATAGGCATGATGGAGATAGGATTTCCAGCGTCCTCCCCACCCCCCCAGACTTCCACATTCCCCAATGCTCACAGCCATTCTCCCAGAGCCCTTAAAGACCAGCCTGGATCGTCTCCCACAAACCCCTCCGGACCCCAAGCTGCCCAGCACCTCTGCCCGCTCCCACCCAGGTCCTCCCATGTCCAGAATTTCCCCACCAGCCCTTCTCCATCCGTGTCTGTCCTCAGGGCAGTGGTCTCTCACCTTCAGGGGCAGACAAGACGATCTCACTGAACGGCCCGCTCCCCAGCCTGTTCTGAGCTAGGACGCTGAACTGGTACTGGGTGTGGGGCTGCAGCCCGGGCACTAGGAGGTGAGCAGCCCCAACGGGTACCACCAGGGACACCCAGTCGTGGTGGGCTCGGTCAGGCCGCTTGGCTCTGGAGGACAGGAGGAAGTGGGGGCACCTCACGAACGGGGAAGACCAGAAAGGGTTCAAGTCCTAGAGATCTGACCTCTTCCCTCCCCCTCAACCATCCAGGGTCTCAGGACCTGGATCCTGAATGCTTGAGATTCTCTGGAAACAGGGCAGGGCTGGGACAGAGGGATGGGAGAAGGGGCAGAGGGCCAGGCAGAATCAGCGTGGGGAGCAGGGGCAGGTCACTCACAGGGGGGTATACCAGACACTGAATCTCTGCAGGTAGCCACCATCAAAGCCAGGCTCCCAGGAGACATTGGCACCCTTGGGCAAAGGCACCACAGACACATTGGTGACTCCGTGGGGGCTGGTGCCTGGGAGGGGAGGGATGGAGGGAGGAATGATGGGCAGGGCCCTGGGGGAAGGTGAAGAGCTAATGGGAGTCCCAGGGCCTCTGCCATCCACCTATCGTCCCAGGGTCTCCCACCCACCATCCCTGTCTGGGCCTCCAAATATGATTCCCCGTGTCCTGTCCCACACGGCTTCCTCCAGTCCCCAGCTGGCTCTCGAGCCACTAACCCAGCACATAGACATTTGTGGAGGTGGCTACTTGGGCCACAGCGTTGCTGGCGGTGCACTCCCAGCGCCCGTGGGCCTCCTTCGTCAGTGGTCGCAGGACGAGGCTCCTGTTGCTGTCCACCTGGGCCTGGCCCTGCAGCCCCCGGCCCACCTACAGAACCACTGGTCAGCCCTGAGGACACACGCATCCACCCCTCACCAAGGGCACCACTCATCTCTGGGCAGCTCCAGTGTCCTCCCCACCCTGCCTGACAGCCCCCTCCTTCCCACAGAGGCACCAGGGGCACAGAGGGAGAGGCGGGGGATAGCGGGCACGAATACAGAAAGAGTGGGGTCGGGCCTTACCTTGGCCCAAGAGATAGTAGGAGGGGGGTCTCCTCGGGCAGAGCAGGGGATGAGTAGCTCCCGCCCTACTTCTTGGAAATACTCTTCCTTGGGCCGCTCTAGAAAACCTGGGGGAGCCTGCAAGCCAGTTCTGGCATTGGGAGGGGCCTCTCTCACACTGCCACCTACAGGTTGTTAGTTCCCCTCGCAGGGGCTCCGTGTCAAACCACACCTCGGTCTGCACCTCTCAGTGCCTCCTAGCTCTGTGCTGTTCCCCAGCAGGACTGCCGGAGGGAAACGGGGGCCTCTCTGAAGATGTACAAACCTCTGCAGACACCCTTTCACGCTCTCTTTTCCTTCCTGCCCTCCTTTCCCCCAGACAGAGGCAGCACAGTGGGTATCTTACTCTGTGGATGTGGTGTGTGCCTCAGGTCCCACCTCCCAGCACCATCTCTGCAAAAAACCGTGGGATGGGGTCTGACAGCCACTGCTGTGGCCACCGTGGGAAACTCCGACTTGGAAGCCGCTCCCTGCGCGTGACTGCCCACACCCCTCCATCAGCCTGGTGTCACCACCAGGGTCTGCACCTTCAGCCATCTGACCCACCACTGCTGGCCCACCCAGAGCCTCACCTTGAGCAGCACACGGGTCACCGGGGAGGGCCCTGCTGTACCCAGACTGTTGTAGGGGGTGCAGGAATATTCTCCCAGGACATCCTCATTCCCCAGGGCAATGATCAGTGAGCCATCTGGGCCCTGGGACCAGCCGGGGAACTGGAAGGAAGAGGACAAGACAGCTAGAGAAACAGACTTGGCAAAGGAATGGATTTGGGGTGGGAGATACGGAGAAGGGCAACGCAGGGAGGGGCTGGATCCGAGAAACCCACATCCATGTAGAGGACTCTAGGCCCGGCGGCTCTCTCAATGCCAGCCCTGCTTTCCTTTCAGGCATAGAGGAGCCACTACCGAGGGGTGTGAAGGCCAGGGCTGCACAGCTCCAGGGGCCACTCACTGGCAGCACAGGGTGGACAGTGCCCCCAGGGTTGAGCCGTGTGGGGCTCCCCGCCTGTGACCCGGCCTGGCTGTCTTCCCAGCACTCCATGATGAAATCCAGCATCTCCCACCCCAAATCCATTCCTTTTCCTGGCTTCCTATGTCTAGGTTACAGGCCCCACGGTCTTGCCAACAGTTGACTCCTCCCTGTTCCTCGGTCCCCACCTAAATCCCTATCAGTTCTGTCTTCCCCGGGGGGCCTTTTGTCCAGGTGGGAGGCCATAACTCAGCCAGGCCAGCTTGGGTCCTAAGTCAGGCCTCACGGCCTCTCACCTGGGCCACTCCAGCAGCCTCTGAAGCCCTCTTCCCGTCAGCCTCTCCCCTCCATTCCATCTGACGAGCTCAGCTCCCGCTCCCGCTCTGACACTATCACACCATTGCTCAAACAGCTTCACTGGCTTCACTGCCTGGAGACTTTTTTTTTTTTTTTTTTTACTATTCAACAAAAATGTATTGAGTCCTACTATTGCAGAAGCCCTGGGGACACTAGGATGAAAAGATGCAATACTAGCTCCCAAGGAATTTATAGTCTTTACAGACAAAAGATCCCAATCACACTGGAATAAAGGCACCAGTAACATGACAGCCACCGTTCTTCACTTTGGCCCCAACCTCTCTTTCCAGCTTTCTCTGCACCATGCATGTCCCCACGGACACTGTGACTCCCACCAACCTGGACAGTTCATTATGCTGTAAACTATACTGTTTTCTGCCTCTGGGTCTGGTTTCTGCATGGAATGTTCTATTCACCCTTCAAGGCCCTTCTAAGTCCCTAAGTCCCTAAGCTGCTGTCACTTAAGTCCCAGAAGTTGTTGCCAATCTATCTTCAACCAGTCCTGGGAGGACCTTATTCCACCCCTGGCCTTCCAGAAGAGTATCTGTGTTGCTGTCCTACCCCATCTAGGCTGTGCCCTCCTTAAGGATGGGTGTCTCTGTCCTATACCCCGAAACACCCCGCACAGCACCTAGTAAGAAGTGTATGTGCCCCAGGCACTGAACTAAATCAAACTGCACTAACTCCACTTGTCCTGACTAGAATGACACCAAGCTAACTAAGACCTTCCTTCCCCCTCCCCAAGTCTGCACCTTGTCCAGCTGTAGAGCCTGCCCATCCTTGGTCCAGCTGACAAAGAGCAGTGGAGGGTTGGCACGGACTGGGCACCGGATCACCCCCCGCATGCCGATAGGCAGGGGTGTCTCAGGAGGCATCGTGGTCACCTGGGCTGGGTCTGGGAGAAAGCAGGGGCGGGCTGTGGGGCAGGATGGCCTGGCCCAGACGAGGGAACCAGGCTGGGGAGGCAGCTGGGGTCAGGCTTACAGAGCACAGTGAGGTAGGCAGAGGCCGAGGGTGGGTGCAGGAGGCCGTTGCTGGGCACACAGGTGTAGCGGCCAGCATCGTCAGGCTGGGCGGCCTGGAGCCGCAGGCTCCCATCCACCAGGATCCGCACCCGGGCCTGCAGGTGGCTGCGATACACCGTGTGTGGGGAGAGGCACAGGCCTTGCTTAGCCAACAGGCTCCCCAAAGCCTGCCCCCCAGTGCCCACCCTGCCCCACCCCCCAGAGCCCCACCTAACATGGAAGACATTGGCACTGCCCCAGAACCAGCTGTAGGTGAGGTTTGTTGGGTAGGCCTCTGCCTGGCAGGCCAAAGACACATCCTGGGAGGCATTGACCGTGCTGTTCCTGGGGGGCACCACGATGAGCGGGGGGCCTGTGGGAGAGCACGGAGGACAGGGGCCTCAGCCCACAGCCTTCCCAGCACCCCGAGGTCACTGCTGCCATCATGCCCTCTGCCCTCAGGGACAGCACAGGCTCTCCCAGGGCCTTGGGGAACTGAAACAGGCCCTAACAAAGCTTCCTCCTGTCCCCCAGACCAGCTCCCCCTCCCAGATTCTCCCCATTCCATCAGGGACAACCCCATTGACCCAGTGTCCCCTGCCTGGAAGTGTGTGTGTGTGTGTGTGTGTGTGTTGGGGAGACGGAATCACTTTTAACTTTCTGCTCATTCACCCTTTCTGTCCATCTGTCACATCTTAAATGACTGTCCTCCTCCCTGATCCAGGTACCCAGTACCTTATCCAAGGTACTGCACCGACTTCCCTGACTCTAGTCTCCCCCATCTCTGTACTCTGATGGCCACTTGGGCAGGAATGTCCCACCCTGGCCACAGAACAGGAACCCACCACAGCTCCTGGCTCCTGCCACACTGAGCTCAAACCTCTTGGCCCAACCCATCCCTGCCTGGCCAAGGGTCCTTCCATATGTCAACCCTTACACGCTCTTCCCAGCAGGAGCAGCAGCTCGCCATGCCCCTGCCAGGCTCACTCCCATCCCCAGGCCTTTGCTCCTGAGCCCCCAGTCTGGGACACGCTTCCCTCAGTCTGGCCAAGCCACACAGTCCCTGCAAACCCGCCTGTAAAGCCTGCAGGTCCCCTGCTCCCTCCCCTCTGGGCTCCTACTGCGCCAGCAGCCAGTCAGGAATAAGACGAATGGTACAACCTGGCACGTGATCCTATAGGCACATGAGGCGCGCTGGCTGCAACACCTCATTTAATTTTCATGAGAGCCTCTTGGGGTGGGAATTACTGTCTCCACGTCACAGATGAAGGCTCAGAGGCAGAGGGACTGTGAGGTGACTTGTCCAAGGTCAGCAGGGAAGACAAGATTCATATACAGGCCTTCAGGACACCAGAGACTCGCCTTAACCACCACCTGGCACCGCCCTGCTGCCCAGAGAAAAGAGGCTCTCTGAAGGCAGTCCAGGCCTTCTGTTTCTCCTGCTTTCCTTCCAAAGGGATGGACGTGACCAGGAATTGCTAAGAGCTGATCACTGAGTGCAGCCGAACCTAATTAAACTCTGCACCAGTCCCCACAGGTGTATACGAACGCCCTTATGTACAGGTGAGGAAACTGGGGGTTGGGGGGCTGTGCAGCTCATCCCTAACACCAGCAGCCAAGTCCTTTCCACCCACTGCTGGGCACTAATATCTATTTCACTGATCCTTTTAAAATTAAGATGCAGGTTTACAACAACAGCCTGTGTTGGGAGCTCTCTCTCTCCACCGCCCAGGGCTCGGGAACAAGCCCCGCCCACTCCTGCTGTGTGCGCCCCAGCCACAGGCCACAGCCCCCTCACATCGGTGTCCCGGTTCCCGGGCCTCCCCGCAGAGAGCACCTAGCACCAGCAGCTGGGTGGCGTGGGTGGCGCTGCCCTCAGTGCTGGAGGCTTGGCAGGTGTAGACCCCGGAGCTTCCTCGCACCGCTCGCCGGATCCACAGCGTCCCGTTCCGCACCTAGGGGAGGAGTCAGTGAGGGACTCAGACCCTGCACTTCCGAGGCTGGCCAGCAGAGGGAGGCAGCGCCCCAGGCTCAGGAAGCCCACGAAAAGCCCCGCTCAGGGCCACCTCTCAGCCTGGCCTTCGCATCCCCGTCCTCCAGCCCCGCTCTCAGGCCTCCACATGCCCCTCACTCTCTATCTGGTCCATCCTGCCCAGCCCCAGGACTCACTTGCACCTGACCCTGGCCCCGGCCAAGGTCCTGTCCTCGGAGCTTCCAAGTCACATGAGGCTGTGGGCTGCCACGGGCCACACAACGCAGGGTCACGGGCTCCAGTTCCTGAACTTCCAGCACCTGGGGAGGTGTCTGCAGGAACTGAGGGGGTGCTGCAGAGAGAGAGGCATCAGTGGCTGCCAGAGGGGCTGGCAGGCCAAAGAGCACAGATCGGTAGACAGATCGGGGCTGCAGCCCTCAGCCCAGCAGCCCATCCGGCTACATAGGCATCCCCAGCCCAGGGTCACCCTGCCTCCTGCACCCAGAGCCAAGACTGCACCAGTCCCTCCCCACACTGGCCTGCAGAGTAGGCGACCAGGGCTGACCACAGGCTGGGAGCTCAGAGCTGGGGGAGGGCTAGTGGCCTCTGGAGTCAGGAGGCCTGGGTTTTAGATGCTGCTTTGCCCCTAATTCATGGCATGACCCAGTGTCCTCATCTGTGAAATGGGAATTATTATGACCTCCTTCCTTCTCAGGGTTCAGAGAGAATTCATGAGGTACTAGATCAAAAGGTGTTTTGCAAAAACAAAATGCTATATATACATGAGCTATGTTTCACTCAGGGCCCAACAGCCTCCCACCATCTGGGTCAGGGATGCAGGAGCAGGCAAGAGAAAGGAAGAAGTTCCTAACACAGAGCCTAGGAGGCCAATTAGATTTAGATTTCAAGAAAGAACAGAGCAGGAGTGGGGGTGGGAGGGGTAAAATGCAAACAGTGAGTGATGGACCAAGGGTGTCAGCAAGGGTGGGCCATCGAACGGCCCCCTTCTCCCTCCCCACAGCCACAGGTCCCCATCATGCTGTGTCCCTCCCTTCACCACCTGCTCCCAGCTTCATACAATTGACTGTGAGGTGCACCCAGGAGCCATTAGCAGAATCGTCTTCGGGGCTGTGCTGGTCCAGGAAGAGCACTCGGCACTCGTACCAGCCCTGGTCTTCCGCTCGGAGCCCCTCGATCTGGAGAGATGCCCCCTTCTGCAGCCGGACTCGCCCTGGGAGAGGAACCCTGAATCAAGGGTGCTGAAGGGACCCCTGGCCACAGCAGTTCTTCTCAGAGGTCAAGAAGACGCTCATTCTCTCCCAGCTACCTGACAGAGTGAGGTCCAAAGAGGCACAGATGGGGTTGGGGTCACTAAGGGCAGATCCCTCTGTCCAGCCCTCTGATTGCTCCTGCCTCCCGCAGCTGGGACTAGTTCAGACAAAAGGAAGCCCAGAGCAGCAGCAGGGGGACAAGATGCCTCCCTGAGCCACACCCCACTTCCACACCCTGCTGTTGCGGGGGTGCTGTTTGTGTAGGGACAGAGTACTCCTCTGCCAGAGGACTGTCCCTGGAAACCTCAGCAGTGTCTGGGGCCTGAGCAGGGACCCAGAACTCCCCTCCCAAAGCTCCTAATCCCTCAGGGCTATTATCAACAGCCTAAGAGCTTTAGCGTGGCGAGAGCCCAGCCCGGGCAGGCAGCAAGGTCAGCAGCCTCCACACCATCTCCTGTGGCCCAGGGCACCCAGGCCCGGCTGCCTGACCACAGCAGGTTCCACAAAAACACCAGCCACAGCACCGCACTCCGCCACCAGGCTCAGACTGAGGGTGCCCCCAAATCCCTCGACACCCAACCCCCACGAAGCCATGCACCCCAGGCAGTTCTGAGGGGCCCCAGCAGAGCAGCCTAGAGAGGAAGGCACTTGGGAGTCCGAGACCTAGAGTCCAGCTCTGCTGTGCACTCCTCCAGGCAAGTCACTTAACATCTCCCTCATCTACAGTTTTCTTAGCTGTAAAATGAGAGAGAAGAAAAAGCATGTGGCTGGCGCAGAGGGGCCGGGGAAGGTAGGGAAGATGGGCAGCAGGGTGCCTGGCATCAGCAGGTGCTCAGAGGGCCAAACAAATGAATGAGCTCAGGATTGGACATCAGAAGGCTGCATGTGATCTTGGCCCTGTCCCTGCCTGATAATATCACCTCCCTTTTCTCCCCCTGCATCAGTGAATAGTAGCACAATGCATGCACCTAGTCATCCTACCAGAAGCCTGGTGTCATCCTAGATTCCTCTCTCCTTTACCTCCTATGTCAACCTGTTCAGGAAACCTTTGAAATTCCACCCCCTAAATATTTTTTCCTTTTCTACATCTGCACCTTAGCTTAGTCCTGTAACAGCCCTCACCCGAGTCACTCCCACTGCCCACTAAGAATTCTCCCTGCTTCCAGCCTACCTCCCTCTGCATTTACCAGCTGCCCACCCCACCTTGACTTTTGACATGGACAAATGACATTTTCTAAGCCCTTGGGGTTATGCAGGACAACGGCAGCTGTAAAGATCCCTTAGCATGGTGCCCACTCCAACCATCCAGACTGTGCCCCTCGTTAGCTCTTCCTAATTCTGGAGCTGTTCGTGCACTCACGTCTTCAGTCTGCTCCCCTTCCACCTTTAGGATGACCTCCCTGAAATATAACCTAAGCATACAGTGCCCAGTGCTGCAGGGAACAAGAGGAGGACGGTCAAGCTGAGGCCGGCTTTGCGATCTAGCCAAGCGACTCTTTTCCTTCCAGTGAGGTCCAGGGGTGTGGAATCTCCAGGACGGGTGGACCTGCTTAAGGGCTAGGTGTTTAAATCCCCACCTAGAAGATAAGCCCAGGCCCTGCAGGTAAATATTTAACATAATCACACCCCTCCACCCACCACCGGATTCCTCAGTAACCCTATCTGCCTGGCCCCGGCGAGCTGGCCCACCCAGACTGCAGCCTCTCCTAAGTCCCGTATGATGACAGTAGCTTTTCATTATGGTGACCTTCAAGCTCCACAAAAGGAGGAGGAGGACAGGGAGACTGAGGGTTGGCTATGGACTATGTAATATTAGGCACTGTCACCATATTGAATCCTCCCCCAAATTCCATTATAGAGGAAGGAACTGACGAATTAAACTTCTTTCCAAAATCACATGGCTAGTAAGCAACAAAGCCAGGCCTTCTTTCTCCAGGTGCTATGACTTCCCATTGCATGCTGCTGTTTGGATCAAGAGATGTTCAAGGCACTCAGCCCTGAGCACATTCAGGGTGCTGTCCCCTCGAGGGAGGCTGGTGACCAATGGGTGACAGTTCCAAATGACTGTTGATCAGAACATCCAATGAAGCACACGGTAGATCCTAACTTTTCTGTAAGATATGGCCTGCTAGACCTGTACTACACAGCAGAACAGGAAGATAGCCAGGGGCAGGCAGTACTGAGTCCTCCTGAGCACTGAGCCCACCTCCTGGAGGCCCTCTCTCTGCCTGCTGGGCCACAGCCTGATGGACTTCAGACTTCTCTGTGTGCAGGGGTGTATAAAGGAAGCAGGAGACACACACTCTGCTCTCTCAAGCTCTCGGAAGACAGGGAACCCACACTCACATACGTGTACAAGTTCACATACACACGGTTCAAGAAATGATGCTAACTGTGCCCAGATATTCCAACAGATTATGAAGCAAGAGGAATACAGAAGACTTCCAGGAAGCCATGAGTATACAGAGGGTTTTGAAGGATAAAGACAGTAAGGGGAGACGACTAGAGGGAACAGGGGCGTTCGAAGTGAAGGAGAGAACTGATCTCTATCAAACAGCTCAGGACAGAGAGAAAACTCACGTCCCAAGAGCCAAACCAAAAGCCGGTCCCCATGGATTAGAAGAGTTGGTCTAAGATTCACCCCAGGAAAGCTGGGGTAAAGCTCAGCCTCCTTTCGTCTGGGTCCCGGTTCCATTCCACGCAGGCACTCTGCAGGCAGTATACGTACAGGGGCTGACTTAATCCTAGGATTTGGTCCTAGCTTAGTTTGTACTGCTTTTTACTACTTTTGCACTATAAATCCAGTGTATATCTAAATCTAGTCTATAAATCCAGTCTCCTATGCTAGGCTCCTTCTAGATGCGAGTCCTCGGAGACTGGAAGCTTCCCTCTGGTCATCCCTAAAGCTGCCGACAGTCTCTCTCATGGTCCCTCCCACATCCTAGGCCACCGGGCTCACTCACAGGCCCAGGCCATCTCCCCTTCGCTTGCCCAGAGGGTTTATGACAGGACAGCATTGTCTTTAGCAACATCCATCTCCTGTTGCCTAGCAACTGCAGTTCAGAGTCCCTACACAAAGGCTGAGAGGCCCCTTCCACACTGGGAGTCAGGAAAAGGGTTAATGGGTGCAGGGACCTCCCCCCAGGACCCTGACTCCCCAGACTAGCCCTGGGCAGACCAGGCTCTAGACAGGCGGGGGGGTGAGGTGGGGGGTGGGGGGGTCGGCTGTGTACAAAGGGAGGGCTAGGAAGAAAGCCCCAGGGTGACTGCTCAGCCCTTTGAGCTCAAAGGAGCAACACGGAGGCAGAAGGAAAACCCACAGGTGGCCAAGTGGCTGGCCGTCCAGAGGCTTGTCTGCCTGAGGACCTCAAGGCAGGACAGCCAGCAGAGGGAAGGGGTTCTGCCTGTGCCTGGGGGAAGCTCAGGAAAAGTCCTCTCTGCTCCTCCACCTCGCCTGCCCTGCCCTTGGTGGACAGCAACCTTCCCGCACCTGCCCAGCCTCAGCCCCGCAGCCCAAACCCTCCCCCAGAGGGCAGCAGGTGGTGGCAGGGAGGAGGCTCACGGGCACAGCCCATTTTTCCTCCACTTGTCCTGGTTGGGGGCCGCCTTCATCAATTCTCAACAGACCTGTGTAGACACAGGAGCTCCCTCCAGGCTGTGTGCCAACAACTGTCCCCGGTTTGAAAATAAACTCTCCCCTCAGGCAGCACCTGCCTGAGCCCCTCCCGCTTCGCTCAGCCTGCCTGCCCGAGAGCCCAGCCAATCCCAGGGCTTCTCCCAGGATTCAAACTAAAGAGGGAGAAGATGGGGCCCACTCTCTTCATCACGGTCTTCCTGGGTGGCCTTTCCCGGCTCTCCCTCTGAAGAGGAGGCACCAAGACTGCCAGCCGGCAGCTCTGGACCCCGCCTGGGGACCTCCTGTGCACTGCCCTCGGAGACTGGCACTAAACCGCTCAGATTAGGGCTCCATCTGCGATTAGGAGGAAGCTGAGCCTGCCAGGGAGCCAGCTGGGTTGCAGAAGCTCCCCAGGGAGGCCTCCACACTGTTTTAAGGCCCTACGGGGGCCATCTGAAGCAAGAGCCTCGCACAACCCCATCCATTCGCTGATCAGCGAACACGGCCCTCAGCAGCCCACCCTCTCTGGGCACACTCTTCTGTACTCAGAATCAGGCTGAGCCCCCACGGGAGAGGCACACAGGTCACAGACCCTCCCTCCCCTCCCTGCGGCCCCATCAGCCCACTCCCTAGAAGCCTAGAACCCCCGAACTAGCATTTAAGGCAGTGGGGGGAGCAGAGGGCAGAGGCATGAACAGAAAGGATGGAGACGTAGGGAAAGACCAGGACGGGGTCGGGGAGGCTTCACCTGAGGCCTAGAAAGAGCAGTTAGAGAATTGGGATGGATTCTTGGGATAGGGCTGCAGGGTCTCCTCCAGAGCAGACCTCCAGGGGTTCTAAAGAGCACAGCTCTACCGTGCGTGTATGAGTGAATCCTTCCCTGAATTAACGCTGCTTGGGAGCAGAGCCACGCTTATTAAGCAGGGGTGAGGCCATGGAGCTGGAGATGAGGATGGCAGCGACAGAGCAGTTAGGAAGAGGCCTTGTCCCTACCCGACCCAGCCCCCCTATGTTGGTGCACCCCCCAAGCTCCCACCTGAGGATAAGTCTTACCTGCGAAACCAGGGTCGACTCGGGGAGTGTAGAGGCCAAACTGGATGAAGATGGGGAGCAGGAATCCAAAGCGCAGCCACTCGATGACGTGCAGGGGGGGCCTGCCAGCCGGAGGCAGCAGGTCACAGCCCAGCACCACACTCTCCCCAGCCCGGCCCACCACCGACAGGGCCTCAGGCTTCCCTCGACCTGCACAGAGGGTACAGGAGGGCATAGCACGTTCCTGAGTCGGGGCTGGAGGGAGGTTCCCTCAGTCCCTCTGTGAAGTGTCTGGGAATCCTCACTTCTCCAGAACCAGCCCTCTTCCTGCCCTTCCCTCACATGCTTACAGGAACCCTCCTGGGGAGTGCCCCCCACCCCAAGGCTATCTCCCCAAGGGAGTCCAGCTCACCGTCAGCCCCCCGGCTGATGATCAGGCTGAGGATGGCCAGACTGAGGCACCAAACCATAGCCCAGCTGCCCGCTCGCCCGGCCCCTCCTGTCCACAGGGGCCCAGACGGAGGGGCCCGGGATGTGCGGAGGCTGGCAAGCCCCGCCAATCCTTCTAATCAGGTGACAGTCTCAGCTCTCACTCTTGTGGACAGTTAGGGCTTGGCTCACGTAACGCCTGACGAAGCCGTTGTGGAGCACCACCAGACCTAAATGTAAAATGCAGGTAACATGCAGAGGTGGCCAGTACTGGATACCGGAAGGAACCCCACAGTTAGAGAAAAGCCAGCAGGAGCCAGGCGGAGAGCACAGAGACCAGAGACCTTGATGTCCTGCAGAATTAGGGCCGGGGTGGGGGCACCGGCAGGACAAGAGTGTGCCGGGGAGGGCGGGGGCACAGGTGAGGACATGGGGGGTTGGCAGAGCAGCTAAAAGATCTTAGGGAAAGGAAGGCGTTCTGGGGAAACCTGGGTTACTAAGGTTCTCAGAAAGCTGGGCCAGGACGGCACAGGGATTCCTGGCCACTCGGAAAGAGACTGGTCAGGGAAGCCCAGGGATGAAGAGCCCCTTCCCCCGGCCTCCTCTCCCTTCTCTTTCCTCAGTCCTGATGCTAACTACAAGGCAGCAGATAGCAAGGTGGGACCAGCATTATCACCTCCACCCCACCGCGACAAGTAAGGGCCTTAGGATCTCAGAGAGCCCAGCTCAGGGACACTTGATTGCCACAGTCAAGGGCAATCCCTGGAAAAGAACCCCAGAAAGTGAGCCCAAAGACACCCACACACAATTCCTTGCCCCAATTCCCCAACCTCTGTGAAGCCTGTACCTCTTTCTCCACTCAGCCTCTCAACACTGCCTTAGCAGGGGTGAGTCAGGCACTTGGGATGGGGGGAGCTGCCTCCCCCACCTGCTGGCATGGGAGGGCCCAGGCAGCATCCTCCAGGCCTGGGCAGGCCCCGGGGCGGGCAGCGGGCACCACTGCCTTCTCCTGATGCTGCCAGGCAGGCCTCCCTCTGCCAGACGCGGGGACCCAAGTGCCGCACCCCAGCTCCTCCCACTCTCTCCCCTCCGGTACCCTTGGGCCCCAGGGTTTGCCAGACTCTCCCCTCCCCAACCCTAGGGGCATGGTCCACAGCCAAAACAGCCTGCTGTCCCTCGGGTATACGAAGGGACAGCCCCAGCCCCAGAGCACCTAGAGGTAGTCGCAGGGGACTAGGGTGGGGGGTGGGGGTGCCGCCTTGGGTAGGCAAATCCAAGTGGCCTCTGCCCAGGGGCCCCCACCCCCACCCCACTCTGGCCTCAAGGTTGGGACCTAGCTGTAAAATGTCCCCCATGTCTCGGCCTGATCCCACCTCTTCTTAAAGGCCGAGTATGTCTAACTCCCGACAGCGCCCCAGCAGACACCCGCCTTGCTTCCCACTGCCCCAGCCAGCTGTCGCATGCTTCACTGACAGATCTTTTACCAAGTGGCTAGGAAGCCCCAGTTCCTGGCTAGGAAAACTCCTGGCTCAGCTTTCTGAGAACCTTAGTGTCCCGGGTTTCCCCCAGGGTTCCTCTGCTTTTCCTAAGATCTTCCAACTGCTCTGTGGAGCCCGCCCCACCCAGCACATGCTCCTCCCGTGCTCCCACTCCAGTCATCCCCCCACTTCTCCCAGGCCTCCCCAACTCCCCTCTTCCCCATCTGGTCTCCCACTGCACCAGGTCCTTTGCACTTCAAGGAACTCCCTTCTGTCTCCTTCAGAACCCCACACCCCCTCACTTCTCCCATCCTCTCCCGCCTGGAATTTCCCTCCCCAGAATCCTCCTGCCTCGGCCCACGATGCACTTCTAATACCTCACCTGCAGTTCCCTTCTGCCTCGCCCGCGCTGGACCCCTGGAAGTGCTCCTTGCTTTTGGGACCCAACAAGAACCACTCCCACCCTCCACAGACTCCCCCCAGAACTCCAGTTCTCCGGGAACACCCACCTCCCCCCGAGAATCCCACTTTACTCCCCAGAACTCCCCTAGCTCTACTCCCCAAGCAATTCCACTTCTCTCCACAAGTCCCCCGCTTCCTCCTGTCCCCCGAACTCCCGCATGGCCCGCCACCCCCGCCAGCACCCCCATTCCGTTGCCCCCGGAGCGCCCCCGCCCTCACCTGCTCCGCTCCGCCTGGCTCAGCTCTCCCGGCTACACAATAGGGGGCGGACCCGCCTCCCCGCCTCGGATGCCCCGAGCGCCTCGCGTCGCCCTGGAGACCGCCGGTCCCCCCCCTCCTGCGGCGGCCAATCGGAGCACGCCGAGGCGAGGCGAGGCGGGCGCGACCCCCGAGCGGCCTGGGAGATGTAGTTTCGGGAGTACAGGACTCGGGGCACGTGGGCTCAGGCCGCCCCCTGGTGGAGCTCAGGACAGCCAAGCGCAAAGAGGCAGGTGGGCCACTTCGCGCCTCCAGCTCGGGGGACTGGCGTCCAGGGGCGTGCCCCAGGGGTCGCAGGAGCTGCCCTCACCGGCTCCTTGCACGGCCTCCTTCGTGCGTAAGCTGCCGTCGACTCTCTCCTGCAGCCTGACGGGCTGAAAGCCGCAGAGGCGGCAGCGAGGGCTGAAATCCGAGCCTGGGGGCAGGAGCACCCGGCGGGGAGCAGCTCCGCGCCTCCTCCCGGGGGATCCACCCAGCTCTGGGGCTCCTCGGATCTCCTCCCCTATTCCCAGCCCCACCTCCACCCGTTTCTTCTCCGGCAGGACTGGAAATACCTGTCTGCGCTGGCGAGTTCCCAAATCCTGCCCAGGCGCCTCCCACAGTCCAGCCTGAGGTTGCCAAGTCAGCGCCCGCTGCAGCTCCCAGCGCCAGCCACCTAGGGATGCAGGCCCAGAGGGGAGGGAGGGGGCATCCTGACCTGAGAAAGAAAGGGGAGGAGTGAAATAAATGACCATTTATCGAACCCCTGCGGGGAGCCAGACCCTGAACCACATGCTCTATAACTCTTCCTGTAACTGCACAAAAGCCCTGGGACTAGGTGCAGCTCTGCGTGACTAATGAGAGAGCAGAGGCTCAACCGAGATGAACTGACAGATCCTGCCCCAGACTTCCCATCTTGGGCCCAGACCTCACCCAGACTTCCCCAAACCCACTTCTTTGGAGTCCTCAGACAAAAAGACACCTGCATGTCCTCAGCTCGGGGCCACCTTCAGACTGCAGGGGCTGACACCTACCCCTCCAGGCTTGGGCATTGCCCTGTCCTGGTCGTGTTCCCATTCAGGAAGCATCCCCCTGTAACCAGCACACTGAGGTCACCCTAGTCTGAACCCCTACAACTCAAACTGAGTGCATCAGGCATTGAGTCATGGCCTCATACCCTCACTGTCTCAGGAGAGACCCTGCAGGGCGGGTCTGACCGCTGCCCACACCGGTATCCTGGCCATGTCCTCCCACCAGTCGGTCAGCCAGCCCCATCTGAACACATCGTGGGCCAGGAGGTTCATCGCCCCACGTAGTAACCCGTTCCATCTTTGGACACTCTGACTGCTGGAAAGTTCTTCCAGGTATAACCATCTGGGTGCTTTCAGCCACAGCCTGAGATGGAATCGAGGAGGAGGAAGTGGAGGCGGAGGTCAGGCAGGAGCAGTGGCTGGTCTCTCCCGCCATCCCTCCAGCAAATTTTCCCAAAGGGGCGGCTTTTGGCGTTGCTTTACAACCTAGCACACTAACCTAACATTGACAAGGCTATAATGAAGACGAGTTAGTGGACAGAGCATGCAAACAAGGCAGAATGCCCAGAAAAGAGGGCCAAAGAACAAAGCCTGCTTTACACCTTGACTCCTCACCAACCAGCACGAAAGATCTCCCTCCCCCACTTTAGACTTGCTATAGACTTGCTACGCCTCTGGTCCAAAGGTTTCATTTCTGCTGTCTCCAGGGTTTTCTTGAAGATAAGCTGATCTCATTTGGCATTAAATAACTTTTCATGACCTGGGAATTTAAAGTGGTTTTTAGTTTTTAAAAGTTTACGATATGGTCTTTTTTTTTTTTCTAGAAGCTTATTTTGTGCGTGTTATTGTCACTGTGCTCTGATTCAGAGGTAACTTGTTGGCTTTCTGGTAAGAAAAGGAACCTGGCCTTCTCACTTGTTTCCTCACCAAACCAAAAGTGAAAGTTGAGAAATAATAATCCCTGAAGCTCGAAACCAAAGATTTTCCTTTGGGTTGTCCTCCATCCACAATCATTACTCTTTGGGAAAGTTTAAGAACCAACTAGGATTCTGCCTAGCCTAACTATCAGCCAGCCCACCTCTTTTCAACTTGCTGACAAGCAGGCCAGAAAGTGGTGTCACCTCCAGGGACTTTGTGGACTACATGCCCATGAGCAGTGGTCCTACCATCTGATCAGACAAGAAGCCCAGTGTCATCGATTGCCACTTATACCTTGGCATGCCTGTCCTCTGTCCCAGGGAGACGAGAGCCCTGGGAGGGTGTGGAGATTGCCTTGTGCATCTTCAGATTCCCCCACAGCCCTTAGCCTCTCAGAGGGGCCCCGCTGACCTTCCGTCTGGACAGAATGTCCTCTCCCTTCCCTGGACTTCCAGGGCACTGTCCCTGACTCCTCCCTCCACACCCTCACTCTCACCCACAGCCCTTGTCACACCTCGTTGTAATTGTATCTTTACACACCCTGCAGAGCCCCTTGAGGGCAGACAGTGTCTTTCCTGCCTCTGCAGTGCTAACCCATTGCCTGAATCTTATAGATGCTTAAAATTACGCCCCCTCCCTGCCCCAGTTCGCTTTCACCTATTTGAAAGGAGGAGCAGACTTTGCAAACTGCAGGGTGCTATGGGATGATTATTATCCTGGCTTCCTGCAGAGGAAGAGACCTGGGCCTCTTGGAGCTTATTAGCCATCTCCTTGAGGGTCTCAGCCTTTCTCTTCCAGGTGCCCAGGCTGTTGGGTACCTCAGCCTTTCTCCACTCAGACCCTGGTTATGAGAAGAGGGACTTTGCCGGATGGCGAGAAGAGTCCTGGGCCATTCATGAGAGCACAGGGACCATTCATTCCTTTATTTAGTTTCTTTGCACCTGACTCTGAAATACTTGAGGAACCAGCTGCCCTGTGTGCAAGATGGGTTCCAGTGGGCCTCTTCCAGTCAGTCTCCAGAAAGATGTTAAACAAGCCAGAGGAACTGGGGGCTGCAGGCTTAGTTCCAGAACTGTAGGTCTTTTTGAAGGTGGCACTGCCTGAGCTGGACGGTGCAGAGAACCACCCTCAGGCCAGGGACTGCCTTCCAGCAGGACAAGGGTTCAGGCGCTCAGGGAGTGGAGTGCATCCACTGCCCCTTTGGGAACTGGTTTTCTGACCTCACCACCTTGTCCCCAAGCCTCAGGGGTCTTCATCCCCTGCACAAGAACCTGGGCAGGAGGCCCCTGCTTCCCTCCTGGCTCTGCTTCCTTTCCAGTCCAGGCAGCCCTGGCATTGGCATCTGGGCATCCCATGCTGCTCAGAGTCCTGCTGGGTGTCTGAGCACCTGGCCCACGGCCTGTTTGCCCAGAAACAGTGCCCTTGGGCTCCAGGATTCCCCAGTACCTCCCACTGCCCTAACCAGCCTACAGACTCCTTGCTGTGGAAGACACTCTGGAAGCCAGCATCCTTCTCCTCACTGAGAGGAGATGCGAGATCCAGAGAAGTATCAGGCACGCCTTCTCCCAGCCCCCAGACCCCCCCTTCCAACCTCCCCAGGGCTCCCAGCCCGCCCGGCCCTGTGGGGCCCAAGGCGCTACCTTGGCCACACCTCTGTAGGAGCTCCGGGCAGCAGCACCCATGCCACCTGTCCTTCAAAGACTGCACTCCTTGTGGAAACGGCCTGGGCCTCAAGGGCTGTGTGTGAACAGTGTCCCAGGCCAGAGCGAGTGGCAGAGCCGAGCCCAGATCTCCTGAGATCTCACTCGGTGCTCTCCCTACCACACCCCACACCATCTCCTCAGTTCACTCACTGCCCTCCTGTGTCCTGTCCCTTGGTGTCCGGCCGGCCTCCTCCCCCAACCCTGCGGACATGGCAGCCCCATTAAGTAACATCCACAAGATCTGATTCGGGGAGGATGACTAAGACTTGGGCAGCGGCCCACCAGGCCCTAAGGAGGGCAGGGGGAAGGGTGGCATGATTCAGGCTGGGCATGAGGCTAAGGAAAGAATAAGATAAAACTTAAGGGCCTTTGGCAGGGCAGGGCAGGGAGGGGACTGTGCGCAGGGGGTGGGCAGTAACCCAGACGGAGAGTCCGGAGCGCAGGTCTGAGGTGTGGAGATCCATACGGAAGGGGTGGAAGGGACAGTGACACCGACCACAGACGCCACAAGTCCAGACCTCAGCTACTGATCCAGCCAAGCTGGCAGCCCTGTGGGGTGGGCACCAGAGGCTGGCATCGGGGGATAAAAGGGCAGCAGCCTGAGCCCCAGCATAGGACAGCACCGGGGTGCTTCCTGCCTCCCGGGCAGCCTCTAGACTGGGGTGGGTGGCAGTGGCTAAGTAACTCATTGCCGGGGTGAAATAGGGCAGTGAGGGCAGAAGAGTCTTCACTGAACCAATACCTCTCCCCGCAGGACTCAGCACCTGAAACCCTCCCAGTTAGGAATTGGCTCATGTTCAAAGGAATCTCGCGTTTTTCTTAGTTTCAGAGCAAATGTTATGTGTGTCGGTGGGGAACGGGGTAGGTGGCGGGTAATAACACACCCACTCCTACTGGGAATGGATCCTTTAGACTCACTTTCCTTCCCAAAGGCAGGCTGGGGAAGCATGTGGGCTCAGACATGGGCCCCAGGGTGGAAGGAAAAGAAGGCACCCAGGTTTTACCCGTATCACCCCGAGAGAGACCAACACAGCCCCTCCAGAAGGACAGTCACCTAATTTGACTTTATTACTGGGCAGTCTTCCCTGGGAGAGGGGGCCCCGCCCCTCAGTCCCCTGGGGGAGAAGAGGAAGGACCCCTCTGGAGGCTGGAAAGGAGCAGTGCTCAGGGCAGGCTCCCCAGGCCCAGTCAGGCCAGCCTGGGGCCGGGCTTGCCCCTCTTTGTCAGTCTCATTCTGCTTCTCTTGAGTTCCCTCATCTGTGGCATTTTGCATCTTTTCTGGGCTCGGATGAGCCAGAGCCCCGCAGCCAGAATCCCCAAGAGCAAGAGGAGGAGCAGTGCCTTGGCCAGGACGCAGAAGGAGGCCTTCTCCGCAGGATAGCCAGGGCCTGGGACGGAAGGCAGGGAGAGAGGGGCTCACCAGAGGGACAGGCGAGGTCCAGAGTAGGGGGCAGACACCGCCCCACACCCCACAGAGGAGGTCTCGGGTTCACAGGCACCTGGCGCTCCCCTGCAAGTGCCGCCTGAAATGTACATTCTATTCACAGAAGCCCAGGAACTGAGATCTGGAGAGCAAACTCAGGCTGAACAGGAGAACAGAAGAAACCTTCGGAAGTTGTGAACACTAGGAAAGGGGGGCCCCTATCCAATCCAGGAGTCAAAGCTTCAGAGGAAGGGGTTAGGTTCTAGATCCCATGTGTTCCCTTGGGGAGCACTGAGGGAGGGAGGTGGCAGCCCCGAGGCCCTGCAGTAGCTCAGGGACTGTGTCTGGGGTCCTGGTACCTGCACAGAAGAGCCCCGCACGGATGAGCCGGGAACTGACACTGCCAAGGGGGTTGCTGGCCTTGCAGGCATAGGAGAGGGCGCTGTCCCCGGGCCTCCAGGATGCGCTGAGGACGGGGCCTTCGTGGGCTGTGTCTTCACTGTGCTCCCAGGATATCCAGCTGTAGGTCACGTCCAGGCCTGCCCTCTCCACAGAGCATGTCAGGGACACATTACAGGCACTGACCCCGGAGATCTCAAAGTTCACAGTGACGTGAGGCTCCGACAGCCGGCCTGGATGGGAAAGGAACACAAGGACCCTCTCAGTCGCCGGGGGTTGGGCTTGCATTCCTAAGCTCCTGAACGGGGGTACAGGGGCTGCCCTCTGAGAGTCCCTTCACCTAACCAACAAATAGGCAAAAACTAACAAAACCCAGCCACAATAACAGCTGTGGCCCAAGGTCCCCAGGGCAGCTGCTAAGGTAGGCAGAGATGCCTTTCACATCCCCTCTCCCCCTTTATGCCTGACCTCCTCTATCACCTTTGCACCCCTCTTCCTCCAAACCTTATTCTGCCTCCTTGATTCCAGAAAATATCATCAACCCCCCTTCGGGGGACACTTGTACTTCCATCCATGTCTCTGCAAGTTTCAAGGCAGAATATCAAACATGTCACAGACAGGAAGATGAGACTTGTGTTCAGGTAGAGAGGAGAAACTGGTTAGTGGCCTCAAAGGAGGCCTCACACAGGAGGATAAAGGCTCAAGACTGGAGGCAGCATCCATCCTAGGATGCAAAATCTCTCTGGGAGAGAAAGGACCCCTTGAAGTCTGTACATGAAGCCCCTGCCCCCTCTCACCACGTCGGGCACGTGCACGGGAAGGGCCTGTGGGCGGGGGGCCTCGCTGCTCCAGCTCTCCCCACCCGAGAGTCCCGCTCAGACACTGGGAGTGGGCACGCTGGAGGCAGTCTGCCTTCCGGTCCCAGCCCCTCAAACCAGAACCCCGAGTCCTGAGACCCCTACTCCTTTGCATGGAACGCTCAGGAGTGCCAGAAAAGGCGGCGTTAGCATTTGCAGCCTAAACTCACGGTAGACGAGGAGGTTGTATTGCTGCATGATGGACATCTGGGATGTCCTCAGGTTGACTTGAGCTTGGTACAGGCCCGAGTCCTCCCAGCTCAGATTGCTGATGCACAAGGAGTAGCCAGGCTCCAGGAAGCTCACACGGCCCTGGTAGCGAGGGTTGGTCACCATGACGGTAGCTGGACCTGCCTCTTTCCCTGGCACCACAGTGGCAAGCCTCAGGTGGGAGGACCAGACGATGTTCTCAACCTCTTCGTCAGACGGTATTTCCAGGGGGAGGCTGATGGACTCCTGAAGGACCGCAACCACTTTCACGGGGTCCACCCTGTCTCCGGAATCCCCTCTGGCTGCAGATAAAAGGAGAAGAGACGGGAACAGCTCAGCTGGTGTCTCTGGGCTGCTGAGCCTGGCGGTGGGGCTGGGGTCTCAGTCTCAGTGGGGCAACTCCTATGGCCCCACACTCAGTCTCGTGCCCTGGCTGCCTCTCCGGCCCCAGCTTTGTGCTGCCCCTGACTTGAGCACCTGCCAGGGGCTGGCTTCCATCTGTGTTCTCCCCATCCAAATTTCACCTTCTCCACTTGCCATTGTGGGACGGCTCCCCCTTCCAAAGCCCCAGTCCTCCTCATCTCTCAGTCCTGCGCAGAAGCCACACCCTATTCCTCCAGAATAGGGAGGAATAGGCCACACTGATCTCCAGAAGAGCTGAAGCATTCCACCCTAAAGGACATGGCTTGCTAGCGGGGGTCCAGCAGAACAGGGCAGGGAGGGAGCCCCGGCTGCCGCCAGCTGCAGTCTCTCTCACCTTCCCGGAGCAGCAGGAGGAGGAGCAGCCACAGAAAGGTGCCCATGTCTGCAGCCGCGTGCCCCAGGGGGTTGGCGTGGTCAGCCCCCGAGGCTGTGCAGAAGACAGGGTGCCCGGAGGCTGCTGGAGACAGAGTGGCTGACGGACAGTCCAGAGGAGAGGGAAATGGTTATTTCCCCATCTAGCAGCCCTCTGACTTCCTTCAGCCTCAGTTCGCCCCTCCCTGCCTGTCTTGGGAAGAGTTCCCCCTGCGCCTGATTGTTCACCCTCTGACTCATGATTCCTGCCCCTCACACTAGGCTCAGGTCTCACTTCCTAAATGAAGCCCTCCTGGACTCTCCACCCTCTGTATTTGCAAACTTTCCCAGACGATACCACCTGTCCCCAGTTTCCTATCCAGCCCTGTCATCTGGCTATCAGCAAATGCTTCCTTGGCAGTTTCTATGTCACTGTGAAAATGTGATCTTACACACACCTTTATCTCCCCAAACAGACTCCATCCTTTGGGACATCTCTGTATGTCCCACTGTTACTGGTCCCCATGCTGGACAGAGGCAGCATCCAATTGATATTTTTGGAATGGATAAATGAATGAAGTCTTTATTGCAAGCTAGTTATGTTCTCACTTAAGAGACTATTCAGAGAAAGACACATTTTGACCCTCTGTAAAAGAGCAATTTGGATCAAAGAGTTGGCCTAGGTTGTTAATATTATGGAAAGACTTTAAATTGTTTTGTGAGAAGATGATATGGATCAAAGCTTTAGGAAACCTGATGGTCAGAGTTATCCAGGACTCAGTGGGTGGCCTGGGGAGGTAGTTTCTGTCCCTGGGATTCAAGCTAAGACTGGACAATCCTGGATATTCTACATTTCTGGCATCAGCTGGGTACTCAGGAAAATCTTCAGGTTCCTTCTAATACTCAATTCCATGAGTCTGTGCTGCAGTCAGGATGCAGGGTGATGTCCTCAGACCAATGGCACAATGGGGCTGATCTATTCCATTCTGTCCTGTGCCGATATTTCATACCTTTAGGATACAAATTCAGCACTTGATCAGATATTTATTGAGCAGCTTTTATAGCCTAGACACCTAAGTGCTGGGGGATTAGCAGTGAACAAGGATTTTAGATCATGACATCATGCAGCTCAGGGGCCAACACCAGCCATGGACAAATTAACTAAAGTTTGATGAGTTTCACCAAAGGACAAATCAGGGGAGCCCATAACAAGGGGATTTAGCAAAGTTGAGTCAGGAGGGTGAGGAAAAAGCTTCCAAGGGGAAATGATATTTTAGTTGAGACTTCAAGAATGAGTAGGACTGCTAAGTGAAGAAGAGAACTAAGTGGCTGGTTCTGAAATTTCAGTGTACAAGCATCAAACCTCAGAGACTGGGATTTCTTAAAAAGAAAATCAGTTCTCGGTCTGATTATGGACACTTTTTAAACAACCCCCACCCTCCTTTTTTTTCGGTAAATCTAAAGCAAGGTGGGGAGGGAAGGAAAACAAGATCACGTGCATAATGTTCAGAGTTTAAAGGTGAGTCTGTATCAGGTTCTCTGAAAAGCGGATGCTGGAGGTAGGAGGGAAAGAGGTCCAATGCCGAGTAGGGGAGGAGGAAATGTCTGTCCAAGAGAAAAGGAGAAGCAGAATTAAGCATGAGAGCCTCGGACCGTGGTGCCAAGAACCGTCTGTGCCCACAGGGCAGGAAGCTCCGGAGCAAAGACCCAGCCCTCTCCCTGTGCACAGCCGTGGGCTGGGCCTGCCCCGGAAGCACGTGGATCCTGAGGGGTGGTCCGTTCACTGCACCCCTTGCAGCTGCAAGGAGATCCACAGACACCTTCATGGCTGATCACAGTGAATATGCTGGTCAGCCAAAAGGTGACTGTTCAGATTGATTAAACCTGTCTCCATAAATAAGCATAAACGATACATGGTGCTTTCTGAGCAGAGGAACATCACTCCCACCACACCCTAAGCCCTCCCAGTCCAACGTGGAGAAAGCACTTCTCAGAACATGATTTTTGAGGAGCACTGAAAAATCTCGTTTTCCTTCTGGTCCACGGATCGTGATCCAGTGGCAGCTCCGTTTCTGTCTCTCGCTGCCCCTCTGCCCCTGCCCTGTGGCCTAGTCTTCCCCAGCCCCGGATGAGAACTCTGGTCTCCGCGTCTGGTCTCAGCTCAGAGTGGAGAGCCTCCTGCCCTATATCACAGGTAAGATGCCAAACGTAAATTAGAATCAAGCAGCTGCCCTGTCCCCTGGCGTGGGCCCGTCTCCGGCTGGAAGCCCAGGGCTGGGGAGTAGGAAGGTCCCTCCCACCCACGCTCAGCTTCCCTCACTCGCCTCCCCGACTCCCGTCCCCGACCAGGAGGGTGGCAGGGAGGGAAGGTGGTGAACTTGCCCTTACCTGGCAGGGTGGTTTTGCTCCCTGTGGGCCAGACAGATGGTTAAGATGGGCTCCTCTCTTGAGGAGCAGTTCTGGGGGTCTCCTTGAGTTCCATTTCTCCTACCCTTGAGCCAGGGTGGATGCATGTGGTCTAGATGGTCCCTTGAAAGTCCTTCCTCAGCTCCTGCACATCTAGCCAGATACCTCATCTCCTCCTCTCTCCCCTGCAACTGTCCCCCGGAAGGGCACCCAGGTCAGCCACACAGGCTGCATCTCATGGGTGGCCTTTGGTCGCCCACTCTCCACATTCCTGGCCCTGACAGATTTCAAGATCTAAGCGTATCCCCACACCCCTGCCTGCGTCATGAGAGTCGGATCTCAGTCCACAGCTGGTTTTAACTATCCCAGGCCTGACTTAGGCTGTCCTCGCAGACCCTCACCTGCAGGGCACACATTTCAAAGCCTGCAAGTCCTTGCCTTGAAGTCCCCCTCACCTGGCCCGTGGTCAGAGATAACACTGTCTATCCTTTGGGGAGAAGTGATGGGGACTCACAATAAAATAAAACAAAATAAAAATAAATAAAAAGTTATTTCCAACCCCCTGTCTCAACTCTTTTCCACCCCGGATGAAGGGAATCCAAGGACATGGCACAGGCTCTCCTGCCCTGGGGCAAATCCCGCAAGGGGGCATCTCCCTCACTCTGCCTTTGATCTCCTGACGCCCGTCCCACGGAGGGCTCCGTGTGGCCATGGCAGGGAGGGTGCCAGCTAACAGCTAACATCTTGCTTGCGGCCGTCATTTGGGGTGTCCTCATCTCAGCCTCTGACCCAGCTGATCTCTGCTCTGCCACGGTGAACGCTTCCCTAATCGCGCCTCCCACCCGGACGTTGGCACCTCTGCTTTCCACTTCAGGGCTTTCTCTGAAGCAGCAGACAGACCCTCAGCCCAGGTGCAGCGCAGCCAGAGGCGGGCGGGTGCATGGACCCAGAGGCAACGCCAGCCGGTAGAGCACAGAGCTGGTGGGTCAGGGTCCCAGTGCCCCTGCCCTTCCGGGGGACAACTCAGAGGCTGGTTTCTTCACAATTCTCCAGGCGCCCCCAGCAGGAACCAGCCATTCACAGACCCTTTACTGGGCTTTTCTCACTTCCCGGTCTCACTTTCCTCATTCTGTCAGGTTGGCTTGTGTGTCACCTCCCGGAAAGTCTTCCTCCGCCCAGGTTCTTGTCAAAGGCTCTTCTTTGGAAGGAACCTAGATTAAGATACTATTGTAGATGATAAAGTAGTTGAGCCAGTAAAATCTAGACCCGCTCCTTCTCTTCTGCCTCGGGCTTCAGGGGCAAAGAAGTGAATGAGAAATGAGCCTCCCAGCCCAATTCTGATAGGACAGCCTTGGGAAAGAGGGGCGGGGGAAGGCTGGTCTTGCTCCGATGGACAGGAGGGCAGGATAACACAGGGACAACCCTTTGATCTGACTTTTTCCCAGCTTCCCTTTGGGTCTGGAAAGATGGGGACCCACCCAGCAGAGCCGTGGCCCCAGAGGAGCCATCGGCAGACACTTTCCAAGGGAGTCAGCTTCCTCCCAAACAAAGCAAGTTGAGACCTGTCTGCATCCTCTATTCTGTTCTACTGTTCTATCTTTGTGGTTCGCCTTCTGCTTTTCTTTTTATTTTTTAAGTGCCAGGGTTAAAAGAGTGCTTATTCAGTTGAACCATGAAGGTGGCTGGAGAGAACTGAAACCATCTGCAAACCGCTGGAGTGCACCCAAAGGAGCCACTGTGGAACAGGAGACAGAGGAGCTTCCTTGCAGAGGGTCCAACTCGGGCAGGCCCCCAAGGTGGGCGAGAGCAGAGCCCACATGGAAGCACAGACAGAATCCCGATCAGGTGGGGCAGAGAGAGGAGGAGGGGGGCTGAGAGGGGACTGCCTGGGGGGGCTGCTGTTACAGACCCTGGGGCCTTACAGACCTGCTCAGGAGTTATTAAGTCATATTCTACCTTTGACAGGCAGAGAAATATGGGCTGGGAGTGAAGGCGGAACAGAGGGTGGAGAGAAAGTTTTATTGCTGTTGCTTTATTTTTTTAAGATGGGAAAGATGTGAACGTATTTAAATGCTGAAGGGAAAAGGAAGTAAGGAGTGTGATGGAAGATGTGAGAAAGAAAGATGATGTTCTGTGGAGCATGTGTCCTCCACTCCCCCACCCAGAAGAGGGGAGGGAGCTGAGATTCAGAGCCTGGAAGAACCGGCCTTAGACTGCAAGATGGCCCTTTTCATAGGAAGAAAAGATGGGCAGAGACCCAGGAAGATTTGTAAGTGGCAAGAAGCTAAGGGGAGCCCAGTCTGGTGGTTTCCATTTTCTCTATAAAGTAGAAGTGGTATTTGCTGAAACAGAAGGTTTGAGTGCATGAGTCAAAGGCAGATATCTCAGGACAATGGACAAAGCTTGAAACAGATGAAGTGACTCTGCATCCAGGTTTCTTGGGATAGTCCAGTTTGAGCCTGTTATCCTTGCCTACTTATTGATAGGGCCCTTTTCATTCTTAGGAAGTGTCCTGGCTTGTAGGGTGAATTACGTGGTTACCCCAGCACAGGAGCAGAGTCCGATGAAAGGAACCATGGTAAGATAGCTAAGCTTCGAGAGCTCAAGACCACCCTTTGTTTTTCTGGTCCACAAATTGCCCTGAAGATCTGGGGGCAGGCAGTGGGTAAGGGGCAGGGAATATGGAAGTGCATCTGGAACAGGCTCCTCGGGTTCCTTCACCTGCAGGATGGGATACTCACAATGCCTGCTTTGTAGGGCTCGTGTGGGTGGGAAAGGAGAAGATGCTTGCAAAGTGCTGGGCTCAGAGCTTGGCACCTGGTGGGGGCTCCACGCATGTGAGCTGTTGGTACTGAAGACTGGTTAAGCATAAAGATCATGGGCTTTGGCATTATGAAGACCTGGGACCGCCTTGTGATTGGCCAGCGTCTGTGGCGACTGAAGAAAACATGCAGGAAGTCTCTGATGTAAGACACACGACAAGGTTTATTCAAGAATATTGGCTGGCAGCAACAATCAGCCCCTGGTCTGTGGAGACAGTAGGCATTGCTGCCAGACATTCAGCCCGGCTTGTTTTCTGTGTCCCCTGTCCCCTCAGATCAGCCTGTTCCGTTTGCAGAGACTAACCAGGCAGAGCCCCCTCAATGCACTGCCTACCAACTCATTCCTTGTCTCCCAGAAACCAGATCCCAGAGCGGTTCCTACAAATACAGCCCCTTCCCTCTTCTTCTCTCGAGTATGACTCTCTACCCTTCTTTCCTAAATGCAACTCACCTGGTGGCGTGTCCTCTGCTTCCTTCATGCTTATGGTTCTCAAAATGCAACATTTTTGCTATCTGCATCAGAGTCACCCAGAGGGCTGGTTACAACGCTTGGCCCCACTCCAGACCCACTGACTCAGGATGGGGACCATGGGGAGCGGGGCCTGCAAATGCACCTGCTTATTATCAGGGTCCCCAGGGGATTCCATGGTGCACTAAGTCTGAGAATGCCACACTCTGTCTGCTCCTCTGTTTTGCTGAGACAGAGAGGAAGTTTCTCTGGGCTATGCCTTTGTCTCCAATCACAAAAGCTGTCTTTCCCCTGAGCGGAGCCCTGAGACTGCTGCCTTCCTGGGCCGGGTGTCCGAGAATCCGAGAGGCTCTCCTGACACTGTTAATGTGTCCTCCTCAGAGGCCCCTGGGAATTCGGAAGGACTGTCTCCTGGGCTGCCTGCTTCCACCTGACACGCCCACTTCCATTCTTGGACCTACACGGGTGCTGAAGCAGGACTTGTCTGAAAATATCAAGCCATTGCCAAAAGAAGAAAAGTTTAGAATCCACTGATCTTGTCCAACCTCTTATTTTACAAATTAAAACTACAAAAAACAGGAACAAAAACCAGAGGTCGGTGGTGGAGGCACTTTTTCAAGGCCACACAGGCTCATGGCAAAGCGGAGGCCCAAACCCAGGTCTCCTGGCATCTTGCCAGCAGGACTTAACTTGGTCAAACTAATTTGCAGTAACAGAACTATAGCTGGCGATGTCCAAGCACCACTAATTTGTGTTATTATTCATTTGTTATTGCTAATTTGTATCTGAGGCTGGAAAAAGAGTCTCAAAAATTGCTTAAAAAGAGCCTGCAGGAAACAGAGGGGAGTGACCTGAGGAAAGCCAGCAGGCCGCCCAGGCAGGTCTGCGCAAGGGGTGTTTTCCTTAGCGAGGTGGATGCCATACTGGGGGGGCTCTAGCTCTCCAGCTCACTAATGTCCCCGCATTGATCAGAATCTGGGATGCTGCCTCATTTTATCAGAGCTGTCATCAACTGACATATTAAAGAAGCCATTCATCCTACAAATAATTTATGAAGTTCCAATAAGTGCCAGGCACTTTTGTGGATGGGGGCTGCAGTGGTGCATGGGAAAGCACGGGGTTTACACTACAGTTAGGGTGGGTGTTGGGGATAAGCAATACACAACAAACAAGCAGATACACAACATGACATCAAGGAATAAGTACCGCGAGGAAACACAAAGCAGATGAGGGAATAAAGAGGGACAGGGGCAGGAAGTCTACTTTGTTGGGGGCGTTCTGGTGAAATACGCCAGTCGCTGGGCATTGCCCTGACACCCGCCCGTCCACAGCCAGTGCCAGCAGTTCTCAGAAGGCAGATGGGGGAGCACGTCTTCAAGGCAAGGAGACGATCTGTGATTCGACAGTTTGGTGACAGCCTATCGTGTTCCTCTCTCTACCTGGAGTCTCCCGCCAGGCTGCCCGGGTTGTGCCTTTTGGCTGGCAGAGTCCCCAGGCAGAGCCTCAATGGCACGGTCAGGGTTATCTGGGACTCTCCTTGCAGTGAGTCCTCACCACTCCATCTCATTTGTCTAACAAGGTAAGGTCACTTGTCTCTTTGGGGATAACTTGCAAATCTCATCTCCAATTCACTAGGCATTGACTTAGTACGTTGGGATGCAGAAGGCAATCTCATTTTCCCCTTCTCCAGGGCTACCTACTCCCCCTGCCACTATACACACACACACATTAAATACTTTTCTTGGTAAAGGCTGCAGCTCTTCTGTCATCAGACACAAAATGCTCTCACCAGGGAAGACTCCCTCCCTCTCCCCTGTCAAGTTCCCAGAGAGCTTATCACTTATAAAGGTTTCATGAGACCCCATCGTATCACTCTGTTCTCTGGGTCAAATCTGTTTCCTAGGAGAGAGAGGGGCTGCCTGGAGTGCTGTCCTCAGGGCAGTGACAGTGGCTTGGAGTTTAGGCCATCGGATTGTGGGACAGGATCTCCTGGAAGAGAGAAGCTTCCATTCTCTGACGGGCAGCCTGGTGACAGAACAGCAGACCTGGAGACATTTTCTTCCAATCTATGAATAGCTAAGGAGTGGGGAATGCCTCAGGGATCCCCCCCAGTCTACTAGAAGAGGAAATGGAGGGCCAGAAGGAGAAGTGGAGGATCTAGAAGCAGCCACCCCCACTGCTTGGTGTGTAGGGGAAGATGCGGTGGACAGGAGCGTCTTCCTAGGATGGACAGGCCTGGTACTGGGGATGGACCCTCAGCTTGGCTGTGAATCACTGCCCTGGGAGAGGGGAGGGGAGCAACGGGTACAGCTCCTAACTCATTACCTTTCAAAGCCTGCCCCGAGAGTGTTACCTAAGGGCCATGTACTCTAGTCCTTCCTCTAGAACAGTGGCTTCTGAACTATAGAAAATATCCACACAGCCCTTTCACCAAAGGAGATATTACAAGAAACCCAGTATGCGAAACAGATTAAAATGGGCTGTTCTAGTGGAAGCCCCTCTCAGTTTAAACCCCAAGGCAACTCCTTGGGGCCCTAAGGGTGCTATGGAGTTTCTCTGCTGGAGGGTGGGGGGTGAGGGGGTTGCAGACGGCAAAGAAATGAGACACCCTGAGAGGGTGGGCTTCTAGGACTTTCACCCCCATTTGTAACAAAATGGCTGGAATTTCTCCTCTTTACATATTGAGCTTTTGAAAAGATTGCCTGTGGGAAAAAACTTTCCATAAATAAAAGTCCCCCACTCTACTCAAAACCCTACAAAATAGTGTTTATTACCCATTATGTAGCCTTAAACACACAAAAGAATGCCACATGCTCCTAGAAGTAATTGCGGCTTGCTCCAGCAGAGGTCCTCAAAGTTAGGATGGGGAGAGTTCGCGCCCATCGAGTATCATTAACCCCCGATAAGCCGGATCATCAGAAAACTGAAATCCAAGCCATGTCCTTTACCGACCATGTGAACTTGCCCCACTGAAGTGTTTTGCTGCAAGGCCCAGAGCCTGTGGAAGGGTGCCAGAAAGTAGGAACAGTCGTGGGGCTTTGAAACGTGCAGCTTAAGATACTGCTCTCTATCACCACAGTGTCCTCTGCAGAAAAAAGTTCCTCCCAGTGGTGGCAGGAGCTGGGCCGGCCACCTGAGCAGCCCTGCGACTGCAGGGCAGACCTCGTTGCTGCCGCCGCGTAGAGAGCCCCCTCTGCAGCCCTTCGCAGCCAGGACAGAGCTCTCTCTCACGCAATTTGCACACTGACCTTGCTCCTGGCCCCAGCTCATTTTCTACCCTGCTTTCTTCTAATCTCATGACCTAACCAATGGTCCCACATCACATAAATTTTGTGGACCCCATGTAAGAGTTCAGCCAAGGGTGCAATTAGAACACAGTCCACACAAAACCACCCTCACTTCTGATGCCAATTGCAAGTTCCAGGGGTTCTCCAAACCCCCCTCACTTTCAATAATTTGCTAGAAGGACTTGCAGAAAATACTGAAAGCATCTATGCTCACAGCTGTGCTTTGTTATAGGGAAAGAATACGGATTAAAATCAGCATAGGGAAGAAGTTCCCTAGGAACTTCCAGGAAAAGTACCAAACATGTCGTCTCCCTGAGGAATCCTGGGACAGTGTGATGCTCCTGGTGTCAATGTGACAGCACAGGAAAGCTTCCCCACGCCTTAGTGTCCAGCGTTTGCTAGGGCTTGATGACCTGCGGCCCACACGGCCGATGTCTAGTGTCTGTCCTTTCCAAAGGGCGGGCTGATCCCTTCAGTCTCTAGCCCTTCTGGAGGCAGAAACGATACTGCACGGCCCAAAGACTTCATCACACATCAGTTGTTAGACTGTGGTGGCCAACATCCCCATGCAAGCAGACACTCCACTCAGATGACATTCCAACAGTCTAAGATCACCTCTCAGAGCCAAAAGCCAAGGCCAAACCTCTCTTTGGGGGCAATTAATTCCTTACTACACAACATGCTAATGCACTTTTCAAACAAGGTGGAGAGAAGGAGAGAAGGGATAAGCCAACCAATCAAAGCGAATTGTGAGCAGTCCCCAGACGGCTGGCCCTCACTGGCAGCAGCACCCCTGGGGGGGAAATCAAGGAAGAGGGGCTCCAGCGGGGACACTGTGCCTGCAGCCTCTGAGCCCCTCTGGGAGCTGTTTGTGTGGCTCATGGTACCCTGGGTTACAGGGGGTGGGCAGGAGTCATGCTCGGCCCTGGGTGAGCAGAATAGACACATTTCTCGGTGCCCTCTGAGACCAAGGAAGGCCTGGGGACACTGAGGCACATGTGCCCAGAAGATGGGGATCCTGGCAGCTTTGAGAACTGTTTGGAAAGGACTCTGAGTCAAAGTCAGAGCTGGCACCCAGGGGCCAGAGCCCCAGGGCCTCATACGTGAGTTTCCAGGCAGCGCCCTGGCTGACCAGCTGCCGCTTCTCCTCTGGCCCTCCGAGGGGTTCTGGGCGAGATGAGGCCTGCGGTTCCCACAGCCACCTGTCTGTGAGGCCACAGAGCCCCCTCTGCAGAGAGGCCCAGGCCAGCAACAAGGGCAGAAGGAAAGCAGCCGGCTCCGAGGAGAGGCACCCGCAGACCAGGGGAGGAATGGGGGCCCAGGCTGGGGTGGTGGGGCTGCCTGAAGGTCCCCTGAGCCCCCTGCACACAGGACTCCAGGCCCAGACTCCCTAACCATGTCCCTGGGTCACCAGGGGTGGGGGCAGCAGGGCTGCTTCAGGGCTCTGCCCAGCCTCCCCAGGGCATCTCCCTGGCTGCCTGGCTCCAGACGTGCCTCATGGTGGGGGCAGAGCATTAGGGTGGCTTCGCGGGCATCTCAGGGCCTGGTGGGTCGGCCCAGCATCCAGCGCAGCCGGAGGACAGCCGACCTCTAGAAGTCATCTCTCCAAGCCCCCAAGCTGGTGACTCACCTTAGACTTGAACCATGGTAGTCCCTGAGGTTAGTGTGCCCACGTGCAGGACATAGGTCACCTGTGCTGTGCAGCTGTACCAGCCACTGCTTGCTGCTGTGGCTGTCCCCAGAGTCAGAGGAAGATTGTCCTCAGAGGACTGCAGGTAACTTCTGTCTTTGTGAAACCTCACGTGGGACAGGACCGCGTTCCCCCTCCCCTGGCATCGCATGGTCAGGGCATCTCCTTCAAACACCAGGTGCAGCCGGGCTTGGAGGGTCAGCAAGGCCGTGGGACACAGGGCCGGGGTCCCGTGGGGCTGCAGCTGCCGTGGGTCCACTTCCTCCTCGGTCCCCACCTAAGGCCTCCCCCTGGGGATGGAGGCTCCCGCAGAGCGGCCACCGTGCCCCACCCCCCAGGCCAGGCCACCGGGCCTCTGCGCCCTGCCCCGCCCTCCCCCCTTCCCTCCCTCTCCCCTGCCTTCCCCCTTTCCTTCTCTTTCCCTCCCCCTGACCCTCCCATGGACTGGGTTCTCCTCATCCTCACATGTGTGTGTCCAGCTGGACTCAGTCTAACCACTTAGCTGTCTGATTCTTTCTGAGGAGACTCCTGTTTTTCACACTCCACATCCTGCCCTGGTCCAGGCTGACCCAAAGCCCCCGCCTTGGTGACAGCCCGGGTCCAGACGCCCTGCGAGTCCCAGGATGGCAAAACCAGCTGGTTCCTGCCTCCCGC
This sequence comes from Manis pentadactyla, assembly GCF_030020395.1. Taxonomy (NCBI): domain Eukaryota; kingdom Metazoa; phylum Chordata; class Mammalia; order Pholidota; family Manidae; genus Manis; species Manis pentadactyla. Next base: position 7,682,448 of record NC_080037.1, on the reverse strand, counting down.
CTCAGAGGCTCTCCCAGGCCCAGATGCCATCAAGGCCTCCCGCCAGTCACTGTCCCCAAAGGGGTGGCTGCTGCCGAGGAGGGAGAATCTGTAAGACTTCATAAACACATATACATACATGTTGTTTATAACAGCAAAAGAGTGAAACAACTAAAATGTTTATTAATATGGGACTGGCTACATAGGTTATGGTGCAGCCATAGAATGAAATATAATGGAGCCATGAGAAAGAAAGAAGAAGGTCCCTAAATACCTAGACGGAAGGAGCCCCAAATGAGGTGTCAGTGCAAGTGACCCGAAGCACTGGGTAGAAATGCACAGCGTAGCTCCATTCGTGTATGTAAAGAATCCCTTTTGCTTACCAGGGTCTTTAGCAGATACTTATCTAAAGGTGTCAGTCTGTCCCAGCCATGTGCTGAAGGGGAAGCCAAGCCCCCCAGAACCCAGCATGGTAGACGTCAGCAGCGGTAATCAGGGAGAGCCCCCAAGAGAGGGTGAACCTCAGAGGCAGAGAGAACCTCAGGTCTATGTGGCCCAGAAGTCCCTCCCCTCCAGGAGATCCTGTTCCAGGCCCAATTCCATGGTTCTGAATTTCCTTACTATCAAAGGAGGCAGTATTTTCTTGCAAAAATGTACACTGAGCAGTAACTGGCTCTCTCCTCTTGCAGGAAGAGGGGTTTCTTCCACTCCAGACCATCTTTTCCCCAAACTGACCCCAGAAAAGATTTTATTTGATGAGGTAAAAAATACAGATTGCTCTTGGTTCTGAGGGATAGGGGACTCCAGGTGCTTATTGGTCAGATAGTCACTACAGGAGACTTGGATGCAATTAAACGTGTCTGGTCTATGCTGTCGGCATTATTTCCTTTTAACTTCTATTTGGTTGCGTTCAGTTTTCTGAGTTTGTGGCTTTCTTGGCACGGCTACGAGTAGAAAATCTTGCAAAACTGGTGAGGGCAGGGGGAAGTTCAGACCAGGAGGAGAGGGCTACCGGAGTGGTACAGTTTGAGCCGTTGCAGAGGAGCCCCTCTCGGTCACAGCTCTCTGGGATCCACACCGGTCTCCTTAGATGAACGTCCACGGATTTCTTTTCAGCAGTCACTTCTTCCCCAAGTTCTTCTTCTGATATGCAAATACTGCCAGGACGATAAGAGGAAACCACAACATAGCTACTTAGAAATTTTTCTATTAGGTTTGTAAATGTTCAGGAAACATGTAAATCTCTTGGCTAGGCAGGCTTAGATAAAGCCATGAGCTCATTCTGGTAAATGTGCAAGCTTAAGCATTTAAAGCAAAGGGCCTTAAATCAATCTCAGCTTCAAAGAGCAGGAGTTAAGAGTCAACGGATGGTAGCCAAAAAATACTTTCTTGACTGGAAGAGACCCTCATGGAATGCTTTACCATGAATGACCTAGAGAAAACAACTAAGACCACCTTTTTCTCCTTCAGTTCAACTCAAGAAAGAGTTATTTAATTCCACTAGATGTAAGGCTCTGTGCTAGGTGGAAATGGGGACATGAAATTGCATGCAAGCGTCCTCACACCCAGGCAGTCTGGGCATGCAGGACAAAACACATATGGAGGAGCAAAGCGAAGGGTCCGAGAACCAGGAGACTGGCCTAAATGAAAGGCGAGAGCCCACCCAATTTGGAGGGCTCACTGGCTTAGAGAAGGGTTTGCAGACAGCTTTATGTAAATAGATTGTATATGGAGGAACTGGCATCAATGAGGCACAGAGATGGGAAACCACAGGATATTTTACGCAACATCCGATGGCCAGGTCTGGTGGAGCTAGGGGAGAGATGGGGCACGTCAGGGTGGGAAGGAAACTGGGACCCTCTGAGCAAGACCACGGTAAAGGAAGTGGAGGGCTGAGCAGCAGCATGAGTCCCCTATGCATTCCCATTTCTCCCTCTGCTGAGAGCTCATCCCTAACCACCCGCTGGAATGGTGATTCCCAGGCACACTTCCAGGATGGGCTGTGGGGCATAGACGTCTTCGCGCCGTGAGCTGAGTCCTCGGTCTGCTTGGCCCCAAAGACTCACCCTCTCGCCCAGTTCTGCGTTCCTCCTTCGCCACTCTCCCACCTCCTCCCATCTGTCACGTCCCTTACGCCTCCGCCAGCAGCGCATCCTCTTGTCCCGCCACCTCATGGCTGCCTCTGTTCTCCTGAAAGTGACTAGTGACAGAAAAGCACCCAAGCACATTGCCCCCGTGCCCGCCGCCTCCCCCTCTGGGCTTAGATCCTGAGGATCAGGAGCTGATCTGAGAGTCAGGCCTGCTAAAGATGCTTGTTCTCACTCTCCAAGTCTCCTGGCGTCCCCCCTTCACTCTCTGTGGCTGCGTCGCCTGGCCACACCTGATCTCTCTCTTTTCCTGGTCAGAGGGCACAATCAGGGATCACAGGGGGGCACGCCGGAGGACTGGGAGAGGGCGTCACAGGGGGCACACTGCTTAGCCCCTGTTATGGGCTGGACTATGTCCCCCCCACCCCGCCATGCCTACTCATAGGTTGAAGTCTTAACCCCCAGGACCTCAGAATTGGACTGTATTTGGAGACAGGGTCTATAAAGAGGCAGTGGAATGAAAATGCGGTCTTAGGGTGGGCCCTACCCCCTACCCTGACCCAGTGCCGTCGGTGGTGTCCTCACAAGAAGAGGAGATGAGCCACACACACGGGGGGGAGGCCCTGTGAGGGCACAGCGAGGCGGCGGCCACCTCCACGCCGGGCAGGGAGGCCTCAGGAGGCACCAAACTTCATCCCGGACTTCTAGGCCCGGAATCGTGAGCGTCGCTGCCCACTGGCCAGGCCCTGTCCGTGGGATCTGCTAGGGCAGCGGGAGCTGACTGAGGCATCCACCAAGCTGACGGTGGGCTCAAGAGGAGCGGAGGCTCCTGGCCCCAACCGAGGACGTGGAGGGCAGCAAGCACGCTCAGGGGACAGCACGTAAGCCCTCCCAGGAGGCGGGCAGAGAGCAGCGTGCCCAGGCCAGGGTGCCGAGGTCAGCCGCTGCTCCATGTCCTCCCGTCCCCCTGGCACTGCCAGCTCGGACCGCGCTGTTCCCCCATCCCTGCGCTGGCCAGGCGGGTGCATTTGGGTCTCCTTTCAGGAGAACCTGCCGCAGGGAGCCCGGTGGGCCGACAGCGTCCGGCTGGGGCGCCTCTGGCTGTGCCAGGGGTTCACGCTGAGGCCACGCCCCACGGCGGCTCCCCGCCAGCCCCTGAGCACAGCCGGGCGTTGGTGCCCCGCCAGCCTGGCTCGGCTTTCTCAGCGGCACCGCGGCCCGAGGTGTCACACCTGCGTGGCGGCCTGACGGCCCCCCTCTCGCACCCCTGCTCTTCCCCGGGTGCGTCACAGGCGGGGGCGTCCCCAGGGCTCCCTCACGTGTTCGCTTCTCTCTTGGTTTCCACTTCTCCTTGCCCATCTCCTTGCCCAGGCCTCCCTTCCTCCCACCCACCCATCTTCCACGCTGCCAGGGTTCCCATTCTTCTCAAGTGCGAATCTTGTCACACGCTCTGCTCTCATTCTTCCCGAGTTGCCCGGTTACTTAGGAGATAAAATTGGAAGACATAAAATTCTCTCCAGACTCAGCCTGCGCCTGGCTGTCCGCCCCCGACACCAGCCCGCTCCTCGGCCACGTGGGACCGCCTGCACTTTTCTCGGCTCAGGTGCTATTTCACCTCAAGGCCTTCAGCCAAGAAATTTCTTCTTCCTGGAACATTCTTCTCCCTTCCCCAGCAAGTCCCCCCACACGCACACTTCTCCCAATGATCTTTAAATTCCTATTAAGACACACTTCAAATATCCCCTTCTCTATAAAGTAACGGTTACTGACATCTCATGGCGTTTATCAAACTGTCCTGCGGTCTTTGTCTCCGGGAGAAATCTATGAAGCGGGAATCAAGTCTGTATCCTCAGCATTAGCACAGAACCTGGCACATAGTAGGTGCCCCAACTTGAGCATATCCACATGTGCGCACACACACTGAACGTAACGCCATGTGAGTGCCCACTCCATCCCGGTGTCTCGTGCGGGCAGCGGCACGCCGGCCAGGCTCCCCGCCCCCCACCTGCCCTCCCGCCCAGCGTCTGCCTCCCGGCGCCACGATGGGTCTGGGCTTCCTCCTCCTTCGGGTGGAGGGAGGCGCAGACGGCGGGGGGGCTCTCTGGGGCGCTGGGGGCTGAAGCACCACAGTCGCTGATGGCGTGCGGACGGGAGAGCGTCCCCTCCCGAGGCGGGGAGTCCTCAGGTGGCCAAGAAAAGCAAGAGCTCAGATGGGCCCACGGAGAGGTTTCCTGGCCAGCTTTTTCTCCTGCGTAAGTTAACGCAAGTCGGTTTCTATTACTTGCAACTAAAGGAATTTAATCTATTCACTTGAAAGATCTTTGTTGGGAAGGAAATGCTTGAGAGGCTGAGCTGAGGCTGGAAGGCAGCGCCGGCTGGGACGCAGCAGAGCAGGGCGGGGGCAGGGCAGGTGGCCTTCCAGGGCCCTTCAAGGAGGACAGAGGGGCCCCCTCAGATCAGTGATCTCCTTCCTCCTCTCCCTGAAAATGGAAAGCAAAAAGCAGGAAGGAGGGCTCCTCACAAATCGCCAGCCACCTCTGAGGAAGAGACACGGGTGGATCCCACTGGTCACTACGGCAGTGAGTGACCTCGGCTGGGGACACAGGAGATACCTGGGGGAGCAAGGTCCTGCTCCTCTTGGCTGCAGCCGGGGCTTCAGAGTTAAGGGGGCAAAGGGGACCGTCTCTCCGAGGAGCAGGGTGAGCTAACTATGGATGGTGAGGGCAGGAAGTGGAAAATCTGTGTCTCAGCTCAGCGTTTTCCTTACGTGATTATGAAAACAAAGTCACCCTCTGTGTAGGCAGAATAATGTCCCTGCAAGTTGTCTGCACCCTAATCCTGGGACCTAAGAATGTTACATTACAGGGCAAGTGGGACGTCACATGTGTAATTAAATCAAGGATTTGCAATGGGGACGTTAGCTGGATGGGTCTGATGTAATCGCTAGAGTCCTTATAAAAGGGACTCGAAGTCGGCATTAGAGGGAGGCCAGGTGAAGACGGATGGGTGCAGAGGGAAGCAGAATCAGACAGAGGAGGCTCTACCAGTGGCTATTCAAAGACAGAAGACCAGGGCCTCAAACCAAGGGGTCCACCTGCATTCCTCAGTAGATAGCAACTGCCTCGCAGTATTGCTATGAGGATAAAGTGCTTTAATACATGTGAAAGCAGTCGTTCAATAAATACTCACTGTTACAATGATCCTTGGATCTTTTCGAATCCTACGGTAGTCACGAGCCACACCTGACTAGTGAACACCTGAAACGGGGAGAGTTTGGACCGAGGTAGGCCACAAGGGCACCCAAATTACAAATACTTACTACCCAAAAGAAAGGGTAAAATAGCTTCATAATTTTAATATTGATTACGTGTTGAAGTGATAGTACTGAACTTTGGATATATGGGATAAATAAATTCTTAAAATGAATTGATTTCACCTGCTGCCTTTTACCTTTGCATTACCTGTATATATAAAGTGGCTATTAGAACATCTGAGTTTCCGTGTGGGGCTCACATTGTATTTCTGCTGCACAGCGCTGAGCCTCTGAACCTTGCTGAAGGGAACAGTGCAGAGGCAAGCCCCCCTCCCCATTCAGGGACGGTGGTACCACCGGCTGACTTCCTTACAGCTGCCCCTGGCACTCACCTGCTCCTTCTTTTCTGTTTTCCTATAGTGCTAAGGGACGCTCCCAGGAACACTCTTACTTCTTCTTTTTTTTTAAATTAAAGTATCATTAATATACAATCTTATATTGGTTTCAAGTGTTCATCACAGTAGTTCAACAGTACCCATGACCAATTTATATTGTTATTTTAAATTACTGCGCCCTTTATCCCCTTCCCCCTCCTGCCCCTGTCCCCTCCTACCCCTCTTGGTAACCACTAGTCCCTTCTCAGTGTCTATGAGCCTAATGCTGTTTTGTTCCTTCTGTTTTGCTTTGTTCTTATATCCCACAAATAACTGAAATCATATGGTACTTGGCTTTCTTCCCCTGGCTTATTTCACTGAGCATAAAAGCCTCTAGCTCCATCCATGTTCTTGCAAATGACAGGATTTCTTTTCCTTTTATGGCTGAATAATATTCCACTGTGTATATGTACCACATCTTCTTTATCCATTCATCTGTTGATGGATACTTTGGTTGCTTCCATATCTTGATTATTGCAAATAGTGCAGTGATAAGCATAGGGGTGCATCTATCTTTTTGAATCAGAGATTTTGTTTTCTTCAGGTAAACTCCTAGGAGTGGAATTCCTGGGTCAAATGGTATTTTTATTTTTAGTTTTTGAGGAACCTCCATATTGCTTTCCACAGCAGTTGCACCAACTTGCATTTCCACCAACAGCGTAGGAGGGTTCCCCTTTCTCCACATCCTTGCGGGCATTCTTGACTGCTGGGTACAGCTAAGCCAAGAAAGTGCGCCTCTGACACAGTGCGGGTCCCTGCCCCAGGGCAGGAGGCAACTGCCACCTTCTCTCTGAGACATCCCGTGGGCTCGTGCACCACCTTCCCACGTGGTTCAGCAGGTGCCTGTGCTCTCCATGCCAGACTATCCTTTTAATCCCTGCCATCTGCTCCAAAGTGTTTGCACAGCAGTCTTCCCCAGTACCTGAAATTCCACCATTCAGGGGACTCTTGAACTGGAAATTTAACTCTGTAGAAATGGTATGAGGGGCTTATAGATGTCAAGCCTCAGGAGCCATCGGGAACTCATCTTGCTCTGCTTCCTTCTCTGGCCCTGCCCACCCATTGTAGCCCCAAGAGTGGTCTCAGACCAGAGAAATGCCCCCCAGCTCCCTTCTCTGATTTGCCCCTAAAGGCACACAGTCAGCCCCTACATGAAAGGCTCTCCTGCCAATCATTGCAGTGATATGACTAAGGACAACAAAACTAACTCTAAGCAAGCTGCAAGGACTCAGAATCTTACTTGGGTTTCATGTGTATCGCCTGTTATGGGGACTAAAACTGACTCCAGCCACATCCTTATTCCTGAGGGTGGAGCTCAGCACCCCACGCCTAATGGTGAAGGGCCTGCCAACTCCTCTCCCTGAGAAGCCCGTCCCCCACTGTGTGGGCCTGAAGAGGCCTCCAGACTGGGTGATATGCATTTCACCGGCTCTCTGCCCCCACCCCTGGACACTCCACACAACCCCCGTTAAAATCTGTGTTTCTAATTGAACACAAAATTAACATGGATTTGGCAAATCTGCTTCTAGGTTATACCCAAAAGAATTGAAAGCAGAGACTCAAATATTTGTACACCCAAGTTCATAGCATTTGAATAGCAATACTATTCACAATAGCCAAAAGGTGGAACCCACCCAAGTGTCCAGCAATGGATGGAGAGATAAACAAAATGTGGAATGGATAAACATATTGTGGAATATTATACAGCCTTTAAAAAGGAAGGAATTTCTGACACATGCTGTATCATGAATGAACTGGGAGGACGTTATGCTAAGCATATTAAGTCAGACACAGTAGGACAACTATTGTAGGTTCCACTCATATGTGGTACCCAGAGTAGTCAATTTCAGAGAGAAAGAAAGTAGATTAGAGGTTACCAGGGGATGGGGAGAGGGGGTAATAGGGATTTGCTGTTTAATAGGTACAGAGCTTGAGTTTGGGATGATGACGTTCTGGAGATGGATGTTGGTAATGGCTGCACGGCAGTGTGAATGTGCTGACTGCCATCGAACTGTACATTTAAAAATGGTTAAAATGGTAAACTTTGTGTTACAGATATTTCATCACAGATTTTTAAAGAAGTACCTCTAACTAAAAAAGAAAATCTGAGCTTCCACAACATTTCTAACTGGTGCCAGGGTGTGACCAAATATGTCTCCAAATCCAGCTGTGTTTCTAGACAGGTCACCCATTCTCTCATCCTCGCCTTCCCTCGCCGGGGGTGGGGGGGCCTCCGCCAGGCAGCCCACAGGCCCCTCCCAGCCCTTCCAGGAGCTGCTCTGGTGGGCTTCCCTCGGACATTTCTCTCCTCTGAGCACGCATTCTCGTGAACCCACAGGGGAGGCCTGTAGTTTGAGGCAGTAGGTTTGGTCCAGGGGATGTTAGCAAGCACATTTAGATGCATGCCTGACAGCCAAGACATCATTAGTGCTTAAACTGATGTTTTTATCTCCATCTTCTAATTACTGACACTTTCACTGGGTTGGTTCAGAACTCAAGCAAGTGCAGGGTTTCTACTGGACCCAGGTCTGGGCAGTCTGACCTAGGGAAGGTGTGTGCTGGCTATTAAGCTACTGTCTCTGGGCTCCAAATCTACCCTTTCACACTTGTTTTGTGATGCTGGGTGCAGACTGCAAACTGCTTTCTCCTTTGTCCGCTTGCTCCTGCTCGGTTCTGCCCAGAGGGATGCTAGAGAGATGGGGAGGCAGGAGGGGGGGAGGCCCGCCATCCCCACTGGCCTGCTCCTCCTGGCGGGTAGGCCAGCGATGCCCCTCAGCCCAGCAGCCAGTCGGGCCCAGTACCCAGCTTCTTTAGGCCCTCCCGGGATGAGCCTTGTGTTACCACCCCAGAGGTGCCCGCACCAGCCGGACGCACAGCCTCCTCAGAGCCCTGAGCCCCGCTCGGCGGGCCCTCCTTAACTAGCAGAGGCAGGCAGAGTGGGGCTTTGTTCAGAGGTTAAGGCCCAGTGGTGTGCAGCCTCCCCTCCAAGCTCACAGGCCTGGGAACCCTGACCTCATCCCTCACTCCCCCAGCCTTGGAGGGTAGCTGCTTTCTGCAACAAATTTCCTTGTTATCTCACTATTCCTCCTCTTTTTTTTTTAATTTTTTTACCTTTTTAGCCCTCCAATCACTATTTACCCAATTTCCTATATTACGTATTTTCTGCTAGAACACCTGGTGTGGGTGCTGTTTTCCTGGCTGGGCTGACTGCTTCGGGGGGTGGGATAAGGTCTGTGACAGACAGACCCTCATGCCTCCTGCCCTCCGGGTGCAGGCATTTCACTTACACAGGTGAAAGCCCTTCAGAGAGGGGACCTGGGCCCTCTCTGAGGGCAGAGAGATTCTCCTCGCCGATTTCATGGAGGAAGAGCCGCCTTCAGGATGTCCACGCGGCAAAGAACTGAGAACAGCCCCCAGCTGACCTTCAGAAGCAACGGGGGCTCTCAGTCCTGCAGCCACAAGGAAATTAATTCTGCCAGCAACCTGAATGAATCTGGAAGCAGTTTTTCCCCCAGCTGATGAAAACATCCGGGCTGAAGCCTTGCCTGCAGTCTCGGGAGACCCCGCGCGGAGGATTCGGCTACACCGCGCCTGGGCTCCTGACCCACAGAAACTGTGAGTTAATAAATATGTGTGTTTCTTTAAGCTGCTAAATGCCTGGCAATTTGTTAGGCAGTGATAGCAAACTAATACATTGTCTGTGAACTTCGTATAAGGCAAATTAAACATAGTGCTAAAATTATCCATGCAAATCCCTTAGGAAAACTGACACCGACAGCTAGGATTTTTCTTCTGGACTGGAATTTATGGTACCAGTGGAAGTAGGTGGCTTTCGTTTAGGACCATGTGGTTCAAAAATACATGTGTTTTTAAACCTCAGAATCACATCCAGTATTCCAAGATATTCACACAAGAAAACTGAGATTAATGAAAGCTGTTTTGCATCTCCTTCTCACCCCCCTGCTATGGTTTATGGGTATTGACTGGAACAGCACGTGGCAATTCTCTTCCCATTTAAAGTGTTGTCTTGTTCAATGTATGGTTGGGTTTACATAAGTTAAACAAGTGTAAGATGGAATTCTCCTTTATTGGAGCTCCTGTGGCTGCATTTTTAAATTAGTAAGACATTTATGACAAATTTTGGAGAAGCTTCTTTTATAATTTAAGACACCTAGTTTAGCTAGGACTATATTGAGCCTGCCAATCATCCATCAATAAGAGCGATGAGAACATTCTCTCCGGAGATAGCTGCAGCAGAACACGAATATTTCTTTTGGTCTTCTGTGTAAGACGCAACACAAGGATTGGGGACAGATCCTCTCTACATCTACCCAGTCCAGAAATAGTGATTAGTCAAAAGTGAAAAGCAGCATGTATGTTGCAGAAATGATCTGTAACTTGGAATTAGGCAAAAGAGATTTCTAAGTGTTCTTTCAGTGCAGCGCTGAGCTTCATTTCTGTTGACTAGGTGATTTTATAGTACCTAAGAAGTTAACGTGTAGTTTTGGTCCAATAAAAATGTAAATAACTTATCGTCCAGTGGACCAGACAACCTCAAAGGTTACAGTTTATTGCCCTGTAACACTTTAACCCATCTGTATGTAATCCAGCAATGTTAACCTAACATTCTTTCTTAAATTGCATATTCGTATCTGTTCCATTTCTCAAATGTTCTTTGAACCAGTCTTAACATCTTCCTTAATCACATTAATCCATGAGTTGGTTGAATAAAATCTTTGACACGGTTTAGGCTTTGATCTTCTTGAAAATTATGCTTTAGCCAATGTCCAAAGACTGCCAAACCCATGCCAGAAACTTCAATGCATTTACACTAAATGGAGTTCAGATGGGACTAGTCAGAAGAAAGACTTGAGTGATTTCACCCCTTCCCTGGAAAAGCATCTTCCTCTAGCTCTGCAGCCACAGAAAGAAAATCTTGAGACACTCCTGATTTGAGAGGCAGAGGCTGCAGACCAGGGCAGGCCCTGGGACAGTCTAGAAAGGGTCCAGACAGAGCCCTGTAGGGCACTGCAGCATAACAGGCTTCACGAGAAGCCAAGCAGAAAGGCCCAGACGTGAGCACCTGCTGTAAACAAATAGCAGCAGCAGCGAAGAGCCTTATTCCAAAGCAACGTGCGTCCTGTCCGGTCTGCAGGCGGCACTACCATCACCGAGGCTGGGGAGGGAATGGTCGAGGTCAGTACTTCTGGACTGCAGGGCCTTGGCCAAGACCATTCTCTACAGTGTAAACAACAAATATTTAAAAAATGTCAGCAAATACATACACTAAAAGTAAATTTCCATCTTTGCCAAGCATGAGGGATTTTTTTTCCTCACCCCAATCTATTTTCTGATTCTCTGACACCATCAGGGTGCCCCGTGATTCAACTCATTACTGACACTAAGTACATAGAGTCAACGTCAAACTCCACAGGCTTCAGAACCCAGGCCCTAAGACACCAGTAGCAAATGTCGGGTCCCCAGAGAGCTTGCACTTCTCTCCAACTTGGCAGCAAAGTTGGGTTCCAGCAGGCACCCCCAACCCCTAGCTTTTTGCTAGAACAACTAACTCACAGAACTCAGGAAAAGTACATTTACTATTATAGTTTGTTATTACTAAATTAATTAAACTAGACTTAAATTAATTAAAGCAATTAATTAGACTAATTGATTAAATTTTAAAGGAGACCATGGCAGCCTACGTGAGCAAACCAAAATCTAAGCTCGTAAATTCCTTGATGCTACAAAATCACAAGGACGCTTAGTCACCAACAGCCAGTTAGGCGTTAAGCTCTAGCTGATCAAATAATTTCGTTTCTTTGCTTCTGCATCTTCTCATGCAAGTCTTTCCCCTGAGGGCTTCTTACTGCTTCCAGCTTCACGCTGCCTGATTCCAAAAGGTATTTTGCTCATATACCCTCTTGAACTTTTTTTATATATGCTTCAGCTTATCTTTTAACATCATAAAACTCACTAATGAACAGTCAGATGAGGAGGTTCCTCGGGTGAGGTCCAGAGGTGTTCCCAGAGTGGGAGCCCTGTCCCCAGAGAGTGGGTCGTGCCACCCTCCCCACACACAGAAGTTCCCTGAGTCCTGTCACTCAAGAGTTTTTACAGTGGTGTCCTTACACAGGCCCACTTGATTCATCACTGACGTCTCCACCCCTCTCCCAGGAGGTGGCGGGACGGGGGGGGGGGGGGGGGGGGGAAGTTGCAGGCTTCTAATCACGCCCTGGTCTTTCTGGCGACCAGCCCCCCGTCCTGAAGCTATCTAGAGGCTGGCCAAGAGGCATCTCATTAGTGTAAACTCAGGTGTGGTTTGAAGGAGCTTCTTATGAATAACAAGGATGTTCCCGGCACCACCACCTCTCAGGAAATGCCGAAGGCTTTAAGAGCCCTTTGCCGGGATTACACCAAGGGATCCAGACAAATTCATCTGAAAGTCAAACATGATAGTTGTGACGAAATATCTAAATGTTCTATTTTTCCTATTAAGTGGCAAAGATTCTCATGTTTGATCCAACCATATATCGCCCACAAAAGGCACAAAGTGACTCAGTAGGTTTCAAAATAAAAAGATGGGAAAAAATATACTAAGCAAAGGAGAATGAAAGTCCTAAACTATGAAACAAAATAAAGAAGCATTTTTAGTAAAAACCAAGATCTGCACTGAAGATGTTTGTCACAAACCTTTAGTTTCTGAATAACAAGAGGAAAAAAGGCTGAAACACAATTGCTGTGGAAGCTTTCTCAGTTCCTAACTGATCAAATAAGCAAGCACAAAGATGCAGAAACTCTGCTAAAAGGTATTGCTGGGATACATTTAGCAAATATGAAAAAAAAAAATTTTAAAGAACATACTGTATTTCTCAGTGTCCATGGGATAGTTTTAAAAATTGATTAAACCACCAAAAAACTAACTAAATTCCAAACACAGAAACTACACATGATTACATCCTATACCACAACACAATAAAACTAGAAATTGGAAAGATATATAAACAAAAAAATATCCAACTACTTGGTATGAAAATACTCTTTAAAATGGGTCAAACAGAACACCAGAAGCACAGCTCATGGGACCCTCAGAAAATACTGATAATGAAAATAGCATGTGTCAGCAGCAAGAGGAGCCAGACAAATATAGTTAGAAACAACTTCCGAATGTGCACTAAAAACATTCTTTCTTGAGCCCTTACTATGTGACCTTGTGCTAAGCACTTTTACAAATAGCTTCTCAGGTATTCCTCATAGCCAATCTGAAATCCTTTTATTATCAAAGAAAAAAGAAAAATATATGAAGTAACCATATAATTCAAGAAGTCAAAGAGAGGAACAGAAATTAAAGTTTTAAAAAAAAGAAGAAATAAGTTCATATAGCTAAAAGACTAAATTAATTTAGAAACCTATGAAAAAGCAGAATGGATACATATGCCCCGGAGGGTTATGTAGCGGAAGCTGTTGTGCCTTCTGACCCAGGGCATCATTGGCTTGGTATCTTCTGAAGGAAATCCACCGTCGGTTCCTGCTCTCCTTGGCAGACAGTGTTTTCTGAGCCTGTGGGAGACCGTTTGCCTGTACCCAGGAGAGTGCGGGCAATGAGCACCCTAACACCACCAGCACATGCAACCTCCACACACAGCAACCCTCGCTCAGCAACCGTCAGGAGTTGTGTGTACATAACTCCCCTCGCCCGCCCTTGGGTGGGATCCCCAAGCTCTTGCTCACCAGCGTTCCCCAGGGTCCCGGTCCAGGCCCTTGGGTGCATCCCTCCCACTGGGTCACCTCCCTGCCCCCCTCCAGTGTCTTCCTGCACCAACCGAATGAATCACTTGAACTCAGTCCTTGTCCCAGGGGTGGAAGGTATCAAATAAATACCCAAAACAAACGAAAGTCTGTACCTACAGAGGGAGAAAAAATAACATAGAAATGCACCAAATCAGAAATAGGTTATAGCCACAGATTAAAACTAAAGATTATGACCACACAGAGAGAGCAGGCTTTTTTTAATTCTATGTAAAACTTCATGCTGATGTAGTTGACAATCTTAATGAAATGGTCTATTTTTTTTTTTTTAAATAATTATTTTTTATTGAAGGGTAGTTGACGCACAGTATTACATTACATTAGTTTCAAGTGTACAACACAGTGGTAGAACATTTATATACATAATTCTAGGTTCCAGCTATCACCCTACCAAGCTGTTACATTATCTTGACTATATTCCTTATGCTATACATTACATCCCGGTTACTTATTTATTTTACCATTGGAAGTCTGTCCTTTTTTTTTTTTTTTTTTTTTTTTTGTGAGGGCATCTCTCATATTTATTGATCAAATGGTTGTTAACGACAATAAAATTCTGTATAGGGGAGTCAATGCTCAATGCACAATCATTAATCCACCCCAAGCCTAATTTTCATCAGTCTCCAATCTTCTGAGGCATAACAAACCAGTTCTTACATGGAGAACAAATTCTTACATAATGAATAAGTTACATAGTGAACAGTACAAGGGCAGTCATCACAGAAACTTTCGGTTTTGCTCATGCATTATGAACTCTAAACAGTCAGTTCAAATATGAATACTCATTTGATTTTTATACTTGATTTATATGTGGATACCACATTTCTCTCTTTATTATTATTATTTTTAATAGAATGCTGAAGTGGTAGGTAGATACAAGATAAAGGTAGAAAACATAGTTTAGTGTTGTAAGAGAGCAAATGTAGATGATCAGGTGTGTGCCTGTAGACTATGTGTTAATCCAAGCTAGACAAGGGCAATAAAACATCCACGTATGCAGAAGATTTCTCTCAGAACGGGGGGGGTGAGGTTCTAAGCCTCACCTCTGTTGATCCCCAATTTCTCACCTGATGACCCCACTACGACTGTGCCTGTCTTAGGTTGTTCCTCCCTTGAGGAATCTTACCCGTCTCTGGCTAACCAGTCATCTTCCGGGGCCATACAGGGAAATGTGAAGTTGGTAAGTGAGAGGGAAGCCTTATTGTTTGAAAAGGTTAGCTTTTTATTTCTTTGCATATTTATGCCCTGTAGCTTCTATGCCCTGCATTTGTCTTGAGGTATCTTTACCACTTGGAGGAGTTATGATACTCGGTAAATTTGATATGAGGCACGAATTCTATTTAAGGGTTGTAATTAGGAAGGAAGAAGAAAAGCTATAGAAGTAGCAGGTGGAAGAAAACATGGGAAGATTGATTATTTCTTTGACAAATCTTCTTGTAGAGTAACTTCAGCATATATAGGTTATAAGCTACTACTTAAATTGCGCACATACATTAACATAATAGGAGTATAGTTACATAACCAAAGCATACCTGTAATTACCAGCCATCTCCAGTGAAACCAAGGAAACCAGTTAGGCACCTTAGGCATTTGTGAAAACTTATCTATGATATGGTGGATATTGTCCAACTGAACTTGAACAGTCTGAGAGAAATCAGACAAATTAAAACAACCCATTCCTGGGGACTGTTCACATGCCATATGTTCTTTTAACAGTAAATAGTCTGTAGTTGTAAGAGTTTGGAGCGCTACAATTTGCACTTCTCCTAATTCTTGGTTGAGTTCCAACAGTATAGATCCAGTCAAATTTGTTGTTTTACTGTATGCACAGGCCAGCTTAGATATCTCCTTCCTCATTCCCATGGCAAGTCCAGGAATGGGTGGGATGAGTGCATCTACAGCTGTAGCAGCGCGTGGATCTTTGTTGGGGTTTTCTGATGATCATCTTCTGGCATGAGTCTTCCAGAGAGTGCAGATGTTGGAAGTTCTTTTTCATATCGTATCTTAGTTCATTTTCGGGGTAGCCCAATTAGGCTTTGATCCTCTGTATAAACACAAACAGACCCTTTGCCTACACTTTTATATGCCCTTTATACCCTTGTGTAGAACTCGTTGGAGGTTACCACACAGGAACTGCCCTTTTTTTTTTTTTTTGCTTTGTTTTTGGTATCACTAATCTACACTTACATGACGAATATTATGTTTACTAGGCTCTCCCCTATACCAGGTCCCCCCTATAAACCCCTTTACAGTCACTGTCCATCAGCATAGCAAAATGTTGTAGAATCACTACTTGCCTTCTCTGTGTTGTACAGCCCTCCCTTTTCTCCTACCCCCCCATGCATGTTAATCTTAATACCCCCCTACTTCTCCCCCCCTTATCCCTCCCTACCCACCCATCCTCCCCAGTCCCTTTCCCTTTGGTACCTGTTAGTCCATTCTTGAGTTCTGTGATTCTGCTGCTGTTTTGTTCCTTCAGTTTTTCCTTTGTTCTTATATTCCACAGATAAGTGAAATCATTTGGTATTTCTCTTTCTCCGCTTGGCTTGTTTCACTGAGCATAATACCCTCCAGCTCCATCCATGTTGCTGCAAATGATTGGATTTGCCCTTTTCTTATGGCTGAGTAGTATTCCATTGTGTATATGTACCACATCTTCTTTATCCATTCATCTATTGATGGACATTTAGGTTGCTTCCAATTCTTGGCTATTGTAAATAGTGCTGCAATAAACATAGGGGTGCATCTGTCTTTCTCAAACTTGATTGCTGCGTTCTTAGGGTAAATTCCTAGGAGTGGAATTCCTGGGTCAAATGGTAAGTCTGTTTTGAGCATTTTGATATACCTCCATACTGCTTTCCACAATGGTTGAACTAACTTACATTCCCACCAGCAGTGTAGGAGGGTTCCCCTTTCTCCACAGCCTCGCCAACATTTGTTGTTGTTTGTCTTTTGGATGGCAGCCATCCTTACTGGTGTGAGGTGATACCTCATTGTAGTTTTAATTTGCATTTCTCTGATAATTAGCGATGTGGAGCATCTTTTCATGTGTCTGTTGGCCATCTGTATTTCTTTTTTGGAGAACTGTCTGTTCAGTTCCTCTGCCCATTTTTTAATTGGGTTATTTGTTTTTTGTTTGTTGAGGTGTGTGAGCTCCTTATATATTCTGGACGTCAAGCCTTTATCGGATGTGTCATTTTCAAATATATTCTCCCATACTGTAGGGATCCTTCTTGTTCTATTGATGGTGTCTTTTGCTGTACAGAAGCTTTTCAGCTTAATATAGTCCCACTTACTCATTTTTGCTGTTGTTTTCCTTGCCCGGGGAGATATGTTCAAGAAGAGGTCACTCATGTTTATGTCTAAGAGGTTTTCGCCTATGTTTTCTTCCAAGAGTTTAATGGTTTCATGGCTTACATTCAGGTCTTTGATCCATTTGGAGTTTACTTTTGTATATGGGGTTAGACAATGGTCCAGTTTCATTCTCCTACATGTAGCTGTCCAGTTTTGCCAGCACCACCTGTTGAAGAGACTGTCATTTCGCCATTGTATGTCCATGGCTCCTTTATCAAATATTAATTGACCATATATGTCTGGGTTAATGTCTGGATTCTCTAGTCTGTTCCATTGATCTGTGGCTCTGTTCTTGTGCCAGTACCAAATTGTCTTGATTACTATGGCTTTATAGTAGAGCTTGAAGTTGGGGAGTGAGATCCCCCCTACTTTATTCTTCTTTCTCAGGATTGCTTTGGCTATTCGGGGTCTTTGGTGTTTCCATATGAATTTTTGAATTATTTGTTCCAGTTCATTGAAGAATGTTGCTGGTAGTTTCATAGGGATTGCATCAAATCTGTATATTGCTTTGGGCAGGATGGCCATTTTAACGATATTAATTCTTCCTAGCCACGAGCATGGGATGAGTTTCCATCTGTTAGTGTCCCCTTTAATTTCTCTTAAGAGTGACTTGTAGTTTTCAGAGTATAAGTCTTTCACTTCTTTGGTTAGGTTTATTCCTAGGTATTTAATTTTTTTTGATGCAATTGTGAATGGAGTTGTTTTCCTGATTTCTCTTTCTGTTGGTTCATTGTTAGTATATAGGAAAGCCACAGATTTCTGTGTGTTGATTTTGTATCCTGCAACTTTGCTGTATTCCGATATCAGTTCTAGTAGTTTTGGGGTGGAGTCTTTAGGGTTTTTTATGTACAGTATCATGTCATCTGCAAATAGTGACAGTTTAACTTCTTCTTTACCAATCTGGATTCCTTGTATTTCTTTATTTTGTCTGATTGCCGTGGCTAGGACCTCCAGTACTATGTTAAATAACAGTGGAGAGAGTGGGCATCCCTGTCTAGTTCCCGATCTCAGCGGAAATGCTTTCAGTTCTCGCTGTTCAATATAATGTTGGCTGTGGGTTTATCATAGATGGCCTTTATTATGTTGAGGTACTTGCCCTCTATTCCCATTTTTCTGAGAGTTTTTAACATGAATGGATGTTGAACTTTGTCAAATGCTTTTTCAGCATCTATGGAGATGACCATGTGGTTTTTGTCTTTCTTTTTGTTGATGTGGTGGATGATGTTGATGGACTTTCGAATGTTGTACCATCCTTGCATCCCTGGGATGAATCCCACTTGGTCATGGTGTATGATCCTTTTGATGTATTTTTGAATTCGGTTTGCTAATATTTTATTGAGTATTTTTGCATCTACGTTCATCAGGGATATTGGTCTGTAGTTTTCTTTTTTGGTGGGGTCTTTGCCTGGTTTTGGTATTAGGGTGATGTTAGCTTCATAGAATGAGTTTGGGAGTATCCCCTCCTCCTCTATTTTTTGGAAAACTTTAAGGAGAATGGGTATTATGTCTTCCCTGTATGTCTGATAAAATTCCGAGGTAAATCCATCTGGCCCGGGGGTTTTGTTCTTTGGTAGTTTTTTGATTACCGCTTCAATTTCGTTGCTGGTAATTGGTCTGTTTAGATTTTCTGTTTCTTCCTGGGTCAATCTTGGAAGGATATATTTTTCTAGGAAGTTGTCCATTTCTCCTAGGTTTCCCAGCTTGTTAGCATATAGGTTTTCATAGTATTCTCCAATAATTCTTTGCATTTCCGTGGGGTCCGTCGTGATTTTTCCTTTCTCATTTCTGATACTGTTGATTTGTGTTGACTCTCTTTTCTTCTTAATAAGTCTGGCTAGAGGCTTATCTATTTTGTTTATTTTCTCGAAGAACCAGCTCTTGGTTTCATTGATTTTTGCTATTGTTTTTTTCTTCTCAATTTTATTTATTTCTTCTCTAATCTTTATTATGTCCCTCCTTCTGCTGACCTTAGGCCTCATCTGTTCTTCTTTTTCCAATTTCGATAATTGTGACATTAGACCATTCATTTGGGATTGCTCTTCCTTTTTTAAATACGCTTGGATTGCTATATACTTTCCTCTTAAGACTGCTTTTGCTGTGTCCCACAGAAGTTGGGGCTTAGTGTTGTTGTTGTCATTTGTTTCCATATATTGCTGGATCTCCATTTTGATTTGGTCATTGATCCATTGATTATTTAGGAGCGTGTTGTTAAGCCTCCATGTGTTTGTGAGCCTCTTTGCTTTCTTTGTACAGTTTATTTCTAGTTTTATGCCTTTGTGGTCTGAAAAGTTGGTTGGTAGGATTTCAATCTTTTGGAATTTTCTGAGGCTCTTTTTGTGGCCTAGTATGTGGTCTATTCTGGAGAATGTTCCATGTGCACTTGAGAAGAATGTAAATCCCGCTGCTTTTGGATGTAGAGTTCTATGGATGTCTATTAGGTCCATCTGCTCTACTGTGTTGTTCAGTGCTTCCATGTCCTTATTTTCTGCCCAGTGGATCTATCCTTTGGGGTGAGTGGTGTGTTGAAGTCTCCTAGAATGAATGCATTGCAGTCTATATCCCCCTTTAGTTCTGTTAGTATTTGTTTCACATATGCTGGTGCTCCTGTGTTGGGTGCATATATATTTAGAATGGTTATATCCTCTTGTTTGACTGAGCCCTTTATCATTATGTAGTGTCCTTCTTTATCTCTTGTTACTTTCTTTGTTTTGAAGTCTATTTTGTCTGATATTAGTACTGCAACCCCTGCTTTCTTCTCACTGTTGTTTGCTTGAAATATGTTTTTCCATCCCTTGACTTTTAGTCTGTACATGTCTTTGGGTTTGAGGTGAGTTTCTTGTAAGCAGCATATAGATGGGTCTTGCTTTTTTATCCATTCTGTTACTCTGTGTCTTTTGATTGGTGCATTCAATCCATTAACATTTAGGGTGACTATTGAAAGATATGTACTTATTGCCATTGCAGGCTTTAAATTCGTGGTTACCAAAGGTTCAAGGTTAGCCTCTTTAGTATCTTACTGCCTAACTTAGCTCGCTTATTGAGCTGTTATATACACTGTCTGGAGATTCTTTTCTTCTCTCCCTTCTTGTTCCTCCTCCTCGATTCTTCATATGTTGGGTGTTTTGTGCTGTGCTCTTTCTCGGAGTGCTCCCATCTAGAGCAGTCCCTGTAAGATGTTCTGTAGAGGTGGTCTGTGGAAAGCAAATTCCCTCAGCTTTTGTTTGTCTGGGAATTGTTTAATCCCACCATCATATTTGAATGATAGTCGTGCTGGATACAGTATCCTTGGTTCAAGGCCCTTCTGTTTCATTGTATTAAATATATCATGCCATTCTCTTCTGGCCTGTAGGGTTTCTGTTGAGAAATCTGACGTTAGCCTGATGGGTTTCCCTTTATAGGTGACCTTTTTCTCTCTAGCTGCCTTTAACACTCTTTCCTTGTCCTTGATCTTTGCCATTTTAATTATTATGTGTCTTGGTGTTGCCCTTCTTGGATCCTTTCTGTTGGGGGTTCTGTGTATTTCCGTGGTCTGTTCGATTACTTCCTCCCCCAGTGTGGGGAAGTTTTCAGCAATTATTTCTTCTAAGATACTTTCCATCTCTTTTCCTCTCTCTTCTTCTTCTGGGACCCCTATAATACGGATATTGTTCCTTTTGGATTGGTCACACAGTTCTCTTAATATTGTTTCATTCCTGGAGATCCTTTTGTCTCTATGTCAGCTTCTATGCGTTCCTGTTCTCTGATTTCAATTCCATCAATGGCCTCTTGCATTCTATCCATTCTGCTTATAAACCCTTCCAGAGTTTGTTTCATTTCTGCGATCTCCTTTCTGGCATCTGTGATCTCCTTCCGGACTTCATCCCATTTCTCTTGCGTATTTCTCTGCATCTCTGTCAGCATGTTTATGATTCTTATTTTGAATTCTTTTTCAGGAAGACTGGTTAGGTCTGTCTCCTTCTCTGGTGTTGTCTCTGTGATCTTTGTCCGCCTGTAGCTTTGCCTTTTCATGATGATAGGAATAGTTTGCAGAGCTGGGACGAGTGACGGCTGGAAGGACTTCCCTTCTTGTTGGTTTGTGGCCCTCCTCTCCTGGGAGAACAGCGGCCTCTAGTGGCTTGTGCTGGGCAGCTGCGCACAGACAGGGCTTCTGCTTCCTGCCCGGCTGCTATGGAGTTAATCTCCGCTGTTGCTGTGGGCGTGGCCTAGCTCGGGCAGCTGCTCCAAAATGGTGGAGTCGCGTTGGAGCAGGAGCTGCTGGGAGGCTATTTATCTCCGTAAGGGGCCTCCCTGCTCCCTGCAGCCCAGGGGTTAGGGTGCCCAGAGATCCCGGATTCCCTACCTCTGGACTAAGTGTCCCGCCCTGCCCCTTTAAGACTTCCAAAAAGCACCCACCAAAACAAAACGCCCACCAAAAAAAAAGAAAAAAAAATTTTTTTATTTAAAAACAAAAAAAAAAAGTTTTTAATTAAAAAAAAAAGGTGGTCATTCGTTTTTCTTTATTCTCCGGTGCCAGCCTCAGGCCTCTGCTCACCGGTCGGTCTTTCTGCCCTGTTTCCCTAGTATTGGGGTCCGTATCCCTTTAAGACTTCCAAAAAGCACTCGCCAAAACAAAACAGCAAAAAAGCAAAAAAAAAAAATGGTCGCGCGCTTTTCTTATGTCCTCTGTCGCCCAGCCTCCAGTGCCTGCTCACTGTTCTTGCTGCCCTGTTTTCCCAGTATCGAGGGCCCTGCGCTCTGGCCCGGATGGCGGGGGCTGGGTGTTCGGCAGTCCTGGGCTCCGTCTCCCTCCCGCTCTGCCTGCTCTTCTCCCGCCGGGAGCTGGGGGGAGGGGCGCTCGGCTCCCGCGGGGCCGGGGCTTGTATCTTACCCCCTTCGCGAGGCGCTGGGTTCTCTCAGGTGCGGATGTGGTCTGGATATTGTCCTGTGTCCTCTGGTCTTTATTCTAGGAAGGGTTGTCTTTGTTATATTTTCATAGATATATGTGGTTTTGGGAGGAGATTTCCGCTGCTCTACTCACGCCGCCATCTTCCGCCCCTCAAATGGTCTATTTTTATGGAAAAATATTGATTATCAAAATCGCTCCAGGAGAATGTTAGGGGTCTGAAAAGACCAAGAAAAATGGAATAAATTGGAAACCACTGCTGAAGAACTGCATTGTCCAAATATGGTAGGTCTAGATCTGGTCCCTTCACATAACAAAAGATAGATATTCCAAACCAACAGCCAGTTGTTAATGGTAACAAAACATGAAGTAGACTCTACAATATTAACAGTAGCTGAAGTAGATTTCAAGTAAAGAATCTGACTAATGCAGCACCAAAAAAGAGAAAATTATAGACCAACCTGCCTTATGAATATGGATGCAGAAATTCTGAGTAAAGTATTAGCCAATTAAATGCAGCACTGTGTTAAAAGACTAACACACTGTGTGATCAAGTAGGTTTATTTTTATAAGAATACAAGGATCAAAATTAGAATCGCTATTAATATGCTATTACCCATAAGGAGAAAAATTAAAAGATTAACTCAAGACACTTAAAACGCCATTTTCTGGTATTAAAAAAGAAAACCCTAAATAAACTGGAACTGAAAATATATTTACGTACTTGGAAAAGGAATATCGTTTCAAACCCTTAGGCCGTGTTGTATTTAAAGGCAAAACTTAAGAGACAATCCCAAGGGAAGCAAAGAGTTAAGACACTGATGCTAGTAGCTATTGCTACTGTTATGTAACACTGTCGCGGCATTCAACTCTACACAGTAAGATAGAAAAAGACATAAATGTATAGTTAACAGAAAGGAGGAAGTCTTAATTGCTGTTTACTTAGCTACCTATCTGTAAAACCCAAGAATATTGTGGAAATAAACCAAGACTACCCAAATGAAAACAGAGGCTATTTATCCAGAGCTTCTGCAGCCAGGAGTCAGCCGCCTTCACTAGAGTTTGCTGGAAACTCAAAGGTAGGCAGGGGAGTAGGGAAGCTTTATCGTGGGGAAAAAAGGGAAGGACGTTGTGGTGTGAGGAAACTGGAGACAGGCTAGCTAAGATGGATTCTGTGCAATTGGTTTAGGGAACGGGTTTGGCTTTCTCTGGCTGGTGCAGAGATGGAATCGGGCAAAAATCAGGGTCACTGGCTGTCATTGATGAAGTCCTGACTTTTCTGGGTCAATTGCTACAGAGGCTCTGGTTTGACTTCCCAGGCTGGTTGCTGCGAAGGTTGTGGGGCAGAGCGCTTTGGGCATATGTGGTCTGACCATTGTCCGTTTGTATATTTAGTCTCTTAATATCAACCAAAAATGAAAACCAGCAGCAAAGAAAGGTGATGACATATCGCTGGAATCTAAATTTCCGCCCCCGAGTATCTGAAAGTCATCAAGGCTTCTTGGAGTGCCTTTCTCGTTAATTCAAAAAAAAACTAACTTAATCCTACATCCCATGTAGAAAACCCAGCATCCAATTAAATAAGCCTCAGGGGGCTTTGTGTTTCTCCTGGTTACCTCTTGCTGTAGTTCCCAGATTTCACCCGCTTCCTACCTAGCCTTTGCTCAAATTTGCTTCTCATAACAATTTTGTTTTTCCATCATTCCTTAGCCACACACTGGACACTCCCCTTAGTCCTTCATTCCCCAAAGCACTGTTAATCCATGCTTGGTATGTGCAACGGACTTTTTATCAAAGCAACTGAGGAAATAAAGTGGTTTATTTACTGCAGTACAGTGTAGGTGGCAACACTGAATTATAAGGCATCATTGTCCTAAAAATGCATTTTCTGTTCTTCAACATGCGGACTTCCCCACTGGCCATATTCCCCCTTGGATGCCCGTCTGCACTGGCATCTCCACCTCCTTCTCTCCAGTTCTTCTCCGTGTCCCTCTCTGGACGTTCCTAACACTCCCCTCTCCTTCCTGTTCTTGGCCCCAATCCGCTCCCCCAGCCTGCCTGCAGACACTCAAAAGTCTTTTCACTTACAGTAATGGCATTCAGGCCTCTCCGAGTCTTGTCTAGCCAAATACCAGGCTATGACTTTTCATAAGCAAAGATGCCCATTGAAGCATTGGCTTAAGACAAAGACCTATGAGCTCCAGAGATGAGTTAGACATCCCACTAGGAGGCAGGAGCAGCTGAGTTATTTTTCCTAAACCTATTTTTGTCTTCCCTCTAAGCAATATGCATTTGTCCTTGAAGCTCGCATCTTCACTAAGTGAGGCCTGAAAACATCCATGTGTGCCCAGGAGAAGGGGTTTGAGACCAAAAGAAACCTGCATGTGGCCTGAGAGTGAGCTCTACCATGTGGGAAACGGACCTCCAGTCTACCCTGCCTGTCCCTGGGGAATACCCACCACGCATGGCCAAGCCCTTCTCAATAACCTGTGAGGTCAGCAGCGGCAGAAAACCAAAGGGAAGAGAAGCAGGAGCTAGTGTTTCCTGAGCACCTGCTACATGCCAGGCACCGTGGGTGGTCCGAGGAATGCCTGGGTCCTGGGAGACCCATCATGGAAACAGCTTTGCACCAGCACCCCCACAGCCACTCCTCCCTGCCTGCACTTGACTTTTACATCGCAGCCAGAAGAAACGTTCAACAGCAGACCCGACCATGTTATCCACCTGCTTAACCTTTCCATAGCTTCCCAGTGCACTTGCAATATGAACCAAAACTCTTACTGTGGCCTCCACGGCCCTGCGAGATCATCCCTTCCCACCCACCCAGACTCACCTCCCACCGAGCAGCCTTGTTCTTTCCCTTCTGGATGCATTGGCCTTCTTTCAAAACCCACAAGCACCATGTCCCCTTCTGACACAGGACCTTTGCACAGGCTGTTTTCTCTACCTGACATGCCCTCCCCTCTCCTCTCCAGCCCACACCTTATCCACTCTTCAGATTATTGCTCTTCTCTCCGAAGCTTTCCTGACCTCCCAGACTGGGGCAAGGGTACTCTGAAGGTTAATTTTATGTGTCAATTTGGAGGGCATTTTGGGAGGAGATTAACATTTAAAGCAATCTTGCTTTGACCTCACGAACACAAAAATCCAGAAAGGTCACATCCCAGGTCACACAGCTGGGACGTGGCAGAGCCAGGTCCCCAGCCACAGCAGCTGGGCAGGGTGAAGGTCAGCAGCAACACCCCTCTGAAGATGCCTCATGGCGTCCTGCACTGGCTTTACGGGGAACACACAGGATTGCGATCTTACTCTGATTTGACGATTTGAGACAAAGTCAGGGAAAGCCACTGGTTTGAGCCCAGGCCATAGACCAGGGAAGGTGAGGGGGAAATGCACAGGGTTGCCGTGTGGGAAAAGGAGCACGCCTGTCACGTCCCTCAGCCTCCATGTCTCCTCAGGGTCCGTGAGTACGGTGTCCCTGCCCTTCCCGGGGAGCTTGTGCTCCTGCCTGAATCCTGTCACTTTGAGGTCTGCTGTTGCATTTCTGTTTGCCTCTGTAGAATGGGCTGGCGCCATGGGCCCGGCTCTTCCTCCATGGCTTTGACGTCCTGGCACTAGGATGGTACAGCGGCTCCCTGACCACCAGTCACATGATTCCATCTCACCTTCCCACCTGGGAGGTCAGCTACCTGCGTTTTACTGGATAAAAGCAGAAACAAGTTGAGCACCAGGAGCTTATGGAGGAGACCAAGTGTCATAGGCATTCAGACGAGGGCGGGACCGGTGGGTGTGTGCGGGACAGGCAGAAATTTCCTCCCAGAGGAAGCTGGCCCGCAGAGGGGCTGTGGGGTGGGACAGAGGAGGGGGCACTGGGGATGCCTCAATGGCACTAGCTGTTCTGAGTTGTGGTGCCACTTAGTGACGATGCACCGTGACCCTCCGGGCCCCTTGTTCCCTCCCATCTAAAATTCTCCAGTTTTTTACAAGAATAAGAAGCTGGGCCTCTCTGTCACAAATTGCATAAAAGGGGCACGGGAATCAAGTTGGATTAGAATGCTTCTTGCCCCTAAATGCCTTTAATAGGGAGACAGAAGGGATTCTATAAAAGATAGTAAGTGAATGATGCTATGGTGCGTCTCTCACCTTCCCATCCGTGCTAGGATCCTGTTTCTCCCTCCCCACCATAATTAACTTACCGTGGCCCCCTGCTCTTGTGCGCACCTCAGGAGGGGTCGCAGTCATTTTATGAGTCAGCTGGACTGGGCTAAGGGATGCCCTGATAGCTGGTAGACCTTGATTTCTGGGGTGTCTGTGATAATGTTTCTGGTAGAGATTAGCATTTGAGTTAGTAAACTGAGTAGAGAGCACGTCACCAGCACAGGTGGGCATCAGGTAATCTATTAAGGGCATGAATGGAATGAAAAGGTGTAGGAGGGGCGTATTTGTTCTCTTTACCTGAGCTGGGCATCCACCTTCTCCTGCCTCCGTTGCCCAGGCCTCGGGTTGGGACCTGCACCATCAGCCCCCAATTCCCAGGCCTTTGGGCCTCGGACTGGCACTCACCCCAATAGCTGTCCTGATTCCCACGCCTTCAGACTCGGATTGAATGACACTTTCCTGTGTCTCCAGCTGGCACAGTGGGGGACTCACTGGCCTCCCTAATCACATGAGCCGGTTCCTATAAACCTCCATGTATTTCTACATCTCCCATTGGTTCAGTTTCTCTGGGGAACCCTGACTGGTACAGGTGAGCTTAACTGCTTTGAGGAGGAGATACAAGAAGAAGGAGAAGCCTCAGTCTGAGGCAGCCAGGAAGTGATTTAATTTAATGTGATTTAATATAAATGACTTTCTGCATCCCAGTTGCTGAGCCTGACCTTCCCTATGTTAAGCCAAGAATCTTCCCCACTGGTCTTGGCTGAGAAACAGCTGAAAAGATGACTGAGAAGCAGAGAAGAGAAGCTTCTAGTCTACTCTCTTAGCCTCTTCCTTCCTACTTGCAAGTGCCTTCTGGTGGGGTTCCTTGCCTCCGTTCCCACCTCCTCACTTCTCCCAGACTCAGCCTTCGGACGATTCAGATGTGATTGTGTCTCTCCCTTGAGGAAATCTTGCTGTAACTCCCCCATCCTCTGGTGGGGGGAGCCTGGCTCTTGTGGCCCCGACCTGAAGCGCCGCCTCTCCCCGTGTCTGTCTCTGCTCCCCATCTGGTCCCACCTTGTCAACCCTTGTGGTCCCCAGCTCCCTGTGTTTCCCGGCACCAGGGCCTCAGTGGCTTTCCCTGCCTTCTCTACTGGGCTCCCCCGTGTCCCTGCTTTGAGGCTTGCTTTCCTGGTGAGGGCTGCCCTGTTCTGGCCTGTACACACCGGTCACGGCACCTGCCACCCCCTGGGCAGCCCTGTAGCCCAGCACTGGGCACTGTGTGCCAACGGTCTGTTTGCTTTTGACTCCCCCACCCTTGAGCTCCTTCAAGGCAGGGACCATATGTTACTCACGTGTGTCCCCAGGCCTGGCTGCATAAAGGCTGAAAGATGAAACCACAAATGAAGGCAGAAGTGAATGTGGTAGTAAGCCCTCTCCCTGTCTCCCACCAGAGTTGCCTCGAAAAGGGACCCAGGAGGGGCCAGAGGGTAATTATGAGCAGACCTTAGTGGCCCCAGGGTGCGAGGCACCCCAGCAGTAAAATAACCAAAACCCGCACCTAGTCCTTGAACCCCGGCATGAGGGATGAAGCCTGTTCTCCAAGACGTGGGGGAATCGAGCCGGAGGACCTCCACTCCAGCATCCTCACGATTCCCTCAGGCCACAGCCCCGCCTACCCACCATTTCCCCTCCCCAGCCAAGGTCGCCCTAGCCCCACGCTGGCTGTGGCCCCAGCTGGCAGGAGTGACACTTAGGCTGCCCCTCTCCTGCTGCCCCTTTCCCTGGGGTGGGCTGGGAACCAGGCACCAAAGCCCCCGCGGGCAGGGCCTCGTCATCCCCTCGCCAGTTTCCCAGGATGGGAGGGGCAGCTGGCCACTGCCCAGTGCCCCCTGGTGGTCAGAATCTGCACTGCACACCCTGCTCCCGAGCTTCTGCACTCCCCTCACCCCTTCTGGAAGAAGGCCCCCCAGGGCCCCAGGCTGGGGATCTGCAGCCCAGCTCCCCCGGGAGGACAGGCAGTGGGTCCAGGGGTGTCAGAGCACGGTGTCACTGTCCTGAGAGGGAAGCCACAGGCTGGACACGGAATCTTCTCCTTCCTGCCTGCCTCAAGAGTTCCTCTAGGTAAGGAGCACGTCTGCTCTGCTCTTCGGCTGTTCGCCCAGCAGGCGGTGGGCTGCATCCCTTGACATCCAGGTAGAGACACCTGCTTGGAAATCTCAGCCCCTCCGACGGTAACCCCCTGAGAGGAGGGGTGGGCTCAAGCTGCTAGTTTGCCTAGAGCAAAGCCCCCACCAGGCCAGATGAGAGCACACGTCCAGGGCGCCCGCCTGGTGTTTACCCGCCAGACCCATGATGTTTCTGAGACCACAGCGAGGGGAGGAAGAGGGTCCATTTATGAAGTTGGGGAGGCAGGTGAGAGGCTAGGAGCTCTGGCTGAGGTCAGGAAGGTCTTTGTACCCAGTTCTGTACTGAGTTCACACCCTCCAATGCCCCCGCCTATGGTCAGTCCCTGCCCAGAGAAGCAAGACTTCACCCGGCTTCACCGGGGGCATGTCGGCCTGAGGGGCAGGGATCCTCGTCCCCAGCTTTCTCCCTTTCCTCTCTCCCAATAAAAAAGGTTATGTTGCTACTTTCATGTGCTTTAGGCACCTTGACTTTTGGGGACCCCTTCCTCCATTAAAAAAAAGTTCAATTATATTTCACAATTGTCATCTAAGCTGGATTCATTATTATTATATTCGTTTTCTCTTTTGATTTCAAAAGAAATCTAGACATTTTCATCATGGCCCCCAAAGTACTGCGGCCCTAACCCTGTGATTCCCGTGCCTAGGGGCAGTCGGCCCTAAAGCAGCGCCCTGCGCCGCAGGGGTGCACAAGCCACAGCCTTTTGACCTGGGCGCTAACGCCTGCGCCTCCTGTCGGCAGTGGCGTCTACAGAGACCCCAGGAGCACCCGGAGGAGCCCAGCTCGCTTTTCGTAAGGGACCAGTGACCATGATTCTAAGGGCCTCTTTCCTTCGCCCCGACTACCGTGGACAACCTTCAAAGTAGGAATCAAATGCTGGTTCCATCACACCACGCTCTGAATACTGGAGTACACAGAGTTGCAATGGGAATTGCATTTCCTTAAAAATAAAATTGCATAATAACTTGCATTTCCTTAAAAGTAACTGTTTGGAAACCTGATGAATTCAAGGAAAGAGACATGTTAGTGTACAGGTGGGTTTCCATAGAAAGGTAAAACCAAGTTTACATTACAAATGAAGATAGACCCACCACACTTTGAATTATTCTTTGTTAATAATTATCAAAGCAACCAGTGTCAGAAGGCACAGAGCCATGATTTCCCATTTCATTAAACCCTCCGCTTGGCAGCCTACACAGCTACTCAGAGAATGTGAAAGTTGCCAACCTAAATATTTGCCTAATCAATGAATCAATTATATCCAAGTTTTAAGTCTACGGCTGAAAAGTTACGAAAACATCCATATTTATTTATTAAATGATGTTTTCACTGCATCAAAAGAATCATTACTTATACACATCATTTGTTGAAATTTTACAAACTTGTTCTGGATTACTTTTGTAAACAGAACAAATACAGATAAAATTAAAATTTTTAAATTTGTGAAAAACTGAATTGGGATGTTAATTCATTAGGTGAAGGATTGTTTTGTATTTCATCAGTTTTATAAATTCAAGTGGTGGCTATCAAGTTTCCCCAAGCAGGAAGGGATACACCTGTAAAGGATTAGAATGAGCATGTCTTATTTTACATAAATAATTGCATTGTATTATGAAATTGTGAAACTCACCCAGAGAACCAAATCACTTGGCCTCTTAAGTCCCAATTCCCACATTTTTTAAGTGAAAGATTGGACTATCAGTGGTTTCAAAGGACTTTTGATATAAAAGCACGTTCATCAAGTGAAATAATCAAAGCTAATGATGGCAGTTAATCTTCGTGTTTTCACATGTTGTCTTATTTCATCCTCACAACATCATATTGTTAGTGCTCTTATGTTTCAGTTGGAGAAACAGAGGCTGGAAGAGGTCATGAGTAGTATGGGTAAAATTGCAATGTTTCCAGAATTTCTCGCCTGGCCTTAGCGCATCTCCATATCAATAGGTGTTTCCAAGGGATGGAGAGAAGTAGTCCATCTCCTTATCAATAGGTAGTTACAAGGGCGAAGAAGAGCAGGAGGGCGTTTCTGGACCGGAGAGGTTCGGTGGGGTCCCTTCTTCTGCCCCTGGGTTGGGAGAGAGAGGGGAGAGCAGAAGTGGACTGCTTGTGAGAAATAAACAGGTTTCTCCCACGTTATTTCTCCCTTTGACTGATTTCGGTTTCAACGGCATTTTGCCCTGGGACTTTCCCCCCAGTTACAACCGGCATACCCAGGAACACACAGCCAACTGCAGAGCCAGAATTCAAACCCAGAATTCAAACTTCAGATCTCATGCTCTTTACCATTTTAAGCCCTCTCTGTGAAGCAAAGAGGGAGGGTTTTACTCATGGAATACAAGGTGGAGGGTCTCCACAGCCCCACTAACTCTACTTCTCATCCTGGGAGTTCAGTTTAAGGAACACCAATATTTTCTATAAAAATGAACTTCCACTAAGAGTTTTGCTGTTACATCTTGTCAAATAACACAAAAAATTTTTAAGAACTTACATCATGATTAAAACACAATTTAAAAAATTCCCATAGCTCTCTTGGGCTCCCCTCCCATAGATCCAGGAATTTCTAGGAGTCTGCAGACTCAGAATTTACAAATTCAAGTAAAATTCAGGCGTGAGACTGTATATGCAATAATGTGGCATATAGTGACATCTCCTGGTAAACTTCGGGATTGCATTCAATTTCCTTTTACAGTAAATAAAAGGAGCCGGTTAAGACTAAAATTTCAGCTAGTCTGGGGTGTAAATCAAAATTTGAGAAATTCCAGTCACACAGAGAAAGCAGAGGGGAGAACCTGGAAACCCCCAGTACCATTAAAAGCCCTAGTTCTTGCCCTGCCTTTGCCATCATTAGCTGCATAGACTTGGCCAGGGCACGCGGTGTTCTAGCCACAGGAGCCTCACCTTGACTCACGTGGCATCAGGACCACACCATTTCAGAGGCTTTATCGTCGTGTCCCCAGCGCACTAATGGTGCCCGCGGGCCGTGTCAGAGAGCGGACTCCTCTCCTCCCCTATAAACTAGGCTCTTTCTCTTTTTTTGGTATCATTAATGAGCAACATTATAGTTACTAGACTCCCCCATCACCAAGACCCCCCCCGCATACCCCATTGCAGTCACTGTCCATCTGTGTAGTAAGATGCTATAGAGTCACTACTTGTCTTCTCTGTGTTGTACTGCCTTCCCCGTGCCCCCCCTACATTATGTGTGCTAATCATAATGCCCGTTTTCCCCTTATCCCTCCCTTCCCACCCATCCTCTCCAGTCCCTTTCCCTTTGGTAACTGTTAGTCCATTCTTGGGTTCTGTGAGTCTGCTGCTGTTTTGTTCCTTCAGTTTTTCCTTTGTTCTTATACTCCACAGATGAGTGAGATCATTTGGTACTTGTCTTTCTCTGCCTGGCTTATTTCACTGAGCATAATACCCTCTAGCTCCATCCATGTTGTTGTAAATGGTAGGATCTGTTTTCTTCTTATGTATATTATTCCATTGTGTATATGTACCACATCTTCTTTACCCATTCATCTACTGATGGACACTTAGGTTGCTTGGCTGTTGTAAATAGTGCTGTGATAAACATAGGGGTACATATATCTTTTTCAAACTGGGCTGCTGCATTCTTAGAGTAAATTCCTAGGAGTGGAATTTCTGGGTCAAATGGAATTTCTATTTTTAGTTTTTTAGGAACCTCTATACTGCTTTCCACAATGGTTGACTAATTTACATTCCCACCAGCAGTGTAGGAGGGTTCCCCTTTCTCCACATCCTTGCCAACTTTTGTTGTTGTTTGTCTTTTGGATGGTAGCCATCCTAACTGGTGTGAGGTGCTATCTCGTTGTAGTTTTAATTTGCATTTCTCTGATGATTAGCGATGTGGAGCATCTTTTCATGTTAGGCTCTTCTCTTTTATCTCCTTATATACTAATGTTCTGAATAATATTCTGATTTCAGAAAGAATTCCACAGCTCTTTGTAAGTTTCCAAAAGTTCTGTTTCTCCAATAAAGACTTGGCCAATCTGTGTCAATATCTACTGTGCCTACACATTTGAAGGTCCTGTACTAACTCTGTATGAGCTATAAAATTGGAGTCCCAGCCCTTAAAGAACTTACCCTTTCATTGTGGAATACAAAAAGCATGTTATCTCTGCCTTCCTTAACTAAGCATTTTTGTCAAACCAATTGGGATTTTTTTTCCATGTGATCATATCTGATTTTATAGCACAAGTCAATGGGAGAGAAAATTCTTTTTATAGCCAGTCTTGCTGGAAGGCATCTTTGTTATAAAATGAGTGTTTGTGATGGAGTTGAGATCCGCTGTCATCACTGTGGAACAGTGTTCATTCTCTTGGGAAGAAGGTGGGATTAAGAGACTTCAGGAGTATTATCTATGGTTCTTAAACAAAGTATATAAGGCTTTGTGTGTCACAACCCAGGAAACAGGCTGTATATCTGCAATGAGGGGAAACATGTAAGATATCTTCAAATGTCCCATTAGAAGTTCATCTTCATTTAAAAATCAAGTGGTTTGATATTTAAACATTTCTGTTAAAGTATAGGGAGAAATTTACTCTCGTCAGTGAACCAAATAAGGTAATAACACCATGAATAATTAGTATTGATTGAGTACTTGCTCTGGCCCAGAAATTGTCGCAAGAACATTAAATCATTTCATCCTCACAACATCCCTAGAAAGTACATTCTATTTTTAATTGCCATTTTATAGAGGAGGAAAATGAGACACAACATCATTAAATAACTGAGGAAGTTGCCATGGGCTGTGACCACGGATCCAGACTTTCTGCTCTCGGGGAAGTACTGACAGGGGGGTCAGGCTAGCTACACCCTCCCCACAGCCCACTGGTCACTCTCAGAGGCACCCCCCTGCACCCATCCCTGGGCTCTGGGATTATTTGAACAGTTGAAGAATCCCTCCTTCTGCACAGAACCAGGAAAAGGAAATTAAAAGAGAGAGTCAAGTTATTTGGGCTTAGCATCCTGTAAATTATAAATATGATATGATTCAATTTTCTAACAGCATCCTCCTTTAGACTAGATAGAGG
The DNA here is from genome assembly GCF_030020395.1 of Manis pentadactyla. Classification (NCBI taxonomy): domain Eukaryota; kingdom Metazoa; phylum Chordata; class Mammalia; order Pholidota; family Manidae; genus Manis; species Manis pentadactyla. The sequence continues at coordinate 7,649,275 of NC_080037.1, read as the reverse complement.
AGGATTATCCAATCCTTCTCAGGTTGGGCTCTCTTGGAGGCAGTGTTAAAGACAAAGAGATGAGAGCATCAAGACTCCAACAGGCATAAAAGATCAGAGATATTTTGCAGTCCCCTTTTTTCTCTATCCAAGAAACAGCCACCCGATGGTAGTATGCGCAGTTTCTAGATGTTGGCTGAAGAGGAAGCATTCTGTTGAACATCTGAGAACTCTGAGACCGCCTTCCCTACCTGCCCTGCACCATCCCCGCAGGAGGTAGACACCCAGCCCACAGCCAAGCCCTGTGGGTGCAGTAGGATAATTCTCAAAGGGAAGTGTGTTCAGTGTTCTCACCTTTTAATTATCTTCCCAGTGGCAGGAGTGATAAACTGGAGACTCCGATCATAACTCACTGGCATCTTAGACCAGCCAAACAGACAGGTCCACTCTGAGAGACACGTTATGCAGCAAAAAACAAAGAAACCCTTCTCGCAGGAATGTCATAATCACTATGTGTTTTCATCCCTTCTTGTAATATGTGTAATTTATCTTCTCTTAGAAAGGTGCAGATAAATTTTAATGCAATTTACTTACAAACAATAAACAAAGTCAGTTTGCTTCTCCCATTTGTTCCCCAAGTGAAAGGGGGAAATCTTAACTGCCTGATGAATATCAGGGGGACTTCAGGCCCATAAGGGGAATTTAACTAGAGACCTCCCAAAAGGGAAGGCATCTCTGATTTGGTAGGCCCTTAAGACAATAAAAAATACCTGTATGATCATAAGATGGCCTTGCCATTCAAACACAGACTACAAAGCCTTGGGGGACGTTGAACAAGTGGGCATGTATCTCAGGATTCCAGGATTAGAGAGATGGACTCCCCTTAACAGCAAAGGAAAACACCATTCACAGAATTTCTGAAAAAGAAGAACATTTAGGACATTGTCCAGCCTCCCAGCCAAGGTATCACCCTTCCACAGTCTCCTTGGCAAATGGTCAGCCGTGCCCTTTATTGTCCAGAAGCTAAGAGGGAAGATAATGAATTCAACATTAGAAATAAATGCCTGTCTCCTGGGTGACTACAAATTCCAGACAACCTTGGGGCAGTTTTCCTTCCAACCTGCTACAGTTTCTCCAGGTGTGGACTGGAAAACAGAAGCTGCCTGTCCATCTCTGCCCTCCGCGCCAGGCTCAGAGGCCTCACAGATGCACGAAAGGTCCGCTTTGCAATCTGCGAGTCAATTCAAGTGACATAAGCAGTGCTTCCAGTGCAAAATGACAACCCGAGTCAATGCAGTTAACACTCTCCCTTCGTGATTCCCAGATGAAGTGAGCTCTGGACAGGAGGGGACAATAGCTCCATGCCCCGGCAGGTCACGGAACAGAGGTGAGGGAGCCTCGTGGGGCTATCATCTTGTGGAGAGTCGTGCTCCACACCTCTGCCCTTCAAACACAGACTACAAAGTGGTGGTGGTGAGCTGAACCCCACCACCACCCCCAGAAGCAGACAGAAGCCAGAGTCCCCAAGGAGGGGAAGGCGGCCGATGGCGTGCCCAAGCTTGTTCACAGCACGGGCAGCCCAAGGATGGGGCAGAGAGACTGTGTTTGTTCCCAGTGAGGGCTGCCATGTTGGCTGGAGGGGTTCAGCCGCCTGGGGGGCCTCCGCTGCCACACAGTCACCAGGGAGCCAGGCTGAGCCTGCCTGCAGTCGCCCCCTCTCATCTTATCCTCACACACCATGACATTTCTCAGGTGATAAAATTAAAGAAAATATAAACTTCTTTCCTTTGCCAAGACTGAAAGACTTCAGCAGGGATGCATAATCTCTAACAGGACATCTATCATTTCCTATGATGGACAAGCATAGATCTTCCTCTGTAAGGATGAGAACCTTTACCAGGTATAGAAATAAAGGGGCCAATATGAGGAGTGCCAGGCAAATTCAAGAAAATAATTCTAGCAAAGATTGAATGTCAAAGATAAAGAAAAAAGGCCTATTGCCATCTAGGTAGAAAATAACACGAGCAGGCTATTTATACTGGGAAATAGCAGGTTTCTCCTTTGAAAACTTAAATGCAAAAATGTCATTCAATAGCAGAAGAAATACTACATTTGTGTAATGGGAAATGACACGGCAGTGAAAGTGAGTGTCTGAGTGACTTGCTGCAGCATGGATGAATCACAAACATAATATTGGGCTGAAGGAGAATCATAAAAATACAGGCTGATTCTGTATATGTAAGGATCAAGAACAGCCATGCTAAACACCACAATGTTTAAAGACACAATTCTAAGAGGAAACACTGTAAGCAAAAAGTGAGGGCCGTTAACTCAAGATGCAGGTTAATGGTCTCCTTCCAGGAAGGGGTAGAGGGGTGCCAGTGGACAGCAATTTCTTGGCTAGTAAGGTTCTATTGCTCACCTGGCGGTGACTACATGGGTGTTTGTTTTATTGTTATGCTTTAGATTATACAAATACATGTTATACACCATTATGTATATAAAGTATGTTTCAAACAAAAATTGTGGAAGACAAAAGACATCTCAAGTAGAAAACAGAGAAAATATAAAAATGTAAAGTTAACTTTTTAAGGAGTTAAAGAATGAATACAATACAATACAATTAATACATTTAAAAAATTAAGCTTGGGCGGCAAAAGAAATAGTATATGAAGGATATTTCAAGAAAAAAACCTGACAAAGCATGAAAAAGAGAATGATTACGATGGAGGAATCTCATGCATGGAAACAGATGCAAAATTCCTAACTGTTTTTTAAAGTGGGAAATTAGGCTAAGAGGTATGTTATTAAGGCTTATCAGGTACTGTTAGGTATTTTTAGAGTTTATAACAAAAATATGCACATGGTTCAACATTAGAAAGTCTCTTGTTATGATGTATTAAATTCAGACAAAAGTCTCAGGATAATATCAATAGATGCTGAAAAGTCATTTGTTCAAACTCAACATATTTTACTGATATTAATAAAAAAACAAAAGATCCATGAACTACAAAAGTATACCTCTTTGACAGAATGAAAAATTTTACTTCATACTTACAAGTCGAATACTAGGGGCATTCCTATTAAAATCTGGCATAATATAAAGATGTCTGCTATCATGACCATTATTCAAAATTATTAGGAAGTTTTTGCAAGTGTAATAAGGTGGAAAAAAGGAATTAGGAAGTGCATGTATTGGAAAAGAGAAGACAAAGTTATATTTTTTGCACAATGATATAATTACAAAATCAAGAAAACAAATGGAAAAAATGATTAGCACTAATTAGAGAGTTCTTGTAATGTGTCCAATTGCAGAATAAATATACAAAACTTAATGGTAGTTCCTCCGGGCAGAAATGCCTTCAGGCAGACGAATGAATGAATGAAGCAGGCTGACTGGTGGGCATCACAGCATCTCAGCTCCTACCCATTTTCAGTCAAGAGGAAAACTGAGCCCACAGTTGCTAGATATTCTAATGTTTCAAGACAATTTGTAAAACCCAATTTTTGTATAAAATTTCCTTATTTTTATTAGTGGAAAACTAACTAAAAATTATCTGAAGTAAACATATCCATAGGCTAGATATGACCACGGGCCTCCACTGCACACTTTTGATCAGAGCGTCTCTATACAGTTAACCTGCAAATACAATGGGAGGAAATGAGAAATGGGACAAAAATCTATTAATTTTTGAGTAGCTAACTACTTGAAATGAATAAAAACAAATTTTTACTTCTTATGTCACATGAAATAAAAATGTAAAAAAAAATGAAACTAAACAAGCCCTGGAAAAAATACATAGCTAAATATTCATATAATTTTGGGGTGTTCTCACACCCCAAAGGCTTTCTAAAAATAGCAAATACAGAAATCATATAGGTTCCAGAAAGACCGACCTTGATCACATATACTTTTTAACCATTTCCAGTCAAAAAATAAAAGGCCAGTGGACTAGGAAAAATATTTAAAACACCTAGGATCAATATTCCTTATATAGAGAGACTGATCTTGCAAATCAATAACAAGCACCTGCAGAGAATATCAAGCACGGGATGTGGAAAAGCAAGCCAGAAGCTAAGAAACGCCAGCAGCCAATGGATATATGGTAAACATTCAACCTCACTAGCTATCAAAGAAAACAAATTAAACCAGTAACGCAATGCCATTTTCCCCTATTGACTTGACAAAGTTTTTTTTAAAACAATCTTTGAGGTCCAGTATTGACAAAGGTATTCATTGTTGGTAGAAGTCTATGACTTATAGGACAATTTGGCAGTATGTGTCGGAACCTTTGGACTCAGCAAGTCTATTGCTAGAAGTTTATTCTAAGGAAATATGAATACATACAAGCATCTGGTTGCAAGGATATCATTATTTATATAATAGCAGGATGCAAAAACAAAAAACAGAACAATGCAAACACGGTTAAATGAGTACATTCACACAGTGAAAGAGCAGTTATTTAGTCAGGAGAAGTCTTAAAAAATGTTTTTATTATTGAAAGATATTCACAATGCTAAGGACTTTTTAAAGTTTATTTTTAATTAACTTATTTTAAATTAGGGCAAATACAATTGAGGCCCCTTTAATTTTAAATTAGTGTGATTCCAAACTATAAAGTATATAGAGAGATCAGAAAGGTTACACCCCAGGTAGTTACATCTGCATTGTGGAGTTATGATTATTGTGTTCCAAATTTCCTTTTTTAACAGTTTGTTTTATTTTTCTAGAATGAGCATATTGTTTTAATAACAAAGAGTAAAATTTTATTTTTACTTAAAAAATAAAGAGAGCTGGGGTCCTCAGACTCACTGATTATTAGCTATATGAGGAGCTAGATATAATTCATATGGTTTAGTTTGCTCTGTATGTATGTATAAATACATAATTTATATCATGTGTATAATCAGCAGGCTTACCTTGCTACTTATGGTTCACTTGGACTGCTTGTAAAATAAAGTCATGTGCTAAATTTTGGTAAAGAAAGCTACCCTAGAAATATGGAAAATGCCATAAGAGAGCTTAGGCAGACTTTAATTTAACACTCTGAAAAATTAAAATTTTATTGCAAATAATCCACAAAGTAGGTTTCCTGACTGTGGTTTATTAAAGTTGCCTATAAGTGCCTGACTGATCCATGGCAACTTAATACAGTTAACGGACCTTATACAAACATGCGCAGGCCCAGAAAGATTTATTGGCAGACTTGGCCTTGCTTCTAGGCCCAGTTAACACTGAATTCGTGCCAGCCCCTCAAACACACAGGAAGAGAAGCTGGAAAGATTTTGCCAATGATTTAGGCAAGGAAAAGTGTGGAGCTGTGAAGGATGTGACATTTACTAGATAAATCTGAGAGTGTATTCATAAATAAGAACGAAGTGTCCAAAATAAACAAAGTGGTCCACATAGAACCTACAAGAGCCTACGGTTTAAACACAAAATGGCACTTCTCTGACCTAGCTCACCCCTCCCCGGTTCCTTTGCCCTTTGCTGCCCAGCTAGACTTCCAGGGCTCAGTCTTAGAGACCCTCCAAGGCAACCTCACCCTGCCCCTTCTTTTAAGTAACATCCATAATCTGGTGACTGACTCCCAGATATGTATGTCTGGCTGCCCTTGCAACTTCCCCACTAAGACATCTAATATCTTACGCATGACAGGTTGATTCCAAACTCTGTCTTCCTCCCTAAATCGAATCCTTCCCTCAGTCTTCATAGCTCAACAAAGGGCATGCATGGCTGCCCTCCTTGCAACCTGAGCCAAAGCCTAGGATTCATTTCAGATTTCCCTTTTCATCTCCCTGACATCAAATCCATCCACACATCCCGTCAATTCTCTGCCCAAAACACAAAAATACATGCCGAACCCACCCCCTTTAGCACCGCCACCCTGATTCAAGCCACTGTCATCTGGATTGTTACTGTAACCTCCTAGCTGGTCTCTCTAGAATCCATTTTCCACTGAGTAGCAGAGTGATTTTTTAAATGTCCTTAATATGCACTGAAATCCCTCCAGTGGCTTTCTATTGTACATAGAGAAAACCCCTGAACTTCTCCCTGGGGTCTACTAGGTCTATGAATGCCCTTCTGTCCTCCCCAGTCCTTGCAAATTGCTGTCTAGCCACAAGGGCCTTCTTTCTATTCTGGGATCCCATGTTCATCCCACCTGAGGGTCACTGCACTTGTTTCCTTTGCCTGAAAGTTCCCTCACCTCACTCCCACCTGCATATACGCCCACAGTGTTGCACACCACAGAAGTTCTGGCGCTCCTGATTAAGAATCACTACACTAGCAACAGTACTTCTGTGACCTCCCTCCGCCCCTGTACAGACACCACCATTAGTTCCCACCCTTCTCTAGTGATGACTCATCATGCCTTTAACTGCCAGAGATACTGATAAAATAAACCCGGTTCCTCTCTCCTAGAGTTTATCATGCTGAGGAAAACACACCCACACACCCACACACACACCCCGTCTCTAACAATTACAGGCAGTTACATTATGAGTCATTAAAAGCTTTGCCCATTAGAACACTTCTTTAGGACATTTAACAATTTCCTAGGTTACAATTTTTCCCACACAACTTACATTTTAAATGCTTTCCCACCCAAGCAGCACACTGATCAAGAATTTTTTGAGTGGGTTATTTGCTGGGAAGATACTGTAGTGATTAATCTCATCCGTTTTTGTTGTCCGTTTCAGGAGGTGACATTTTTTGGGCCTTGTTCCCAGATTCTAAAGAGGTTGTCAGTTTGAAACCTGCAACTTCTTATATACTGACTCCACCTTCTAATTAGAAAAGACGTCTGAAAATAGAGTGTGCTGGGTCGCCTTCTCCAAGCTTAGAGTCTTTTGAGGAAATGAAAAAGCGGAGAAAAGAAGAAAGATGGAAAGAAGAAAGACTGAGTGGTTGCAGTAGAAAAAACTATAAAACTGGAGGCAGGTCAGGGGCTGGACAGAAGAACCTTTTTCCCTGCCAACGCTAGTGGCTCACAACTGGCCCCAAGCCGCCAGGGCTTCTCATCAGCCCAGTGGTTTCCTGGTGGATGCATTTATTTTGTTTGATTATTTGCTTTTCAATAAAGTCAACATGGTCTTGGGCAGAGTTTCTCAACCTCAGCACTCTTGACATACTTGGCCAGACACGTCCTTGCTGTGAGGAATTTCCTGCGCGTCGTAGGATGGTTAGCAGCCCTCCTGACCTGTACCCACTAGATGCTGGTAACATCTCCCATTCGCAACAACCAAAACTGTCCCCAGAGTTGGGGAACAAAATTGCTCCTGGCTGGAAATCACTCAGTAGAGGAAAGTTTCAGTCAGACAGATTTAGATTCTAGCTGTAGCTCCAGCCCTTATAAGCCTATGACCTTGAAAAACAACCTGTTTATCTGAGCTTTTTTTCTTGTCAGTAAATAATACTTATCTCAAAAATTTGCTCTAAGACTGAAGTGAAATATGTGAAAAGCATTTACAAAAAGTGCTCGATGAGCACAGTTCCCTCCCAACTATGGTTTCATTTATTTAACAAATATTTATTGAGTACTTACACTATATGCTATGGACAAAAACATACAATACAATTCTTGTCATTCAGGACCTGATTCTGAGGAAAGAGATGAATGTACATGTACAAACAACCATAATAGAGCAAGTGCATTAATAGACATTATTTATGTATCTTACAAGTCTGGCCTGTTTTTTCTTTTTTTTCTTAATAGCATCTCTCCCTAAGCTCACCTTGCATGCATCCTGACAGGGGAAGGGGCCTCTGAGTTGGGTCTTGAAAACTGTTTGGCAGAATCACACTAGGCTTAGAAACAACACCGGCAAAGCCTTAGTAGCGTGGTGATGTCAGGAAGCCGTGATACCCTGTGGGCTAGAGTGAGGTTGAGGGGAGAAATCGGTGCAAGATGGAGGAAGCTAAGGAATTTGGACTTTTTCTTGCAGGTCACGGAGTCCCCCTGAGGATGTTTTATCAGGATGGTGACAGGATTAGATCTGCTTTGGGAAGCACAGTCTGGCAGCTGTGGGGAGGGGAGGATAAATGAGAGGTGGAACGAAGGGCGGGGGAGACGGGCAGCAAGAGACAGGTCAGGAGCTATCGATTCCAGATGAGAGATAGGAGGGCCTCAACCGTAGAATCAGCACGGCAACGGCCAGATGCCAGGAGGCTGCAGGGACATTAAAACATGGAACTGACAGGATTTGGTGTCTGATTAGATGGGAAGGCAGGTAGGGAGTGAAAAAGAAGGAAGAAGAGGTGATTATAAGATCCCAGCTTAGAAAATTCGGTGGCTACTGATGGCATTTAGAAATGACAGCCCCCCACAAAATGCTCCTTTTCTTTTCACCACTGACACTGTGCACAGAAGCCTGCTTCTCCCCAGCTCCCACCTGACAGACTCACATACAACTCAATTCAACAAACCTGGGGTATGTGGTGTTAGGGTTTGGGACTACGGGGCTTCTCCAGAGAACAAGCCACGCAGGCACGGAGATGTAAATCCAAGCAAAGTCTTTATTCAGCCAGCTAGCTGGGGCCGACAGCACCTCCCCTGACATGCAGGTCGAGTCCGAGCTGTCGACCCCCAAGCAACTTTAGGTATAGATTATATAGGATTTCCACAGCCATTACACGAACGCCCATACATCACCACAACCAATTAAGTTAAAACACACCCCATGCTTTAACCAATAAAGTTGAAACGGGGACCCGCCGCTTGCCTGACCTTTGCACGAGCATCCCTTAACGTCTTGTCACGAGTTTCGTCCCCACGAGTTTCATCCCCCTTAGGGTATGGAAACTGGGTGGCTCTCGCTCTAGGGTGTTTCCTGCATTCCTTTACAGTGGTACACCTAGCAGGTTATTCCTGGCCATCTCTGCTGGGGTCTGGGAAAGCCCCAGGGAAGCAATATCGATGCATAATAATCACTGTTCCCAGGGAGCTCAGGGTCTGGACCGCACAGAGGTGCAAATGGGAAATTACAGTACAATGTGCTCTGCTTTATGTAATAGAGATACTGAACCGGAACATTTCACGAAAGTCATCCTTACCCTAAACAGAAGTCATCCTTATCCTAAACAAAAGTTATCCTTATCCTAAACAGGAGCCGGCAAGAGAGACAAGGGGGCAAGAAAAGGGTGTTAGCTAAAGAAACGCAGATGCAAAGGCATAACGAGGTGGTGAAAGCTGGTATGACTGGTGAGGCGAAGATGAGGCTGAGTGGTAGGCAAGAGCCTGATCAGGAGAGGTGCTGTGAGCTGAGCCAAGGACCGTCAAAAGTGTAATTAATCACTCAGTGATTTTTAAGCAAGGACACTTCAAAGAAAGCACCCAGGACTTCCCAGTACTTAAGGAAAATGGGTACGATAACAAATATCTCAGTACCTTGTGTTAAAAGATAAACTGAGGCATAGTAAACATTTTAAGAGTTCGTCTGAGCAAAAACTGATTCCCACCACTTAGGGTCACACCCGAAGCGGTTAGAAGCACTCCCCACACAGCAGCTCGCGGAATACGGAGGGGGGCGGGGCAGAAGGGTGGCGGGATTGGCGAGAACGGAGCTGTCGCGTTATTTGGGAAAGATTGCTTGGCCTTCAGGGACCGGCTGTCCTTAGGCGTCTATTTCTTAACCTTGAGGCACGTATGGGCTTAGATTTGGGTTTGCTGGAGTAGGCTGCCAAGGTGTCAGAACCACCTGGGTCTAGTGGCCTCTTTGCTTCATTTACTAAACACCAGCTTGTACCAAGGCGTGTGCCAGCCTTGCCCGATTGATGGGTCAGTGAACTCCCAACTGCTTTATATGTACTTTAGCCGTTGTCACGCTGACCTCTATTAGACACCATGGGTCCCCTGAAGCCAGGACTGTTGTCATGATCATCCTTATACCCCACGTCTAGCTGAGTGACTGGCACAAAGTAGGCTCTTCAGAAAAATGTTTACTAAATGAATGAATGAATGATCTGTTGGACAACTTTTGCCTCAATTTCCTGCCTTGTAGGGTCCAGTGGGTTATTTACTCACTGTATCTAATGATCAAGGCAGTACAGAGAAAGGAGCGGTAAATTTGGCTCCGGAAGATCTGGGTTCCCGTCCTGTCCATGCTAACTCTGACCTGACCTCGGGCAAAGTGCATATATTCTGAGCCTTAGGGTTCTCATCTGTGAAAATGGGATTTGAAAAAATCCTTATGTCTCAAAAATTTATGTGTGAAAGTACCTTGTAGCACTGCTCAAATAGAAGTTGTTCATGTACATGTCCTCTTCCATGCAAATTAACCTTGCTGAAAAGTCAGGAAAAACTAGGTTGAGCCCAAAGTTGGTGTATTATAGGCCAGTAAAAATACTAATGTTAATTGTATTTTTCAACTAGCAAACATGTAATTCTACTGGATACTGTGAATTCGATTCTGGTTGCTCCTCCCTCACTCTAACCAGATACACTCAGCTTCTTGCTGTACTTTAAATAGGCCAAGCTCATTCCTATCTCAGGGCCTTTGCACTGCTACACTTTCCCCCCAGACGGATGCATGAATGTCATGCCCTCACTTCCTTAGGTCTCTGCTCAAATGCCACCTCAAGATGCCTTCCATAAGCATTTAGCCTAGAACAGCACCCACTCCTCCCTTTGCTGCCACCGCTCACTATTTCCTTAGTCTGCCTTATTTTTGTGACGATCGCCACAGTCACGTAATTGCTCATTCTTTTGTCTCCCATGAAAATGTAAGCTCTGTGAAGAGTGTGCTTCGCTCACAGCTGCACCCGCAAGGCCTAGAACAATGCCTGGCACCCAGATGATCCTCCGGGCCTTCTGTTCAACAGTGTACTAAATGAATGACAGTTGGTAAACAAATGAAGTTTTTCACTGTAATCATCTGTCATCATATGGAGTTAAAAAGAACTGGCAAAATACAGTAGAATTCATCAGAAGAGCTAGTCTTGCCATGAACAAGCTGTTTGGCTTTGGAAAGTCACTTGTTTCTAAGCCTCAATTTTCCTACCTGTAAAATAGGAGTAGTAATATACCCTCTACTTCACCATGTTGCAAATCGCAGAATCATTGTGGAACCTAATGGGGCCTCACATCACATTCTATTAGTAGGGTATGTTTCTGCCTTTACTATTAACTCTTTAAGAGCATGGACCTTGTTTTACTCATCAATTATAGGACTTGGCACAGGCCTTGGATCTATAAATAATTGCCAAAAGAATGGAGGGCAAAGAAGGCTAAAAATTACCTTTGTGAAATGAACTGAGCTTCAAATATTCATGCTCCAAATTATTTTTAAAGTCCCCATATGTGTCATTTCATTTTAAATAGCAGATAACAGTTAGCAGAGTGTCTAAGCAGCTAGAAATACTCCTATTTAGTCTGGTTTTTGTTCAGGATCATGAATATGAATGCTTGTTTTGACTACATGAATACTCTGGATCAGTGCTGAATAAATGCTTGTGTTTTTCTGATGCTTCTGACCCAGGCAGCAGGCATGTGCTTCCGCTGACAGAGCACCAACCCTTCAATGACCCTTTGGCACAATGGATAAAAGAAGCGCTGTGTAACTTAGGGGCATGAGCCAAACCCCCACTGCTTCGGAACACACAAATACAAAATTGTCAAGCCGGAACCAGGCATTTGAAAAATCTGTATGTATGGGTTCACATGTAACTACTATCTTTTCAAAGAGCCAGATCAAGATTAGAAGGAAAAAATTATAGTAACAGGCAGTTAAAACAATGTAGTATAAATCCAGGTTCTTTTCCTTTATCTTTCAGGTTGGGGAAAAAGACTGAAGTCTAGACTCCAAAAGTAGCTCCTTTAAAGCCCTGTGAACAGATGGTAAAGCTGGGGAGGTGCTGGTAAATGGCTTGTTCTGTGCCAGCATAAGCACTTTGGGTGTATCTAATCCTTACAAACAATTCTACGGTTACGTTATCTCCCCCAGCTCGTAGAAGAGAATTAATTTATCTACATAAAAGAATCTTGTACAAAGTCATGCACTGGGATTTGAACCTCAGCTATCTGATTCTGTGCTCTTATGCATCCTATCAATCCAGGTCATGAATTTTACTGTATGAATGCACACTGCAGAACGCACACTGCAGAGCAAGAGAAATTTAACAATGATCACTTACCCTCTGGAAATTATGATCACATAATTTGATTTATAAATAGCTGGACTAACGTGGTTCAGCACACCAACTTCTTGGACCAGGCTACAGAGAGTAAAGAAATTATGAAGTAGGCAGTAGCAAAGAAGTCACAGTTTGGTGAGAGGGTATGCATGTGCGAGGGGTTATTAAAAGTACAGAGAAAAGTTTGGGGATCACAGAAACCTTTGCACAACTTAACTGCCCCTCAAGCAAATACCTAAAAGACTAGGACAAATTGATTGGCAAGACATTTGTTATAGTTAGTGTTGAGTTCCACCAATTGTGCAACATTCTTTATCTGCTGGGTCTGGGCACTTTGGAAAAAATCCAAAATATAAATATAATGGAAAGAATATGACAGTTAGTCAAAACTCATTCAGATTCTAGCCCTGTCACTTATAAGTCATTTAATCTTTCAGCCTCTTTGTTCATCTATAAAATGGGGATATGAGTACCAACTCTGAAGTGCTAATATGAAAATTAAATGAAACCCTATGTGGCAGAATAGGCACCCCTAATCAATCAGGAGAAGTGAGAACTTACCATCATCGAGTCATAACATCAGGTCAGCAGTTGTTGCTGAGGTGAGGGGTGGGTACTAAGAATCCAAACACATACAATCTTTTTTCTCTGGAAAACTTCTAAGGGATGATTACTTCCATTTCTTAGGGGGGAGACAGACAGGCTTGCACAAAAGCATTTATTCCATGTTAATTGAAGGTAAATCCCTTTAGTCCTCACTTTGTTTTAAAGACCTGGGAGAGCCCCATACTTCTTGCAGATTATCTATCATGTTTTCTTTCAGCGAATCTCTGAGATCCAAGTTCTTTATAATTAAGCTTAAAATAACTGGAGAAATTAGAAAATGGACAAGATGTCAAATTATATTAGGTAACATGTCTTAGTTTTCTAAGAAAAGAGCGTTAGTAGGAGATGCATGCTGATGTAGCCAGTGGTGAAGTTCAATGTTTGCAACTTCACATGGCTCAGAAAATATATATATAAATAATAAAAATATAAATAAAGCAAACATGGCAAAGTATTAATTGTTGAACACAGACGGTAGGTATATGGGTGGTATTAAAATTGCTCAAAGTAAGCATTGGGGAAAAAAAAAAGAAGAGGTTGCACTTAGGGACTGACCCATGTGAAATTTTCCATCTTTTTCCTTTTCTATTTATTGTACAGCTGGTTGAGGTGGGGGTGGGAGTGCATAGAAGAGCTGCTGGAGAAATAAAACTGTATTTAGCCATAAACCAACTAACTGAAAATTCTACAAAACTTTTGAAACAATGTTATGTCACTTATAGTCATTCAGCCAAACTGTGAGGAGTGAGTAACTAAAATCTATAGTTTAAAGAAAGAGATTTTTTTTGGAGGGGGTAAACAGGACTACTGGCTTCTCCAATGCACCCAATCCAGGGAATTTAGGGAAATTTACGGACATCATTTTGAAGACATTAAGGCAGCTACAGAAGAAGTCATGTAGTCCCCTCTGTTTAGAACACAGACTCTCTTAACAACCATCCGTCATTTGCTAATAATTGTTATCTATAAATGGGCATACTGGTCTTAAGGGTGGTATAAGAGAAAGAATTATGTAGGAAAGAAGCCAAAGTGGTATACAGCTTTAAGGTCTTATTAAAGGACTGATAAAGAGACCAAATGGATTGCAAGTGAAGACAAAAATGAATTTACTAAACCGGAAAACAAAAATAAATGAGAAAACAAAAACTCCAAGGGATGAAAATCATTTCTTGAGTTAATCTACTAAATGTTTTACAACAAATAAGCCGCAAAATACTGTCTGTGTCTTTTGAGGGACATCTGCAGTCCTTTGGTGGAGAATTTCTTGCAGGGCAGGATCTGGATTTGAAGTACCCTCCAGAGATACCAACAGAACTCCACTGACTTCTAAGAATGTTAAGGGAATGATCTAAAACACGGAAAGTGTCTACAGTCTTATTTAGAATATTAAAAATTAGAAGCAATTTTGAAGGTCTAACTTTAGAAGAATGATACATTGACAATGTGAACGTCCATGGAATGTTCTTCAGCAATTTCAATATAAGTATGAAGAATAAGCCACAACAAAGAATACTAAAGAAAAAAGAAAAGGAAAATTAGTAAGTAAGTATGCTTGTGATTATTTGAAAAATAGGAATACCAAAAAGACAATTATATTGGGATGATGGAATTCTATTTGCTTCTCACACCCTTTCTGGCCAGTTCTACCAAAAATCTTTTTTAAATTATTAAAAAGAATGTAAAAAAAAAAGTAAGAATGCCATAGCTGGAAGGCCACTAGTGACTAGTCACATACTAAGTGCCCTCAAGGTAAGATCTAATGTGGCATATGAGACTAGTTGTTGTAAGAAAGGTCACTGTCCTAAACAATTGTCTCTGCAAACAGCAACCCATGCAAAACTACCCATTCTTTTCTTTTTAATGGCAGATTCCAAAAGATATCCATCAAAGAATCATTGCCAGTAATAGCATTCTTAATCATGACCAGCCTAGAGACATCTTATTCCCAAAGTCTTTTTTTAGGCTTGAACTGATATAAAATAGCCTACTTCTCTGGGCATGCTTTTTTTTGTGTGTGTGTGTTTTGTTGTTTTTTTGTGTGTGTGTTTTGCTATGTAGGACAGACAATATTGTTAACTTACCTTTTAAAACCACAAACTCATGTATTATTACTGCTTTTTAAAGTATGAAGGAGTCCTCAACCTGGAAAGGTGTTTTTTTTTTAATTTTTAGATTGCTTATTTGAAACTCAGGAAGTATTCTTTTCCCAGAAATATTATAGTTATAAGGGAACTGGATCTGCACACTCAGGTCGTGTTTCTCCAGTCTCTCCCACGGTTTCCTGGTCTGGAAGACTAATGGCTACTTTGGATGCTTCTTATGCTTTCCAGGAGCCTCCCACATTCCATCATGGAATTTTCATAAGGGGTAGTTTTAACCTGGGAGATGATTTACTAATAACTTAATTTTTTATCACCTAAAATCTACTGAGTATTCATGTTTACAACACAGATAACACTAATTAACTTACATTCTAAATGAGAAGTGCTTTTTAGAAATCAGAAAATTAAAAACAAAGGGGCGTAATAAACCACAATGAAATACAGGACGGGGGCTAATGTGTTCTGAAAAGGGACTGAATTCCCAGATAAATCCTTGTACTATTCCTTAACAGCTCTGAGAAATAGAAACCAATGTCTAATGCCTCTTCGAGAATTCCCATGGGAAGGGAACCATTTCTTTCTGCTACCAGTGTTTTCCAGTCATTCCAGTGACCTGGTAAAGGCCACCCCAGGGACCACTACTCTCCAGAGTTGAGTACCACAAGGATGTTGCCCTCTGGGCAACAGTCTCCTCAAGTACACCAAGGCCAATAAAAGATGTCAGGGAAAAGAAAATAAAAAAACACAAAAAAGGGGTGTAAGAGAACACTAAAAAATGTCCTAACAGTCTGTGGGCCTCAAACATCAAAAGCAAGATGTTATTTTAAAATACATCATAACTCAAGTTTAAGATGGATGAATTTCAATGTAATCCTTTTTGTATAAAGCCAAAGGGTGTCTAATACTACTGGGATAAAGTTCTGAAAAACCATTACAAAACAAATATGCGAAACATGGTAACAATTAAATTCTTTGGATTTATCTTCTAAGCCCCCACGTTTAATACAGAATTAACTTTCCCAACCTGTGCACGGCAGTATTATTTAACACTTTATATTTAAAAGCTGTACTTAAGGAACCGCTTCAGTTTGTGTGACTTTTCAGCCATCGGGAAAGCTTCAGGAAGAAGTGGGAATTAAAAGACAGCTTCAAGCAGTAGCGTGTTGTAACTGGAACAAATACTGGCTTAGACCTTATGTCTCTGATTATATTCCTCTATTTTTCTACAAAGCATCTTTCTTTTAAGCATCTGATGGTTTCACCAGCCTTTCCATTTTCAAACAAGTAACCTTTACTTCCCATCATGTCCCAGCTAAAATAAGTGCTAAGACTTCCTAAAGGTGGATGTCAATTGAGTCCTTTATATATAAGGCAAACATTTGTTTTCATTTCTGTTGGAGCAAGGTTCTAGGCTCCAAACTGAACTCTCATTAGAGTGCTTAGGATATTCAATGATATATTCCAAAGCTCTCTTCTGGTCCATTCAGAACAATCCCAAGGTAATAGAAGTGGCGGAAGAACTGGAATATATATTAGTCATATTTGATTCTCTCTGTCAGGGGTTCCTCCTTGTAATGGGAAATGATTTGAATTAGGATGGAAGAGTTGATAAGAAGGAAGAACAAACTGGCTAACCAGATGAACAGAAAGGTGTTCTTTCCTTGAAACTCAAGAACGTAGGCAGGAGCCAGCCATAAGGCCTGCCCTACAAACCACAACATCAGGAGAGCTACGGCTCTCTTCCAGGGCATTCTCACTAGTGGCATCACAAGGGGTAGGAGGCAGAGGTACCAGAGAAAGTACTGGGAGGTGCAGACTTTGTTAAAAGTCACAAAAATGAACGTATGAAGAAAACAACAAAAGACAAGGTCTCTGTGATAGGCGAAAGACACTGCTAAAAGCAAGATGAACTGTGGCAGGAATGCAGCCATTCCCAGAGAAAAACTCCCCTGGCCCTCTGCGGTCAAATACAGCATGTAGAAGTATGGAGAAAAGTTGTGACGGATATCCCGCCTAGTCAGGTGATAAAGGTAGGTGTGCTCCAAAAATTCCCAACCGTATTTACAGTAAAATCCGTAGCTCAGGGAGAAAAATGTGAGTCCCGCAACTGCAGCAAAGAGCAGCACAGCCCGACTACACAGCCTCCTCAGGAATTCGTAGAAACGAGCCTGGAAAGAGGAGCGGGATTGACGGGTGCCTTCGTCACTGTCGCGTTCTGGAAGCAGGTGGAGAGCTATAGGGAGCATATAGGTCACCGGGTATATCTTCATGTGCACTGCGAAACCATAGAAGACCGCGGCACACGCGACAAGTCTTTTTTCCAGTAGGTACAGGGCCGTAAGCACCAGGGCGGCGACGATCGAGTCCGCATTGCCCCGGCTGGACACCGCCATAGGTAGGGGGTTAAGAAGCCAGAAGACACAGTAACCGCAAGCCTGGCGGCTACCCAGCCCCTTTAGACGCAGCAGGCGGTACAGGAGGAAAGCGGTGAGGAGGTCACAGCTGATGAAGAGAAACTTTCCAAAAAGTTCGTTGAGATAGATGTTGGGGGTGAGGAGCCAAGCCAGCAGCGGAGTGTATCGGTACGTGGCCCTCAGATAAGGGGAGCGCCCTTCCGAGACGAAACGCGCGGCGTCAGTGAAGACGTGGTAGTCGATGTCTGTATACCTTACGAGCAGGGTCCGGTCCTGGACGACCCCATAGAACACCAGGGCGACGCGGGCAAGGAGGGCCACCCCGAATACCCCGGCGGGAGCCACCCGCAGGTTCAGTAACATTCTCTCCAGTGCTTGGTCAGGCTCATGCCCTGACAGCCGCTCAGCCGCTCGGCCCCGGCTCCAAACTGCCTCCGAACCTCTAACCTTAGCTGGCGCTCCTCGCCTCTGGCTGCCCGCGCATCTCCCACCAGTTGGCCTGCCAACCAAAGCAACCGCGGGACGGCCACTTCCGGCACGAAGCCCCGCCCGTGGGCTGCTTCCGGTCGCGGGTCTGGCGCCGGGTTCTCAGTGGCCCCGGCATTGCTTCCTCGGGATTGGCTGTCTCACTTCCGCTCATTCCTCCGAGGGGGCGGAACTTCCGGTCCCAGAGAGCAGACGGCCCGAGTGGGTGGCATGTTTAGGGAGCGGAGTGGCTTTTCTTTGTGCGTGACCGCATCTTCCCCGCCCCAACTCCAGTCGACGGAGACGGGCCCCATGAAACAGAGAGAGCCTGGGCCGGAGACCCGGTAATGAAGGATGTAGGAGCAAAGGAAGAATAACCTGCGGTCGTTCCTCACTCTACTCCGCCAGCGCGCGGGTAATGCCGTGGGGTTGGTGCCACGGCGCCGGCATGAGTTGGAGGAGGCCCAGCGTGTGCATGACCCGTGCACTATTTGGGACGTACTTATATCTTGAAATTCTTCATTGTATATTTGAGTTCGAATTTAACTGGGCAGCCAGCATTTTATCCGGCAGCCCTGGATGGAGCGTGGGAAGGGAGGCCAGGGATTCTCCTCTGGCCCCCCAGTGCCGCTGTATTTGCTGTTCTACCGTCTCGGCTGCCTTACCCTCCCCAGTCAATATTTAACCCTTCAGGCTTCGCCTCAAGTTTTAACTCCTAAAAACATGTCCTGGCTCTCAGCCAATTTCTCCATCACGCAGTATGATGTAGATGCCGCTCCTCTCCGCTGAGGGTAGACGGACTGAGGCAGAGAGGCTCCAAGCTCTAGAAAATCATTCACCCAGAAGACCCTACCTGCTACTTAAAAGTCCTGCCCTGTGCCTGGCGTCCCGGTGCTCCAAACTACCTTCTAGAGTGACCAATCATTTGTTAGAGCATTGTCACAGTGCTTTAGGATACTTATGTTTGTTTGTGTCTCTTCCATTGTTTTCCATCAGGATACTTTGAGAAAAGAGGTGATCTTGTTTTCTGTACCTGGGCGTATAACACGTTACCAGAGGTACAGTAGGCATTCAATGTAAGTTGAATTGATTTTGGGTGTCCCTCTCACCAGAATGCCTCTAGAGTGAGCATCCTTGGACCATCCCCCAGTCCTTGTCTTTTTCAAATATCCTTCACCTGTCTCAAGTTTTGTCCCCTTTAATCCTTTCATGAGTTTCTCTTCATGGGCTCCAACCCATTAGCCTTTACTTTCTGTGAGCTCCTAGAGTCTGCATTACAGAATTTCTTAATTTATCTCATTGCATAATAAGTTTTCATTACTTCTATGCATGCTAAGTTCATGTTTCTATGAGAGATACTGTACATGTATACTTGTTTTATAGCAAAGGAGCAACAGGTTTTAACTTTTTTCCCACATTGATTTTGGGTGTTCCTCTGCTGATTAATGACAAGCGATCAGTATTGGTACATCAGTATGTGTTCCTGCTAAACTCTGCAGAATTGCCAGTTTCCCTGATGCTAAATCCTTTTTCTCTTTGTCACAGTCTTCCTTGCCCTCTGGCCTTCCATTAGTGTGGGCCCGTGGGAGGCACCTGCAGATCTTTGGTGGCACTGGCTGAGTTCCTCTTCCAAGAGCATGGCTCCCAGAGGAGCCGCAGCCCTCTCTCTCCCTTGGCTATACCTTTCACTGGTTTCCAGTAATTGTCCCTTCAGGTTTAAGACTGACAAATGCTTCCTCCTGTTGTGAGTCCCTGGATGCTTCACCATTCCTTTTTGGTTTATTAACTGTGCCTGTACCTTTGTAAATAGTCCCTTCATTGTATAATGTCCAGTTAGCCTTTTGAGTGTACTTTCTGTTTTCTGGCTAATTCGATCACTTCTTTTCTAGATCTTGCTTATTTTTCTAGATCTTGATCTCTGTTTCCTGCTTTGTCATTTCTTTTGCATCTGTTCCTGATTGTTTTCATACTCATCATCCTGCGCCCTAGGCCAGACTGTCGGGAGCCGGTCCTAACCGCCGGCCTGATGAAACAGTCCGGGCAGTTGGATGGAAGGGACTGCACAGCGGCCTTCCCAGAGGAGCAACCCCGATATCCCTCCTGCTCAAAATGTCCCTCCTAATAAATATGCTTATTTCAGTTTCAATTCAAGCTGCCCCTTCAGGGAAGAGGCCATATCCAATTCTCCCTGAAAATTTTAGGTACTGACCCTAAAGGAAATTGGAAAAAACCACTACTGTCCTTGTAACTACCCCCGATGATGGGAAGTGAGACCCCATGAGAATTGGACCCAAACTTATAGGAAAAAAGATATGAAGAATTTACCTGGCTCGAGGTTCCTTCCCCCGCCCCAACATGGCCTCCAAATGGCATATTCAATGATTAATGGCGACAGGTGGGTAAAGAGAACAAATGATATTCTGTGGCTAACCCGCCAAAGAACAGCCTGGCAAACTATAAAACAAATGAGAAAAGGGCATTACCTAACTCCAGATCAGAAAAATCTCCATTGTAAGTCTTACTGAAAATGAGTCCGAGGCACAGTCCATAAAATTTGTCCCTGCCTGCTGAAAGGTCATCGTGTCCTTTTAGAGAGAGCCTCTTTCTTTCCTACCGGAGATGAGGAATGGGAGTATAGCTAGGAAAGAATGAGGGCCCTACATAAAAATAATAGAATAGTGAACTTTAGATAGTCATCTGTAAAGAAACCAAGAGTCTGGCGCCTACCTAAACTTTGTAAGATTTTCTGACCGCAATAACTAAAAAGAAAGCTTACTTAGAAACGAGTTAAGTGCTAAGACCTGCCAAATGACTTAATCTCATTCTCCAAACTCATGTAACTGTGCTATGTGTCAATGAAATGATTAATATCTGTACTTTACTTTATGTAATTGAAGAGTATATAATCAAGCTGCTACTTTTCATCAAAGGCCAGGCTCAGCTTTTGCTAGTGTCTGTGTCCTCACTCATTCCATCAGTCACCCACGCCGTTCATCCTTCAGGGACTCCTGGACTCGCTGGAGCTGGACTCCGGCATCAGACTTTCAACAACTCAATAATATGTACTGAATGCCTACACTAGACTAAGATCTGCAGCAAGGACCTCTCACCCAGGCTTTCGGAGGTCTCTTAGGTGGTCTAGTGTCTCCTGTCTCTGCATTCTACTGCCAGGTTGACTTTCATAAACAGCACTTTAATAATTATGTTCTTTCCTTCCTCAGACATCTTCAATGGCACCCAACTTACAATGGAGATTTTTCTGATCTGGAGTTTAGCTTGACTTTCAATCCCTCCACTGCCCTATATTTTCACTCTATTCACCTGGAAAGCCCTCTATTCGAGCTTATTAGCCATCCCTTAAATATGCCTTGTGCGTTCTCCCTCTGATATGTTTGCTGGTGCTGTACCACCCGCAAAGAATCCTATTTCTATTAACTTATTTAAATACTGTTTGTCCTTCAATGCTGGACTTAAACCTCAACTCCTCTGTAAACTCTTTCTGCACCTTAACCAGTGCAGCAGTCTCTGCATCCCCAAAACAGTGGTGTGTATTATTGTCTGTTCTGGGTTTTTTTTTAACAGTTAATTATGTCATGCATTATGAAATATGTTATCTAAATCTTTTAAGGTTACTTATAAATAAATATACCAGCTCTGTGGCATACTAGCTGTGTGAACTTGAGGCATGTTTCTTCCCTCCCTCTTTTCCTCCTTTCCTTCTGCTACGTTTATTATGCACCATACAGGCAGGTGCTGTGCCAAGGGCCGCGTTGCGCTGATGACCAAGCCCTGACGTGAATCCCATTCACATGGCACTTACAGTCTAGGGAGCGAGACAGACGCTAGCCAAATAAATTCACAAGTATTGTAAGATTGCAGCTGTGGTAAGTCTATGAAAGAGGAATATGTGGTGCAACCTGCTTTTCACGGGGGTTTGGTCTAAGGTGAGTATAGTAGGAGGTCGGGTGTTGGCAAGCAGTAGGAGTTGCTTGGAAGAATAGCAGGTGCAAAGCCCAGTAAGACTGCAGATCCCTTTATGGCATGTGTCATGTCTTCTATTTCTTTGCTACTTGGATGATACCTTCCACATAATAGGAACTCAGTATTTGCTGATTTTTCTTGACCCTTATGTCAGACGTGTTCTAACCAGACGTCTTGGATTCATACCGTCCCTTGCCTGGTGCTTGACCCTGTGAAGTTTTTTCCACATAGATCTCACTCCTTAGAACATGTAGTCACTGGTGTATCTGGCCCTTAGTATCTGCTCCTTGTTACTGCCCTTCGTCCTATGTGTTGTATGCCTTTAGTATATGCTGCTGGTTACTTTATCTTGTTTTCCTTGCAAGTTTCCAAGTTTCTTCCAAGTCTAAGGGACTATATATTTTGTGTATGTTATATATCTCATGTCTTATGACTTATCCCTAACCTGGTGTTTCCTAAATGTAGATAAGTATTTATGGATGGTGATAAGAGACCTAATTTTCTTCCTCCTCCTCCCTCTGTCCTTTCATTTCTGGGGAACAGAAGGCAATGACTGTGGGATCTGAGAGAATTCAAGGCTGGATATTGACAACCAGCCCTTTTTCAGGCTAGCGATGATAGGAGTAGAAGAGAAATCCGCTTCTTTGAGTTGGGGCAAAAAATGACCAACAATTGCTTGAGTAGGCTTATAGAGCCTTGGGGATATGTAAGAAATGTGTATACATGGTAGCAGGGAAAGGAAATTGGGTGCATGATCACTGGCCGAAAGGGGCAATGCCCGGATCCAAAGCAACTTGACTTGCTTGGATTAATCTGAGCCAATTTTCAGATTTCTGGGTCTCACCTTTTAAAAAAATCTTTAAAAACT
The DNA here is from genome assembly GCF_030020395.1 of Manis pentadactyla. Taxonomy (NCBI): domain Eukaryota; kingdom Metazoa; phylum Chordata; class Mammalia; order Pholidota; family Manidae; genus Manis; species Manis pentadactyla. The sequence continues at coordinate 7,626,727 of NC_080037.1, read as the reverse complement.
GAGTTTGAAAGGTATAAAAACTGAGGCTGAAGGATGCTAAAGTTAATAGGGGAGGTATGGGAAAGGAGTAGAGGGAATGAATGATAGCAATGAAGGGGAAAATGTTGGCCGTGTGGCCCTAAGTTCCTCCAGCTCAGCCTAACTCAGCCCTCCTTTTCCATAGGTAGTCCTGTGAGTTCAGGCCTTAATAATAGGATTTTTCAGTTTCTAAAAGAAGCTAGAGTAAGAACAGAGATTCATCCATTTTATTTAGTAATTTGTTCTGAACAGACAAAAATAAAATAAACCAAAAATGTCACTTTTTTCCCTAGGTAAATTGGACCTGGTTTAGTCTTTAATGCAATGAATGAGAAAGCCATCCCTAGATAGTTCTGCGTCAGTAGACTGGCCATTCCTGAGCGTGGAGGCCCATGCTAAGTCCACAGCCCAGAGAGTGTGTCCTTGTACAGATAATCTAGGTGAGCTGGCAGAGTAGAGGACCAGCGTAGCAGCCTTGGGGAAGGGAGTGTCCCTGCCATGTGGCATTAGTATAGCTTCACTGGCTTCTTTTCTCTGCTCAGGCCTCATAAGGAAATCCCTGGGTGGTCTTACCAGCTGACAGTGGTCAGGGGGATAAGGAGGTGACACAGCAGGGATCTGAGAAGCCTCTCGTGTACCTGCACCATCCCCGAGGGCAGCCGGTAGCCCCACTCGTTTTTATACAGAAACATCAGAGCCAAAGCATCATGCCTTCCCCCTGCCCAAAGGCCAGGACTGGGACTCTTCTGGCATAGAAGGTGTTCTCTTTGGGCTGCTTGCAGCTGAATAGAAGGCTGGGCCTCTGCCTTGGGACTTTGTGGGGCCTGACCCCCCCTTAGTCCCGTGTTTGGAGTCGAGGGTTGAAGTCGCCCTCTAGTACCTCCCTGGCTCCAAGGTGTTCAGCTTCTCGGTTTTAATAACAGCCACGCCCTCCCGGGGCTGGGGGCTGCAGCCGCCCCCACCCCTGTGGAAGAAGGGGAGATTCAGTGCACTTCAAGAGAAGGAAACAGGAGAGTGCTTTTATTTTAAAACCAAAAAAGTGCTATCGTGACAGGACAGTGCTGGGGATGGGAGCACACATTCTAGGTCCCCAAGGCTGGAGTGTCTCCCCTCCTCCTGGGCCTTCAGAAGCACAAGGTTTATCAAATACCTCTTTGTTTCTGAAGAGGCAGCTTCCTCCCTTCCCCCTTCCATCAACAAACCTGAAAACCTTCATCAGGTATCTCACTTCCTTATTGAAACCAGGATCAGTGGTTGTTCAAGTCTGGAAACCTGGGGAGCCCTACCCCAAAACCAGAGCAAGATATCTGCCCCCACACTAAGATCTCAGAATACTTCTTTTCTGTACATTCAATATAGTTGGTCTTATATACATCTACATAAATCTCTCTACATATATATTATCTCTTTTACTTTCTCCTTAGATAAACCCTTCACAGTATCATATCCTAATTCCCAGAGCCTCCACCTACCTCTTGTCTGCCAGCCCAAGACTCAAGGGTTTCATTGATTTCACTAGGCCCCTCGGCGCCACCCTTTCTCATCTGCACCCCCTGAGTGTCGTCAGCCCTCCTCGGCAGCCCCTTCACATCGGCACCTGGTATCCTCCTGACATACCAAGTTGGTGGCTGGTGCGCCCAGGGGACCCGTTTCTCACCAGACTAAAGCTAGTCCAAGAGCCTGAAAAAGGATTTCCACTCAGGAGACCAGGGCTGTAATCTAGAGCCATTTAGGGTTGAACGTGGGGGAGCTTACGGCAGAGTAAGGCAGGTTGTATTAAAAGGACAGGATGATTTAAAGTGCAACTTAAAGCAAAGTCCGGCATCGTGGAGGAGAATCAAGGGTGAGTGAGAAAATGTTCTCATTCTGTTATCCCGGAGTCAGCAGAATCCAGGGGCTTAGCAGGGGAAATGGGAAGAGAGTGGCTCCCTCGGGAGAGAGGCAGCTGTGTGCAGAAGAACTGGATGGAGGGCAGCTTGCTAACGGGTAAGTAGACTCGCACAGTGCAGGACCTCGTGCCTTTACACATTGAAAGAAGCCCGGTGAGTCTACCACGGAATAAAGTCAAGAGTCCAGAGGCTGGCTCTTTGCCTTCTACTCTCTGTTTCACATTTTCAAGTTTTTCTGGTTCTTGTTTTCTTGACAGCTAGGGAGTAGTGGTGGGGTTTACAGTAAGTAGAGAATGAAGGGTCTTCATTTTCAAGATTCAGTTCACGGAGAGAGCAATACAAGAGGACCTTGTGCAGTTGCAGTGAGTGGACAGCATTTTCTGTGGTTCTCTGAACGGCTCTGCACACAGGTGGCTGGGTCCACCTTAAAGAAACTGCCGCTTGATTCATACAGAAACTCTGGGGAGGGAGGTTTGGAGGGGTTGCTTGGTACCTCAATGAGACGAGGCATCACTCTTGGGATTTGGGACTTTAGAAGAGTTCTGGTACCCGTAGGCCCTTCCTAACCCCGGCACAGTCCCCACCAGGGAACAAGGAATGGCCTGGATCTGATCCTGTCGTTTGCCTTTTCACTTGCCCGCAGCTGGCCTCGTGGCAGAGGAGGGTAAGGATGAGGCTGAAACTCATTTTATACCGAGTCTCAGGGATGGCTAAGGGAGGCACGGTTATTTGATCAGGAGATATAATTTCCACCCAGTGTTGTCTAATGACGTTGCCGGCACTTTTCAGAAGGGCACTGGGAGGGGTAACAGGGACAATGGGGTCTGTGAGCCACAGAGTTCGGTCTCTGCCCAAACATTAACCAAATACCCCTAAATCCCAGAGGCTCCATACAGCAGTCTAGAAATTTGAGAAGTGACTCATCCAACTGGATGGGGTGGGTCGAGTTGTCCTGGGAAATCTGTGCCCTTTGAGTCTAGTTTTAGTTGAGCACCAGTGTTGAGAGGGAGGCCCTTATATTTTCCCTTTCTTTCTCTAAAATAGTGGAGTTAAGAGTGGGCTGGGCTGGGTAGGAAAGAAGAGAAGCCAGATATGGTGTAATCTAAAACACCATTTCCAGACCTTTCCATGGGGTGTGGGTGCTGGTTTTCCAGGGAAACATACTGGTGAAGGTCACCCATTCAGAGGACACAGGGAGACAAATCCTCTTAGGGCTGCCTGCAGGATGGGTTCAAGTGTTTGGACAACAGCCCTGCATCAGTCACCCCACCTGAGGAGTTCAGAATCCAGGATGGGTGCAGGCGTGGCTGGGACTGCAGGTTTTACATTTCCTGGGCCAACCCCAATTCTCTGGGAGCAGAGGCAACTGTGAGAGAACTGTGTATCTTAAAAGAGGTCCATTTGAGAAACTAGAAAGAGGAAATCAGTGACGACCTCGGTAGTCAGATGTTACCGACAGAAAATAACCACACCATGAAAACCCTGACTTCTTTGAACAGGAGTTGGTAGAGAACCCAGGGTAAATTAATTCCAGATTCCCATGTTTCTGAGGGCACAGACCCCAAAGGGACTATCAGAGACAGCATCGCCTTAGGGAAAAAGCTAGGTGGGAAGTCAGAGAGGGAGGGGGCTGCAGCCTCAAGTCACCAAACTTCCTGGTGGGCGCGGGACGGGGGCTGGGGGGGAGTCTGTGCATCCAACCGTGTGGTCCTTCTAGCGTGAGTCTCCAAGCATGGCTGAGGCGTTCTAAGCCACTTCAGCCTAATCTTCTCTCTCCTTTCCCCATTCTGGCTTAAGGGAGGTGTGTGTCTTGGGGTAGGAGTAGGGTGAGGTGAAAGGGGACAATGGGAGGAAAATTCAGATTCCAGTTGGCCTGGACTACCCACAGGCCCCTGGGTTACGGAAGGGGGAGCGGGGAGTGGGCACTTCTGGGGCTCTCCAGTACGCCTGGGCAACGCTCCCCACCCAGGGTTCAAATGAGGAAGATAGCGAGGGCTGGGGCAGCGGGAGGCCAGGCCGTCAGACGTTGCTGATACGCACACTGAGGACACTGCCCTCCTTCCCAGCCTGCTCCCTCAATGCCTCCTCCAACTTGAGCTTCTCAGGGTCTCCGTAGCGGACGGTGCTGTCTCGGAGGCCACTAGGAGGGGCCACTTTCACAACTTGGTCAAAAAGGCTGAAGTCGGCTATGTATTTGCCGCTGGCCGACAGCGAGATGGCAGGTGTGAACTCGTAGCCCCAGAGGATCTCCTCCGGCAGGTAGGAGGTGCGCACCTGGCAGGTGGCACTGGTGGACTCCACTGTCCCACTGAGGATCAGCACCAGCTCGAAGTCACCCTCGCCGCTGCGCAGGGGGAGGTCTTTCAAGGGACTGGTCTCATCCACCACATGGTAGAAGGTAAGGGGTAGAATAAGGAAGGGGCTGTCCGAGGCCGTGTCAACTTGGAACGTCACGTTGACCTGGTTGAGCCGGATGTTCTCACCCTCCTTGGTCTGGTGGGTCTGCAGCAGTTTGCCTGTCACCTGGCAGCCAATGAGGAGGCTCTTACGCATATTGGCGACTCGGATCATAAGGCAGGGCTTCCCATTGTGGGCAGCTACAACCGCATGTTGGCTGAATCGGATGGTCTCAGCCCGCTTCTTGGGCCGGGCTATCTTCGCCAGAAAGGTTCCCGTGATGAAAATCTCCAGGATGGTGGTGAGCACCAGCTGGGCGATGAGGAGCACGATGGCCAGTGGGCACTCCTCACTGATGTAGCGGAAGCCGTAGCCAATGGTGGTCTGGGATTCGAGGGAGAAGAGGAAAGCCCCGGTGAGTGTGTGCACCTGCACCACACAGGGGGTGTGGTTGGCCGGGGGGCCCAGCTCCAGCAGGTCCCCGTGGGCCACAGCTACCAGGTACCACACCACACCAAAGAGGAACCAGGTGCCTGCAAAGGTCGCGGAGAAGAGCAGAAGCTTGTAGCGCCACTGCATGTCGATGAAGGTCGTCCACAGGTCCTTGAGGTACAGGAAGCGCTTGTCAGCAATGTGCTCCATCCTGACGTTGCTGCGACCATCTTTTGTCAGGACTCGCCGCCGTCGTATCCCTGGGCCCACCAGGGGCCGGCTTTCTGTCTGAGTGGTCTGACTGTAATACACCTTGGCCACTGACGTCATCTGGAGGGAGCAAGACAGTATAATGGAGGTTATTGGAGAAATCCGGCCAACTCCTGGCCACCACCCAACAGGAAGGAAGAAGCAACATTCATTTTGGTGCCACTGATTTGTTCTCTTATTAGCAAATTAATTTTTATTGAGCACTTGTTACATGCCAGGCACTGTACAGGATGCTGGTAGGTCAAAGATGAGAATGAGATCATCCTTGCTCTCCAAGACTTGCAGCCTAGTGAGAAAGATGCACGTTCAGTAAACGAGTAATTGCCATATAGTCTGATATTTGTAATTCTTAGGAGAAGCAGAGAAAAAAGAGAAATAACGTCGCAGTTCCTTGAAGATGGGGTGAGAGTAAGAGGACTCTACTGGTCCCCATTCTCCAGAAAACCAGTTCTGTTGAAAGAATATCTTTAATTCAGAAATAGGATCCCTCCTCTCCCTTGTGAATGCATCAGCAAGAAAGACTACCCTATTGAAGTCATTCCACGCCAACCCCCTCTTAACACACACATACCCTTAATTTGTCCATTCTCTCCCCTGGCCTCAAGTGGTGGTACTAAGATACTCATCTGGCTCAGAAAAGAGTAGAAATTGACCATTCTTCTACCTTTAAAGATGTTCTCTAAGCAATCAGCCCATCTCACTATGTATCATCACAGTCATCATTGTATCATCTGGGGAAATCCGATCGGTGTTAGGGTCTGCGGTGGTGTAAGGAAGAGCACAGACGGGACCTTGGCAGAAGCAGCAATGGTGGAGGAGCAACGTCAGGCTCCCTGGCGGCACCAGTACCTTTTCCCACAGACTGTGAGAAACACCAGGTTGCAGGTGGCAACGTTGTCCTGGCTGAATGGAGCAGGGGAGTCAGGTGTGTACGTGGGTGGCTGTGTCTGCACAAGCTCAAATTCAGGATTGCTCTTTGTCCTGATAGTAGAAAGTGGGACAAGGCTCTGAAACAGAAGACAGGTCACTTCATACAAGGTGCCTGGCACCCCTGCCCAAGGACTAACTTGTACTTTTCCAGCACAATCACTTAAGCCCTTGGACTCCAGATCTGACGGCCAGGCCTTCTGGGAGGGAGCAGGGCGGCCTCTGGGGAGTTTGGCGGTCCTTGGGGAATACAGAGGCTCACCACATTCTCCGTTCCAAGAAGCCTGAGCCACTCTATTTTGTCATTCTTCACACTGGCCCTCTACCTGTCTTTCCCGTGACCTTACCCTGGAAAACTAAATTATTTGGGTCCACTCATATAGCCACACAAGTAGGCACTTACTTGGAGATCACCAATGGATGAGAACCCCAGAATGTCCAGAGGCAACCAGGAGCCCATTTTACCAGCCCCACCCCTTGGAAATTTTGTCCAGGTGAGACTGCTCAGCTGCACCTGGACGCCATCCACTTCCAAATTTCCTTCTCTACTTGGGAGTGAAAGGGAAGCTCTCCAATTCTGAAGTTTGAAGAATTCTTATTTAGAGCCCAAGTAAAGCCACATTCAGTACTCAGCAGTAGTAGTAATATTAAAAAACCGCCACAATGTCTGCATTTATATACCATCTGCAGGTTTACACATTAGCATGCCTTCCCGTTTGATCCTCAAACTCTTGAAAAGATGTGAAACCTCTATAAGAGATTTGGAGGAACTATTAGAGAACAGAGAAAGTATTGGAAAGTTGTGGATAAGTGAACATAATTCTAATTTTCAAAAAGGAAAAGGTACATCGCACAAGCTACAAACAGATAAGATACTGATCCTAGGCAGAATTCTAGAATGGAACACTAAGACTGAGTACTTGGCCAGGGTGGGGGAAACGCAGTTACTGAAAGGACCAAGCATGAGGTTACTAAGAACAAGTCACATTAGACCAACCAAATTTCCTTCTATGACAAGGTTACTAAATTGGTAATTCAGAGAAATCCAGTAAAGTATATCTAAGCAAGATTTTTGACAAGAGCTCTCGTGTCCTTCAGGATAAGACAGAGAACAATGAATGCTACTCTGATTCAGTGACTTATAAACAAAAAATCAGTAGTACTGGTGAGTGGATCATGATAGCCTAGAATCAGTTTTCTAGTGATGTACCAAAGAGCTTTGTGTTTGCCTTGTACTAGACCAATCTTCACACCAGTTGTATTCCAAACTAAAGAACACACGGTCATCAGTCACGTGGATGACACAAAGCTGGGGCAGATCACAAATGCGAAGTCAAGGGCAGAATTAGGGTCCAAAAGGAGCCAGATGAATGGGTCAAATTTAACTAAGGATAAATGTTGGATTATGTATTTGGGTCCAGAAATTACCTGAACAAGTTCTGGATTGGGAAGATGTGATCTGGTAAGCAGAACCATGAAAACAAATTTAAGCATTTTAGCATAAAATAATCCAGTATAAATTATCTATGTGTTTTGGTTGCCAAAAAAGCAATGCAATCTTAAACTACATTAGTTGAATTAAAAGTAGCCAGACTAAGGAAGTATTCTGTTCTGCTCTGTTCACCCCACACCTGCAGTATCAAGTCTCAAGGAATAATCAGGATATGAGAGGATTCAGAACCACCAGATCATGCAAGAAATGCCTGAAGGAAATGGAGAGAACAGACAGTGTGAGAGATGATGGCTATACACAAATATCCGGTTTGAAGGGCTCTCACGTGACTTGTTCTTTGAGCTCCCAGAGGAACAACCAGGACCAGTGAGTTAGAACCACAGGGAAAAGATTCCAATTGGTATGACAGTCGTTAGTAACCAGGACACCCAAATGTGGAGAGAGCTTCTCAAAAGGTAGAGAGTGCCCTGTCCTGGAGGTGTTCAGAGGCAGGTTGGATGAGCACTTGGAAGAGATTCAATAAAGGAAATTAAACCTTGGGTGGGAACTTAAAGATTGTCTTCAAGCTTCTACCGGCACTCTCAAGATGCCTGCCTCCTCCTATCTCCACCCCTGCGCTTTCAGGGATCCTTCATAGAAGCCTTAGCTTTGTGCTGAGGAAAGATTCTGCATATCTGGGGGGTGGGGGTGGAAACTCTTGGGCCAAGGAAAGCATTGCTTATCATTCCCAAAATAATAGCCTATGATTCTATGTGACTTTACAGTTTATAAAATACATAATCTGACCCTCAGACCATGAAGTAAGCAGGAAAGGCATCATTAGGAACTAAGACTCAAACTTGCCCCAAGTTGATTAGTGGTGAAGAGGAGCCCAGGCGGAGAACCCAGGTCTGCTGGCTCCCGGCCCAGAACTTCTTAACGGTAGCAACTGCTTCTGTGAACCCCAGGTTCATTATGGATCTTATGCTCTCGAGAGGTGCCATTGTGGTGCCCTGTATAGAGGATCACAGCTGAGACAGGGAAGACAGAGCCTGGGGCTTCTAGAGCCCGGGGTTAAGGCTAGAGACTCATGGGCCCTGGAGATTCTGGCTACTGGCTAGAACTCTATTGTGATCACCGCCTCCAGCTGTATGCCTACTGGTGCCAACCTTTGTATCTGCCTCCTCCAGCTGTTATCTGCTGCCCCCACAGCCAGGCAGCTTTGTTCTCTCTGGTGGTGAGAGTGCGAAGTGGATAAACAATCAGCTTGGCACCACCCCCAAGCCAGCCAGGCCCCTGGGAAGGGAGCCGGGCAAAGCTCCGGAAATGGCCTGGGTCGGCCCCACCTGGAGCACAGGTGCTCCTTCCCCTAGAGGGCGCTGTTTCCCGAACAGTCCCAGCCGATACCCGGGATACTGTCTGAAGAATTCTGAAGGTAAGACCAGCCCCCAGTGGTGAAAAGAGATGAGAGATAATCAACTTTTTCCTCTAAGAACTGAAATAATGATTCTTTCCCTAAAAAGAAGGCCAGCACGTTCCCTCACCAAACACCACTCCCACCTATTGTTCACGCCTGTAGACTGACCTAGAATTTCCTCTATTCATCTGAGAGTTCATGAGTCACTTACTCTCCAGAATGAATGGATTTACTAGGGCTTTTCTCGAGTACAGAACCCATTCTGGATTAAGGACCCTGCTCTCATGACACTAGTGACCAAAGATGGTCCATGGCTCCCCATGGCTTTTAGGATAAACTGCAAGCCTCTGAGCACGGCATTCAAGGCCCTTCATGATTTGGTCTCTGCCTAGTTCTTGGTTTTAGTCTTGCTCTTCTACACACACCTGGACCCCAGCTCTGTAAGGAGCTTCACGGCTTCAGCCTTTCTACCTTTGGACCTGCTTTGGAATGGCTCCCCACCCACCTTATCTCTCAGAACTGGACCCCAGGGTTAGCTGCCCCCTTTGAAGCCTTCCCTGGCCATCAAAGAAATAGAGCATCTTCTCTATCCCTGTGCCCCACTCCAGCACGGTCTTGTGCACACTCCTATTTTAAAACATCATAGTGCTTTGTGATGGTTTGTTTACCGTTGTTTGCCACCTGTGAGTTCTTCAGGTAAGGCCATGGAATGTGACTTTCCCCTTTTTCCCTGGTATCCAGCACCGTTTAAGACTCAGTAAAGGAATGACTGAGAGCCTCTTGGGACAGGCGGAGGTCCGGTGAGGGCTGCACCTTGGGCTGGCTCACAGGAGACCGAGGCCTTTAGGCGGAGCCAAGGCAGAGGGGGGGCAGGGGAGCTCCAAGTTTACCCAGGCTGCACTAATGCTGCAGATGTTTACAAATCCTTTTTTTCAAAAGGTGGGAGAAGGCCAGCCCCAGGGCTTCAGTCCCACCCTCCTCTGGGTGGGCTGTTCCCTTTGCAGGAGGGGGGAGGGGGAGGGCGAGCCTTGTAAATAGGTATGGGCAGTGGAGCCCACTGCCAAGTTAGGGTGACTAGAAAGGATGCTTCACTCTCTCCCAGGGGCAGAGGTGGAGCAGGCGGGGAAGGGCTCTGCACCTTCTGAAACCTGCCAGGTTGAAGGGGCAGGGAAGCCACGGAGCAAACACTTCACCTGTTTTCTCTGCAGCAAGAACAACCCGACTGAAGGCTCTGGAGTGCTGATAGTAATCGCATTCCCTTCCAAGTCTCCTGTCCCAGCACTCTGGTTCCTAAACAGCTAATGGCGCGCCCTCCTCTGAGTCGCCACACGTAAAGTCTTGGAATCCTTTCAAACCCTCCTCCCTCCCCATATCAACATTCATCTGACGCCGTATGCAGGGGGTTTTCTACTTGTGCCTCTTCCCCTTCATTTCCCTGCCCAACTTCAGGTCCTTTTGCATCTTGGCTGAATCACCGCCTCAGCCTCCTCCTCATCTCCTGTCTCCATCCTTTCTCTCCTCAAGTCCTTCCTACACTGCCTCTGGCTTAATCTTCCTCAATCACATCTCCCATCACAAATCAATGAGCACTTATCCAGGACTTCGCAAAGCACGTCTGCATGTTACCCTCATGGTGTTCCTGTGACGTACTGAGATTATCATCCTTAGTTTATGAGTGACGAAACAGGCTCAAAGAGATGATGTGACTTGGTAAATCAAGGAACTGGACTCCCAGGTGGGTCCTCTGTCTCCCAAACCCTTCCACTCTTCATTATGCTGCAACTGTCTCGGGTCCTTCCTCAGCTCAAAAATTTTAATGTCTCCACGTTATCTATCAAAGAGGCCAAACTCAGTCTGGCATATGTGGCCTCCCCGACCGGCTTCTGAACCACCTTTCCAGCCTGATTTCCTACCTCTTCTCTCCTACGGCCAGCCTCAGGCAAACCACCTGTTCCCTGCCCTGTTGTGCACACTCATGCTCTCCTGCTTTGCCATGATCATTCAAGATCGTCACTCCCCTTAGCCCCACTCCCTTCTCCTGGTCGCTACAGATCCAAGACATCTTTCAGAGCCCAGTTCAAATGACCCCTCTTCCATGAAGCCTTTGATCCCCACAGCCTTAAGTAATACCTCCCTTTTCTGGGTGTATATATCCCTCTATACCTTTAATGGCACATCTATATGGCATATGATTATGTCTTCTACCACAAATAAGCTTACTGAAATAAGGATTCAGGCATGATATGTTTTGATTACCCTGACATAAGATTAACACGATGTATGATACATTATAGGTGCTCCAGAAGGAGCTTGTGAGCGAATGGATGAGCAGAAGGGGGCTCCCAACCCACTCCGGCCATCGGGACCAATCAAAGAGAATCGGGCACAGACTCCATCCCCCAGCAGGGCTCGGGAGGGGTGGAAAGTCTTGTTCTGGGTGGACGGCCCTTTGCTCCGGCCTACGGTCTCTCACTTTGAGGCCTTCTCATTCTCCCTTCTTGTTTGTATCTTCTCTTGATTTTTTAAATGATCTTTCATCTTTTTCCTTGTACACATGGAAATCCTAAGTAACTAATTATCAACACTAACAGGTATGCAGCCACCCAAAGTTCTCATCTGTAATGATGTTGTCCACCACCCAGGCATGTATTCATGTATTTTCATGTATTCATAAAACAACCTGTTTCTTTCTTTAGCATCTACTGCATGCCAGATTCTAAACAAGAAACTGGAGTTACGGAGATGAATTAGATGTAGAGTCTGGCCTTGAGAATCTTACAGCTTCATAATAACGGCAACCATAAAACCGACAGGAAGTGGTAAGTGCCACAGAAGAGGGAAGGGTGACATTTGGAGCCACCCTATAAGAATGCCATTATCCCCATTTAGACCAGGAAACATATTCAGTAAGTTGCAACCAGGAGTTGAATTTTTTCCTCCATGCCTGACCATCTCACTCTAGGAAAACTACCAAGAAAGGTGGCATTGGGCCTGGATGTGAAGTTTAGATTCGGATCCTTGGAGACTGGGGTTGGAGGAGTCAATAAAAGGCCCTTCCAGGGGAGGGAGCAGTATGAGCCCTGGGAAAAATAAGGGCCAGCCAGGTGGGTAGGAGCCAATCGCTTTGGTGCAGTGTTGGGAACACATGAAAGGCCTTAATGGGACAAATTGGGACAGCAATGGACTCTGACCCCTCAACACCCTTCACCTCGTCATGCATTTAAAGGTTGCTAGGACGGGGCAGTTGCAGGAGGGTGGGGAGCCCTGCGGCTCCTCCGGGGGTGAGGGCAGAGCCTTGATCCCTCCCCACGGCACCACAGCCTGCCACACAGCCCCTCACAGTGCCACCAGGTTTTTTCTTTGCTGACCTGGGTCCCTCCTCTTCCTAGGGCTTGGAGGGGGAGGAAGGGGGGCTATCACTTACCAAATGCCTACTTTAGACCAGCACTTCACATTTCATCTTTGCAAGAGCCTGTAAGCCAGTTTCCAGCCTCATAATCACTGAAGAAACAGGTTCAGAGAGCCTGGGCAACACAACTTCACAGCAGAGCTGAGGTTAGCACCTAGTTTGGGCTGGATGCTAAGGTCCTTTCCACTCCAGCTTCAGGCTGATGCTGTAGGGAACGCACCTTCACTGAGCAAATTCAGCGCTTAACAACCAGAAGCTGACACCGAGAGCATGCTAGGTTAGCAGGAGCCTGGTGTGAATGATTCGCCAGCAGGGCCACCCGGGGTGCATCTGATGGTTGACAGCGATGCTCTTTTTGGCGATTGCATTACCCTGTTCCTTCTCCCAGGTTTGCATGGCATGCCTTTATTCTCCCCTTTGCCCCTCCCGGACTCTGCTCCCAGGCCTCTTCGCACCTCCTCTGTCGTGTGCTGCCCCACTCGCCCCTCCCGTATTTCATGCCGGCTCTCACTAGTGTATCCCCACTCCATCCTCCTTTTCACCTTTCTCTTTGTCTTTTCATTCCCTACACATCTGTCTGATTGTCCCTCCTTCTGCTCATAGTGTCTCTATCCTGGAGATCTGATTTGTGAAGACGGTGATACAGAGGACTCTATGCTGTCCACCTGACCACAACCTTGACCTTCAAGTTCTGTCTTGCACTTCATCCTGCTGTTCTCCATCTATACCTGAAGCCTGGGTGTCCACAATAACAGGGGCATTCTAAGCCCGATAGTCCCCTGTTCTCCCAACTTCTTCCCTCCAGATCAGAACCTCTTGATTTAAGGGTTTGGAAATGGGATCAGAAAGGGAGGCAGTTTCCAGGCAGATAAGAGGAGTTCCCAGTGGGCTATTAACTAATCCAATTATTTTAGGTCTGGAACTTCCTGAACCAATCACTGTGGGGTAGAGATTAAGGAATAGGTGAGTGGAAGTAGGGAGTCGTAGCCCCAGCTCACTCCGTCCCAGCAACCGTGATGTTCAGGTGCGACGTGTCGGAAGAGCCCTGTACACAGAGGGGTTTAGAGCACGGTCGGCCTCAGAACCCGGAGCTAGGTGGGTCTTAAGGCCCACATGCATCTTAGGCAGCTGAGCTAGGTACATGGCAAGGCAGACTTCCAGAGACGGAGGGAGAGAATCAGGCACGGGATACTTTAAGACCTTGAGGGGAACGAAGAGGCAGCATTACCTGGTAGAAAGTGGGCTGGACTGGGAAGCAAGAGAAATGAGGCCAGTCTCAACTCTGCCACTGACCGGCAGTGACCCTGGGGAAGTGTCTGAATCTCAGACCATTCCTTTAAATGTAGAAATATGGGTGTTGTATTAGTTCCACACTTCCCAAACTAGTGTGCCAGGAGGTACTCAAAGCCACAGTATTACATGTAAAATATTTTCCTGAGTGATCAGTTTTACCCAAAGATATTGAAGGAACATCTTATTTTAATATTAAACAATGTATCAGGGAGTAGAATGAAAAACTGACATAATTTAAAAGACAGATTTCAAGGCTGTCCGATGTGTGGCAGCCTACACCTCATGCCTCTGTCTTCTAGGGTGTAGTTCCCTCTCCTGTGCCCTTCAGAACACGTAGCGGGTCAGTCTAGGAGGCGCTGGGTTTGAGGACTGTCAAGGTCGCCTCCAGCTTTAACACTCCAAGTCGGGCCAGAGCCCCTCCACTGGTGGAGACGGGAAGCGGCTGCTCAGCCTCCTTTTCCCAACCCTATTCTCTCTGCTTTGGATACCAACTCCAGCTTGAATAGCCACCTTGGAGGCCTCCAGAAGAGGACCAGCTGCACTAGCCTGAAAAGAAGCATTTCTGGGTTTCCAAGGGTCCTCAATGAGACCAAGGGGAAGAGAAGAGAAAAGGGCTGTGTGGGCGAAGGGCCTGTGAGAAAAGCCCAGGATTGCATAAGCCCTCGAGGTCAGGAGAAGAATGGCATTGGGTTAGGGGCTCTTTTCAAGCTTGATGTGTTTATTCATTAATCTCCCTCCGGTCCCGCCCCAAAGAAAATAAACAGAAATGGAGCCAGATGCACACAAATCTGGAGGTGGGGAAGAGGAGGGCCGTGTGTGTCCGGGTCTGGCCTTTCCAGCTGAGTCACTGTCGCCTCTGTCTCCAACCCCTGGGTCTCCTTCCCTGACGCTCCCGTCCTCTAGCCTCGGCCTGACACCAAGGCCCCGGACCAGGGAAGAATAGGCTTTTCTTCCCTTGTGTCAACGTTTGGAAAGTTCTCATAGTTGGATCTAAAGAAAGGATAAAAGACTTCAAAGCATTTCCTGGGAGCCTGTGACCTCCGTCTGGCCCTTCTGACCCCCTGTGTGCTTTCTGGTCAAGAGAGGGAGGAGCACAGACATGGGGCCACATCAGATGCTCTGCTCTGTGCGGACACCACCCCTGCCTGTTAGCCTGGGCTGACCGGGACTGCTGCCCCTTCCTCCGCCCCAGTCCCCAGTCAGTGCTTCTGTCCCCTGCAAGGCGGAGGCAGTGCTCCGCAGAGACCTGCCCAGAGGGTGGTATCTCAGGGACACCCCTCCCCACCCCATCCACAGCTGGGAGGGAGGACCACTTCTGGATGTGGACAGCTAATGGGTGCCGCAGCTTTGGTGCACCTGCCCCACCCCTCCACTCCACCCCAGCACACTGCCGGCCAGTGTCTGCTCCTGCCCATCTTCTGGGGCAGTAGGGCCGCACTTCCTGGTCCTGTGTGAGGAGCTTGGCACTGTGCAGAGTTCAGCTAAGGACAAGGGATGCACCGCCGCCTCCTCAGCTCCAGCCCCGGCAATCCTGAAAGCCTCATGACCTGGCCCCATCCGGGTCCTCCCGGGTCCTCACCTCTGAAGAACATCTGCCTAGAGAGGTTAACCCATCCCTCTTCCCCACAGCTGAAGAGCTAGGAAAAACAGGACTGGTGCTAAGATACAGCAAAGGGCCCTGGGAACACTGGGGAGATCTCAGAGGGTGTGGGCTGGGGAGGTGGAAACAGGGCGATGGCCTCTGGTTCGTGTGTCCGCCTGCCCTGAGCCCCCAGTCCGTCATCAGCTGGCCTAGGCTCCTGAGATTCTCCGCAGGAGGAATCTATACCCAACTGAGCCCCGAAGGTATTGGTTGAGGGGATCATCCTAGTACAGAGGTTAGAAGTATTCTTCCAGACAAAGCCCCCTAGGGAGCGGTCGCCCCCCCACCCCTGCTCACAGCAGAGGGGGCTGGAAAGACTATGAGTGGGCGGAGAGAGCAGGGGAAATGAGGGGCACCCCTATAAACCTCAAGCCCCTCCAGGTTTGTGCCCCTTGGCCCTGTGCTGAAGGTCGCCTCCCCACCACCAGGGGGCAGGGCACCCCAGCCCCACAGGCGCCCTACCCTCTGCAGCCACCCCTCTCTCCCAGATTCCCAGCCCACTCCTTCCACTGTTAGGTTAAACTGTGTGAAATTGCCAGTTTAAAAATATGGGTCCCACGTCAGCAGTATCGAATGGTTCCATCTACCAATACTTAATTAACAGTGACAATCAGACTATCAGCCACCTTGGACTAGGAGTCTCTGCAAGTCTACACGCTAGAAACGATTCCACTCAGCCACCCTGCGTGGCAGTCAGAGCAGCAGGACGGCCCCTCCAAGGTCACAGCTGTGCTTCCAGTCCTTCAGTCCAAGGGCGTGTTCTCAGTCCCCGACCCCTGCGGTCTCTGCAGCACAGCCTACTAGCCAGCAGCGCCTTCCTGACACTCTCCTGTGGCTCTGACCTGACGTGGTGGGGACCCACTGACTTTGGCTAGCTAAGGGGCCCTGCCACTTCAGGGTGTCATGATTTGGAGCAAATCACTTAAGTTCCCGAGTTTCCATTTCCTTTACCTGCAGAAAGGGCCAGGTGCCACCTGCCTCACCATGGCACAGAGGTCAGAGCCCCCAGAGGGCTGTGAAGCCCCAGCCCCATGGAGCCTTGTCGCCACCCCGACATGGGCGCCCTGTCCCTGCCTGCCGGTGGGCTTCCAGGCCGCCCGTCTGCCCCTGAAGTGTTGGCATTCATCCCTAACCACCTGGCTCTCCCTTCCTCGGCTGTTCCAGCCCCTGCGAAGGATTCCCCCTCACCTCTGCCCTGCATGTCAGGGCACTCGCAGGCCCTCACACGGACAGTCCAGCCTTAGGGTGCTCAGACTCATGTCCTCTCTTCAGGGCTTGACTTGTTCACCAGAGTGCCATCCGGGCAGTGCCCAGGCCAGAATCTGGGAGTCACCCTTGGGTCCCCTCTCGCCCTGTATGCCGCCAGCCTCTGGGTCCTTTGAGCTCTGCCTTCACAGGCTCCTCTCCGCCTCCCTGGAGGCCTCCCTCGCTTAGACAATGCAGGTTCTCCCAGTCTCCCCAGTCCTGCCTCCCCTTCCTGTCCTCCTCTTCCCCTCTGCTGCCCTCCGTGCCCTTCTGCAACACAACTCTACCCCACCGACCCACTTTACATCCCATTTTTTCCCCCACTTTTGCAGTGACACCCAGACTTCCTGACACAGCATCAAAGCCCTTCGCCATCTGATTCACCCTAATTGTCACAGGTGACTCCACGCAGTTTGGGGTCCTTTCCCCCATGTCCCCTGCCTTCTCGCCAATTAGAACTACTGCTTTCTCCTCAGATGGGGCCTGCACTCCACTTGCACGCCCCGACCCCGTAAGTCTGCCCTTCCTCGGCCTAGAATGCCCTCTGGAAGTACTTCCTCTCCTCTGTCCCTGGGACTTGCTGCCTCACCATCAGCACAGCAGTTTACTCTCTTTTTTGAGAGATTGTGAGCCCCTTGTAGGCAGAGACCGTATCTTAGCTACCTTTTTTAAGCCAGTGCCCCTGAATTTAACCTAACTGTTTAGTACAAAGGACTTAAAGTTGAAATCCCCAGTCTGCTGCTGGACTGGGGGTGTCAACCGTAGCTCGCATCGGTCATGCACGCTGCCGCCCGCCCTCACCAGATATCACCCAGTCATCACAGCACTTTCTGTCTCACTGAGCCTCGAGTCTTTCTCTATGTGGAGATGTAGGGAGCCAATCTCAGTCGGATGGATGTAGCCTAACAAATGAACCCGGGTGGTTATCCTGGCCTGTCTGGGTCACAGCCAAAGGCCTCTCTCTTTTCTTCTTTCCCACCGTTTGCCATCCTGGTCTGTGTCATTTACTAGCTATGGGAACTTCAGTCAACCTCTTAATCTCTTTAGGGCTCAGTTTCCTCACCTAAGGAGGCAATAAAACCTTCCATTGTGTGGCCAGGATTACATGAGACAAAGTCTGTGAAGTCTGTAAGGCCCTATGCAAATATAAGATATTATTATTATCCTGCTTTGCAGATGAAGGAAAGTATCTACTGAACTAGAGAAACTCGGGCTCTGAGAGAGCAAGTCACCTGCTGAAACACATTTAATGGTCAAGCCAGACCTCTGTCTCCAGGTCACAGCAGGTCCTCTTCCACGGACCTTCCCTCCTGTCGCCTCTCCACACCCCAGAGGGCGTGACGCTGCTCAGGCTAATCCCCTGCCTTACTTCTCCTTCCTAGAGGGCAGCAGACAAGGGGGTGGGTGGGATTTTCTATAGCCCCAGGACTGGAAGAGGCTTCCAAACCCTCTTCTTCTTCCCCCTGCATGCCATTCCCAAGATAAAGCTCCCTGCAAAATCCTCTCCACCTGCTAAGAAGAGGGGAAGTGTGCAGTGTGGGTGCTGAATAGAGCCAGTTCCTCACTTACTGCTCTCCGGCCCCTTGCCCTCCTGCCTGACCCCAGCCTTGGTGTCCCAGGCAGCTAGAAGGCTTCTCAAAGCCCAGCAGAGCTGGCCCTGGGAGAGAAGGTTTTTGGGGTGGAGGCCAGCGAGCCAGTGAGCTGCCACCAGATCTGCCACCTGCGTCTGATGAACGAGAAAGGGGCCAGAATGATGGAAACTGCCCCTTAGCATCCTGAGGCCAGCAGGTTCCCCTCGGAGAGAGGAGAGGGAGGCCGACTAGACCCCAGCTGGGTCTGTACACTACAGTTGTACTGGCTTGGTGAGCAGGGCCTGAAGGGGCCAAGAGGCAGTGGAGGGGCTGGGGGGGCAGAACCTGAGTGCCTCGAGAGCAGCTCCCGCAAGGCCATTTCATCCAAGGAGGACCAGGCCCGCCTTGCCAAGCGAGAATCTTCTGAATTGATTCACAGCCTGTTTTTTTGTTCAGCTTTGTGTCCTCCTCAGTGCCTGGAATAGAGCTGTTGCTAAATATTTCTTGACTTAAAAGAGCCCATAGGATTGATATTCCACATCCATATCAGTTTCCTCCCTCAGGCCCCCTTTTCTGTGTGTGACACGGGAAGGCCTTCCTCCAAGCCCCCCATTGAAGTTTCAACTTATGAGCAGCTGGGAGCGCTGACGTGGCCCCCCATGAGCCTGCACTCCGGGAGAACACTCCCCCCACTCTCACTCCGACCGCCTCCGCCCACCCCCATCAGGGCCCTCTAGACTCTTGCATGACGTGTGCTTCCACCTGGGAGCACAGAGCTCAGCAGGAGAGCCTCCAAGCCAGAGACCCAGAGCCAAAGGGGAGAGGTGAACGAGGGGAGAGGCAGAGAACTTCTGACCTGGGCCAAAAACTGGTCCGGAGTTGGACCACTCTGGACTTGAGCTTCAACCTAGACAGACCAGGTCCTCCTGGGGAGCCCAGAGCTCCTCTGCACCCATGTGACCAGGGACAAGCGCACTGACCTTGGGACAATGGAAGAAAGAGTAGTAGGAAAAGAGGATGGAGGGGAAGCAAAGGGACCCCCACTCCAAACCCCTTAGAATGACAGGCGTAGAAGCACCTGGCCTCTACTGACCTCCCAGCCACAGTGCACTCCACCCTCTTCCTCCCATCACGTACATACTCCACCCTCTGCTCATGCCAAGCTGTTCTCAGCTCTTGGACAGGACAGGCTTTCTCTTATCAGCAGTTCTCAGCAAATCGTGAAGCCTCCACCATGCAAGTGTCTTCCCCACCCCACTATGCTTGGTAGATGCTGCCCCTCCTTCTGGCCTTAGCTGAGATGCCACCTCCTCTGGGAAGCCTTTCCAGACACCCACACCCCCAGCATGTTGCAGCCCCTCTTCTGTGTTCCCAGAGGGACGCTGCCACCTCAGCCTTATGATGAGCCAGGCCTCCACACACACCGCTTCCTAGTCCCCCCGGGAGGCAGTCGTGTCATCGACCTCATGGTGATGGTGTGGAAGCCAGACCCAGGAAGGTCAGCTGACCTCCAGGTGGACCTCCAGTAAGGGGTGACTACAAATTGAACCCAGGTCTGCTTAAAGTGAAGTCCGTGCTTTGCACGTTGCCACTGTACCGTCAGGATTTCCTTGCTGGGAGGTCCTTAAGGTCATCCAGTTCAACCACTCATTTCACTGAAGAGGAAGCCAAGGAAGGCCTAGAAAAGCTGCGTACCTCCCCCACGACCAGACAGCTGGCTGGCAGTGCATGTGATTTCCTGTTAGAATCAGGGCAACGCCCCCGGCCCTCTCCCAACCCACCTCTTCCTACAAGATCCTACCTCGACCCTTGTCCTGAAGGGCCAGGTGTGGAGCCAGCCTTGAAACATTACCTACTGAGCTCTTCCCCTGTCCAACCACAGCCTCGGCGCAGGACGTGCCCATCCCATCCTTGGGTCTCAGGCATCTCCTCACTCCCCCAAGCAGCAGGCCTGAAATACGCCAATAAGAAGTGCTAGAAGAAACAGCAGACAGAGGGGCCACTGGCAGGGGACAGATTCAGTGATGCTGTCAGCTGGGGGCTGAAAAGGGCCAAAGGAATTCTTTGAGGGAGCTGGAAACCCGACAGTCCACAGGGGCTCTGAGAACTACGTCCCAGGCCACCCAACCTGTGTTCAGTTGGAGACCAAAAGTGGTCTCTCCTTCTCAGCAGGAAGAGTGAGTCCCCACCTCCTTCTATCCTTCCCCTTTTGCCTCATAATACTTTATGCCCAGGAAATGGTTCCCGTTACATTAAAATTTGCCTGCTCCTGCTGCCTAAGCACCTTGCCCTCCTGTTTACCCTTGGTGAAGATGAGGCCCATGGGTACCCTGTACTTTTAATCCACATTCACGGGGCCGAGCTGCCTTCCCAGACAGGTGTCCTCTCGACTCCCTTTCTCTCTCAGGGCTCCTGGCTCCATGTCTGGAGAGTAACTCTGACCCTCAAGCAGGGACACCTAAGGGGGCCTACCATCCCCCTGGAAGGACTCTGTCTACCCCTCCCCAACATTCCAGGAACTCCTCAACATTACCTGTTTGGGGAGAAGGACGGGGCAGGTGGCACAAAGACACTGACTAGATGCGGAACTACATCCAGAGGGGACGGCTGGCTCTCACAGTGACTAACTGCCTGGGTGCCGAGGGGTTGAAGGTGTACTTTGGACTCCTTCCCCAGCAGGGGACACCTGAGGGGACATATGGAGGCAGAAGAACCACACAGCGTACACGGTGGGAAGAAGTGTGTTCCCGAATGAAGGCAGACGGAGGAGGCCACTTAAGCAGATTCCAGCAGCCAGAGGCAGAGCATCCAGGCGAGGAGAGGGGTAAGGGGCATCCTGCAAGGGTCTGTGCACGTCTGATGTTAGAGAAACATCCAGAGATCGGTGCTCATTAATACTTGCAGACGTGCAAATCACCATCAGCTTAGCTCTCCATCTAGTGGAGTTTCTGCAGCTAGAAAAGGCGCCAACCCATGTCCCAGCACACCACTGTACAGGTAGCCCTCAAATCCTTGGGGTCCCCCGGGGCCCTCCATCTCTTCCCCTTTTAGAATACCTGCTCCAGGCTTGCAGAAGATGCCCCAGGCCAGAATAGTAGGAAAGGTGTACAGACAGATCCTTACACAGACAGAGGCTCTTAGCAGGGAAGGTCGGAGCCAAGGAGCATGAAGGATTTATAATCAGCAGAGCTCTCAAACTCCACACCCTCACTAAGACGGCCAGAGTAGTTCTGTCTCCAGCCGTGGAGTCAGTAGCAGGAGTGGGGCTGGTGGGAGGGCAGGAAATGAAAGGAGGTAGGCTCGCCCCGCCTAGAGGCAGAAGGGACAAGGTGACCTTTTGAGGATTTTTCTACACCCAGAATCCTATTTAAGGTCCCTGTACCTGTTCTCGCTACCTCTCCACCCCAGCAACGTCCCACTCCTCCCCAAGGAAGGTGGGTAAAAGATAGTTCTGTTAAAACTGCACATGGGGTGGGTTATCTGAGTGAAGCCAAGAGACAGAAAGTAAACCCTCTCTCCCACCCCCCACCACACCCCCACAGGAAAACAGAAGATCCTTCCACTCTAGTCCCGGCCTTGCTGCCTGAACTTGACATGTCACGGCGGCTGGCTCCCTGTAAAGCAGGGAAGTGATAACTGCCCCATCTACTTCAGAGGCCAGGAGGGGCTGGGGTACCCCGTGCGTGCGCGGGGCAAAGGCAGGGCAGGGAAGGAGTTTGGTGGTTCACTCAGAGCTCCCTCCGGGGTGCTTGGCCAGCCCTGGGCAGGGGGTCCCGTGGTCGGGTGGGGCGGGGGAGCCGTGCCCAGAGTTCAGCGGAGGCTGTGTCCGTGGTTAACGTATAAGCTGGGGCCGTGGGGGCAGCGGGACATTCCCCGCCCCAGGGCCACATTCTTGAGGTCACAACAAGTGCGAACTTGTTACAACCTGTGTCGGAGCAGCAGGGGGCAGCGAGGGCATGGGGGCGGGGGTGGGGTGCTGAGGCGCCCGGGGCTGACGGCGGGGGAGCGGAGGGGCAGGGGGTGGGTGGGCTGAGGGTGCGTGCAGAGGCCCGTGCCGGTGGCTGGTGGCTGGACGTGCAGCTGTGTGTGCTCGCGGCTGCGTGGTCGGCACTCACCGGCTGGGGCGTGCGGCGGGAGCCGTGTGTGGGGCCGCATAGATGAGTGGGTGCCTGTGTGTCTCTGCATATATGAGCCCCGCGGTGCGGGGGCTCAGGCTGGGCACGTGGAACCGAGGACTGGGAAGGTGGGGGGTGCCCCTTCCCCACCGCTGCCTTCCAGGACTTGCATTCCAGCTCCATCCACAGATAGCCCACCCGGGAGCTTGGCCGCTCCCCACCAGCGCCCATCTCCCCGGCGGGCCCAGGCCGTGGGGGGTCGCCTGCTGCCAGTCCCCCCCGGCCCTGGGCCCCCACCCCCGTGCTCTCTGGGCCCTCCGGACACTGGGGCGGGTGGGGGGGTGGGAGGCTCTGAAAGCAGGTGACTGTTTGGGGGACCTCGGGGACAGAGCCCCCATTGTGCCTGCCCCGGAGCCGCCTCAATGGAGCTCTCTGGCACAAAGGGGCTTTGACAATGGGCAGGACATTAGTATGCAGAGCCAGCCCCTCAGCGGTCTCCCTGTCCCACAGCCCCTGGAGGGAGCTGGGGCGCCGTGGCCCTGCCCTGGACGCAGGGGCTGGGGCAGAGCTGAGACTGCAGAGATCTCAGCCCACGGGGGCTCCCCTGGGCAGACAGGGGAGGGACACTAGACTCAGGCCCCCAAACCGGCCAAGGGCCAGAAAGGACTTTCTGAGCAGAGAAAGGCTTCCAGAAGATGCCCCAGGACAGAATAGTAGGAAAGGTATACAGACAGATCCTTACACAGACAGAGGCTCTTAGCAGGGAAGGTCAGAGCCAAGGATGCAGGGGGCTGCCAAGGGCCAGCGTCGCAGGCCGGGCTCTGGAAAGAAACAGGTGGCAGTCTGAGCCCACCCACTTTATGCCTCAGTTTTCCCATCTATTCAAGGGAATTGTGTGGGCATGAGAGTTAAAGTACAGGAACAGCCAGCCAGGGCTCAGACCCCAGCGCCCACATCTCCAAGCTGTCGGTGCGAGGCTGCCGGTGGGGCCTAAACCTCTGCCGTACAGGAAGGGTGTGTGCTCAGGGTCTGGGGCGTTGGGCTTCTGATGAAGGTGGTCCCAGCAGCCCCACTCTGGGGACTTTAGCCAAAGATCTGCAGTAGCTCTTGCAGGTGCATCTGTCTCCCGTTGCTGTGTGGAGAGGCTTCTTTCCTCCTGCCCAGGGGACCCCCAGCTCACCCCACTAACAGCCTCAGCACCCCCAGCTGCCTTTCCCAAGGCTCTGGGCGCTGCCCTGTGGGGAGCCAGCGGGAGAGGGAGGGCCACTTGGAGGGGTGGGGGAGCTAAGAGGAGGCGAGGGTCTCAGAAGTCTCCGCAGACAGTGAGGGGCAGGAGGAGGAGCCGCATGAGAAGCAGTGTTGCCCAGTCACAGAATACCTCCACCCTGGGCCAGTGAGCCCCAGGAGAGAGGGTGGGGCCCCTTCACAGAACTGCCCCCCAAAAGGTAGGATAGGAAATGCTTCTGAGTTCGGGCCAGTCCTCTCCTGGTTTTCTTTCTCTTTTCAGTTTCTGTTGATGTCAGGAAGTCCTCCCTGTTAACTGCCCTCAAGGCTTTGTGCTCTACTGCTTGGGCCCTGATGGCATAATACTAGAAAAGGGCCTAGCCTAGTGCTGAATAATGTGAGCTCTTCTTAAATTCCAGAGCCTTCTCCTCATTCACTGCACAGGGGCCCTGGATAGCTCTCCAGAGGTTGCTGGAGGAAAGGTAAGGTCTGCTTCCTTCTCCCTCTCAGAACCTTGTTTTTTCCCCCCCACTGAAAATGCCTGGTGGGGACTGCGTAGGACCAGGAGTTAGAACTCCTGAGTTCAGGGCACGACAGCCTGTCAACTTTCCCGGGACCTTGCACAAGTCACCCTCCCTCTGTGGGCTGAGAAGCTCCCAACTGTCAGGTGGGAAGAATCACCTCCTAAGCAACCTGCCCATGGGCAGTGAATCACGGGAAGGCTCTAGTATTTAAGAAGAGCTCACATTATTCAGCACTTGGCTAAGCCCTTTTCTGGTATTATGTCATTTATTTCTCAACAACACTGAAATGTAGGCACTTTTTTAAAGTCCCATTTTACAGATGAAAAAATAGAAGCACAAAGATGTGAATGACTTGCCCAGGGTCACACAGCTAGTGAGCAGTAGAACTGAGATGCAAACTCAAGTAGGTTGTCTGTCTCCAGCCCCACGTGCTTATCCACTGTCCCAGGTGGCCTCCCTCGTGAGACATCCAAAAGCCCATGGGCAGCTGAGGATCAGCTGGGATATTCAGACTGACCCAGGGTTGTCTGGAACAGTTTTCCAAGGCTCCCCTAAACTAGTAATTCTCAAAGTGTAGTTCAGGGACCCTGGGGGTTGCGGAGACCCTTTCAAAGGCTCTATGAGGTCAAACTTGTCTTCATAATGATGCTATAATGCAAATAATGCCATAATGGCGTGATAATGCCATTTGGTGTTATTTGCTTTTTTTCACTTTCATTCTCTCATGAGTGTTCAGTGGAGTTTTCCAGAAGGTACGTGACATATGATATTGCAACATACTGAATGCAGAAGCAGGTATGAGAAATCATCTTTTTTCTATGAAGCTAGACATTAAAATGATTTGTGAAAATGTGACACAATGCCACTCTTACTAAACTTTTTAAATATAACCATTTTTCATTACAAATATATCATTTATATGTTGACGTACAATGAGTTTGTTATCTTTAAGTGAACTAATAAATATTTTACATCTTCTTAGTTCTCATTTCTAACATATCGATATAACCCACATGAACAAAAGCTGGTTGGCATCTTCAATAATTTTTAAGAGCATAAAGAGGTCCTGAAATCAAAAAGTTTGAGAACCACTGCCCTAGACCCAGACATATTCACTCTCTCCTCTTGGCAGCTGTGTGTGTTTTTTTTTATCAGAAGGCCAGCCAAGGAGGCTTAGATGTGCAGAGGAAGTGGGTGCTTGGGTGTCTTGTTGGGACTAAAATCGGGGTGCAACTGAGGGGACAGTCCCAGGAAGAATGTAACACTCAGAGGTCAGGCCTACACCCCACTTGGGAGGTGTCCCCACATGTCCCCAAACTTGAAAGTCCCTGCCCAGGGATATGGTGAAGAAGATGGGGCCGTCCCAGACTAGGCTCTGACCTTTGCCTCTTTTCCACTCTGGCCGCCTGCTGACAAGCTCAGCCTCAGGCTGGAACAGACCTCCCGGGCAAGGAGAGAAAGGTGCTGGAGATGCCCACATGGATTATTGTGTTTGGGCCGACAGTGCCTAAAGGATTGGAACTTGGGCGTTCTACGGTCGCTGCTTAGAATTTTAGGGTGAAGCATCTCCACAGAATGGGGCAGTTGGTAAGAGAAGAGTCTCTCTTGAAGTTCCCTGGAGAGTTAGATAGTAGGGTCTTTCCTACACCTGTTTCAGAACACTCCTAAGCCTCTAAAGTCAGGGTCCTCCCCCAGAATTAGCAGTCAGAAAGGTTTCCTCCCGAGAGCCAAGCTGCCCAGTAGGCCCTCTGGGCCCTAGCTGCTGGGGAGTCGAGGGAGGGGAGGGATGCCTTTCTTCAGGGGTCTGCAATCTGACGGGCATGGATCTGACTGTAGGAAGCCCCAGTGCAATGAAGGAGACAGGATGTCCCCTCCAGCATTATCACTGCACCCTGGGCACTGCCATAAACTCAAGCAATGAGGGACAAGTAGGATGCTGAGGAGAAAGGGGGTGCAAGATGACAGAGCAGATACGGAAATGGGTATGGCGGCTGGCAGGACAGGTAAGCTTTGGAATGGTCGAGGGGAGCAGAGTGAAAGAAGGATCTGGCTCAGCGATTGTGTCAGATACGTGTCCCCAGAACAAGGTCTGAAAAGGGCAACCCCAAAAGATGGGGGTGCTAGAGGAGATGCGGGAAAGGCTTCTATAGAGTATCTTGAAGACTTCGATTGGGGCTGTTCATCTGAAAGCCCACGGGGATGGCTGGGTAGGAAAGCGGCAAGATAGGACTGTCTTCCCAAAGGTGATTCTGGTGATAATTTCATGGTGAAGCAAAGGGAGGGAATCAAGGAAAGAGAACAGCTGGAGTCAGGGAGGTCATGAAGGAGGCTGCTGTGGGTATCCAGGCTGATGGGTTAGACAGGACGGGCAGGGACAGGGATGGGCAGGGTCATGGGGAGACAGGGGTAAGATGTCGGGGTAGAGAGAAGCTGGTGTCTTTGGCTGAAAGAGAGAAGTAGCTCAGCATGGGAAGAGGCTGTTTCAGGGAAGGTCAACAGCTCAGTTGACTCTGAGCCTGCAAGGAAGACAGGGCATCTGCTTGGTGAAAACTCACAGAAAGAAGGGGTTCTGGGTGTGGGGACCAGACCCGGTGACAGCCCACCTGCTGGAATGCAGGCAGGAACTTCGCCTTAACTACTCGACAGTTTCCAAACTTTCCAAGCTGCAGAAGGGGGGGGTCATATAGACATGTGGGACAGGACCTCAAAAAGACATAGTGAAGGGCCGGGGGCAAGGATTGGGGGCCAGGAAGTAGGACAAATAGGAATCAGAGACATGGGAAACCTTGAGAGAGAGCAAGTGCACTTTCTACATGCTCAGCCCCACTCTAAGCCCTCTACAAATATTGACTCTCTTCTAATCCCCAACCATTACTAGCCTCACTGTAAGGCGGAGGAGATGTGTACAGATGCTAAGTGGTGGGACCAGGATTTAAGCCCAGGAAGCCTGACTCTCAGGCTGCGTCTGAACCTCTTTGCCTACTGCCTCTCCGGCGATGCCAGAACGGGAGAAGCCTGGGACGGCACTGCAGGGTCGTGCCAGCCACCCAGGAGAGGCCCCTGGACAGCTGTCACAATAATTCCACACTTATCTGAGCATCACAGGGTGCCTCGGAAGCCCTTGTGATGGGCTTTGCGTTTGGTTTTTGCTTTCTGGCCCAGAAGGTGGGCCCACTTTCTTTCCCAATCTCCATGTCAGATTTTCTTTGTATGGGATGTGCTTCCTGAAATCTAACCTAAGCCCTTCAGGCTGCAGCCTCAACTTCTTCCCAGGTCTTCTCCACTGGAGGAAAAGCAGAATGGCACAGACACCCCTTCCGTGTGGCACCTTTTTAGAGGTCACAAGTGCTAATAAAGCATCCTCCCAAGCCCCTGCTGCTCCAGCCTCTTGCCCCAGCACAACGGTTCAGTTCATACTTCTCTCCCACACCAGAGCCGCCCCTCCCTTCTCCCCACCACCTCAAATCCCGCCCGAGCTGGCAGACACCCACGGCAGAGTTTTCCCACAATCCCTTTCTCTTTGCCCTTTCAAGGTTCTATTGGGGGAGGGGGTAAAGAGGAGCCCCCAGATGCACTTCTCCATGAAGATTGGCAGCAACGTGTATATTCAACTTGGATGAAGGAAGAAGAGCATTGAACTCAGCCTGTGCAAGAGAGGAAGCCGATGTGGTAAACTCAAAGAGCTCTGATTCTGGGGAGCCGTCCCCACCCACCACCCCTCACTTGGAACTTGGATTTCAAATATGCCTTCTCCCTAATCTTTCTGCAACTTCGTCTCAACAGTGTGCCTCGGAGTCTCCTCTCTGCCCTTTCCAGGGCCTCACTGCTCTCCTGGACAGCTTGGCCTCAGCCTGGACGGTAGTTCTGACCAGTCAGCCATGAGAAGAATCTAGGCCGGGGAGAGGAAGGAGGGGAGGTTTTTCCTTCCGACCTAAATAATCCTTAACAGGAGAGTCGAGGGGCTCCATCGCCCATGTCAGGTGGCTCGGCCTATCATCTGCCTTCTGTGCAGAAACCAAGTATTTTGCTCAGAGGTGCAGGAAGCCTTTCCTCCTTTGAGGAAGTGTTCTCTGCACGACTCACCCCCAGAGCCCTTTACTCCTTATTCCACCAGGACCAGGGTGACTGCAGAGGACTTCAGCTGAGCCCACCGGATCCAAGTGTCCCAGCCTCTCTGTCCCTAGGGAGGATGTGGGAAGAAGGCCCCGGGATCTTCCACCAGGCCCTTCCTTCTAGCCCAAGCCAAGCAAGCTGGAGCTGTGAATGAGCTCCCGCAGAGGGGCAGGCAGGAGGCACAGGGAGGAGGCAGAAGATGCCAGTGGACAGCCAGCCAATCCTCCCATGCAAGCTTAAGTTTCTGCACACTGGATGTGGGGAAGACATTGGGATGGTAGGTTTTGTTCCTCAGGGTAGGGGGCTCCAGCAGAATTCTGCATGGGGAAGGAAGGGGACCATAACCCTGCCCAGCCTCCTGCCCCCCACCCTCCCCAGCTCGGTGGAGTCATTGCCATTTGATATCCACTGAGACAAGTTGGCTGCCCAGCTCTGGGTGGGGGGTGGGGGGATGGCTCAGAAAACAGCAGCTCCTTTCAGGACCCAGGTTGGCAAGGGCTTTGGGAGGCTGGACTGGCCCAGATCACCCCCAACACCCCCTCTCTCCCTCCCTTGCCACCACCACCAAAGGACCAGGGGGCGGGGAAAAAGGAGTTGGCACCGCCTGGGCCATGCCTATTGCCTCCGCAGACCATCCCTGGCGTGAAGCCTTCCTTCCCCCTCCTCCCTCATTTCCTCCTCCCTGAAGTGCCAGCCAGGAGCCGGGACACCTGGTTCCTCCCACACTGGGTCCCCTAGACCCAGCCGAGACCTTGAGGACTTAACAAGCCATCAGCACAAGGTGGTGCCCGTCCTTATGCCAGGGGTGTGTTCAGAAACCTTCAGAGATTTAGGAGGGGGTCTTGGGCTGAAACAAAATGGAACTCACTGGTGGCTCCTGGCCCCCCGTCAGGCTGGATTCTTGAGACCCACTCCAGTCCCGCCTCGGCACCCCTAAACAAACGGCTCTCCTCACCATCATCTTCCTCCCACCTATAACTCCCTAAAGCAATCCCAGTGGGGAAAATATTTCAAACACTACAGCCAAGGCAGACTGGCCCAAAATCTTTAGCCGGGATTTGTATTGATAAGCACCATGTCAGGCCTAAGCCCTGGCCTCCTTCGGGTCCAAATCTGTACTCACCTCTTCCCCACCTCCAGTTCCTGACCTGCCTCACTCTGCTTAGGGTGCCTCCTTAATAGGGGTGAAATCTCAAGTTACCAGAGGCCCTACTCCCACTTTTTCCCTGTTTGGTCTTTCTATCCATCCTAGGGTTCAGTCCTCCTCCCCCATCTCAGGAAGTCGCGCCCCGTGTCTCTCTCCTGCTGACACAGGTGTCCTTAGCTCCTCGTGGGGAGGAGGGCGGGAAGGGGAAGGGGCAGCCCCATCTGGAGGTCGAGTGTGGTGGACCCCGTTCTGCCCTTCTTACTCTAGCAGGGGTGTCCCTGATCTTTCCTCCTGGGGGTCTCAGTGGGAAGGGGGGTGATTAAAGGGAGAGGCAGCTTGAAGTCGGAGGCAAGTTGGAATGGAGGGGAGATACCAGGTGGGCAGGGGTCCCAGGCACACCAGGCTGCTGCCCCTCCCTAATCCAAGCTGGGTGTGTTTTTCTCCCCATGTGTGAACTAGTGACCAGTGGGGGCCACTAGGCGAGCGTCACTGTCTGGGGAGGGGGAAAGGGCTTGGGTGTGGGAGTAACCTGACGATACTGGGGAGAGGGGGCGCTGTGCGGCGTGCCTGTGGGGGATGCATGATCAGTCGCGGGTGGTGGGCACTGGGCACTGTCTTCCGTGGAGGCAGTCAGATGCAGGTGGCCCATCTGCCCAGTGGGAAGAGGCATCCGGAAAGCCACTTCCTTAGCCTAAAGGGCCGAGGTGGCCAAGCTGGGTACAGTTCCCTCTTTGGGGAGCCTTCCCAGGAAGGCCTGTTTGGGGCCAACCGGGGTGTGAGGCTGGGGAGCAGGACCTACCGCTGGGGCCAGCCAGGGTGGGGACGGAGGGGCCGGGGGCCCAGCTTTCTCTGGAGAGTGGGGTGGACAAGACCACTCCTCCATCAGGGCCAGGGTCTTACCTTGGGTCCTGGGTGGAGTGGCCCCTCGGATGGGCAGCGGGACAGACCGACGGACGGACGGGGCGGGCAGGAGCGAGGAGCGGAGCTGTGCGACGGGCACGGCCGGGACTCTTAAACCCGGAGCTGGGATCAGATAAGGGCTGGTCCGGGGGCCGGGGCCGGGGTCGGGCCGGCCGGGGGCAGAGCTGGGCCGGGCAGAGCCGCCCCCTCCCTCCGCAACGCGGGAGCCAAACTTTGTGTGAATGGAGGGGCCGGGAGGGGGGCCGGGCCGCGGGGGCGGGGGGCTCCGGACAGGCCAATGGGAACGTGGAGCGCCAGGCCCGAGCTGCAGGGATTGGAGGGACCTAGGCAGGGGGCGGGGCGCAGGGGGGAGGAAGCCGAGTCCCAGACAGAAGGAGGCGCAGGGCAGAGAGCAACGCCCAAAGACGGAGACGCCGACAGACTCGGGGAGAAAGGTAGATGGAGAGACGATAGGCGAGGCGATAGCGCTGAGCTGGCACCATGACAGGGGACGAGAGGAGGAAGAAAGAGGCGGCGGCCGTGTCTGAGATGGGGACCGAGAGCGGAGCCGGCGGGGGCGGGCCTAGGCGGAGTTAATGGGGTGGAAATGAATTCAGGACCGGCCTCGTGGCTCTGCCCGCTGCTCCCGGGGGGCGGCCTGGCGCTGGGCTCCGGAGCCACGGGATCACACCATTCAGCACCGTTTCCAGGTTGTCCGCTGTCCGCTGAGTATTGGGTGAGGTCCTGGATGCGGAAGGCGCAGAACATCATCCCAGCCTGCAGCGGCCGGGCCTGGAAAGGCAGAGGGCAGAACACGCAGCCCAAGGGCCCGAGACGCTGAAAGCTGCAGAAAGGGAAAGATCGCTCTGCTTAGGGGCTCCTGGCAGATGTGGGAGGACAGAGGGGACATCTGATAAGGGCCCGACAGAATGCAGAGGGCTCATGTACTGGGAGATGGTGGGGCGGGCATTGAAGGCAGGGGGAACTGCATTCACAAAGCCCTAGGGAAACAGGAAAATACAAGTCAGCTTGGGAAACAGCAGCAAGGCTGGTGGTTCTCCACCTTTTCATCACCAAGGACCTTTTCATTCATTGATGCCATGTGTTGAGGTTATTATCCATGATCTCCCACCTTTGACACTTATTAAAGAAGAAAATAATTATCTTCCAATTTTTGCTCATCACCTATTTACTAATCAGTGTTACCATATTGAGTCCATACACGTCCTGCTCCCTTCCTCTCTATCTTGTCACTCTGGCTGTGGTCCACAACGCCATCCCCTCTCACCGGGTTACTGCAGCAGCCTTCTAAACAGTCTTCTTACCTCCAGTCCTTCTCCACTGTAATAATCCTGCAGATGATGAATTCTTTCATTTAAGAATAAACACTGAAAATACACCATCTCTCTGAAACACAAATCTGACCATGTCACTTCCCTACTTAAAAGCCTTCAATGACTGCCCATTATCTACAAGTAAAGTCCAAATTCCTAACCATGGAACTGAAGGCCTGTCAGGCCCTAGAGCTGGTGCCATTCCATCCTCACCTTCCACTGGCCCTATACATCCAAACCCAAGCTCCTTCCTCCTCCAATACCCAACATGCAGTCTTATGTTCCCTTTCTGTGTCCTGCCCCTGAAGCCTTCATCACTGGTACAGCTCCAACTCAGCTCTGAGTTATACCCAAATCTCTGTCCTCAGCCTTCAACTCTTTACAGTTTCAGTTGTCTGCAGGGAATTTCCACTCTAGCTGGACAAGCCCTAAAATGAACCCAACATCTTCCTCTCCAAGGCTTGTGACTTCCTTATTTCTGTGTTTCTCCTGATCAAACAGATTTTAAAACTAAAAGTAATCTTTATATTTCACCCTTACCCTAATCCCATTCCTTGACATGTCAATCAACCAAGCAACCAAATTCTGTCGAGACTCCCTTTGTTAAATCTCTCTAGGATGTCTTTTTCATTTCGTGGCCACTGCCAGGATCAGAAAGATCCAGGACCCACGCATCCTTCACCCTTCTCTCCAGTCCGCAAGGAGGAGGCAACCTGTTTTCATCATGTGTGTCCCTGTGCCCTTCTATCAGACCCCTAAACCGATGCTCCTTGCCGACTGGTCACAACCCACACTCCTCAGTGTGACATTCAGGGTACTCCTCTGAGGGGAGGATGAGAAGAATTCAAGGGCAGGACTAAAAAGAGACACATTATGGTGAAGGAGATGTCTCTGGAGAAGTTCTTACCAAAGGGTCTGCACTTTTTCTTAGAACAGAAGAGTCATTCACTAAACCTCAAGGTAGGGATGGGACTGAGAAATTAGAAAGAGTTTAGAAGTTCTAGAACAGCGGGGTTGTGAGGCTGTGGAAAAGTACACAGATAGCTTGTATGGCACTGTAGTGTTCTAAAACTACAGAGTGATTTAAATTGAGTGTTTGGTTTTAAATTACATTTCATAACACATACACATATATTTATCATGTATATTCCTTTGTATATACCTAATGGCAATTTTAAAGTTTTAAGTCTTTTTATAATAAAAGAGAGTTCCTCGACTAGTCACTAGGAGCTCAATAGGGAGTCAGTGAAAAAGTCACTGGCAATCAGTGTTGTATTTACCATGCAAGATAGGTATATTGCTTGAGATGGGAAAACAAGTTCAGGGAGGTGAAGTGGACTGCCTATGGCAACAGCCAGAAAGTGCTAGATCTGAAACTTGAATCCACATATGTTTGACTCCAAAGCTTGTCTCAGGGCAATACTAGAGTGAATTGCATAGTTTAAGTATAATCTTAATTGTCAAAATGAACACATGTTGGTATGAAAAAGATGCCAGGGTTTCAATGTCCAGTATCCACCATACAAATGGCATTAAGGAGCCATGTTTCTTTGAGGACCTCCCTCTCTTCTCTCTTTAGCAAAAGCTCAGTCTCTTTATTTTCAGCTGCTCCTTTCAGACCCACTCCTTCCATCCTTGGCCTCGTCTCTTCTTTAACCTTGTTCACAATGGGGCAGCGGCTCCCTCAGAGCACAGAGGAGAAGAGTAGGGGTGAGTAACCTGTTTGGGAAGGAGAATCCACAAGTGGGCACAGTGTGAGGGGCTTCTTTGGGGAAAGCAGGTGTGGACAGAAGGGTGGGGGAAGCTTTGGGTCAGCAGGCATGATGAGGCTCGGAGCAGGCAACGCCCCAGTCAGAGGACTTGGCTGGGAAGAGTAGACACCGTCAGTGTTCACTGCAGGATTCCAAGGCCCCACAAAGCTGAACAGTTTTGTAATGGAATTCCATTTATTAGTAGCAGGGCCCCTAATAGCTGGGTGACTCAGACCACAGGGCCTGAGCTGCATCCCCCAAGCCACTAATGAATAGTTTATTCAGGTATCCCATCTACTTCCAGCAAATGCAATATACCCAAACTCATACTTCTAAGACACAAGGGACACTTAGTCACATTACTAAAGGATTCTTTCCAAAATTTCTTTAACTAGATGGTTCTTCTAGCATCTTTCCAGTTGGGTCCAATGGATAGAAATCCCATTAACACCCTCTACACTGTGGCAGGAGGGAAGCAACAGGGAATAAAGAAACAACCAGGAACCAGGAGCCGGAAGGCCTGGTCTTTAGGCCTGTCTGATCTCTCGAGACCCATCCTTTACCTATAAAGTGCTTGGGAGCCATCCTTTTCCTATAAAGTAAGGACTAATTCGGGACCACCTCCAAGCACTCCGACTTTGCAGTCCTGGTCTACTCCACCCAATCCTACAACGCAAGATAGACCTGGGTGTGAGCAGGCTGCTGGTTCTCTCGCTCTGCTGCAGACAGGGGGAGGGCCAGAAGGCCTGTCAGCCTCAGGCACCCAGAGGGGCTCCCTCTGTCCTGGAACTATGTTCTGCATTCTCCCCATTTCCATCTAATCTCCAGCCACATCCACTGCTTCAACCATATCCTCCCTCTGCTCTGAGTTTTCTAAGGCTTCATCTCTCTTGAATTTATAGAAATTGTTTTAATTTCTCCTAGATTGGCTTCCATGCTCCATTAAGCTCATATCTTCAACCATCTCCTCTTTTCCCCATCATACTTCCTCTTCCTCCCCCAAGCTTTTACCCAAGAAGTCACATGATCTTGGTCAAGGAAACCTTCCCAGAATGGTTGATCCCAGGGCTGCCACATACAGTTGTATAGTTTGTGGACTGCACAAAGGTACCCCTGAGAGGGCAAGCTGAGGGCTGAACTGCATTCACCTGGCCAGTCCTTGCACCCTGGCTCAGAGCTGTGTCTACTGGAGGGATTCCTCTTTTTTTGTTGTTTTGTTTTGTTTTAAAGTATAGTTTTATTTTTTTCTTCATACAAATTTGTATTGTTAGGTTTTTTTTTTACAATAAACCTGTAATTCATTTAGAACAAAATAATTTACAAAAAGATAACAATACAGGAAGTTAAGGGAATAGTGTCATAAACTCACCATTACACTGCATAAAGTATGGTTTTAAATTTCCAAGCATAGAATTTTTATTGTATCTTTGTGTTAATGATGGGGTTCCTCTTTTTATTTGTTTTTTTTTTTTATGCCCCAAAGTATCACTTGCCCTCCAAGCTTCATGCCATAAGGAATACATCTGCCCAGAAAAGGCAACTTTTTCCATTTTGTACCAAGGTTCTTTATAGCCCAGCACTGGGGCCCCAGCTGTGCCCCTCCCGGCCTCAACATTCTCCAGTTCCAAACCTGGTCTCCCACCATAATTCTACTGACATAGTCTTTTAGAGTCCCTATAAAGTTGCTTTCTTTATCTTGTAATACCTGAAAGCTGGGATCTTGCCTACTTTTCTGTATCTTGGTACCTAAGAAAACTCTTTTCCCTCACTCTGTTCAAGCTCAATGATAAACAAGGAAAGGAGGTTAGATCCAGGTAAAGTCCAGGACCTGAAGGAGCAGCAAAGAAACGGAGAGGGTGGCGGTTCCCTTGCTTGTTAGCGAGGTTAGGCTCAGGGCAGCCTGGATTGAGGCAGGGGGCTGGCTGCTCCCCCTGCTGGGGGCCCTGCCCACCCTGTGATTTCCCCCTCCAGGAAATGGGGCCAGTTCTATGTAAATGCTTCTTGCCTGGGAGTTTGGTTTCTTCTCTCCGAGCTCCTGGCACAGTGGCACCAACGTGAGCAGCCACTTGGCAGGACAGAGAAGGGCAGGCCAGCAGTCCCAAGGCTCAGGTGACAGGGCCAGGCCCAGGAGACAGGGATGTTGACCGGGCTTTAACAGCCCTCCTGATGCCAATCTCAGGCTGAAAACTCAGTTTTTTCCACTTGGAACAAGAAACATGGGCAAGAGGACTGGGGAGAGGAGGGCAGCGTACCAGGAGTGCCCCCTGCAGGTCTCACTGGGTGAGGCCAGATCAAAGGAAGGCAACACAGGGTGGGTGGGGATTACAGGAGATGCGGGGACCAGCACGTTGATGTCAGGAGGAGAAGATAGAGCTGATGTTTTCTGAGTGCTTACAGTGTAGTAGGCATTGCCTCATGTAACCTTTATGACAACCCCCAAGAGATGAGTAATATGGTTATTCTCATTTGTTACGTGAATGAACTGTTTAGAGAGGTTAAGGAGCTTGCTCAAAGTCACCCAGCTAGTGGTGGACTGAGTTGAGATTTGAACCCAGATCACTGCCTCCAGAGATTATATTACTTGATACCACATTTTCCACCTTGCCAGCTCATGCCAGGAACTGTTAACCTCCAGTGTTCATTTCCGACCCCTCTAAGCTCATCTTCCTGTTCCAACTTTTGGGAATCTTAAATCTAATTATTCAATATATAAGTAATATATAATCTCTCTATGAGAGATTGTAAAGGAATCTCTGCATTTAATGATTTCCCTGGGGAAATACACATTGAAGTATTTTCATTTCTCCAAATGTTTTTTCTCATTTTTATCAGTGTTTCTATAGCTATTTCTATACAGTTATTAACAACTTATAAGAATATTTCTGTTCTGCTTTTTTAAGTAATGGTGTGCCTACAGCCCCATTTACATATATGAACATAGTAACCGACTATATTGATACGTCACAGATATTACATCACTGAGGCAGTGTGACTTAGTGAAAAGAGCGTGGAGTGGGGTGGTGACACGGATGTGTGGGGATGGCTACTATCTCTGTCATAAGCTGACTGTGATATTTGGTAAATGCCACACTTAAAGTTTCTCACTTTTAGTTTTCTCATCTCTAAGTGGAGAAAATAATACTTATCTCATAGGGCGTGTCTAGTTCATAGCTGATGCTCAGCGAATTAGTGGTAGCATTGATATTATGTGTTTATGAGTCTCTCCCACTGACCCATGAGCTCCCACGGGCAGAGGAGTATTCATGTGTGTAACCACCCCTGCCTAGCACACTGCCTGGCTCCAACACACTTGGGCTCCATCAAAGTTGAATAGTTAGGAAGCCCCGACCTAGGCTTTTTTCTCTGT
This sequence comes from Manis pentadactyla, assembly GCF_030020395.1. NCBI lineage: Eukaryota > Metazoa > Chordata > Mammalia > Pholidota > Manidae > Manis > Manis pentadactyla. The sequence goes on along the minus strand of NC_080037.1, from coordinate 7,590,310 downwards.
TGGGCATTCGGGTTGTTTCTTGACTTTCTGCTATTAACAAAATCACTTGAAAGCTCTTCTATTTATATTGCTTCATTGATCTGCACTCCCTGTGAAGAAGGCAGAAAGGAGCTATTTGACCATGTCCACACCCTGGGAAAAAATGGAGCAACTGGGGATAAGGGAGGAGAAGTGGCTCCTATGGGTCACATGGCAAACGAGTGACAAAGATTAGAACCCCTGACCGTGCCTGCTTTCTTGGGTGGATCTCCTTCCTCTCTAGCTTCCTCCTAGAGGTAATGGCCTCTCCCAAAATGGAGGCTGTGATGCTCCCAGAGCGGCACCTGTCCCAGAGGGCCCTTTTGATGGTGATGAGCTGCCAGCTCCCAGGCAGCCCTCTGAATCCTCAGGAAACCAAATGCCTTATTTGCAAATGATCAGGACCTGTATTTTCCCAGGCTAAGGAGCTTCTTAGGAAAGAGCCAGAATGCCAGGGTTTTTTCTTTTTTTCTTTCTTTTCCTGAGGGGGAGAGGAGGCGAGCTCTGAGTTGTCCAGAAGGAGGGACTTTGGCTAAAAATAGCTATAGCATGTGGCTCACCCTCTAGTGGTACCCAGGACTGGAGAGGGGAGGGGGATGCTCCAGAGCTGTCGCCAGACTGGTTGCTGTGGAAACAGGAGAGGAGCAGGGGAGCCTGGGAAGTGGGGATGACACAGATAGCAAGTCCTAGGCAGAGCTGCCGCTACATGTAGGGAAAACAGCAGTGTCTGCAGCTCCCACCCTCCAGGGGGGCTGGGGGGTTGGTGCCAGGAGCATGGACACTACTCCCCAGGGGTCTCTGCTGTCGGCTACTCTCCTCTCCACACACTGTGAGTTGAGCTGGGGGAGGGGTGGGGTTTGGGTTTGGGCCCCTATTTCCAAGACAAGTTAGGATTTGGGAAGAGCTGTTCCTAAGGGAGTTTTCATTAGATTCCCTTCCAAAAAATAAGCCCCTGTGCTGGCCAGAACTCCTTAGAGGAAGAAAGGGAGATCCAGAAAAATGTGGCACTGGGGTCTTCTGGAAAGGGGTCACAGCATGCACAAGAAATAAGGAGTGGGCCGGAGAGACAGGAATCTTTGGAGAGATGTAGAAATCAAGTCCTTGAGGTGGGATGGAGGCAACAATTTCTCACTTTTCCTTCCCCATTGAGAAAATGCTGTCCCCACTCAGGAAGACAGGAGGAGGGATGCAGTCAAAGTAAGGCTCACCTAGATCCCTGGGGCAATGGAGAGCAAGGAAGTTCTGGGGGGCCATGAGACTCTGGGGTCTACTCCCCACCCCTGGGCAGAGATCTAAGCAGGCAGATTGGGAGTCAGATTACCTAAAACTTTGAGAACACTCGGAAGCCTGCCTGGGGCTGAAGCTGGATAAGTGGGACCCAGGTACTTTCTGCATGGCCTGGGGTCTCTGAGCCAGTCAACACCGAGAAATTACTTCTCGAGGACATCTGGGCTGCAGGGAAGGAAAGGGAAGCTCATGTTGGGGGAGAGGAAAACCCAAATCTGCCATTGCATTGGGTTCCTGGCCCCTGTGTTCCCTGACTCCTCCTGGAATAAAACATGGGGAGAGCTCCTGAACTCCAAGCCATCTCTTTTTCATTTCTGTTGTTCTCTGCCCCAACACACACACACACAGCCTCCACGGTCTGGCTGCAGAATATATCCCTCTAGAACTTGAATTCTGGATCATCGGGTTTGGAGTTACATATCTGGGCCCTTTGTGAATCCTGTCGGACTCCTCCTCTGCACCACCCCTCCCAGGCAGCCCAGGTCTCCTAGGAGTAGGGGGCAGAGGACAATTCCCAGGAGGAAGGGATGGCTGGAGAACCCCGCATCCTTATCCCACCTTTCCTGGTATGATCCGCACCTCCTGGGGCCCCTGGGGCCTAAGGAAGGGTTCTGGATCTGTCTCAGGGCAGACCACAGTTCAAAGTTCCTTAGAGGAGAGACTGTGAAGCATGATGGGGTGGGGGGCCTCCCTCGGACTGTGAGCTCTGGGAGCTCTGGGGCATGTGTGGGGAGGGGGCTGTTGTTGGGACAGTCAGTGGGAAGTAGGGGACTGCTGCGGAAGAACCGGAGGCAGGCAGAGGTGACTGCAGGTGCTTAGAGCTTCACTTGATCTGATTTAATGTCTCCGGAGGACTAGAACATTGACTGGACACAAGCCTAACTTGATGAACTTTGTGCTTCCTTTACCGGGCCTTCCGTGCTGGTCTCAGATCCTCCCGGCCCCCTACCCATTTTCAGACTGTCTCCACTGGGGAAAGAACCCAGGGCAAATGGGCTGACACTACAGCAAAGTGATCATGGTTAGTCCTCAGGGAGGAGTTGCAGGGGAGTCTCCTGATGTGGGCCTGTTCAGCCCTTGCCCCCTGGAGATTTTTCACTTACTTTCCACCACTTCCATTCTTCTTCTTTGTTAGCTGGGCCAGAGGAGGGAGACGCAGGAGGGTTTAGAGTAAATGAGGTGCAGGGAGAGAGGAGTGGGAAGGCTTTCTGTGTGCCAGTCTTGGGGTGAACCTCGAAGAGCCCCCGGTTAGACGTCAGGTTGAACTGCACAGACCAGAGATCAGGGGACTGCAGGGACAACAGCGGGGATGGGGATGGGGGCGGCCTGCGGGCAGCAGGGGCTCTAGGCAATGCAGGAAGACGAGCCGCCCGCCTGCGCCTCCGAGGGGCACACCGGCTGCTGATTTCAGCAAACTCCCTTCCCTGCCTGGGGCTCGGTCCGGGCGGCGCGGGAGGGGCTGCGCACCCAAATTAGGGGTGGTCGGACCCAGATCTCTGGTAGTCGCTGCCCTGAATATAACCGTCGCGCTTGCCTAGCGCTCCCAGGTCCCGTGCTCCCAGGTCCCGTGCACCATCCCGTTGGATGCTCCCGACTCCATGAGCTCGGGGGGCAGGCGGCGTGCGAGGGGCGTGGTTCCCGTTCTCCTGCTGCGGGAACTGAGGCCGAGAGCCGCGAAAGGGCCGGCCCGGGTCCCCGCGGGTCGCGCGAGTCGCTGAGCTCAGCCCTTCTCGCTCCCGGCAGGCCCGCCGCCCAGGCGCCCGCGCTGACGCCGCCGCCGCCGCCGCCGCCGCGGCCATGGCCTTGGCGCAGGAGAACGCCGCCTTCTCACCGGGCCCGGAGGAGCCGCCGCGGCGCCGCGGCCGCCAGCGCTACGTGGAGAAGGACGGCCGGTGCAACGTGCAGCAGGGCAACGTGCGCGAGACGTACCGCTACCTGACCGACCTGTTCACCACGCTGGTGGACCTGCAGTGGCGCCTCAGCCTGCTCTTCTTCGTGCTCGCCTACGCGCTCACCTGGCTCTTCTTCGGCGCCATCTGGTGGCTGATCGCCTACGGCCGCGGCGACCTGGAGCACCTGGAGGACACGGCCTGGACGCCGTGCGTCAACAACCTCAACGGCTTCGTGGCCGCCTTCCTCTTCTCCATCGAGACGGAGACCACCATCGGCTACGGGCACCGCGTCATCACCGACCAGTGCCCCGAGGGCATCGTGCTGCTCCTCCTGCAGGCCATCCTGGGCTCCATGGTGAACGCCTTCATGGTGGGCTGCATGTTCGTCAAGATCTCGCAGCCCAACAAGCGCGCCGCCACGCTCGTCTTCTCGTCGCACGCCGTGGTGTCGCTGCGCGACGGGCGCCTCTGCCTCATGTTCCGCGTGGGCGACCTGCGCTCCTCGCACATCGTCGAGGCCTCCATCCGCGCCAAGCTCATCCGCTCGCGCCAGACGCTGGAGGGCGAGTTCATCCCGCTGCACCAGACGGACCTCAGCGTGGGCTTCGACACGGGCGACGACCGCCTCTTCCTCGTCTCGCCGCTTGTCATCAGCCACGAGATCGACGCCGCCAGCCCCTTCTGGGAGGCGTCGCGCCGCGCCCTCGAGAGGGACGACTTCGAGATCGTGGTCATCCTGGAAGGCATGGTGGAAGCCACGGGTGCGGACGGGCCCCGGCCGGGCGGGGAAGGCAGGGGCAAGAAGGGGAGGGTGGATGGAGAGGCTGGAGGGGGTGAGACAGGGGAGACCGAGGTGCAGACGGGACACCTGGGCTGGGAGGGCGCGTGAACAGAGGGACGGGCAGGGAGGCAAGACAACAGCCTTCAGGAATTCTCCCCAGCGGCCCACAGGTCTGTGTTGCTGGGAATAGGGGACAGCAGTAGCAATGGGTGATGCTCAGGGTGTGCCCACTCTGCGTCCTGCAGTTCCAGGGCACTTTGCTTCTCTGAGTGCGTTTGACCTTCACAAGAACCCCATGAAGGTAACTCCATGTTCTTGGCTCATTTCTCAGAGAGGAGGTTGCCCCAAGGAAAGGTTACCTAAGTTGTCCACAGTCATCAGCTAATTAAGGGCCCGTGCCTGGACAGACCTCAGGCAGTGTGCCTTCTGTGGTGAGTGGTCCAGAGTGGGAAGGAGGGGTTGGTTTGGGGTTTTCTCATTGCTGAGAGGCCCCGGCCCTTGGAATTTGGTGCTGAAAACTCGTGGCCTGTTATTGCTAGGCAGGACCTTAGGAAGAGGTTGATGGCTAGGCTCACTTGTGCCTCAGTTTCCCCATCCACCCATCAGATTCGCAGCATCCACTGACAAAGGAAATAGATGGATCTCAGCATTTCCAGCGCCTTCCCAGAAGGAACTGGTAATGCACCTGTGGTGTCAGTACCTCCAGCTTGGGCTACACAGTGAAGGGTTTGGGAGCTATAGGGACCAGTACAGGGACAGGAAATGAGCTTGTCTAGAAGCAGAAGGGTAAGTAGAGAACAAAGGCCCACCAAGGGGCCCTGCGGGTCCTGCCCTGTCCCAGAGCTGGAGCCCTCTGCTGGTATCCCCAAACCCCTCTCCTGCTTCGGGCTGAGCCTCAGTGGCGTTCCCCATTCCTTCTTCACCACCACACCCCGCCAGGCTCCCTCCAGCTCCTGCCCCTTCCCCCATGCTGTTCCCTGTCCTCTTCACATCACCAGCTGTCACTCTTTCGCCAGTACCTGCAGCAGCCCCTCTCCTTACAGAGAAGTCCCTGCCCAGCCCCCTCTCCCTCTGTTCTCCCAGCCCCTCTTTCTCCAGGGTCCCTTTGGCCTTTTCTTCCCTTCCCGCACTGAATACTTCCCATGCCAGCCTTCCCCAAAGGAACGAAGAATACCAATGTCCCCCAGATGTCCCCAGGTGGGGCTTTCAATGCTGAGAGCCTGTCTCTGGTTAGGTAATGTTCAGTCTTCCATCCCCCCTTATTCTCAGGTAGATGTGGGCTTGGGGAGAGACCCCCGGGGTAGAGGAGAATCACTTGCCCTAGTGGGTTTGCCAGCCCAACAGGGAAATCAGGACACAGGCCCAGGGCAAGGAGAACTGGGGAGGTTGGGGTGGAGGACACAGGGGTGGGCATTTGTCTGATTTTTCTAGAGAGATAAAGCCTGAAAGGATGGTAATTTTTTGGGTGAGAGAGTCAGGATTCAAAATGCTTTTGAAAAGCAACTATAATGAACCAAAACACAACAAGATGATATTTAAAAGGAATAAATATAAAATTCTACATTTAGGCTTTAAAAAATCACTTATGTAAGCACAGCATTGAAGAGCTCTGGTGAAAAAAGAAGTGGGGGTTTTAGTTGGCCACAGGCTTACTGTTGTTGCAATGTGATAAAGCTTGCAAAAATGTTTATGTAACATAATCTTGGACCCATTAGCTAAAGCATCACGGCCAGAAGAGAGAGGTGGTAAGCCCTCTCTTTTGCATGGATCAGGCTACAACTGGAGTATTTATCACTCAAAGGGTTTAATTAAAGGGTCGTTCTTGGCCATTCTGGTTTGTGATTCAGAAAGTACAAACTTTGGAAGCCAAGTTGCATGAGGAAGGGTAGAAGGAGCCAGGGGTGTTCAGCCTGAAGAAAAAAGACATGATAGAATCTGAGACTCCTGTTTTCAGATGCTCAAAGGGGTGTGAACCGGCAAGGAAATGAAAGCAAAGGGTGCGAATCCTGGGAGACAGATTTTAGCTTTGTATTCAAAACAACAACCTGTTAGAGCCATCACACAAAGAAGTGGGCTCCTTGTAAGATAGTGAGCTCTCAGTCCTGAGAGGTAATCAAGTACAAGCTAGAGGCCCATTTTTGGGAATGATCAGTGGGAAGCTCTGTATGGAGAAGGAGGCTGGACTAGAAGATCCCTTAGGTCAATTTGAAGGTTAAGTTTCTCTGATTACTGTCTCTAAGGAGAAGAGGGGAGACTGTGGCCTGGGTGGAGATTAAGAGGAGTTGGGGCAAATGCTGAAGAGAAGAAAGAACTGGGCAGGTACAGGGGTTGGAAAGGGAGAGAAAAATGGGCTGGGCCAAAAGGGGTGGGGGCCTTCGGGAGGGGATAGGGGAGCCGGGGCTGGGATTCCCCCCTGATGCACGCGCCTCCCCCCAGGAATGACCTGCCAGGCCCGGAGCTCCTACCTGGTGGACGAGGTGCTGTGGGGCCACCGCTTCACGTCAGTGCTGACCCTGGAAGATGGCTTCTACGAGGTGGACTACGCCAGCTTCCACCAGACCTTCGAGGTGCCCACACCCTCATGCAGCGCCCGGGAGCTGGCTGAGGCTGCTGCCCGACTCGATGCCCATCTCTACTGGTCCATCCCCAGCCGGCTGGATGAGAAGGTGGAGGAGGAGGGGGCGGGGGAGGGGGCGGGAGGTGGGGCCGGAACTGACAAGGAGCAGAATGGCTGCCTGCCACCCTCAGAGAGTGAGTCCAAGGTGTGACCAGTTTCCTCCAGACCCCTGTGGCAGGGCCAGACACAAGTACCTGGTGAGCTAGATGTCAGAGGTGGAGAAGGAGGCAGGCAAGTCCCTAGGAGGGAGCGCGAGCTGGAGAGGCCCCCTGGGGAGCCCAAGTCTAGGATCTAATATGAAAGGGTGGGGTCCTGACTTCGGGAGAATGGAGGGTGGGGATGTGTGAACCTGCCAGCTTGTCTGTGTTTAACCTTCACATCTGTGCACGGGTGGATGGACAGAAGGATGGACTTAACGCGGGTTGGATGGGAAGGCAATAGCAGATCGAGACAGCAGGTAGATAGGGAAATGTACTGACAGAGAGGTGGTCCACTCAGGGCTGCTGCTAAATCATAGAACATTTTTGTGCAAATTCTTAAAAGGCACCCTTTCCGCCAGACTGATGCCACCTGAAACCATGGTGCACAGCTTGGGGAGCAGAGCGTGGGCTGGATTTTAGTCCCATTCACCTCCTCAGCCAGCCTCCCTGTGCATGGTACACCTGTCTCACTGGACACAGTAGCCTGAGCTGACCCAGGGAGAGAGAGCTGGACAGACAGAGGAGGGCAGAGGGGAGAGCGCACTCCCAGCTCCACCTCTGCCATGGTGACAGGCTGAGCAGGAGGTTGAGAGGCTGCAGGGGTGGCACAGGATGTGAATGGCCTTGTCCACTTGTACAGGGAAATAGGCAATCGGGGTTGATGCTGGAGCTGGGACCCTGGAGCAGCACCTAGGAAAGAGCCAGGGACAGCTGTTTTCTGACAGTGGAGTGAGATCTCATAAGTACCACTGTACAGGCAGGAGGGGAAGAGAGGAGTTCTGAGGATGAAGGGCCAGGGAAAGATCCAGAAAGTGGATTCACTACTGCCTGGATACAGGGGACCAGTATGAAAGCACACTTTGTCTTGGGGCCCAGTGAGAAGGAACCATTCAAAGCACACATTGGCTTCACGTTGGGTACAGAGCATTGACCCAGGCACGTGGTCGGTGGGCAGGCAAAGATCTGGTTCCGTCCTCACAGTACAGTGCCTTTGGGAAAATCAGAGAAATATGCCTGGGGCAACTGAACAAGTTATGGTTCAAACAGACCCTAAGCTGTCTCCTGGAGCAGAGGGTGGGAGGGTCTGGGAATCAGAAAGCTAGGGATTGAGTAAGGCCCAGGGAGTGCTTTAAGCCTGCAGTTATAAAACGTGTATGCATTACAGACACCCAGAGGGCTTGTGAAACAAACTGCTGGATCCCACTCCGGAGGGTCTGACTCAACAGGCCTGGGGTAGAGACCAAAAATTTGCGTTTCTCATGAAGTTCCCAGGCCACCCTGATGCTGCTAGCATGGGAACCACACTTTGAGAACCACTGCTTTAAGCGAAGACTTGAGGCTCTATCAGGAGAATGGGGCATATAAACTGAGAAGGAGCTGAGGAGGAGTTGAGGAGAAGCTAAGGATCTTTGAGGGAAGAGACTGAACAATAAAGGTGGAGTATTTTGTGGGAAAGGGGCCACTGCAACCCAGGTTAACGAATTTAGCTTTCAGCCCAGGAATTCACCTGCCAGTGGGAAAGGGGCAGTGACAAGCTAGTGAGGGTGTTCGGGGAAGATGAATAGGCAAGCTGCATGGAAGGAAGCAGCCAGGAGGCCGTGAGGGGATCCTAGGCCTCGGAGGCGAGGTGAGCCAGAGGCCCTCAGAGGGCCCTGTGGGACTTAGAGTCGGGACTCAGTGTGGGAGATGTGAGAGAAGCGGAGTCCAGACATCCGCGGTGTCTGGACTGCTGTCTACCCAGTGGGACAGGAGCCCCTGGAGATGAGTATTCACACGCATGTCCGCCCCCTTCCTGGTGTACCCCCAGTCACCAGGGCGGCCCCCAGGACAGCGAGGGGAGAGCAATGGCAAGGTGAGGCGGGGCAGAGGTGGAGAGGCCCTGAGGCCGGACTCCTGGGAGAAAGGCGTATGGCCAGGTGAGCGTGTCCTGACAGCCCTGGCCCTGGCTACACCCCACTCCTGTCCCTTAATAAAAGTCTGAGCCCCTTGTGGGAAAGCACCCCAGTCTGCTCCATTCCAGGCTGGGAAGCTGGGATCTTATGGATGCTGTGCCACCTGGAAGCAGGGAAGGGAGTCTTGGAGGGAGCCCATGCCAGCTTGGACCCACTCAGAGGATGTCTTTGCCTCAGGTCACAGGGCCACTGGGGTCACCAGTGGTCAGAGATGAAGTCCTGGAATGCTGGCATCGGCTGTTCCCCTTTGAACAAATGTTGGGGTGTGGGATGGGGTCATTTTGGTTTAATTCATGAAACAGGGGAGTCTGGACAGGAGGGAGTGGGCTCCCTACACCCTCACTGCAGTTGAATGGGCAGAGAAACAGAGGCTGGGTGGAAGTTACTGAGACCCTATCACACCTCTCCTCGCCACTCGGCACCACTGTGTATAGTGCAAGGACACAGGAGGCCTGGGTTTCAGTCCTGACACTGTTGGTAATTAGCTGTATGACTCTGGGCGAATCACATCACTTCTCTGGGCCTCAGTTTCCCCATCTGTAAAAATAACACTTAGCTAACTAGTAATGCTCAATAAATGTTTAAATGACTGACCTGAACGAGGTAAACTGGGTGCCTGCCCCTTCAGGTGCAGTGCAGCTAAGAATTCTAGGATCAGGGAATCCTTAGGAAAGACAAACTCAGGGAGCCCCTGGGGCCCCAGAGGGTGAGGCCAGGCCTGGGTGTGTGTGCAGGCCCTGGGGGTGGGTACATGCGGGAGCTCTGTGCACACACAGGCCCCCCGTGACTGCTGCGGTCCCGCCACCCAGGGGGCTGTGCTCTGGGGCTGCCGTTCTGCTGCTGTCGGCCAGAATAATGAAGATCAGGAGGAAGAAGCCGGAGGCCCAGGCCCTGGTGGGAGGAGTCAGGTCCAAGACCAGGCAGACCAGGACATGGCAGACGGATGCGGGGAACTCAGAAAAGGGCGCTGGCCCTGGAGGCCCCATCCTGTAACGTGGGAGAGGCCAGGAGAGGGGACCGGGCTCAGCCGGAACTCACCCCCACTTCCTGCTCTCCCCACCCCAAGCTGGAGCCCCCACAGGGACTGGAGAAACACTGACAGCTTAGGTGGCAGATGGAACCCAGTGTCCCCTCCCGGGTGGGTGGCATGGCCCACAGAAGCCAGATGGTGTGTGTGGTGGGAAGGGAGGCCTGGGTCATCCAGAATAGGTTGTCAGCCCCGACACCCTCCCTGTCACACACCCCAGCCTCTTCCAGCCTCGTGGCAGGGAAGACGCAGCCAGCCCTGGGTTTTATAAAACAAGTTTATTCACATTTTAGAAAAACGAATTCAAGGACAGAGAACCGCCTCCCTACTGGCTGGGTATGAGATCAAGGACAGAAGGCCAGAGGAGGAGTCGGGAAGGAAGGAGTGGAGAACAGGGAGCCGTGTCCCCCACTCTGGGTTGGGGTAGGTCAAATAAATTAAAGGAAGGGCGGGCAGAGGGAGAGGGAGGCCAGGCAGCCAGAGGCAGGCTCGGGGCTCGGCTGGCAGAGAGTCAACACCTGCAGGACGGGAGACAGGGCGAGGAGAGGGCCTGAGCGGGACTCCCCCCCACCCCGCCCCGCCCCAAGCCTGCTAACAAGGGGACCCTCCTTGGGCGCCTGGCGGGTAGCCCATCTCAGGCTTGCAGGCCAGAGGCTGAGGAAGGAAGACCAGGATGGAGGTTTTTCCCTCACCTGTGGAGGAATCACCGTTTCCTCAGCCTCTTCATGAAGCAGCAGGTGATGGTGCCAAGGACAGTGGCGCCGGTGACAAGGGCAGTGCCCGCGCCCACCAGCAGGGGCACAAACAGGGTGTCCAGGGCTGGGTGAGAGCAGATGGCTCTGTTCAGCCCGGGGTGCCCCTGCCCTCCACCCAGTGTCACCCTCGTGTCCAGCCCCTGCTCCCACCTCCTCCCCATTCGCAGGCAGCCCACCCCTGCCCACTCCCGGCCGCTCAGCACTCAAGTCAGCCTCCACCCCCGGGAGACGGGCGCTGGGGGCTGCACGCTGGATTGTCCAGACTCTTCAAGTGAAGTGGTGTGGACGAGAAAGGGGATGGATGGTTGGGGGGGAATCCAACAGAGGGAAGGAGCACAGGGCTGGGAGAAGGCAGCGAGGAAGGGAGGGCGGGAGCTGCTCACCATGCGTGTAGGGGTACACCGTGACTGGCCCCGAGCGGGCACTGCCTGCCTGGTACCAGCTGTAGTCCGCATGCTGCACCCAGGCGCTGGGGGCACAGTGGTACACGCCTTCATCCTCGGGCCCCAGGCTGTGCAGCCTCAGCCGATGGCTTCGGGGCGACACCAGGTCCACGCTGACTGGGCCTCCTCCGGGCCGGACCCCCAGCTCTGCCACGCCATCCTGGCCCACGCCACCCACCAGCTGGGCAGAGGCAGAGCTCAGCTCCCCCTCCTCCAGCCGCTCCACCCACCAGCTGGCGGCCAGCCGTACGCCGGGGGGGCCACCGTGCACAGAGATGTTGCAGAGCAGGGAGGCAGTCTCCCCACGGTACACGGTGCCTCCAGCCAGCCACGCCACAGCCTCCAGCACCACACCTGCAGAACAAGGGGCGAGCCAGTGAAGGGCCCCGGGGTGTGGGGTTAGGAGCACGTCCAAGCAACCCCCAGGAAACTCAAGGTGTTCCCATGATCTGAGAAGACGCACGTGAGGCTGAGGCATGGAGGCACCTGACAGACAAGTAGAAGGAAAAGGGTCTACAAGCCCCACACCCCAGAAAGACCGCAATGCACCCCTCTCACCTTCCTCCCGCACGTGCACAGGGAGGGGCCGGGAGCGGGCACTGGCTGCTTCACGAAGCCGGGCCCCAGACCCTCGGACATAGGCCTTGGCGAGGCAGCGGTAGGTGCCTGCATCACCAGGCCTGGCAGCCTCCAGCCGCAGGCGGTAGGTTCTGGATGCCACCTTCTCCATGGCAATGTGCCGGCCCTCATAGCCAGGGCCTAGGCTGCCCACACCCTCTGTGTCCAGCTGGGCAACCAGGCGGCCAGGCCCAGGTGCCCCCGCAGGTGCCATCTCCCAGCCCACGGAGTACGCGGCATGTCGGCCTGCTGGGGGCAGTGCCCCTGACACATTGCACAGCAGCTCCAAGGGCTCCCCAGGGCCGATGCGACGTTCTCCGGGTCCCACTGCCACTGCCAGCTGGCTGGCTGAGACACAGGGGTGGGGAGGGGCGTCACGGGGGCCACAGGGGCAGAGCGCCCGACTCCCGGCTGTGGCTCCTGCCTTGACAGCAGCAACTGCAGGGCGGCCTGTCCTTCCCCCACCCGGGGGCTGACTCTCCGCTCCACCACGGCCCCCCGTCACCATGCCCAGCTCCCCAGCGGAGAAAGCCTGTCCTGGGAGGAGGGGGAAGCAACACTATCACGGCTTGCCCGAGGGAAGGTGGGCTCCCTGGAGCCAAGCGGCGGTCACCTAGTGGGCCCACTGAGGTCCATGGCTCCCAGCTCCCACCCTGGGATGCGTGGCACTCACACAGCGTCTGCACGTCCACGTGGGCCAGGATGGCCCTCTTCTCCGCGATCTGGACCCAGCTGCCATCAGGATCCTGAATCCACTCGGCGGCCGTGCAGTGGTAGGTGCCTGCGTCATCTGCCTGGGCGCCCCCCACCACCATGCGGTACCGCTCGGTGCCCTCCTTGCCCAGCTGCAGCTCTCCAGCAGCCAGCCGCTCAGCATAGGGTGCTCCGGCCTCCACAGCCAGGTCGGGCCGCAGTCCCACCACTTCCTGCAGAGTCGCTCTCCCTACTGGTGCCTCCGGCACAGCTCTCCCAAAGGACACTGCCAGGTGTGTGTGCTTCTGCGTGCTCGTCCTCGCCAGGCAGCCCAGTGCCAGTTCCTGCCCCTCATGCACGGTCAGGCGAGGGGGTGAAATTGCAGCCTGCCGGCCTCGGGGCCCTGGGGGTGTGGCAGACACCTGCAGCATATCTGGCAGAACTGAAGAGAAAGGCTGGAATGAGAGAGGGCCGGGAGCCCGTGCCTGCAGCCTGTGTTACTGTCTCCTATGTACAGCCTGCGGCCCTGAATCGACTGTGAGTTCCAGGGGGGCAAAGATTTCACGTTATGTTATTTCTTCTGTAACCCGGTGGTGCTCGGCACATAAGAGGCGCACAATAAATACTTGTTGAATTTCATAGAACCAGCCCATCGCCTACTCACCCTTATTTCTGGATCTGACCCCTGTTTGAAACACTGAGAAAAGTGGCTCTGTCCTCCTTCTCAGAGGACAAAGAAACTTAAGAAAGCAAGAATGTCACACGGTCTCATTCCTCCCACCCTACCTCTACTTCCTCCCCACACCCTCCGGGTATGGATCCTGGAATCTCAAGGAATGGAGTTGGTCCACCCTGTCCAGCTCCACGAGCCTACTGGGAGTGGAAGAGGACTGGTTTGCCACCTGGCAGGAGGTAGGTTGATGGAATAAGAAAAGCAACAGGTTGGAATGAAGAGATCTAGATGAGCAGCACTCATGACTGCTGGGTGACTTTGTGCAAGTCACAAAACCTGAAGGTAGTTAGAGGGGTCCCTCCTGGTCCTGACCTTGTGTCCCCTCCACCCCGGAGCCAGTACCTCTCAGTTCCACCTTGCCGCTGTAGCTGCCCAGGTAGCGGGCATCAGTAGAGGGTGTGTAGCACTCATAAATGCCGGCGTCCTGGGCCTGCAGGCGCGCGATCTTGAGCACCACGGCATCACCCTGCAGACGCTGCACCTGCACGTCGCCAGCTGCCACGCGGGACCCGAAGACAGCATAGGAGAATCGGGTATCCCTGGTACTGGCGATGCCCAGTGCAGACTCTGGGGCCTCGGGCCTGTATAGGAACCACTCGAAGTCCTGCCGGGCAGGGCCCTCATAACCACTGACATTGCAGGAGATGGAGATGGCCATGCCAGCCACACGGTACAGGGGTCCCTCAGGAACCAGCACCTCCCGGGCATAGCACCCAAATCCTGTAGAGAAGGACAGAGGTTGGCCATTGCCTCCAGCCATTACCAGCACCATTCCTGACTGCTGCCCAAGAAAGGAAAGAAAACCTTGGTACACAGCTGGGACCGTCCTGAGAACAGGGAAAGGATGCTGGGAGATATAACACCTGGGTCTCAAGGTGGTATAGACCCAGGTTTGCCTCAAACCCCAGAAACATCCCATTTCTGGCAGGCCTAAGGGCAGAAGGTGGTGGCACCTCCTTCTGGATTTAAGCATCCCTCAATTCCAGCTGCCTGATTTCCTCCCCCTTCCCCACTCTCAGGTCTGCAGTGGGGAAGACTGGTTCGGGGACTGGTCAGAAGAGCCTTCTAGCTAAGCGATTCTGAGCCCACATGGCCCCCTCCACATGGCCCATATGGCACACTCTTACTCAGAAGGACTGGTTGGCTCAGCTGTGTCACCTGGGCCAGGGGACTCCAAACAATGGAGCCAGTGGCCCCAGCAGGACAGGGCACAGACCCAGTCAGTTCTCACCACACAATGCCTTCCCCCCTCCAGCTGTGCCATGAGCTCACTGCTTCTCCTTGCCCAGGCAGCTGAGGCCTTAGGGCAAGAACCAGCCTCTGCCCTGGCCTCTGGGGGCAGAAGATCCCTTCCCCACCAGGGTCTGCCAGTCTTCCTGGCTGGCCCAGCGGATGCACAGTCCGGGCCCCCAGTCTCTAACAAAAGCCTTAATTTGCATGGGGCGTGCATTTATTTAGCTATGGTTCTCTTTCCACTGAGAGGGATTACACCCCCACCTGCCCCCTCCCGTCTTTCCTCAGAGGCAAAAACTCTTCCTCAACCTACTTCTACCCCCAGGCCCTACCCAACCCTGGCAGCCACTCCTGGTGGCCGCGGAGGGCTCAGCTTCTTGCTCTGCTCCACCGATCTTCCACGGCCCCACTAAGATCACAGAAATCCCAAATGTAAGGGCCGGGAGAGTCCCCGCCTGGATTTTACAGATGAGAAAGGGCACGAGAAGTATAATGTCCAGGCCAAGATCCTACCGTCCATGGAGGGCTTCCACATGCCCATGCAGAAGGGCAAAGCCAGGAAGGAAGGTGGGGAGCTCTAAGGTTAGGGCTGAGCAGATGACTCTTCCACCAGAACGTCACTCCCAGGGGCAGACCCGCAGCCTCCGTGCAGGGCCCAGAGCAAAACACCGCATCTGGGGTCAAACTGTCTTCCAGCTCCTACAGAAGCGCACCCTTGACTTCCCCACCTAGTGGGGCTCTCAGCCCCTTCTTCCTGTGGTAAGTTGCAGGGAGAACTTATGGTCACGGGGTTAGAGCACAGGCTGGGAGTCAGGAGACCAGGGTCTAGTCCCATGTTCATCCCCAGCTGGACCAGACCCTTCTCCCAGGCCTCAGTTCCCACACTGCAGAAGAGCTGAGCGCTTCCGCTCTGACCGTGAGCCTGTGAATGTGACTCAGGAAGGACCTGCGGGAGGGCATTTCGCATTTCGTAATCAGGGTGAGGGCCTGCTGGCTGAGCTGCCTTCTTCCTTGGCCCCCGGGCAGGCTCTGCTCAGAAGGTCCTCCCTCCCACCTTCCCGGCTCCACAACTTGGGGCTGCTTGGGGATCTCCATGGGAAAGTCCGCCCCACCACCTTAGGAAGCCAGCAGCCAGGCAGCTCTCTCTCCCTAGTCGGGTCCCCTCCTCTGGTTCGCAGAAAGGGAAGGGAGAGCAGAGACTGGCTTTGGAGTCAGAGGGGTCTGGCTAGGGGTCAAATCCCAGCCGCGACACCCACGGGATGTGTTCTCTGGGGCAGGTTACTCCATTTTCCTCATATTCCAAATGAATGTAAGTGCCCTCAGGCAGTGGGCAGCCGATCTTGACAGGCTCTTCCACCTCTGTACACCAAACCTCCCCACCTCCCCTGGGCTCTCTGCTCGATGCTGCCCACGGGGAAAAACCGGCCAGCTGCTAAGCAACCGGGTCCCATGGCTCCTTTCTGTGCACATCTTCCTGCCTCCCGCCAGGGCCCCAAGGACTCGCTCTAGTCCCACAGGGCCCAGGGACCTAGGCAGCAGGGGAGCCTCTGCTTGGCACTGGTGGAGCTCTGGCTGGACTGGACTACACCAGCCTGCGCCTCGGCTACGGCAGCTCCAGGTCCTTGCAGACAGGCCACCCCCCACTCTGTGTTTTCTTATGTCAAGGGCTTCAGTCACTGTCCCAATGCCACACTCCTCCTCCCAGGCCACCTCCTGCAGGGAACCCTGCAGTTCAGGCCAAAAACAATGCCACTGTCACTGCCCTCGTGCCTCGATGCGAGGTGGCCCGGAACAGCCCGTGAACATCCACCGCAACAGACACCGGGTGCTCAGAGACCCCAGCGTCGGTCTCCACGCAGCCTGCTTTCTCCTGAGGCAAGGAAGCTGGGACTAAGCGGGTGCGATAACTGGTGGGAGGCTACAGAGCCCAGTGCCATCGGAGAGGGAACGTGGGGCAGAAGGAGACCTGGCTGAGGTGGAGACGGATGAGAGGGGGAACTGCCCCCAGCCGCAGATGATGACGTCTAGGCGGGCAGGGGGCAATTAAGGGAGACGTACTTCCAAGATCATTAACAGGACTGGCCCCTGGGCCTCCAGCCAAAACTCCGGGCAATTACGAAGACTGGCGGGCACTGCCCACGCAGGGCGGGCACCTGAAGCTGGGCCTGAAGCTCAGTGGGGCAGAGAGGAGTCACAGCATCTGGGAGCGGCGACCCCGGGATCTGAGCCTGCAGGCTGAGAAGCGGGGCCTGGCAGTCCCTGGGGGACGCCCCTCGGTGGGTCCTCACTGTACCCCAGCCGGGGGCCTAGAGCTGGGGGAGCCTTCACCCTGCCGCCCCCAAGACTGGCTCGGCGGACAACGACGAAGGGCGGCTGGGCGCCGAGCCCAGGGAGGCTGGAGGTGCCCGTGACCAGAAACGGGGTGCGAGGGGCTCCGAAATGCTGGGGAGGCGGGCCGGGCGCCAGGCGGCAGGCACCTGCCCAGCGGGGCCGGGGGCCGAGGCGGGGGCCGGGCTTACCCAGCGCAAGCAGCAGCAGCAGCGGCGGCGTTGGCGGCGGCCTGGGACCGAGGGCGCCCATCTTGCGCGGCCGGCTCTGGGTGGCCCGGGGCTCGGGGGCGCATGCCCGGCTAGGGGGCACGAAGGCGAGCGGCGAGGCGTGGGCGCGTGGAGCCGAGCTGAGCGGCGCGGGAGCTGCCAAGCCCCTCCCCCCGCCTCCTCCCTCCTCCGCTCCTCCCACCGCTTCCCCTCCCGCCTCGGCGACTCTGGAGGCCGTTCCCGCCGCGCCCGCCCCCGCCTGACCCTGGCCGCGCTTTAGTCCCCTAGACATTGGCTCCGGCTCCGCCCCGACCCGGGTCCCGCCCCGGACAGGCCCCGCCCCCTCCTGGCTTTCTGTCCCGGCCCCGCCCTCCCCCTTTCAGGCCCCGCCCCCGATCCCGGCCCCGCCCCGATCCCGGCGGCGCTGGCAGGCTGCCGCCGACTCGGCTGACTCCCACCCGGCCTCGCTTGGGGGCACCCTGGCCCCGCACCTGCCAGCCTTTCCCTGAGGAAACCCTGGGGGCGGTGGGGTGGCTGTGGCCGCGCGCTTGGAGTCCAGGTCTTTGCCCTGGGCTGTCAGGCCTCTCGCCAACGGGCGGGACCCGGGAGTTTGGGTATCTGGGCTGAAGGGCGCTTCAGAGCCCCACGCGGTCACCAGAGACCTGTTTGCCACCCCCTCAGGGCAGAACCGGTGGCTGTGCCGTCTGAGCGTCGTCACTTCCTGATTGGGGATCCTAGTCAGGTTGCTTAAGTTCTTTCAATCTCAGTTCCCTTGTCAGCAGATTGAGGGGGGACGCCATCCACACCAAAATTAATTAAGATAATGAATGTACAGTGCTTGGCACAAGATAACACAAAACAGTAGACACAGTGTTTTTGTTTGTATTTGAATTATTTAAACTGCTTGCTAAGAGTTTAGTTTTAGACTTAAGAGAGGGTGAACCTGGGGTTTAGTTAAGTGAGTGTCTGTTTCCAGTGAGGGGAGGGGACAACCCTCTACCTTGGGAAGGGTGGGCCTGCCCTGGCGGTGGGAGAATGGAAAGGGCACGTTTCCTAGGCACTCCGCCTCCTCCCAGCTTTGGAGAAGGTGAGACGCGGGGTGCGGCTGGGGTGGGGGGAAGGGACATGCAGGTCTGCAAAGCCGAGGCTGTCAGAGTGCCCAGAAGTCATCTAGCACGTCACCTTCTAACCCCTCTAGCACCCCAACCCTCCCACTCACTCCTCACCCCCCTTTACAGAGGTGGAAACAGGCTGCGAGAGGGGAAGTGGTACAGGATCCGACCAGACTTTCCTTGAACACAACCAGTGCCTGGCTAAGAGGAGACGCTCAGCTGAAGCCACATTCAGAGAGAGACCAGAGAAACCGAGGCAGAGGGCTGATTTCCCCAGGGAAGACCGCAGGTCCAGTGCTCCCCTCCCAGTGCTTACAGGACTGGCCCTGGGAGAAGACAGCAGGCTCTTCATTCTCTCCTGCTTTGACATATCCACAGCCTGACTTCTCCAGATCCATCTCACCTAAATCCACCCACAGGCCAGACTGAACCATGTGAAAACTGAGCAGCACAGGGAAGCTTTGGGAGGAAAACCATTCTCCCTTTACGTGGGAGCACAGCAGACATAATGCCTCCCTGGGGGTGCTTGAGAGGAGATGCTGCCAATCTTCATCATCACGGATACCATTTATAGGACACCTATACAGTAAGGCCCTTTTGAACATTATTTCTAGTTTCCACAGCATATTTTGCCAGATGGTGTCACTTAACAGATGAGAAACCTGAGGGCTAAGCATTTTGCCCAAGGCCACACCGCTTTTAAGAGGCCAGGGTACGACAAGCCCAGGCCTATTTGTCCCCAAAGACCCAAATCTTCAGTCACCCCACTGTCTATCTTCCCAAGCTTCTCCACCCTATAAACCCATTCAGTTAACGAATTCTGATTGGGCCAGGCCTTGTGCCAGACGCTGGAGATGCCATGGTAAACAAGGCCCACATGGTCCCCCACTTTCAGGGAGCATCTAGGGGGGAAGGAGACATACCATAAACAAGCAATGACCAGCCCTCAGCATGAGTTTTATGAGGGGGCCCTTGGGTTGCTGAGGGCACCCTCTGGCATGGGGGCAGCCTTGGGGCTGGAGGGAGATGGGAGTGGGTAGGTGTTGAGGGGCTGGGCTGGCATCTCCAGGAATGCGGCCCACGGGGAGCTCATTGCGGAGGCCGCCAGCAGGGGGAGACCACAGCCCAGGCCTGAGACTCCCTTCAGCTGATTATGTAACCGGGAAACCGGGGGAGGAGGGCAAACCCCAGGCGCCAGACGCTGTACCCGCGGCAGCAGAGGAGCTTCGTGCAGAAGGATGTCACACACCCCAACAAAGCCATGCACAGACACGCCCACAGCACCCACAGGCTGCAAAGGAGGGATATACCGTGTAGACTGGAAAACACTCCTGGACCCTCCCCATCTGGCCCATAAAAGCCACACAGGCTTACCCAGCACCTTGGCTGATGCTTATGGTGGGAGAGCAGAGAAAGGGGGGCAGCAGCTTTTCAGGCAGTCTCAGCCTGAGGCATGAGGGAGGAGCCTGGGATTGCAGAGACATGGGTGAGGGGGCAGCAGTGACCATGGGCAGCTGACGTCACTATGCCATCACCAGCTTCCCACTCGCCTTCCATGTCCCACCAGGTGTGGGCATATATCAGACATCAGGCCTGTGATTCACATGCTTATGTCATTCATCCCCCCTCTAGATAACATCTGCAAGGCCCCGAGGTGGCCCCGAGGTGGCCCTGAGGTGGCCAGAGTAGCATTAAAGATAATGAAGATCCACGCTCTGCCCTAAAGCAGCTTATAATCTGGCTGCGACGTCACACATTACAGTCACAAGCACGGAGACATGGTTCTAAGAGAGGCACAAAGGCGGGACCATTAATGTATTC
The DNA here is from genome assembly GCF_030020395.1 of Manis pentadactyla. Lineage (NCBI taxonomy): Eukaryota > Metazoa > Chordata > Mammalia > Pholidota > Manidae > Manis > Manis pentadactyla. The sequence continues at coordinate 7,570,591 of NC_080037.1, read as the reverse complement.
TGGGCCAGGTGCATAACATGACCTCACTTCATCCTCTCCAGAACCTTCTGAGGTTAGTGCTATTATTATCCCCATGAGGAAACTGAGGCATGCGGAAGTTTAGGAATATGTCCAAGGTTAATGGATTGCTGTCCAAACGCGGACTGAGCCTAGGATTGTCTGAGTGTGGAGGAGCCTGTGTGTCTAACCCCAGTTCCCTGGCTTCATGGGCAAACATGGACCCAGCACATACAAATACATACCCAGCCATTGACAGACGTTACCCTTATCAAAGAAGCAAGCACATATACCCACCAGACACGAGACACATAGAGATGCCCCAGACACACCCATAGTCCACAGCTCTCTCTTTTAAATACATATCATCCCAGTTTGGTTGGAGCTAATGACCACACACAACAAAGTCCTGTGATGTGAGTATGTTGATAGAGCCTCGGCTCATACTGCCCTGTAAGCCGTGATTTCCCACTCTCCGAACCTTCTCTCTGCTGACTTTCTGAGAGGCTCAAGCAAAGAGACAAGACTGGTAGAGCAAACACCCACCTTCACCCTGACAGCCTGCTCATGCCAGGAGCACAGAGACAGAGGTGTGAGCATGGGACCCAGGTGCACACAGATAAACACCCAGACACTGTGTGAGTGCAGACATACTCAAAGGCCCGCAAGCCATCTTCCACACGCACGCGCAGGCACGCCGGACCCTCGCCTTCCTTCCTCCCTAGCCTGGCGTCTGTTCCGTCATGGTAGACCCGTCTACCCCCTGAGCCGTCCTCTTGCCCTGGCTGAGCCCACACTCCTTCCCAAACTCTCAAACCCTCTGCCAAGTGGGTGGCACAGCTGTTCAAGAATAAAGGAGCCACAGGGCACTGCTGGCCTTGGCACAACCGGGCCCTGACCTCCGAGGAGGCCCTGCCACTCTGATACCCAGGATTAGTGCCAGCTGCCGCCCACTCTGGAATGCCGTGGATGGATCCCTCCGAGCTGGAACCTCCTCCTCCTCCTTCCCCTGACAAGTCCCTTGTTCCCCAGTCCCCTAGGACTGGGTCCTTGGGCTCCACCCCAACTGCTCCCCACCCCTGTCCTGATGGTGCCGACATGTGTCGGGAAGGTAGCACAGGGCTGAGGCCACTCCCATGGTGTGATATCACTTCTTTGCCAACCCGAGCAGCCTGGGGTGAGGGTCTGGGGATGAGTCCGTGGCAGAAGATAATGGGGCCTTGGCCAGAGGTCTGTGGGCTGCGTGTTGTAGACAAGCCCAGGCGGCAGGAGGTGGTTAGCACCAGGTGACTGTGTCTGGGTCACTGAGGTTGAGCAAGAGACAGACTTGGAGAATGGGTCCCTTACGAGTTTGTCCATATCCAGCTGAGTGAGGCGAGGAGGCGGCACGGGTGACCGCTAGTACTTACTGGGCACCGGCTTCATGCAGGGCACTGCGCTGAGCACTTGGTACACAGGCGCACAGTCCTCCCGACCCCATGGGATGAGTGCTATTGTTGCCCATTTTACAGATGGGAGAAAGGGCCGGAGAGGTTGTATCATTTACCCAAAGTCACCTGGTCAGCAAGTGGTAGCACCTAGGTTCAAATACAAGCTGTTTGACTGCCAAACTTAAGCTCCTAACATGCTTCTTCCTCCTCCTTACCTGACCTGCACACATTTATTCATTTATGCTCACACGCACACACACCCACACACACACACATGCATGCCCACCTGGTGCCTACACAACCTTTTGAAATGACTGCCTTTGTCCACCAGTGCCTCTCTGGCTTCCAGCACAGGTGGGTGTTCATAAATATTTGTTAAATGAATGAATGCAGTGCTGGAAGCGCAGGGAGAGGATGCATGGGTGTGTGTGTGTGTGTGTGTTGTGTGTGTGTGTGTGTGTGTGATGGCTATATAGGAGGAGAAGGGAACAAGGGGAGCTTCACACTCCAGACCTGTGAACAACAGCAAAGGCTCACTTATAACTCTGGGGTCCCAGCCCTTCAAAGTGTCCTGGGTGAGGAAAGAGGAATGAAACGGGGGTTCACAGGGCTCCCTGAAGTGAAAGGGGGTCTTAACACTCCCCTCCAATCAGCACAGAGGATGAGGAACATGAGGGGAAGAGGGTAGGAGAACAAACAGCTGCTTGGCCATCTCAGCGCCATCCTCAGCTCCTGCATGTCACCATTCCCTGTCCTGGTGCTGCGTGCTCTTCCCAGGGCTTCCCCTGCCCCTCCACTGCCCACACCTGGACTCCCCAGGAACCTGGCACCCCTTGGCTATCCTGGCTGCAGAGTAGACAATTCCCCCTTGCCCTAGGCCAAATGAAACAAGGGTGGAATTTTCCCAAAGGCTCTCTATTGGTGAAGTGAAGAGAAAACAAAGCCAGAAATAAAGATTACAAAAACAAAGAGACAGATGGGACAGTGGGGGTGAGGGAACTCAGCCACGAGAGAGAGGGCCGGCATCCTGCCGCCGCCGGCCCCTCCCCTCGCTCCCGCAGCACCCTGTCCTCGGCCCTTGGACGGCATTTCCCACTCTGCATGGTTATCCCAGAGCCTGTTTATATCTAGATCTTGGCTGTGAGCTTCTCAAGGCCACTGTTGGCAATTTTTGGCTCTGCCCCCATGCCTAGCACAGTGCCTGGCAAGGAACAGAAGCCCAACAGACATTTGCCAAGTAATTGGGTGAGTGAGTGAGAAGTGGGTGAGTGAGAGACGGAGGTGGCGTCCTTTCTCTCTGGTGACCAGATTTCCTCCACGGTGGTCACTTTGCATCCACAGTGCCTGGAAGCTCTCCTCCTGTTTCAGAGCATGAACCTTCCATCTGTCAAGGAACAACCCAGGCTGGCTGACCTGGCAAACTGGGAAGGGTCGAGTTCTGTCCTCCAGGGAGGGAAGGGTGCTGGAGATGAAATTCAGCTAAAAAAGAAACTGCCAGACCAGGACATTGGAAAGCCAGAGCAGAAAATAATAGCTACCACATGCACTGGGCATGGGAATTCTCCAAACAACCTTGCCAGTTAGAGCTGTTAAGGAAACTGAGGCTCATAGAAGCTGAAAATTTGTCCAGTGAGCAGTAGATCGAGGGCTTGTCCTCCAAGCACTCTGATGCACAGCAGTTTCCGACCACATTGTCATGCTGCCTCTGTGCAGGACAAACCATCACTGCAAGGAGCTGGCATCCTGGGGGAGGAAAGGGTGCAGGTCCATCCAGCTGGCAGGGCTGCCCACTCCAGGTGGGGACTGAGCAGTGGCACCGAGAATGCCAGCCCCTGAGATGTCCCAGAGCAAAAGGGTGGCTTCCCTCCCAAACAGTCTCCTTTCTGCCAAGCCCTTATTATAGCTAACTTTGCAGCAATATCCACCCCCATCTCCAACCCCGCCCTCCCTCACCACAACATCAGGGTTGCCAAATCCTAAAATGCTACCTGCCCCTTTCTCATCTGCCCCTTCCTCCTCTGCATCATTGCCACTCTCCAGATCCTCACCACCTCTTGGCTGAGTGATTGCCATAACCTCCTACCTGTCTCTTCCTTCCAGCCAACACCCCTGCCATGTACACACACACCCTGCGATCAAATGAGCCTGCCTCGAGCATTGCTCTCCTGCTCAAAATGTGAAATGATTCCTCTTGCTTATAGCTAAATTTCTCAAATTGCTTGGTGGTAAAAATACAGCTTCCCACTCCCCACCCCTGCCTTCATGTATTTTCTAAGAGATGTGCCTGCTCTCCTGGATTTTTAACAAGTACCGCAGGTGATGATTATCATCAGAGCCTTTAGGAAACGCTGCAGTTAGATTGGCACTTCGTCTAGTATTCAAGATCCCCCACAAAATGTCTCCCACGCCCATTTCCAGTACTGGTTCCCGTGTTCCTTCTTCGCAAACCAGGTGCTCCCTGTGCCTGGACCCACACTGTTCCCTCTACCTGAACACTCTCCCCCTGGTTCTGAGTCAGATCCTACCTGTCCGTCAAGGCCCAACTGGAATGCCACCTCCTCCCTGTCTGGCTGAGAACCATCTCTCCCTTCTCTGAGCAACCATCACCTTCCAAACCTAATGGTGTGCGGCCAGTAGCCAGTTGTGCCTGGCTCAATGAAGATGTTTGGGGGTATCCCAGTTCCTTCCCTTTATCTTCTGGGGCGCTCTTCACTCTTGCCATGGCAGCTGGGGGCTTTCTGGACCTGTGTTCCTCAAGCCAGGGAGCAGAGGGATCCTTGCCTGCACCCTCGGGCATGTTCTGGAGCCAGACTGCCTGGGTGTGAATCCCAGCTGCCCAACTTGGTTATGCTTCTCCAGATCTTTTTGTCTCAGTTTCCCCGTCTATAAAATAGACTTGTTGTGAGGACTACGTTAGGTACCGCATGGCAAGTGCCGAAGTGCTGGCATGGGGGCTCGTTAACTGTTAGCTCTGGCGAGCCAGCCATCTTCGGGACAGTCTAGCTCAGCGGTTCTCAGCCCTGCCTGCACATTGGAGCATCTGAGGAGCTTTTCAAAGACATTGAAGTCTCAGCCCCATCAGACCAATTGAATCGTGATGTCTGGGAGCAAAGCCCAGGCTGGGACATTAACATTCAGCTGCGGTGAGAACCTCTACCGAGTCCAGTGCCTCACTTTACTGGTGAGAGGTAAAGGACTTAGACAAGTTCACACGCTGTCATGTTAGAGCTCGTGCCATATGGCAAGCCTCTGCCTGTCCCCTAGGCCAGCCCAAGATGACCTCTGCCACTGTGCGTCCCAGCCGCTGCTCCTGCACCTTTGGGATGGAGGGGAGACAGAGCCCAGGCCCGCCCCACCTCCCTCAGCAGAAATAGAGGTAAAGAAGTGAGGAGAGCTTGAGAAAATGCGGAGGAGCCTCCGAGGGCTAGGGGCTGGCCTTGGGAAGCCCAGGTCAAGGGACCCCATGGATGGCATGAGATTCTGACAAAACGACTGTGAGGGTGCGAACCTGTTTGCCTTGATTATAATATTCTCTCTAGCACCTGGCACAGAATGAGGTGCGCAGGGAGTACTCAACAAATGCTGATAGAATGTCTGACTCAGTGGCAAGAAGTGAGCTACACACTGTTGATGAGTCAGCCAGCGGGACACCCATATTCCCCAAGGGGTAGTTCTGAGAACATCCAGACAGGAGCACAAGAGTGCAAGGGTCCTGCACTTGCAGAGAAACTGAGGCACAGAGGAGGCCGAGCTCCCTGAAGTCCCAAGGAGAGTTCGTTATGTGGGAGCAAGGCTGGGGCCCTGTGTGCCAGCTGTTTGCAGGGCATCCTGTCCTCACCGGGCATCCAGAACCCCAAGGGAGACAGGCAGACAAACAGAGCCATATCCTGGGCCAGGAAGAGGGGCCTGGCAAGGGAAGAAGGAGGTAGGAAGGAGGGGCTGGGGGGGCCCAGCGGGCTGCCTCTTGACAGGGGGAACAGGGAGGTGGGGTGCTCTGGGCCAGTGGCAGGGTCAGATCTCTGGCCAAAGCAAATGTGCCTACGGGTATTGGGGGCCGTTCCCCTCCCTGCCCAGATGGAATCAAAGGCAAACAGGAACCCTAGAGGGCCCAGCTGTGACCCTTGCTCCCCACACTCAGCAAGGCCCATTAACTCCATCCTTCCCGTAATCCTTAACATCCTTTTCCCAGCCCAAAGAATCTCTAGAAACAGACCCACCTGCTATTTTCTGATCAGATGCTGTCCAAGAAGTGTCAGGTGTCTGCAAGTCTCACCCCCCGCCCTACCTTTCTCCCCCAGAGATACCCAGACCTTGTCCCACCTTTCACGGGGCTCTCCGTAAGAAACTGAACTAGTGGCTGTCCAAACCCCAAGCCCTTCTTGCTTCTGTGCCAAGAGTCACAGGGCTCAGACTCGTTTCTGTGGGTCACACTACTAACCAAAATAGGAGTCCCTGTCCCCCTGACTCTCCTGAACCCAGGCCTCCGGCTGGGGGTTGCTGCTCAGACCACTGCAAGTATGTCTCCCACTCGCCTGGGCTGAGCCGCGAGCTGAGGCGGAAGTCAGCTGGAATCTGGGCATCATCAGAGCTGCAAAGGGACCTCAGAGGTTTTTCTAGCCCTGCTCTTTGTTATTCAGATGAGGAGGCAGAGTGGGGACGCCTCTTGTCCATGGTCACACAGCTGCTTGGTGGCCCCACTAGGACCAGCCTCAGCTGGCCTGACTTGTAGGCATGTACCCTTGGCAACAGACCATGGTGGGGACAGCAGGCGGACAGGTGGGAAGACAGGCACAGGACAGCCCTGGGCCATCGTGCTGAGAAAGGCAGTTGACAAAGGGCCCCTGGGCCACACCTGTTACTCCTTTCCTTTTTTTTTAATTAAAAAAATTTTTTTTTCTGTTTGTTTTTGCTCCTTTCTTTTTTCTCCCTGAGGCTTCCCCCTGCGTGTCTAGGTAGGCACCCCCCACGGAGCTGTCCAAACCCAGAGGGCAGTAAAGAGGGCAAGAAGAGATGGGCCTGGAACAGAGCCAGAGAGATGGAGGAAGATTCTTCCGGGTGTTCTTTTCTCTTCTGCATTTTCTGAATTCCTTATAATGTGGCTTTAACAATAAAAAGGATAATAAGAATAATTTGGGGGAAAGAGTAAAGATGACAGAAGCAAGGAGAGAGAGGAAGAGGACTTAAGAATCTATTTTGAGTAGATTGAAAAGAAAGATCAGAAAGAAAACAGAGGTGCAGACATCAAGGAAGCGAGAGAGGGAAAATTCAACACTGTCCTTGGGGTCCAGTAGGGAAACTGACGCATCAGCAGGCCTGGGGCTCTGAGCTCAACCTTCCCCCACCACAAGGTCACCACACTCTTTGGGAAGTGAGAGGAGAGAGGAAGAGGAGGGAGAGGCACCCTTCCTGGGCTCCTGGCATGGCTACCCCCAGCCAGCCCAGGCTCCCTGTCCACCCCGTCACCCCAAGGCTGTCGCCCTGCGGAAGAAGGGAATTTTCTCCCACTCAGCAGAAGCCCTGGAAATGGAGAGTAGGAGGGAAGGTGGTGGGGGGGGGGGAACAGACTGCGCAGAGAGGCCTGGCAGCCAGAGGAGGGGAAGAGAAGCAGGGCTGGTGAGCCAGCCCAAATCGGGAAGGGGGCAGAGCATGGGGGGAGGGGCAGTGGGGTGATAGAGCCTCCCGTGCGTCCTTCCCTCCCTCTCTCCCTCCCTCTCTCTCTTTCGTGATCTTGAAACAACCTTCAAGTCTGGGCTGCAAGCCCCAGGAGGCTAGTCACTTAGGAAACAAAAGTGTTTCTTGGAGACCTTGAACGCCCATCTGCAGCTGAGCGGTGTCCCCACCCCCTGATGCACATGCACATTCTCCCATGGACTCTCACGTACACCCACACCCGGATGCACACACGCGCACGTTCTCACACGTGCACACACACACAGCATCCTAACACGTGATACACAAATAACTGACTTGTAATAATAGACTGGCCACACAGCCAGCCGAGGGTGGCCCTCCCCTGTCTGGGGGCGCTCTGCTTTTGGAACTGCCATTTGGTACATTCACATGGTCCCTCCCCACATACAGGCTCCCACCCAGTCACACCCCCCTCAGTCGTTAAACTAGTGTGTATATGCATGCACACACACACACACACACACAGCCCTACTTCCCAGATCTTCCCAGGCCAACCAAACATTCGATTCAGGGCCCCAGTCCTGCCTTTCGGTGTTCCGTTCCTGACCTATGACTTTCTCCCAAGCCCACTCCACAGCCCAGGAACCCTGGCCTCCCTGCCCCTACTGCCAAGTCTTTCTAACTCTCTGCTTGGTTCCTCTCGCTCAGAGGAACCGGATCCGAACTGTGTTCAAAGGGAGCAGGAGCGCAGCCCAGGATCAGAGGGCGAGTTGTCTACACCCACTGATGTCCCAGAGTCTGAGACCCATGGTGCAGGAGAATCAGGCAAACTCCCAGAGCGGGCAGCGGGGGTGGCCAGCGAGGCACAAATGAGGAACGGCCCTGGGTGTCCTGTCCCCCCTTTCTTTTGCCTGAGCCCCACATGTGTGAGCAGCATGCCCTGGGGTCTGCACACTAGCTCAAATGCAGAGCATGGCAGGGAGCCCCCGGCAGGCTGTATGGGCAGAGGAAGGGCATTGGGCCTGGCTACCGGGACCAGAGCCAGGGCATTGGAAGGACCGGGCAGTGCTGGGAGGTGCCAGGGGGGGCGAGGGCGGGCGGTGAGCATTGTCAGAGCCCAGTGGCCGCCATCTCCAGGCCTTCCGTTTCTGGGATGGGTTTCCTCTTGTATCTCACCTTGTGTCCTGGAGAGGGCTGGGCAGGCGATCACCAAGGAGCCAACCCAGGCACTAAGGAACAGGTGCTCCCTGAGTCCCAGGTCATCCTCTGGTGCCCCAGCCCAGGGCAAAGCTGCCTTCAGCTGTCCCAGCGTTGAGTAACCCGGCCGCCTGGGGGCCACTCTGCTAGTGACTTCTTTACTAGGCGGTCTCTTCTGATGTCTCACCACAGCCCAGCCGCTTCTCTCACTCTCCTCGGCACACAGGGCCTTGGGCTGGGATCTGTCCCCCCTCACTGTTTCCTGTTCTCCCCCAGGCTCAAGATCAAGGTCAGTTGAGGGGCCCTTGGAAAGAAGGTATCTGCCCCATCCCACCCACCCTTCCAGCTGTAACCCAGGAGGAGAAGGAGGGCGGAAGGAGGATGTGACCTTCCGGATCACCGTCATGGAAAATCCCAACTGCAGGCCCGGAAGGAGGCCAGTTATTTGGGGAATTCAGACGTGAGCCCTGTTCCCTGAGATTGGATTTGCTGCAGGAGAGGCCTGCAATCCCTGTAGGGAGTTCCCCTGGGGCCAGAGAGGGATGCGGCCCGGCCGGGCACCCTAGGTCTCATCCCCACCCTCCCGTCCTCCTGGCTTCCTTTGGACCTGCCCCCAGGCTGCTGGCTTCCCTCCACGCCATCTCCGTGCCCAGAGAAGTGGGGACCCTCAGCGAACCCCGTCCTCTGACTGCTCCCAAAAGTCAGGGGCAGGACTTGCTCTCCCATCTGCCCCTTCGGGCTTCGCCTTTCCTCTTAGCCCCTCATTCTTTGACTCTTATCAGATGGGCAGCAGCCCCCCTGGGCCAGCCGGTCCTGTCCAGGTCACCTCCTGTACCCCCAGTTCCGGCTGGTATGATGCTGCAGACAGCCCTTCCAGCCCAGGCGAGACCCCTCGCCTCCTCCCAGCTTCTCCCAGTTTCCCTGCAGAGGCCTCTCATCTGTCCGGCCTCCACCCTGCAGGCTGCGATTCGCCTCCCCTTCCCCATGGGAAGGAGGAAGCAGACGCCGCCTCTCCTGTCCCCGGGCCTGGGGCTTGCTGGGACCCACATCCCGCTTTCGGCTTCTCCCCACCCCACCCACCGGCCCCAGGCAGGTTCAGCCCAGCGCTCCTCAACCCCAACTAAAGGAGCGGACAAGGGCCGAAAAAACCTGCAGATGTGCCCCAGGGTGCCTGCTGGGCTGGGTCCAGGGCAGAAGCCGCTGCCCCAGGCTGCCTCTCCTCCACCAGCCTCCTCTCTGACCCCTGGAGTCTTGACTCTCAGATTTTGGAAAGGCTTCATCTGGAGGGCTTGGGGAGACCCCCAGCCCCTCCATCTCCAGACTTCGTGTTGCCTCTTGAGCCACCTTTGGTCTCACCAGGGTCCCTCTGGGGTTCCTCGTGAAGAGGGTGGCCCTGGGTTCCAGTGCTTCAGGGTCTCACAACCTGCCCGGCAGAGGGAACCATCTCTGTTTCTTTCTCTAGGAGGCTGGTGCACACTCGGGAGACCTGGGTTCTGGTTCTGTTTTACTCGCTTCAACTGTTTAATCTCTCTGGGCCTCAGTTTCCCCATCAGAAAAACAAGGCGAGAGGTGGGGCCACATGGCCTTGGGCATCCTGGGATGCTAAGGAGACAGTGCCCCTCCACCTGTCCCTACAGGGCCCGTTCCTACCCGCCCACCCTCCCCGCCCTCGGTAGGTAGTCGGTAGTCGGGGGAGAGGGGAGGCGAGGGGCGGCGCACGGCAGGGCCCGCGGACAGTCCCCCAGCCTGCTGCTTAAGGGGCGGGAGGGGAGGAGTCCTCAGGGATCCTGTTTCAACAAACGTCTCTTTCCCAAGGAGGGGAAGGCGGGGGAGAGGGGGAGAGGGGCCTATTTAAAGCTACCCTGTTGCTCCCGCCAGCGCGGTCTGGCCCGTAGGTCTCTGGCCGTCCCAGACTGGCGTGCAGGCTTGGGATCCTCCTGGTGACCCCTCCAGTCCAGGTCCCCTCAGCCACTGTGCCCCAGGATGGGCCGTGGGGTGAGTATCCCCACAGAGCGGCAGCAGCTCCGGGGAGGAGCAGGGCTCTCTAGGGGGGTGGGGGAGGCCACAGAGAAGGGATGAGCTGGGAATGGGACACGGAGGGAGGAGCTGAGAGTAGTTGACAGAGCTGGTTGTCTGAGCTTGGAACCCAGTCTCCCGGCACCAGCTGCACGCACAGGCCCAGGGCGCTCACGGGCCCAAGTGCCCTCCCCTCCGCCAGCCCCGGGTCAGCCCCAGGGCAGCCACAGGCACCCTCCCTCACCTCCATCTCATGCCCACTCTGCTCTCCCACACCTCCTGGCCTCCCAGCTGAAGGGGTACTTGGCACTGTTCATCCGCTGCCTGCACCACCCCCTGAAAATACCCGTTCCTCTTGGAGTCCCAGCCTGAGGGCATGCGGGTCCAACTTGAGGATGGAGAGAGCCAGGCCGGCCTCTGCTCCTGAGCCGCCAGCAGTCCCGGACACCAGCCCCAGGGTCCCTGGGCACCAAGAGACAGCTGGGATGGGAGTGGGCAGGAAGAGCGATGTGCCCCCAGCCCAGTCCCCCTCCGGATGTCCTGGGCAGCACCGTCCTCGGCTCTGGGCCATGGGCACTGAGGACTTTCCCAGAGGCTGGTAAGAGCTGCCTGCTCTCCCTAGCCCACCCCTGCCTGTGGCATTCTGTGGCCCTGGCTATGCCAAGGGGAAGATTAACAACCAAGCGGGGGCAGGGCTTTGAATTCTTGGAAATGAAATTTCCATATGGAGAAAAGTGACCAGAGCCCTTTCCATACTGTGCCCAGCTGCTTTCCTTTTGTGGAATGCTGGAGGAAGAGGGCGGAAGGGAAGGGGCATGGGCGGTGGGCAACGGGAGGGTGCTGAGGAAAGAGGGGGCTTGCGGGCACGTGCGGGGGCATTCTGGGCCCAAAAGGGGTCAGGCAAGGACGTGTTATTGCCCTGAGCTTAGCAGCTGGGAAAGCTCTGAGCTTGGACACCAGGGTTCCTGAGCTAGGGTGGAAGCTATAAATAGAATGGGACGTGTGTGTGCACGCGTGCGCACGCGTGCACGCCTGCCACCATGTGCTCTCCGTAGTCTGGAGTGGGTACAGATATCCATGGATGACACCTGTGCTTGTGTCGCAGTAGGCAAATTTGAAACGTACCCAACTCCAGGCATGTGGGAGTATAAATGTCACTGTGAAAGATGAGTGAGGGTCCAGAGAGCTGCCTCTGAGGTGTGGGCTTCATGGAGGAAGAGGTCACAAGTGTGGGAAGATATACTGTCTTGGACCTTCAGCTGCTCCTTGGCATCTCTTGCTCCCCCAGGGAAAGGGGGTCCCCAGCTGTGGAGCAGGACCTCTGAGAGGCCAGGTGGATCCCTCACTCCCCCACCTGTGTAGAGAGGAGGGGAGGTAGCCCTCCCCCTGCTCCACCTTAGAACAAGGTAGACCCAGCTCCAGAGGCCCTGCTTGGGAAGCAATCTGACCTTGACTTCTCAGGGGACCCTGGCTTCTCCCCCAGCCCTGAAGTCCCTTCACCTGCAGCCCCAGTAGCTGTGCAGGAGGCCATAGAAGTCATGCAGCAGATCTGGCTCTGTTTGCGTGAGAGGCGGGGAATGTGGTGGGACTTAGAGCTGGAGCTTGGGGTTCAACCTGCCAGGACACCCCCGAAGAGGGGAAGCACCTCCTACCCCTTCCCACTTCTAGGATTCATTTTGCCTCCTGTCCCTAGTCCCTGCACCTCCACTCCAGAGCAAGGCCTAACTGTCACGCCGTCACCCTGTGGCCCAGGGCAGCGTGGGAGTTGGGGGAAGGGGTGGCACTGGTGGGAGGGAGCCCGGCTGCTCCCGCTGCCACGGAGAGGCCGTGGCTGGGGGAGCGCTGGCTGGTTCCCAGCTGCCCCCACTCCGTCCCAGCCTCTGGCTTCCTCAAAAAGAACTCTCTGTTCTCCTTCAGCATTCAGGACCCAGACAGGGGGCCCTGTGGCTGGGGGAGGAGAGTGCGGAGGGGGGTGGTCCTTGCTTCCTCTCTCTCTTTCTTGCCTGGGCAGCCTGCTGGCCTCGAATCTCCGCAGGCTCCTGGCCGCAGAGCCTAAGATCTTTGCCAGGACAGGACCAGAGGAGGGGTTGGAGGCAGCGTGTCCCAAGCCCTGGGCCTGCCTGCAGGAGAACAGGGTGGGAGCTGAGAGGAAGGGGGTCCTGCGTGGGGCTGCTGAGCTCAGCCGTGATCCATCACGCCAAAAGCACGGGGCTGGCTATTTTTTAAAAACTACGCATTTGATTAGAATCTTCATGAACTTTATTTCATGTCTGAATGTACAGAAACTCTCTGGGCTCTTCTCCTTTGCTTTAGCCACAGCCCCATCCTCTGTTCCTGCCCCTGGAGCTCCAGAGCATCACACTGACACTTGTCCAGCCTCATCTCTGGCCCTGGTCCTTCTGCCTCTCATCCATTTCTCAGTCCCGTCCCACCAAGGACAGTCAGTGAATCCGAAGTATTTCAATGCATTCAGTTAAAGGAACCCTCTCAAGTCACCTGGGGAAGGAAGAGAAAACTCACGGGCCCTTCCCCACTCCTTCTGTTGGGCTGTCTCATGGATGCTTCATAGGGAAACAAATGCAGGATTTAGTGTGTAGGGGGCGGTGTCCACCTCTCGCGTTCCTGATCGCACTGGTCAGACTTGCACCTCTCCGGGTACTAGGTTTGTGATCGCCTATAATCAGGGCAGCTGCCACATCCCTGGCATTGCTCCTGACTTTTTTATGGGAAAAATGCATTATCCTGGAACACAGAGGACTTCCAGGGCAGTGGAACTACTCTGTATGACACTCGAACGGGGGCTACATATTGTTATACATTTGTCCAAAGCCATACAATGTGCACCCCCAAGAGGGAACCCTAAGGTGAACTATGGACTTTGGGTGATAATGGTGTATCCAGGTAAGTTCACCCATTGTAACAAATGTCCCACTCTGGTGGGGGATGTGGCACGTGGTGGGGCAGAGGGCATATGAGAACACTCCTTACTTTCTGCTCAATTTTGCCATGAACTGAAAACTGTTTTCAAAGAAAAGTGTACTTTCAAAAAACACACAATCTGCAAAAAAGGGCAAAAGATCCCACTCAGATGTACACTCTTTATGAAAAACGAATTGCACCGTAATGTAGAAAAGGTCATTCCTGAAAGCCTAGCATGCCCTGAGGACCCAGTGGAGAAATGGAGGCACAGGATGGGAACTTAGCAGCCCCTCTGTGACAAGGACTCGAAATCCTGAGGGAGTGGGAGGACGGGAACCTGGGGTGGGGCAGGGCCTGGGAGGCGTCTGTGGCCACCCCAGGTCTCTGCAGCCCCCTCCCATCCTGTTACCCGAAGACAGTCCCCTTGGGAGGAGACATTTACCACCCTCCCCCCAAGAAGCTCCCTGTGGGACCCGGATGCCTGGCGGTGGTGAGGAGACCACAGGCCCTGAAGAGGAATGGGAAGATGGGGGGCTCAGAGGCTCCAGTTAAAGTGTTCAGGGGAGTTCACCGGAGGACGCAGGAATGCCTGGACCAGGGGCTACACACATTTCAGTTTTAGGTTTATTCTCAGAGACAATGTCTTATATTTTGGACAAATGGGACCCAGTTCCCTTCTTCCCCAATTGTGCTTTGGGGCCTCAAGGTCACAAACTGCCCCCTGTCTGGCAGCGGGCAGGCCCACCAATCAGGAGGCCTGGAGCTCCCTGCACCCTCCTTGCGCCCTTCTCCTGGACACCCCCTGACCCTCCAACCACCGACTTCTCAGAGCCCATCAGCCCTGCTTATTCTGCTTCCACCACCGAACCCTGTAGCTCCCCATCCCCCTCCAGACACTTCCTGCCCTGCCCCTGGCCCCACAAAGACTCCTGCTCCCCCAGATTCCTAATGGGCCCTGTTCCCCTCTAAGGAAGGTAGCTGTGGTGTGGGGACAGAGACACTCCTGCGGGGTGCTTCTTCTCCCTCGAACCGTCGCCCAACCCTGCCCACTGCCTTCCCGAATTCTAGATAACGGAGGATAGCGGTTCTTAACATTCTTGTTTCCTTTAGTATTTAGCAGCCGTGTTCTTTCAACAAACAAAATGTTAGCAGAAACCCAGTGCGAAACAGCTAAGAGTGACCTCCTCAGTCCTGAGCTGCTCAGCCTTCCCCGGAGCTCAAACACGGAGCCCTGGGGTTCTGCCAATAGCTGGCAAACTGAGAGCCTGGGGTGCCCCCCACCCTCCAGTCCCTCTTCCTCCCCTGGCATGGCCACTGCCTCTGAGTCCACGGCGCCCACCCCCAATGCCCGGGCCCCTGGGCTGTGCAGTGGAGTAGAGGTGCCAGCCTCCATCCTCCCTGACTCCCTGGACTCTCCCCCTGCTGCAGGCCGGCCGCGAGTACTCTCCCGCTGCCACCACCTCGGAGAATGGGGGCGGCAAGAAGAAACAGAAAGAGAAGGAGCTGGATGAGCTGAAGAAGGAGGTGGCTATGGTGAGGCCCACGCCCTGCCCTGCCAAGCCAGGCAGAAGGGGGCCTGTGTCGGGAGAGCTGCCCCGGCCTCCCAGGCACCCTGGGAGGCTCGTGCCCGCCCCTGCCTGCCCCTCGCCTCAGCCCTGCGAACCCCGTGCCCTCCTACGCATTCTAGACATGCACGCAGCCTGTGGCCCCAAAGTAACTCCACTGCCCTTCCCCAGGACGACCACAAGCTGTCCTTGGATGAGCTGGGCCGCAAATACCAAGTGGACCTGTCCAAGGTGAGGAGCAGGCCTTCTGGGGGGGCACCAAAGGGGTGAGACAACACGCAGCATCCTGGTAGGGGCCTTAACACTGCAATCTAACCCCCTTTATAGATGAGGAAACCGAGGCTCAGAGATGCATGACTAGTTGGTGGCAGAGCCAGAACTAGAACCAGATCCCCTGCTCCCTAGTCTAGAGCTCTGAACCCGTGCTCCTGAAGCCAGGACACCTTAGACCCCAGGCTCCAGGGAACCTCCAGGCAGGGCTTCTCCTCCCTGGAAAGCAGCTTCAGGGACACACAATCTGTCATGGAACTGCCATACGTGTGGAAGGAGACCACCCAGTACTGTGCTCCGGGAGCATGCTGCGCCCCTGCCGGGCATACACCGTGAGGCACGCTGCACCCACATCCCTCCCCTCTAACCCTTACAACTCTGTGGGACGGGGGGTGCAGGCCTCTTTATTAAAGCAAGGAGACTCACAGAGGGGGAGGAGCTACCCAAGGGCACACAGATAGTTATGTGGCATAGGCAGGTTGCCAAGCCCATCATTTTGAAAAGCAAAAAATCATTAATCAAAAATGTAACAAGTGCATGCCCCCTCCGGAGGGCCCTTTCGCCATTCTGTGCCCCATTCCTGTCCCTTACTTTTTCTTGGTAAAGCTTTTCTCTGTCTGGCAGTATCATCTGTTCATTGTGTGTCACCTCACCAGACCATAAGGGACAAAAGGCAGGGACTTTGTGGATCTTGTCCCTCTCTGGATCCCTCGAGCTGACAATACAGCATCTAGTAGGCGCTCAGAATACAGGTATTAAATAAATAAGCGGCAGAAAGGTAAATAGGAAGTGGCCTCTGCCTTTGAAGGACTCCATGTCCAGCAGCAGAGAAGAATCCCAGTGCCTCACAAGGGGTGTGGCTCCGGAGTCCTGCATGGACACAACGGGAGGCAGAGAGGCGGGTGAGCCAGCCTGGGGCTGGAGGAGCGGGGCCAGGCGAGGCTTTCTGGGGAAATGACGGGTGATCGCCAAAGCCGTGTGACATGGATGGTCGGTAATGTGAGGCTGCTCTTGAATCCTCCATGGAGGGGGCAGTCTGCAGGGAGAGAGAAGGGAGAGGAACCAATCGAGAAGCTTCCTAGGGAACCTTACCCGGCTGCCTCCAGAGGAGATACACTGGACCCAGCCAAAACGGGTCTCAATCCGAGGATGACCAGAGGTGGGCCACAGTCAGAATCCTCCTCAGCCTTCAAGGCCTCCAACGCCCATTGCAGCTGCCACCGCTGTGGCCTCCCCTGATGGCCCCCACTCCTTCCAACCAGGCGGCTGCTTTTCTTCTCCTGGGCGTCACTCCCCTGCCAAGGAGCTGGCTGGATGCGATGAGGGGCCGGGGTGGTCCCGGATGTGTGCCCCGATGCCTCTCCTTGCCTCCCTTAGGGCCTCACCAACCAGCGGGCCCAGGACATTCTGGCTCGGGATGGGCCCAACGCCCTCACCCCGCCCCCGACAACCCCCGAGTGGGTCAAGTTCTGTCGCCAGCTCTTCGGGGGCTTCTCCATCCTGCTGTGGATTGGGGCCATCCTCTGCTTCCTGGCCTACGGCATCCAGGCCGCCATGGAGGATGAACCATCCAATGACAATGTGAGCTGGCACACCTGACCCCTGGACCAGGTCCCGAATCTCCAGTGGCGTGGGGGGAGCAAGACCCTCATGTCACAGTCCCCCAGGCCCCTCTGCCCTTTGGCTGGAAAGGGGTGAGGCTTCTATACATATCTGTAAACCCCCAACACACACACACACACACACACAGGATCGTTCATGAGTGAGACAGTTCCTCTTGGCCCTTCACATGAAGTGGGCTTCTCTGAATCCCTGGTCCTCGTCCCCAGAGAGGTCCTAGTCCCAGGAACACCCTGTGATATTCCAGGCCCCTTCTAGCCTTAGGAGGCTGGGGATGGGAAGGTTGAGGGAGACGTTGGAGAGGATTTTCTGCACCGTTCTCACTGCCGGTCACCAACAGGGTGGCACTGAAGGCCCATCCTGAGAGGCAGTGCCCCTCCAGGGGTGGGACAAGGGCAGGTCCCTCAAGCCCTTTCTCCTTCACAGCTCTACTTGGGCGTGGTGCTGGCAGCTGTGGTCATCGTCACCGGCTGCTTCTCCTACTACCAGGAGGCCAAGAGCTCCAAGATCATGGATTCCTTCAAGAACATGGTGCCACAGGTAGACTGCCGGCCTGGCTCCAGGCTGGAATGGGAGGTTTCTGGGAGAGTCCAGCTCATCCCTTCTCAAGTCCTTGTGCTCTGAGAGGGAGCCTTGGACAGAAAGGATTCCCCAGCTCTGTACACCAGGACCTAGATTTGTTGCTAAGGGTGTGAGGTTTCTTCTCCTCTTTGGCGGGACTGGGAGAGATGGGGGAGACCAGCAGGAAAGGAAGGTAAGGGTGGAGACAGGACTTCCTGAGATGCCCGTGGCCTCCCCACAGCAAGCCCTCGTGGTGCGGGAAGGAGAGAAGATACAGATCAACGCCGAGGAGGTGGTGGTGGGGGACCTGGTGGAGGTGAAGGGTGGAGACCGCGTGCCTGCCGACCTCCGGATCATCTCCTCTCACGGCTGTAAGGTGAGGAGGCCAGGTCAGAGCAACTGTGTCCAAGAGGCAGGCTGGATAGGGTTGAGAGGGGCCCAGTTAGAGGTTTCAAGGTTGGGAGACCCAGGTCCGAATGTGAACACCTGTGCCCTAGCGCCCAGCTGAGCCTTACCCACATATAGTGCCAATGCCTTGTCTCCTGGCATCTATGCGCTATGAATGCTCCATGCTCTGGGTGGTTCTTTGATATCCACTTTTTGGCAGTCATGTACTGAGTATTACCGTGTCAGATGCCTAAAGTGCATTCACATATTGCTATCTAATCAGCTCTGCAGGAATGACATGATGATGTCGGGCTGTGGCCACAATTTGTGCCATGCACAACCTTAGGAGGTACTGTTTCCATGGACTGCAGTGTTAGTGGTGCCCCGTGTAGCTGTGCAGTGAAGAGATTCTGGCCACATCCCCCATTGTACAGATGAGTAAGTGGAGGCTCTCTGGTTGAGTAACTGGCCCAGGGTCACACAGGAAGTCAGGGCAAGCTGGGATTCCAAACTAGAGCAGGCAGCGCCACTGAGCAGCGCTATAAATATGTGATGAGGGCACGTGTAATTCTGTCCCTTGTGTCATGGAGACTGGATGCAGCTGCAGTGAGGACACAGCTGCAGGGGTGCCCATGGGCCCCTGCCCTGCTGGTGACTGCATGCCCCCTTCCTCCTCAGGTGGACAACTCATCCCTAACAGGCGAGTCAGAGCCCCAGACCCGCTCCCCCGAGTTCACCCATGAGAACCCGCTGGAGACCCGTAATATCTGTTTCTTCTCTACCAACTGTGTGGAAGGTGAGAGGCTGGCCTGGCGGGGAGCCCCGTGCCCGCACTCCAGCGAGGGGAGGTCTGCATCCCAACTCCACAGCCAGCTGTGCTTGCACACACCTGTCTCATGCCCTGCCGCGGGGACACCTGAGGGGCTGGGGGCCTGAGGCCTGCAGGCATCATCCCCGCCAGACAGCAGGGAATTGGCTGGGGGGCATGACTGGCACAAAGCCACATCCCCACAGGGAAATCTCTGTTCTGTCCACCCCACGACTGAGTGGATTCCAAAGCCTCAGACATTAGGCCAGATCCCTCCTACACACAGACACACACACAGACACACACACACAGACACACACACACACACACATACACCAAACCCGCCTGGACTCCTAGGAGCCTCTGGTTTGTCTAACGTGTTCCGTTTCTCCCGGTTCTGGGACCAGTCGCGTCCTTCTCTGAACTTTGCTTTGACTGGAGCCCCCTGCGGGCAGAGGGTCGGGAAAGCTTTCAGACCCGGTGGCCATTTGGGCCCTGCCTTAGGCCGCACTGAGGCCTGTGCTTCACCGCGAGACATTGTTCATCAGGCACAGGCTGCCCGGTTGGCCCATCTCTGCTCTGGGTTCTAGAGATGAACGAAGGCCAGCCAGAGATCTAGGGCTGCCACCCCTGGTGGCAGGGGGCCAAGCACAGCTGGAACCCGTGCCCACGTGGCCATGCCGGGCAGCCGCCCAGTCAGCACCGTCCGGAGAGGGAGCAGTGGGGAGAGCGGTGGGACAGAGGCCTGACCAGACCACGGGCCTCGGACAGGGGCCAGAGGAGCCCTGCACCCACCTCCCCACCTTTCCTCCCCCTTTCTCATTTCTCTTCACTGTATTATGTTTCTCTGGGCTTTTCCCCTCCTTAGCCAGTTGGAATTACAATGAGAATCACCTCACATTAAATTTCTTAAATGTTTAATGTGCTGAGATTTGAAATTTGCTCCTACAAATCCCGCAATTGGTAAAAATGCCTAGTAAAATGTTTCCATTTACTCTGAAATGGGCTTTGAAGAGAGGAAAGGAAATGAATGGCATTAATGTTTGCTGAGTGCCTACTATGGGCTGGGCACTACTACCTCGTTTAATTACTAAAACAGTGATTTCCTTAGGTAGGAATTCAAACCCAGGTTCGGCTGGTCCCACTGCAAGTGCTTTGCCCTCTACCACACATCCCCCCACCCCTCAAGACCCTTCTTGAGTCTACATAAGGGTCAGTAATTGCCTAGCTGCTTCTGTGGAGATTTGTGCCTAATGCTGAGAAATAAACATCTTAAGACTACATGGAAAATCCATAATAAGTGTTTTACTTTGTCTTCATAATATACTTTTGGATGATAACAAGTATGAGATTGATTTTACTGAAATACCACAGGCAATATTTTTATGTCATTTATTGAATCCCTTCAATTTGAACTCTGAATTTATTTGCAAGGCTCTTCCCTAGGCCCAGGTGTAAGAGGAAAGAATTTGCTGTTGTCCTGAGCCTGTTTGGTGGTCTGTGCAGGCAGAGGAAGCCCAGGGAGGCACCATCTGCTCAAAGAGACCCCCAGGATCAGGGGCGTTGGCTCATTTGCTCTGTGGGGGCTCTCCTCCCACAGGAAGTAGGACGGGCCTGCAGCTCCTGAGAGCCCCCCGGCACCCAGCCTGCTGCCCCCTCCTGTGTTGCAGGCACTGCCAGGGGCATTGTGATCGCCACAGGTGACCGGACAGTGATGGGCCGCATAGCCACTCTGGCCTCGGGCCTGGAGGTCGGGCGGACGCCCATAGCCATGGAGATCGAGCACTTCATTCAACTCATCACAGGGGTGGCCGTGTTCCTGGGGGTGTCCTTCTTCGTGCTCTCCCTCATCCTGGGCTACAGCTGGCTGGAGGCTGTCATCTTCCTCATCGGCATCATTGTGGCCAACGTGCCTGAGGGGCTGCTGGCCACCGTCACCGTGAGTGGGTCAGGCCGAGGGTGCCCCAAGGACGGGGTCTTACTACCCTTTCCTCAGAAGCAATAAAGGCTTATTGCTTCGCAGCAAGTTTTTCACTTCCAGCCCCTGAAATCACATATCAGATGCTCCCCTAATCCATGGCTCAGAGTTTGAGTCTGGAAAATCTGGGGTTGGACTCTACCTTGGCCCTCAGTCTCTTCCCTGGGGCCTGTCCCAGTCACTTTTTCTCAGCGTCCGTGCGCCTTGCCTGCTCCCCCTGCTGTCTGGGGCTCCTCCTGGCCAGCTCTCCTGGAAAGCCTCCCTCAAGGTCACCAGTGACCAACGAGCAAACCCAGGGACCGGTCCTCGGCTCTGGTCCTTCACTCTGCTGCTGAAATGGACGCTGCTGTCCACCTCCTCGCATTCTCTGCCTTGTTGACCCCTGTGACATGTCACCATCCTGGTTCTCCTGTCCTCTGTCCCCTGAGGATTATCAGGCCTCAGCCCTCTGCTCTGCTCCTTACCCGCTGCAGGGAGCCCAGCTCCCCCAGTTTCTGGTGCCCCTTCTGTGTGGCTGACTCACATGGCCCTGCATGCGGCCCTACTCTGGCCCTCTCAGAGCTGTAGCCAAATATCTCCAATTCCCTCCTGGACATTTCGCCTAAATAGACTCATGAGCTCAGTTCAACAGGCCTCAAATTGAACACATCCACTGCTTGCCCCTAAGTCCCACTCAGTGTTTGCAGAGCAGAATCCAGGGAGCTGGGATGGAGCCATGGTCTGGGGTACGATTAGGGGCATCTCCGGCCCCGGGCTTAGCCCTGTTTGATTCTCTGCCCCTCTCCCAGGTGTGCCTGACCCTGACTGCCAAGCGCATGGCCCGCAAGAACTGCCTGGTGAAGAACCTGGAGGCAGTGGAGACGCTGGGCTCCACGTCCACCATCTGCTCGGACAAGACGGGCACCCTCACCCAGAACCGCATGACCGTCGCCCACATGTGGTTCGACAACCAAATCCACGAGGCTGACACCACGGAAGATCAGTCTGGTGACTGGGCGCTGCAGGGGGTGCAGGGGAGCGTGCTCAGGGTGCTGGCAACGGGCAGGGCGAGTGGGGGTGAGGTAGGGGCTCTAGGGGGAGCCACGCTCCTGCTTCTCCCTCACTTCCTCCCAGGGGCTACTTTTGACAAACGATCCCCGACGTGGACGGCCCTGTCTCGGATTGCTGGTCTCTGCAACCGTGCCGTCTTCAAGGCTGGGCAGGAGAACATCTCTGTGTCTAAGGTAGGGGGTCAGAGGCCTCCCTATATCCTGTCCACCTTGCCGGCACTCAGCTTCCCCTCTCACACACTCCGGCTGCCTCGGGGGTTCAGGGCCCTCCTCCCTGGGTCACCCACTCCCTCCCTGGTCCCACGGTGACACTGAATTCTCCTCCGGCAGCGGGACACAGCCGGGGATGCCTCGGAGTCAGCTCTGCTCAAGTGCATTGAGCTGTCCTGTGGCTCTGTGAGGAAAATGAGGGACCGGAACCCCAAGGTGGCGGAGATTCCCTTCAACTCTACCAACAAGTACCAGGTGTGGCTGGGGTGCTGAGACGGGGAAGAGGGAGGGACAGAAGTGGGGGTGCACAAAACCAAGGGCAATCATCAGGAGGAGCAGAGGTGCCTGGGGATCCTGTGCTCTCCCCCTGCCTCATCCCCAAGGCAACGTGGGTGACTACGTGTCTGGTTGCAATTACCACTAACTCCCGAACCTTCGTTCCTCACTACGCCTGTCATGTCATCCTCTCAGCACTTCTTCCCAGAGTGCCTATCCGCTGGCCCCCACCCCCCAGCCCTTCTGTGCCACTCAGCTGAGCCGTACTTCTGAAATTTCCTTAGGGAATTCCTTTGACTGTAGGCATCTATTAAATGCCGCAGTGCAGTCTCAGCTATGTCCTGCGTAAGCACACAAGTAAAGCCCCAGTGAGGCCAGTCTGGTGGGGAGGGGGGCGATGCTGACGAGAGAGCCCCCCAGTGCCCAGCACAGCACCGGTTAACTGCTCTTAGTAAATACTAGTTGAGTGAATGGCTGTCCTTTCGGAAGGCGACTCTCAGGTTACAGGGTTGGGACTATGAGGCCCAAAAGCCCCTCCACACACAGAGACTCTCCCTATGTTGATAACAGTTGATAGATCAGGGGTTATTTTATTGCGGGAGATTCCCTTCCCAGCCTCTGCTCTGTCCCATGCTGGGCACTGGGGCCACCAACATAAGTACAGCCCCTCTGCAGCTGTCTGTCCGTCCTCTCTCCAGCTGTCCATTCACGAGCGAGAAGACAGCCCCCAGAGCCACGTGCTGGTGATGAAGGGGGCCCCGGAGCGCATCCTGGACCGCTGCTCCACCATCTTGGTGCAGGGCAAGGAGATTCCCCTGGACAAGGAGATGCAAGACGCCTTTCAGAACGCCTACATGGAGCTGGGAGGACTCGGGGAGCGAGTGCTGGGTGAGGGGCCAGCCGCAGGGGGCAGGGCTGAGAGCGAGGTCTCTAGGGCTCAGCTCCCCCCGGGTGAGAGGCTTGGGGAGCACCCAGGAAGCCACCCTGCTGCTCTCACTCTTCCCTTGCCTCCCCCCGCCCTCCTCCCCAGGGTTCTGCCACCTGAATCTGCCCTCCGGAAAGTTTCCTCGGGGCTTCAGATTTGACACGGATGAGCTGAATTTTCCCACAGAGAAGCTCTGCTTTGTGGGGCTCATGTCCATGATCGACCCTCCCCGGGCTGCCGTGCCGGATGCTGTGGGCAAGTGCCGGAGTGCAGGCATCAAGGTACTGGCCTCACCCCTGGCTCCCTCCTCTCCTCCCAAACGCTGGCGGCCAAGGGACTGGAGGGGCTGCTGCACCCGGGCCCCTGGTGGCCCTCTCCCGATGGACTGCGACGAGAAGCTGCTCACTGCAAGGAGAGGTTGGCCCCCACTCCGGAGCCCTCACCCATGCCCCTATGGTTCAGTGACCAGGTCCCCAAGCCCATCCCCTCTCTCCCTGCCACAGCGCATGCCGCTGTGATTTCTGTCCCATCCGGGAACCCTGTCCTGACCATCTGTCTGTCCTACCCTTCCCAACTACTGCCCACTCTCCCTAGCCCTTTGTGATGGGATTAGCAGGCACCACTCGCTGCCCCCTGACCCAGAAGGCTGGCCTGGGTCCTCACCCGTCACACACCTCGCCAGGTTCTTTGGCCCACCTGCAATCGTTTCCCCATGACCACACCTCCCTCTGAGCTATAGATGTTCTTCATCCAACAATTATTTATTGTTTACTAATTGTGCAGCAGACACTGTTCCAGGTGCTGGCATTCAACAGACAAACACACATAAACCCCTGCCATCTTGGAGCACTTTCCTGTCGCCACGATGCGGCTCTTTCCCACCCCCTCCACCTGTCTGCTTGCCAGTCCTGGTGCCCCTGCTTGTTCCTCTTTTCTCAGTATCTCACCTGTTGCCAAATCAGTTCGACTCAGCCCGCCTTCCGAGGGCTGGGTCCTGTGCCAGGCAGGCTCTGAGACTCAAAGATGAACCAGACACAGTGCCTGGCCTCCGGACCTCATGGTGTCTCAGGGGAAAGAAATGCCTTTACAGTTAGTCACAGAAGGGTCCAATGGCTGGGGTCACTGAGCACCTGCTGTGGGTCAGATACTGGAATAATAAAAAAGCCCAGCCATTTGTTCGTGAGCCTTTATAGGAACCAGGCACTATTCTTTTTTTTTTTCAATTTTTTATTAAGGTATTATTGATATACACTCTTATGAAAGTTTCACATGAAAAAACAATGCGGTTACTACATTTACCCATATTTCAAGTTCCCACCCATACCCCAATGCAGTCACTGTCCATCACTGTAGTAAGAACCAGGCACTATTCTTAATGCTAAACCTGTATGATCTCACTTAATCTTCACAACAACTCTGTGAGTAAGCGCTGGCATTTCCCCCTCTTTTACAGAGGGGGAAACTGAGGCACAAAGTAACGTGCCCAAGGCACACAGCTAGTACGTAGCAGAGCCAGGAACTGAACCAAGGCAGTCTACTAGTCCTTACCTATCACACTGAAGGACTTGTATGTATATACGTGTGTGTATGTCTGTGATTTCTGAACCCCATAACCACTTTGTCTCTAAGGTAGGCATCATTATCCCCATTTCAAAATAAAACAAGCTGAGACTCAGAATGCGTAAGTAGCTTTCCCAAAATAAAACTGCCAGGAAGAGGTGAGCCAGGTATAGATGGCATGGCCCACTTGTCTGGAAAGCCCACGGCCCTGCTCACCAGACTGCCCCCTGCCTTGAGCAGAACCAGCATGGAAAATGCCAGCCTGGGGAAAGCACCTCTGTGGGAACTCAGAGCAGGGAGCAGTTATTTCTGCCTCAGAGAACTGGGCGGTGTTTTATAAAGGGCATGATACTTGATCAGGGCCTCAAAGGTTGGAGAATATCTTGCAAGGCAGTGAGGGAGACGAGGGCATGTCAAGAGCAGGGAACAGCATGTGCCGTGACGTGACGCGACTGGGCTGCAGGGTGTGAGTGTGGCGTGTGGAAAGGACCACTGGGACTGGGACTGGAACGCTGGGCCAGGGCCAGGGACGAGGACTTTGCTTAAATGCCAGACTTGGGCTTTATCCTGCTGCCCACAGAGAGCCATGGGTGTCGCAAGGCAGATCTAGCTTTCAGGAGGCCACCTGCGTGGAGGAGGGACTGGGTTTGGAGAGAAACAGGAGTCAGGGAGACAGGATGGGCGGCACCTGCGGGAGCTCCAGTCAAGGGACAATGACCTGAACTGTGTCGTCAAAGGGAGCGGAAAGGAGTCGCTACATTTGAGAAATGTTTTGACAACTTGGTGACCAACTGGGTGTGGGAGGTGAGGATACAGGGGACTAAGGGACAGAGCGAATGCGAATAGGGAGAACGATTTCTAAGGAAGGGAGCAGAGAGGCAGGCGTGGTGGGTGGGGGAGTAGAGAAAGGGTTCAATTTTGACCTTAAGTCGAAGCATTTATAAGACACCCGGGGGGAGATGTCCCAGGGAAGGCTGGAATATGGTTCAGAGCTCAAGAAAGAGGGTCAGGACTGCAGATTTGAGTGCAAATCAACGTTTTCTAATATGACTTACCTTATTGCCCAGGAACAGGACCTGGGTCAAGGAAGGGAAGCAGAGTGAGACCCTAGCGCACAGTTTAGAGGCACATAGAGAATGAGGGGCCAGTGAAAGGGGGGAGAGGGAGGTAAGTCAGCCCCCAACATCGCCAGGGGGTCCACCTAATGCTCTTTACTCTCCATGACAACCCGGGAAGGCAGGATCAGCTCCGCTGCGCTGAAACGCGGGCATGGACTGGTCTAAGGTCCTGTGGCGGCGGAAGGCCGGTGTTTAAGTTTAGGGCTGCCATCTGCCTCCAAAGCCACTTCTACTCCACTTGGCTGTCACCCTGAGGAGGCTGGGAAAGAGCACCAAGAGAGACGAGGGGAGCAGGGAGCAGCGGGGCCCATGGAAGCGGAGGGGGGACAGCGTTTTGAGGAGGGTGGAGAACAGTACCAAATGCGCCCCAGGGGCAAACAGGATGAGCCCTTTGGTTTTTCAACTGGGAGGCCCGCGTGGCCTCTGGGGTTACTTTCAGTGGGGTGGTGGGGCTGGAAGAGAAGGCAGTCAGGCTCCAAGAGGCTAACTTCTCAGGATCTGCGGGATTTGCCCTTCAAGTCACCCACGCAGATGCTGTCCTGATCCAGCTCTGACCACCTTTTACTTACAGCCTATTGACTACCTCCCAGACGCCAACCATCCGCCCACCCAACCCCACGCATTCCCTAAGGCAGGAAGTGACGTCAGAGGCGGAGGAGCAAGGCGGTGCAGGGCAGGGTGGGGGGCTGTGTCCCCCTCACCCCCACCCTGTGCAGTTAGCTCGCCTGCAGCACTCCTGCTGGACATGGAGGAGACCGTGTCCTAGCCCCGGCCCCCTATAACCCTGAGGAACCAGGGGGACAAATGGGCCCTTTCTAAGCCTTGTGGTCTCACGGGTAAACTAAGGGGGCTATTAAGGGTCCTTCCAGCTCTGCCAGCCTTGTAGCCCGTGAAATGCAAACTCCTGAACAATCCGAGGTGTCTCTCCCAAGGGACCCTCATTCATCTGTTACTCTGTTGTGGAGGCTTTCCTCTATTTCGGCAAACTATCTCTGATCCCCTGAGCACAACTTGTCATTGTCTCTCCCTCGCACCCACCCACACACACACACACACACACACAGTTCCATTATTTTGGCTGGGAACTGCCAGCCCCACCATCTAGTGGCTTTTCTTGACTTTGGGAAAGGAATAGTAGGGCTGAAAACCTTAACACGGCTTTCCTTTTCTCTTTCTCCTTCCCAATAGGTGATCATGGTGACAGGGGACCACCCGATCACAGCCAAGGCCATTGCCAAAGGTGTGGGCATTATATCAGAGGGCAACGAGACTGTGGAGGACATTGCAGCCCGGCTCAACATCCCTGTCAGTCAGGTCAACCCCAGGTGAGGCCTTTGCAGGACCCCTTGTCCCCTGATCAACCCATCCTGTCCCACAGAATGTTTGAGTGTCCCCTGGGGTATTTGCACAGCACCTCTGCGACCTTTATAGACCTTGCCTCTGACGTCAGCAGCCCAGTCCTCAGTGCTGAAGGTGTCCAGGCTGTCACTGATTGTGTAACCTTGAGATGTCACATTCCTTCCTGAGCCTCCATTTCTCAACTACAAAATCAGGATGCTCTGCACACTGCGGGGTGGCTAGAGGAATGAGATACATGTAAGGAAGCCAGCACATCGCCTAGAAACCGTACAATGTGATGATGCCATGTGGCGAGGGTTTAGTGTCACTTCCTCAGGGACAGAAATGGGGAAAACGGGTCAGTGAGTGTGGAGAGAAAGAGGATGGAGGCCCTGGGGGCACAGACGTCACAGGCAGACCAGAGCCCAGGGGTGGTGAGGTGCTGAGGCAGCTGCCTCTGCCCCCCGACAGAGAAGCCAAGGCGTGTGTGGTGCACGGCTCCGACCTGAAGGACATGACCTCCGAGCAGCTGGATGAAATCCTCAAGAACCACACGGAGATTGTCTTCGCCCGGACGTCTCCTCAGCAGAAGCTCATCATCGTGGAGGGCTGCCAGCGGCAGGTGAGGGGGCGGCAGGGCAGGGCGACTGGGGAGCCGGGGGGGGGCGGGGGCCTCCTCCTCCAGCGCCGGCCGTGTCCTCCGCAGGGCGCCATCGTGGCGGTGACCGGCGACGGCGTGAACGACTCCCCCGCGCTCAAGAAGGCTGACATCGGCATCGCCATGGGCATCGCCGGCTCCGACGTCTCCAAGCAGGCCGCCGACATGATCCTGCTGGACGACAACTTCGCCTCCATCGTCACGGGCGTGGAGGAGGGTGAGGGGCTCTCGGGCTGGGGGTCCTCCCGGGGTGCAGGCCGTCTGAAGCTGGCGCTCCGGCCTTCAGGGCCTTCTACCCCGATTACAGGGTCCAGTCAGGGTCCCAGGCGTCCACAGCCTGCCTCAGCTTCCGTCAAACACAAAATCTCCCTCAGGAGTCTTCAGGGGCTGGGGGTGGGGGCGGGTCCCTCCAATCCCCCTGATGCCCTCAGAACCTCCCCACAGGCCGCCTCATCTTTGACAACCTGAAGAAATCCATCGCGTACACGCTGACCAGCAACATCCCCGAGATCACCCCCTTCCTGCTCTTCATCATCGCCAACATCCCCCTGCCTCTGGGCACCGTGACCATCCTCTGCATTGACCTGGGCACAGACATGGTGAGGCCAGGGGCATAGGGGGCAAGCAAGGCAGGGGAGGGATGGGCAGCCGATGGAAGGAGAGGCGCGCTGGGGGCAGGTGACAGGCTGTGACGCTTACAGAGAAGACAAGCACACCTGGAAGACCACAGGCTCTTGACAAATGTGTGCCGACTTGGGTCAAAGGTCCTTCGCGGCCGCTCATCCTCTGCTCCTATCCTCTGCCTTCAAGTGGCCTCCTGTCCCCGCTCCCCGCCTCACACAGGTCCCTGCCATCTCCTTGGCCTACGAGGCAGCTGAGAGCGACATCATGAAGCGGCAGCCGAGGAACCCCCAGACAGACAAGCTGGTCAATGAGAGGCTCATCAGCATGGCTTACGGACAGATCGGTGTGCTGGGGCCCTGGGGCTGGGGAGGGAGACCTGGGAGAATTCCCTCCCTGCCTTTGGAGGGATGGGCCCCCAGCAAAATTCCAGGACAGCACCAGCTCCCTGAGGGCCTAGGACTTCCTTCTCTGGCCCAGTGGGGCTGGTCGCACCCTGCTTCCCGCTCCAGCCCAGGCCCTGCCTTCCGCCCCCGCCCACAGGCATGATCCAGGCCCTGGGTGGCTTCTTCACCTACTTCGTGATCCTGGCCGAGAACGGCTTCCTGCCGTCACGGCTGCTGGGAATCCGCCTCGACTGGGATGACCGGTCCATGAATGACCTGGAGGACAGCTATGGGCAGGAGTGGGTGAGTGGGGCCGTGTAAGTGTGACGCACGTGCACCAGAGGGGGCCTGATGCCTGGCAGGAGCGGTCAGCAGGCGCCAACTGCGACTGGGGGCTAAGTAGGGACTAGGTACCCAGGGGTTCACCGCTGCCCTAACCAAGCTGCCTGGTCCTTCCCTTTCCTCTCATGCTCGCCTCGTCTGCCGCCCTCCTCCCAGACCTACGAGCAGCGGAAGGTGGTGGAGTTCACGTGCCACACGGCCTTCTTTGCGAGCATCGTGGTGGTGCAGTGGGCTGACCTCATCATCTGCAAGACCCGCCGCAACTCCGTCTTCCAGCAGGGCATGAGGTGCGTGCCCCCCACGGCCCGACCTGCCCTGGGCAGAGCGCGCTCACCAGCCACACAGGCTTCCCTCTCCCAGGCCCAGGTCCGCTGAGGGGGCTTTAGTTACCCAGCTAACTAAACGAAATAGATGAGAGGAGACGAAGGAGAGCATTTCTGATGAGCTTTAATTCTG
Organism: Manis pentadactyla; assembly: GCF_030020395.1. Lineage (NCBI taxonomy): Eukaryota > Metazoa > Chordata > Mammalia > Pholidota > Manidae > Manis > Manis pentadactyla. The sequence goes on along the minus strand of NC_080037.1, from coordinate 7,541,273 downwards.
CTCCTGCAACCTTCATCGTGCTGTCCTTCCATCTGCCACCCCCTTATCTTCTCTGCACACCTCTTCCTCCCCGCTTCCATCGTCCCCACCTCTGGTGACACCCACCCCCATCCTTTGTGCAGCCCTGCTTACAGGCGTCCTGCACCCCCCCACCCGCGGCAGGCAGCTCCGGTTTACACACTTGCCAGTGGTGGTGGGGATGCGTGTGGGGCTGAGCTGCTCGGGGCCAAGCTCCGTGCCTTCCCACGCGTGAGCTACCCCAGGCCAGCCACAGTGCCAGGTGAGCCAGAGACATGGTTTAACCTCACCACATCTCGGTGAGGTAGGTATTATTTTTATTTAACGGACCAGAGGCTCCCGTCTCCACCCAAGGAAAAGTTTAAATGATGAGCCTGAGGTCACTCTGCTGATAAGGGGTCACCAGGTCTCCTTCTAAAGCCCAGGCTCTTGACGCGTACCGCAGGCGGCTCACCTGTGTGGCCTGGCGCCAGCTGGGCACCGATCACTCTGTGATTGCAGCAGGGACGGTGGGTGGTGCCTGCTGAAAACATGGCTTCCATTTTCCTCTGCAAACAGTGCAAGCAATTCCCCAAGTGAGGTTTGTTATCATTTCCTAGTAGGGAGGGAAAAAAGATGCCAAAATCCTGGTGATGTTAACAGCACTTAAGGTCCCAGGGGAGGAGTGGAGTCTGTTAGGTGAACAGAGGTGACACGAGGGAAGGAGCCTTCAGGAAGCCACAGACACTAGCAGGGACAATGTATCAGGAAGAGAATAAGGCACGGAGAGTCCAAGAAACTGTGTTCCGTTTTGGGACTTGCCTGCTATACAGAGCACGGGTGGTGCAGGAAGGTGAGAACATGACCGAACCGGCTAAATCCAGCCCACCCGAGAGGCAAAAGGCAAAGAAACAAAACAAACCGGAAGTCAGGTACCAGGAAGGTGCACTGCCTGCAAGAACCTGGCCAGAGGCAGCCTGCACCTCAGGCCCCAGCCCAGGGCCCTGGAAGTCCTCAGAGATGCTCTTCACGTCCATCGACAAGCTTTGTGGAAATCAGGCCCTTACCTACGAGAAGGCTCCTGGGCTCACTGCCCGTCAGTCTCAGGTGGGAGCCGAAGTACAAAGTTTAGTGACCACTGGTTTGGAAGCTGTGGATATTTCCAATTAATTTTAAATGGGGAAATATATTCATTACTTATTAACAAATACAGCTTGAGAGACAAAGATGGAGAAAACGTGGCCTTCATAGGAGGAAGATGAGGGATCCTTTACTGAGTGGAAAGCTTGGGAACCACTGATTTCAGCCACAAACAGTGCGGCGCATAAGGTTATGAAAGGTTGAGTTATAATGCACCTTGAGCACTTACCATGTTCGAGAGCTTTCCACTCTTTGTCTCCCATAATTTCCCAGCGGTCCTATGGTACAAAGGTCCTAACTCCATCTGCAGAGAAGGCTTGGAGAAGTGAAGAAATGTTGCTTTACAGCCAAAAGCTAATAAGCAGCAAAGCTGGGACTCGACCCTGCCTGTCTTGCTCCAGAAACTGCTCTCAGAACCTGGTTCTGTCCAGCTTCTCAGTTCTGATATAGTGAACATGTGTTAACACTTACTCACCTGTGGGCTTTCCCACTGCCAAGCATTTTACAAACATCCTCTTCTTATTGCATATCTACCGCCAACAGCTACCAGGGGCTTCAGGAGACACTGAGAACATGTAAGACGTACACAGGCCCCAACCTGAAGGAGCTTTCAAAGCATCTTGCTGGGAAGATGACACTGTCCCAGGCCACATGCCTGGAGCCACAGCAAGATCGTGAGCTGCATGAGGGCCGCCCCGTGTCTGTAGAGGAAGCTTGCTGTTAACCAGAGAGCCAATCCAGCACAGCACCGCACGCATAAGAAACACTGATCTAATGAATGAGCGCGTGTGTTATAGACAGCAATGGGCGGTACAGTCAGCAAGCAGGCAAATTAACGGAAATATTTCTTCGGTTACACGTAGCGTGAGAAGAGGGATTGTGAAGAGGGTAGAGGCGGTGGCATCTCTTCCCTGCCTTGCATTTCTTCTCGCCTGTCCCGTCCTTCGCCAGGGGTGCCCCGGGCTCTGTCCCCTCCCCACTCTTCCATCACACGCTGCCTACCCACGTTTCTTTGCCTTTCCAGGAACAAGATTCTGATTTTTGGGCTCCTGGAGGAGACCGCGCTGGCCGCCTTTCTGTCCTACTGCCCGGGCATGGGGGTGGCCCTCCGCATGTATCCGCTCAAGTGAGTCCCTCCAGAAGGCCCCTCTGGGATCCAAGCTCTGGTCTGACGCGACCAGCCCCCGATGCTCCTGACACTGTCTTGCAGGGTCACTTGGTGGTTCTGCGCCTTCCCCTACAGCCTCCTCATCTTCCTCTATGATGAGGTCCGGAAGCTCATCCTGCGGCGATACCCCGGTGGTGAGCACCCCTGCACTGCCCCAACCGAAGCCCACTGCCCACCCGACTGCAGAGGCCTGCTCCTGCCCCGGTGCCCTCTGACCCTGGGGTCCCAGACCCCAGGCACCCCAGCCCAGCCGTGCCTCCTCTCCCCACCCTCTTCCTCCCAGACTCTGGGTCCACCTAACAAACAGCTGGTCCCCCAGGGCCTTCCACCACGCCACGCAGCACAGGACACCAGAACAGAGAAAGAGAGGCGCAGAGGGGACTTTGTTGATCCAGGGTCATAACGCAAAGAGCAGCCAAACCCGCCCCCAAAACCAGGCCTCCTGGTTCCCAAGCAACAAACAAGTATTGTTTTTTCCCCCAATAAGCGTTTTTGATTGCTTACTGGAGGTTGAACATGGATGACCCACAAGCCCAATCCATGAATATTGTTGGGTTTGGCCTGCCCCATATGGTGCAGGGTGTTTTTTGGCCCAATATCTAAAACTTGGGGGCTTTCACATGAAATCCAAATGTCTGACTTCTGAAAAATCACAAGGGCTGTCAACCCCAGGGCTACATTCCTGGCCAGCAACACTGGATGGTTGCCCGTTCAGAAACTCCTTGGCTCCCTGAACAGTCCCTGTAGGCATTTGCCTACAACCTACCCTAGGCCCTCCTACTGTGCAAAGCCCAAGTCTCTCCTTCCCTTTCTCTCTGCCCAGCTCACTAGACCTTCCCCCCACCCCCCTCCTTTCCACCTGCTTGCAGCCACGCCCCTCAGCCCCCTGCCCCAGGCTTCTGCTCCACCTGGCGGCCACCACCCAAGCTCCAGGGAGGCCTACCCCCTGCCTCCTTTTAAATGTCACTGCAGCCCCTACCCCCATCTCTCTTAACAGGCTGGGTGGAGAAGGAGACATACTACTGAGCCTGCTGGAAAGAAGAACCAGGCATGGGAAAGATGGGGCGCCCTGGAGGTGTTGGGGGATGGGGATGGGGAGGGGTGGAAAAAACTGGGGTGGATGTGAGGGGAAGCTTTGGGGAGAGAGACTGAGGCAACTCAGTAGGCTAATTGGGGCAGTGGGAAAACAAGCCGGGGTGGGTGCCCACAGACCTAACACGAGCAATCAGATTGCACACCACCTGTTAGGTTCCTCTCCACCCCACTCCGCTAGGTTGTCTGCTTTTCCTGAGGAATTGAGGTGACCCCAGCTCTCCCCACTCCCTATCTCCTCACCCCCACCTCCCACTAGAACAGATCAATACCCAAGGGCAGGCACCTGCTAAACCCAGAGGGGAACTGGGCTCAGATCACCAGCATCCCCTCGCGACTCCAGCCTTACTGCACTTACCCCCACCACCCCTCCTTCGCTTTCTGCCCAGCTCTGTCCCCTGCCTCCCCCTCAGACCTGGAAATCACACGTGGCTGTTTCTGGTGAGTGCCAGGCCCCAGGCCAGAAAGGGAAGCTGAGTGGAGAGGTTAGGGCCTATTTCCCATCATGGCTAGTCAGGCACCTCTAGAAGAGAGCTGGACGGACTGGTGGGGTCTAGGGGTACAGCACAGGAGGGGAACAACAAAGGGACATGAAAAGACAGTGTCAATGACAGGACATGTGACTGGTCGGGTCTCCAGACAGATGTCTGGGCTCCAGCTCTGGGTCCTGCCCTGTAGAGCACCCTACCAGCAGACCAAATTCAAATGTCATCAGAACAGCAGCAGAGGCAGGACCAGAAAGCAATGCGGGGCATTTCATGGGATTCCATGCCCACGTGCCACAGCATCCCCACCGACCCTTGGTCTGTGGTCTGTCTGGGCCAGCAGGCCCAGGTGTCACAGCTGCGCCAGCTCTCTCAGTCACGGCGCTTGGGAACGCCCCACCCTTTAGAATGCTAAGCCCTCAGAAGTCCCCCCAAGAGGGTAGCTGCCAGTCCATTCCCTGCTCCTCTGGCCCCCTCCGCGTCATGCCCGTCCCTGTGCGCTGCGTCATTCCCAGGCACTGCCAAGCCTGCCCTGGAAAAGGCACTCCCTGGCCATCAGCTGGAAGTGGGGTGGAGAAGTTCCCAGAAGCCTCCTGTTTTCCGGGGACATGCAGAATCCGCTTAGGTCAGAAGCTCTGGACAGCAAGAGGGAAAGCACCAGGAGACCTGCCTTTGACCTCTCAGACAGCAAGCCTGGTCCCCCCAGGCAGGCACCCTTCACGCTGATCATTGTGCCACTTCCCCCAGAAGGGCAGTTACTGCCAGGTTCCTACGGGAGCTACTTTTCCTTCCCTTGCGCCTCTCCACCTATCCCGTGGCTCTGCAGGCAGCGCGGCCCATTCCCTAAGCCTGGCGTAGAGGGCACCGGAACGTCCTGTAGAGACACCTAGATGACCCAAGCAAGGGACGGAGACACCCAAGAAAAATGGAAGCCCTAAGGCAGGAAGGAAGGAAGCCCAAAAGACGCACATCAGGCCCACAACCTCCCAAGGGCTATTCCTTCCTTATACTGGAATTTTCCTTTATCAGTAGTATCTTGAAATAAGTCAGTTCTTGGGCTTGGAAAACTAAATGGGAAACCGTATTACTTTGGGCCTGATTGATCTGAGATTTATTGTCTATGGACAAAAGTTTGCCTTGGCAAATCAATAAAAATGGCATTTGTTTAGTAAGTTAAGAGCATAATATTGCTAAGGGTGGCATATTTAGTCTACCTAAACCAATACTTTTCAGGCACTTTAGGACTATCCATTTAGAAGTAGTGAACGCGTGGCCTAATTATCATCAGTTCTTAGGTATTTTTTCAAAACATCTGCAAGACCTTTACTTGGTGACCTTTTGTAAGACGTTAGTTTGAAGCACTACATATGTACTTGAAAACAATAAAGTTACATTTCTTTATGAAAAAAGAGATCCCTTCCATGATTCGGAGTTCTGTACTTCATCCTTGCCTCCCTCCCAGACTCCCCAGCCACGAAATGTAGGGAAATGTGGGCCGTGGCAGGACTGGGCTGATAGAGGAAGCAATAAAGAGAAGGTAGGGAATAGGAGTGGGAGGGAAATCATCTGATGGCATCAGTGGAGAAAGCTAGAGGGGAGGAAGGGTGCAAAGTGACCCAGAAGAAGAGAGAGCTGGGCCTCCTTCCTCATGGCTGAACTTGCCACAAAAGCCACAGAGATTTGTTCAGGACAAGGAACGGCCTGTGAATCGAACTGGGGCCAGATACTCAGGGCCACTTCTGCTGTTTCCATTCTGGACCAAAATCAGGCCTCTCTCAACCTGAGAGGGTGGGAGAGGAAGATGGGGTGCTGAGGGCCCCCAACAGCCCTTAGCAGCCTATACTGTGTGCAGAGCCCTGTTCTGGGTGCTGTCTTTAGGGTATGGGGGGAAAAGGAGGTGCAATCCTTGAAATTCACCTGAGCAGCAGACTTGGGGAACCTTCCCGGCCAGGCTGCGATGCGCACCAGGAGGTTTGCTTGTGTGTGGAGATGGAGGCGTGGCTGGGTGTGTGCCCTCCTCGGAGGTACCAGGAAAAGCAAAAGAGGAAGATACCAACGCTTACAACCCCAGGCCAGGGTCTTGGATACCAGTCGGAAGGCGGCTCTTGGCCCCTTGATTGCAGGAGTGGCTGTGGGAGCCTGAAGAGCAGACAGACCCCTTTGTGCCACAACTGCGTCACACCTTTATTTGTATGGTCGCAATGAATCCCACTCCAGGGCCTCTATTTCCTGACCCACCATTGAACCTGATTTAATATGAAAAATAAAGCTATGATGTTAAGTTAAAATTTGAAACCTTATTACAAGACTGACACTATGATATGGGGCAATACTACCTCATTTGATCTTCAGCAGAACATAAGAAAATCTAATACTTTTTCTTTGCTTCTACTACCAGCTTCTCCTATGAGGGAACATTAACATTTACAAGAAGCAGCATGAACTATATAAACAGCAACAGGCTCCAGATGAAGTTCATGAACATGAAACATTATTTAATGACAGTACTGAAATTACAGGTCTGTAAGAATGCCACAATAATCAGGACCTTTATTATTCACATATAATGTGATGGCCTTGGGGATCACCTTTTCAGAAAGGCCCTCACAGGCCACCGAAATCACACTTGTGGCACCTCTTTCCCCATTCTCTTTGTTTTCATGCATAAATGCTTACTCCCTCAAATTTAGACAGATAGATGATAGATAATAAATAAAAATACATACATATAATTCAAATACATACATGTAATTATATATATATAATTGTTTATACTTCTTTTATTTGTGTGGCTTTTCTCTAGAGTAAGTTCCATGCACACAGGGATTCTTTCCCTTTTGTTCACTACCTTTATTTTTAGCACCTAAAACTATGCCTGGCACATATCAGGCAATTAATAAATATTGAATATTGGTTGGATGAGTGAAAGAATTCTCATGATCCAGTGAAGGGGAGACTATGGTTGCCTTTAGTTTACAGAGGAGAAAAGTAAGGTTCAGAAAGGTTCAGTTATGTATCCAAAGTTTCAAAGATGGGGAGCATCAGAGTCAGGATTCAAACCTAGAAGAGTCTGACTGCGGGCCAGCCCTCTTCTCCCCCACACCATGCTCATTGCTACTGCAGGGACAGCAACCTGTGGGTGCAGAGGGAGCCTGATTAGCCCCTTGGTTTGGTGAGCTGGGGAGGCTGGGAGGGAGCCAGGGATTTGTGTACAGAGCAGGGATCTGAGCAGTCTGGGCTGGGCAGACCCTCGTGGTTAGAACCAGGCAGAGGGAGAGAGCATGATCGTAAGATGCAGTAAGGGGTTAAGGAACAAAGAGATTCAACAATCTGCGAGAGGATCTTGGTGATGAGGGGAGAGAACCTTCCTATAGGATGTAGTGTTCAACACTGGGGCCAACTTCTGACCCCAGGCAGGAATGCTTTTCATGGCATTTCATTTTTATCTGCAGAATAGGAGATGTGATGATGCATTAGAGACACACAACAAGCTAAATATTCATAATGCTAAGAATGCAGCAAAAAAGTAGGGGGAAATGATTAGATCAATACCAAGGGAAGACATTTTAAAAGGATATTTCAAAAATATCCTTAGCTCCAGTGAATTCAGTGGAGAATTTTTTCCAAATTGCTCAGTGAATATCCTTATATTATTTCAACTATACTAGAATGTAGAAGAGAATTTTTCATTGCTCTAATTTTGTGAGACAAATATAGTCTTGATAAAGTTAAATAAAATGTATATATAATGGCTTAACTACCACTAAATATTGGAATGCAAGGACAACATGTTATATGGAAACATTCACTAGAAAAATGATTACATAATCATTTCAAAAGATGTTGAGAAGATTATCAGTAAAATTCAGCCTCTATTCCTGATTTAAATGTTAGAGGAGAAAACATATAGAAAAAAGCAGTCCTGTTCAGAGCAGAGAGGAAGGGATCTAGTAAATCTAGAAAACTATACTAGCAACTAAAACAAAAGCAATAGAAATTAACACTTGAAGTCCTGGATAAGGAGTTTGTATTTAAATGGTCTAAATAAAGAGACAAACTAGAAGAAATAAAAACACTTTTTTGGTAAACGACATGATTAAATACCTAACAAATCCAAGGAAATCAATCAAAACAAAGTAATAGCAACAAAAAGTCCTAGAAGCAATGAGTTCAAAGTTACAGGGTATATGAGATATCAATTTTTTAAAAAATCAAATGTATCCCTAACTACTAGTGAGATAGAGAATATAATATAAACAACTTCTATTTACAACAGAACAAAAACAAATCACACTCAAGATTATCATGTGCATAACATAGGTGGGTCATGGGGAAGGCAGTATAGCACACAGAAGACAAGTAGTCACTTTATAGCATCTCACTATGCTGATGGACAGTGACTGACTGCAATGGGGTGGGGGGGATTTGATAATATGGGTGAATGTTGTAATCACAATGTTGCTCATGCTAAACCTTCATAAGATTGTATATCAGTGATACCTTAATAAAACAAAAAGATTATCATGTGCAACATATGGCACTTATTAAAGGCATAATGAAAATACTAAAAACATGAATACATGGAGAGCTAAATCCACTGTTGTTTGGGAAGACAGATGTAGTAAAGATAAAAATAAGTTGCTATAAAGAGTCAATCCAATATCAATTAAAACCCTCACTGTATTTTTATAAAACATGACATATTGGTTGTGACATTTAACTGCCAAGAATGATCAGGCAAGAATATTGAGTTTTTAAATGAGTAATTATGAAGCAAATAAGTAGATAACTGTGATCCAGCATATTTACCCTGACAGATTTTTAAAACATAGCAGACCACACCTTATAACATTAGGATAAAACCTGAAAAGTCATAATTCATTCAACATCTTTTCAGGAACTATTTGAGGACCAACCACTCTGTGCTCTTCTAGGGGCCGGATATACAGCCAAGCCAGGAAAGATCCCCGCTGGTCACGGAGAAATGGACAATTAACAAGTCAACAGATAAATGGACAGGATAATTTCAGAGTGTGGAAAGTGCAGTAAAGACCCCAAGCGATGGGTTGAGGGCTGCGAGTGGGAGGGGCTACTTTGGATTAGACAATCAGAGAGGCCTCTCTGAAGAGGAAAGCTTTTGAGCTAAGATCTGTGGAACAGAATGGTGTTTCCAAAAATAATTTCAATTGATCACATGTTGATGAAGTTGTTTTGGGGGACCTCCTACATGCCAGGCTGGGCTGAGTATTGTGCATAGATAAGCTTGGTAATTTTAACTTTAATTCTGGCCTTGCTCTTAAGGATTTTATGACCTATACTAAACACAAAGACTGGAGAAAATATTTGCAATATATATGACAACAGGCTCCTACAGATCAATAAGAAAAAGAAAACAATGTAAATTGAGCAAATAAGAACAACTACTCACAAAAAGAATAATGAAATCCAGAAAACCAATAAATATAACAAAAAATGCCCTCCTCGACAATAAGGCAATGCAAATTAGAACTATAAGATACCAACTTTCACTGATTATAATAGTTAAAATGTAAAGATCAAAGTCATCCCGTGTAATCAACAGACTGAGGAGTGGACCCTGTTGCATCTTGTTGCTGGGATATAGACAGAGCCCATCGGAGAGCAATCTGACAGAATCTCTTAAGATTTTAAATAAGAGTATCCTATGATTCAGCAACAGGAATCGATTCTACAGAAATTAAAGCACAAAGACCGAAAGGTACTATATAAAGATGCCACTGCAACAATGTTTCTAATGATTAAAAAGAATATGGAAAATACCATAAAAATCCTTCAGTAGTGGGCATGATTGAATAGACCACATGTGGAATGCCTGCAGCCACTCAAAAAAGAGCTTCACATACATGACAAACTGATAAATGGAAAGGGAATTGAATGATTCTCTGACAATGAAGAATATATCGCCTTTTAGGTTTCTATTTGTATACGCACAGAAAAAAGACTGGAAAGACAGGCATAGTCGTGACAGTGGCGGGAAATCTAAGGTTGGAAGGACAAGTGGGACTTTCAGTGTGTATTTTGTACATTTTTAATAGAGAAGGAAAATCCAATACAGTTATTAAGGTCACAGATTACCATTTGTCTCAGCTGGGAAGGGGAGTTTCTATTTATGAAGTTGAAGGATTGTATCAGCTCCGAGATGGTCATATTTTTTAAAAGCACACCAAACCAAAATGCAAGTAAATAAATATCAAACAACAGAAAAGGAAAATGTATGTGATAGGCCTAACTGAAAAATGTATAAAGGATAGGAGCATATAGCTGCTTCAGATCCTTTTTGGAAGGAGGTTGGGTATAATTTACACTTAAAACACAACATAAAGTTAATAAAGTCAAACCACTTACTGAGATGTCAAAGGTGGTGACTGGAAGAGAGAAATATGTCATATTCAGATGAGAAAATACAATGTTATCACAGGGAAGAGCCTGTTTTTACTTTGAGCTGCACAGTAAGCCACTAATAACTTCATTCAAGCTGTTTACTGAGCACATACTGTGTCAGACAGTGCTTTCTACATACAGCACTTTGCTTTAATTCTCCCTCTTGCCGCCTTCTGAGGTAGATGGCCCCCCTCTACAGATGAGGGAAGAGGGGCACAGAGAGGTGTGGTAACTTGCCCAAAGCCACATAGCTGGTAAGTGGAGGAGACAGGATCCACGCCCAGAACTGGTTAAAAAGCCCAGGTGTGACCGATTCTGCGGTCTGATGACCTAAAGCTGAGAGCTGCCCGTGGGGGCATGGGAAGTGCTCCCCGGCGGGGCTCCCCGGCGAGGCGCCTGCCTTTTGAGCCACCGCCGGGCACCCCCGGGAGTCCGGGCCTTCCGTGTATCCTCTCAGGATGATCACAAATTCACCTTGGCAGAGCTGAGCGCCAAGTATTTCGTGGACCTGACAAAGGTGAGTGACGATCCCCCGAGGGAGGCAGGGGGCCTTGGGGACTTGCAGGCTTCCTGCACAGATGTGGAGGTAGAAATCAAGCCCCCCAGCTTGGAGTTCAGGGCCTTACCCCTAACCTCTGCCCCGCCAAGCTCCACCGGACGCAGTTGGAAGAAAATGCCAATGGCCCCCAAGAGTTCAGCTTTGCTAAGAGAGTGAGAACGGCCTAGGGCGGCGCTCCTCGGACCTCCGTCTTCAGGGCCCCTTCACACTCTTATAACTGATCACGGACCCCAAAGAACTTTTGCTTATGTGCCTTACGTCTGTTTACCTGTATTTACCATATTAGAGGTTAAAATGGAGAAAAATCTAAAAATATCTCCTAACTCATTTAGGAACAAGGGCAGACCCATATCATATTAGTACAAATAATACTTTTATGACAAATAACTATTTCTAAAAGCAAACAATGCTGTGGTATTTCATAATTTTACAAAGCTCTTTAATGTCTAGCTTTTTAATAGAAGACAGCTGGATTTTCACATAATTTCAGCATTCAATCTGTTGCCATATCACGTGTCATGTAGCCTTTGGAAAATGACACTGTACATTCAAGGGAATGAGACGGAAAAAGGCAAACAGTTTATTATTATTATGTTCGACCTTTTGGGCCGCCTGAAAGGGTCCCCATATGGCTGCTTGAGAACCACTGGTTTAACAGCAAAATCATCTATTACTACTATTCCTACTGTCAGCACCGCAGCTATAACTGCCAATACAATGGCCACAAATAAAGGCCCTCAAACTGTAAGGTTCTCTTACTTCTAGAATTTCTCCGTTGGCGAGGTTTCACCTGGTACCAGGGAGGAGCATAGGAGAATTGTCTCATATTTGTTAAAACTGTATGCTTTTCAGGGGGAAGGTGGTGAGTTCTTGATGGGGATTAGGGAGAGTTTGTTTTACGATCCTCTGTGGGTTTCACCATCTCTTTCATGTAGAGGAAAAAGCGTACGAACTTGTGAACGAGGCAAGAGTGAGAATCTGTGCATTCACAAATTTAGTTGGTATTTTTTCCCTAATTCTGTTAAAGAATCTAAGTGTGAATGTCTTACCCACATTATATATTGTATCTCATCATTCCATTAGCCTTGCCCATTATATTATAAACTGTTTTTTTATAATGATCCCCACTAGAACTGGAGCTCCGTTAGGGTCGGGACCATTCATACTCATTTTGGTTCCTACCATGGTACCAGGCCCAAGGAATGTGTTCAAAATGGTTTGTGCATCAATCCATAAACAACAGATCCTTCTTATGTAAGCATGCTATAAACATCCCTTCTATAATGTTAATTTTTACATCTCACTTACCTAGGGGGAACTTCCAGACAGACCTCCAGACAGCTTCACAGGTCCCTAGACCCAGCCTAGAGGGCTCTAAAGAGTAAAATCTGAGTTTTGAAGCCAGGTTCCCCTTTACTGTAACTGCTTCACTTGTCATATTTCATCCATTCTTTTTTCTTCTCCACACAGGGCCTTAGCCCAGAAAAGGCATGGGAAATCTTGAATCGAAATGGACCCAATACACTTATCCCACCCCCCACCACTCCAGAATGGGTCAAATTCTGCAAACAACTGTTTGGTGGTTTCTCCATCCCACTGTGGACTGGTGCCATTCTCTGTTTCCTGGTCTATGGCATCCAGATACATTTCCACGAGGATCCCACCAAAGATAATGTGAGTCTTCAACCACTACAGCCCAGCCCAGACCCTGTAGAGCACCTGGTATTATTCTGTTCAGCAGCCTGGTGCCCCTGGAGTTCTCTAGTCCAAATCCCTAGTGTTCCCAGAGTTTTCTAAGGGAGCACTTGGTCCCTCCTAGTTTCCCCAGAAAGCCATTGATTCAGCCCCCTGAGATACATGGTTGTTCGCAGAAGACTTGCTCTCCTTAGATCATCTTCCTGATCATCAAAGCGGTCTGCAGTCCTCTTTCCAGAACTTCTCTTTATCTCCTTTCTCCCCCTCTCCCTCACTATCCATCCCACACCCCACAAATGGCTTCCTGGAGAGGAAGGCGCAAGCTTTCTCCGCCTGGGATGTTGCCGGCCCCTCACCGTAGCTCAGGGTCCCTTCACCGAGAAGCCCTGCCTCAGTCTCTCCTCAGCCCCTGTGCTCTCCAGCTTAGGCCTGTGGTCTCCTCCACCCGGACCAATGGCCATTACCCTTGCAAGCTGATTTTCTGAGGAGAAAGAGGAAGAAAAGGACCTACTGACGGGCGCTTTGTTTCCCCAATGCCAGCTGTTCCTGGGCATCGCACTCTCTGTTGTGGTCATCGTCACTGGCTGCTTCTCCTACTGTCAGGAGGCCAAGAGCTCCAAGATCGTGGAGTCTTTTAAGAACATGGTGCCTCAGGTAGGGTTGGTGTGGGAGGAGCTAGTGAGAGGCGGGTGTAGAATGTGGGCAAATGCACAATTTATAAGTTCCCCGGAGAATTCCATCCCCTGGTGAGTGAGCTGAGAGAGCCTGGTGATGTGGGCATGTTCACTTAGATTTGCTCCATCAGGACTTAAAAATACCCCGAGCAGGACTCATCACCTGCAGAGAGTCTGGTCAAGAGCGCATAACCGGAATCTAATGGGCACAATCTGAAACCCCAAATGAGAACACCCGGTTCCCACAGAGGTAGGGGGCAAAGAGGGTTGGGGAGGGAGGACTCTTCAGATGCCAGTGACCTTAAAGACAAAGAACATCTGTGCAAGTAAATGTTCCAGATTAAAGGAGGCTACTGACAACAAAATGCAATACCTGGCCCTAGACGAATCCTGTGCTGGAGGAGAAAATAATGCTTGTAAAGGATATGCTGGGTCGATGGACAAAACTGAAATATAGACCATAGATTAAAGTATTGTGTCAGTGTGAAATTTGCAAAAATTGGTAACTGTATTGGGCTTATTTAATACATATATATGTTCATTATATATATATATTGTTATTTTATATATGTTTTAATATATGAGTTTTTATATATATATGTCATATATATACATATATGTATAAAAACTCTGAAGTTTGTAGGAAGAAAGATCACAATGTAAGTAACTTACCCTAAAAGAGTTCAGGAAAAAACATGTTCATATACACACACATGCAGAGAAGAAGAACACATGACAAACCAGTGGGGTAAAATGTTAACAGGGGAGCCTGGGCACAGGTAATACAGGGGTTCTGGGTACAATTTTCATTCTTGCAACTTTTCTGCAAGTTTAAAACATTTTCAAATAAACATCTTTAAAGTGCCTGGAACTAATATGACAGTAGAAAGAGGTTCCAAGGCACAGAACCAGAAACTTGGAAAGGAGCAGCTTCCGAAATTCCCCAGCAATGTGATCGTGTTCTGTCACCACAGGATCTTCTCCCTTTGGCATCAATAGAACTTGATTCCTTCCTCGAATAAGAGTTCTGGGGGAATGTTTTGGTAGCGTGAAGTGGAGTCCAGAGGCGCTCAGTTAGGTTTTGCTGCTAACAAAGCACCCCAAAACCTCATGGCTCAAAAGAGCAAACATAGCCTTTCTCAGTTTTTTGGCTGGGCTGCTCTTCTGATCTGGGCTGACCTTGGCTGGTGCTGGTTGGTCTATGATGGCCTCACGCAGGTCTGCGGCTTCAGTGATGTGACTGGGACGTGGTGTTCCCTTGGTGTGTCTTCCTCCAGGAAGCTAGCTTGGGCTTGTTCGGTATAGTGACAGAAGGGTTCCCAGTGACAGCTGGGCAAGCTCCAATGTGCAAGCACTTTTTAAGCCTCTGCTTGTACATTTGTTAAATGTCCTATAGGCCTAAGCAAGCAGATAGCCTAGCCTAAGTGTAGCGGAGCGAAACCTCCTCTCTTCGTGAGAAGAGCATCAAAGTCATGTTGCAAAGGGCCCTGCAGGCAGCAATGGTAAGAATTTGTAATCTACCAGAGACCTTCAGGAATGATGTACAAAAGGGGGAATCAGAAGAAAGGGGACCAGGAACAGGAGGTTATAGGCCAGGAGTGGGAATGGGAGAAACCAAGAGCTTTGGAAATGACCCTGTGCTGTCTTCCCACAGCAAGCTCTGGTTATTCGAGGTGGAGAGAAGATGCGGATCAATGTACAAGACGTGGTGGTAGGAGACCTGGTAGAAGTGAAGGGGGGAGACGGAATCCCCACTGACATCTGGGTCATCTCTGCACCGGGATGTAAGGTGCGGTGATGTGGGAAGCAATGGGAAGGGGCCAAGTGTGGTCTTAGGGCACTGTGCTGATCGGGGCTCAGTTAAAGAAAGTATGATCATATTATTCAGAACCTGGAGAAGCTACAAGTGAAAATTCAGGGTTAGAGACAGTAAGGTGCTGGTATGAAAATTTATGTTTCTCTCTGCATGTCAGTAATGATGAAGTTGGTAGCAGATAAAGATGTGTCATCATTATAAGTGAGTCTTCATTCCCATGATCACTTCAAGACCCCTCCTCTCTCCCATCCCAGGTGGACAACTCATCCTTGACTGGCGTGTCAGAGCCCCAATCCCGCTCCCCTGAGTTCACCCATGAGAACCCCCTGGAGACCCAAAACATCTGCTTCTTCTCTACCAACTGTGTGGAAGGTGAATATCGCATCATAAACAGACCCGATTCAAAAACAGAAATTGAAACGAAGATTTCAAGAACTCACTATCTTCTAAAGGCAGTAGGGTGGGTGACAGCTGGTTCAGCAATCTAGATTCTCCAACACCCATAAACTGTGTGGCCTTTGGTGAAAGGTCAGGCCATCATTTCTACATTTGCACAGTGAGATGCTAAAAGTCACTACTCTGTAGATTTTTATGCAGATTAAATGAGAAGATAAATATAAAATGCTTAGCATGAGACCTAACACATTGTAAGCATCCTATAATCGTTGGCTGTTATTATTCAAGCTAGTGAATGAACTATGCTCTCTGAGCTGAAAATTGCACAGAAAGAGGGAAAATTATTCAGCCCTGCGAGGTCATTCTCCTGAGGTAAGCCCTAACTTCTCACTATTCCAAGACGGGTATTGGCACTGGAAATTTGAGTTACCAGAGGTGCGGCTCACACCTTGACTTTGCTCCAAGAATCTAGGGCATCCCTTAACTGGGAGACCGTTCTGGCTGAGGTGGTAACAACGGACTTCATATCACCATGTCAACGTCTCCTTCATCCTTCCCCCTCACGGAGGCCTGCAAGACTTTCTGGGACACACATGAAAACCATTATTCATGCTTAAGAATAAATGCTCAAGTATCTAAGCAACAGCTATTTTTAATTGAATGCCTACCTAATACTTGTCCAGGGCTACAGATCTCTGTGATTCTCACAGCATTATACAACAAATATTATCTCCATTTTACACGTGAACGACTAAGGTCCAGAGAAATTAAATGCAGTATCCAAGAGCACAACTCAACAGAAAAGAAGCGGGTCAAGGATCCTAAGGCAGGTCTATCCCCAAGACCCCTGCTCTTTCCACAGAACTTTCTCTGGAATAAAGCTAGTTAATGACCTCTCTGGCTGTAAATTATTTAAGTTGAAAATACCTCGGGGGATAAGAGTAACATTAAGACTGAAGAAGAATACAACTAGAAAATAGAATTATGTATGAAAATACAACCTTTTTAAATATGGACAGAAAGATGTGAGTTAGCAAACTTCCTCCAAAAACACTACATTTCGATTATTAATTTTAGCAAGAAATTTGCTCAGATTTCTCCCTGCAAAGTAGGTTTTCATCAGCAAAGTATATGCTGTGATAAGGGGAAAAGCGGGGGATGGTCGTCCCTCTGAGAAACAAGGGTCTGGCTTGAATGGAGGAGGCCTTAATAGGAGCGGGACCTAAGATGTGGCCGAGAGGTGGAGCTTGGGTGAATGAGCTCTGACCGGTCACGCTGAGGGGGTCTGGTGCTGTGCCGGGCCTCACGCAGGGACGTCTTCCAGAACTACTCTTGCACATGACACCGATCTGCCCCATGCGCTCTCGGACTCATACAGCTGAAGGTGACCTTGGAAATGGACCAGCTGCTCTGTGTCACCACATTTGTGGAGTTGCCAGACTAGGACTCCCCTCCTAAGACACTCGTGTGGTTCTGTATCGGTTCTTCTAGAGACCCTAGATTCATCTACATGAAGATGCCTACCATGTGCCCAGCCAGGTTCTAGGCTCTTTTAAACACATTTAGTCCTCACAGCTTTTGTGGGTACCTTCATCCCATTTTACAGGTGAGGTAACCTGAGTCTCAGAGGGTTTAAGTAGCTTTCTCCAGGGCAAACAGGGGAAATTAGTGTGTTGGAAAGTTGAACTTCCCGCCCTGAGTCTTTCTGATTCTAAAATAAGTGTTATTCCTGTGATATGTTGCTTTTCTGGGAGACGCGGACTGTGTCTTTAATGGTAGGAATGTCAGCCGTTAAGGCAAAGAAGGAAGAATTATCTGAGCAAAGAACTTTATCAGGCCCTCCTTTCCAGCCACGGAGGTGAGTGGCCTGCGCCGTGTAGGTGTGTCAAGTCAAACACGATGTCCAAGTTCGCCTTCGGCTGGAGAGAAAAGCGCAGAAGCCCAGCTGTTACGCTCGTGTCACCCAGCAGGGGTCAGACTGGCTCTAGCCAGCCGAGCCGGAAGGGGCCTCCGGTCGCGCAGGGTTCCTCAACCTCCAGCGCTGGGGACGTTTGGGCAGGATAATTCTTCGTGGTTGGGAGAGAGGAGTCCTGCCCCAAGCAATACAGGACGTTTAGCAGCGCCCCTGGGCTCTACCCACTAGACGCCAGCAGCAGCCTCCCCCACCTGTGCTGTGACGACCAAGACGCATCTCCAGACATTGCCAAGCGTGCCCCTGGGTGAGGCCCACAGGGCTAGGGGATCAGGGGCCCTCGGAACATAAGGCTCTAGCAGAAGGGTAACCACCACGCCTGCCGATCTAAGCTATTCAGCTGCTGGGGGCAAAATGAGAAGTATGTGGGCGGTGGAAGGTATTTAGATGAAGCGGGTGGAAGACCTTCTTGACAAGGGAGGCAACCAGGCCGTGAAACCAGGTATCTCTGTGTCTCTGGAGAGCTGTGAAAACCCTTCAGGGGGTTTCAGGCTAGGAGACCCTTACCTGTATAAACGCAGTAGGAGGGAGTGGAACATAATACCCCTTCAGGGAGCCTGCTTTCCACCTTGTTTTTGACTACTGACAGCTCTCTCTTTGTAGGAACCCAATCCGACAGGCTTCCCAATTGAGTCCCCCCTACACCCGCAGGAGCAGCCCAGGGCGTTGTGATTGCTACCGGAGACTCCATGGAGATGGGCCTCATCCCCTCTCTGACGGCAGGCCTGGCTGTCGGCAGGACGCCCATTGCTGTTGAGATGGGGCACTTCATCCATCTGATCACAGCGGTGGCCGTCTTCCTGGGCATCTCTTTCTTTCGGCTCTCGCTTCTCCTGGGCTACAGCTGGCTGGAAGCTGTCATTTTTCTTATTGGCATCATTGTGGCCAATGTGCCTGAGGGGCTGCTGGCCACTGTCACTGTGAGTAGCGAGGGTGGAGGGTGGCCTCAGGGCAGACACACCAACCCAGAGAAACGACCGTCAAGGACAGGGTGTGCTGATGTGCACACAGGTGTCAAATCATTCAGCCCCCGCATGACCCTGACATCCTGCACCCATATTTTCGGGTGCCTTTTCTTTCAACTCACTGAGACAGGACGAGTTCTGATGGAGAAAGCATCAGGTTGTAAGTCACTGGGAGTGAGGTCCAGTCCTGGGTGTACTGGCAGGTGAACTTGGCTGAGTGATGTAGTGTCTCCAGGCCTCAATTCACCCATCGGTGTATGGAGGAAGAACTGAATTCCGTAATTCAGAATTACGGAATACCATTGGAAAGAACTGCAAAGCCCATATAAATTCAACCTCTCAGCCAGTGCTGAATATCCCGTATAAAATCCGCAGGACGTGATGATTGTCCCTAGGCACAGGTGCCCTGCTTGTGTCTGTCCATGTCAGCGTTGGGCTGCTCCAGCTGGATGTCATTGTGTCGAGTGGAAATATGATGCCCGGTTTGGTCCCAGTTTTCCCATCTCGAGAAACACAAAACAAGTCAGTTCTCCCTCTTCTGCAAACTACCCTTTAGTGTTTGACAAGTAGCCATTCTGTGCCCCTGAACGTTCCACCTGGGAACTGAAACGGTCCCTTTTGCCTCGGCCATTCCTCACATGGCACGCTCTTCCTGATCCCCGGCTTGGCTGCGCACTAGCTTACCGATATCCTTCTTGAAACAGACATGAGGATAATTCTCGGGGTGTGGTTGCACTAGCACGAAAACATCGGGACTGGTGATACGTAAAGAAATCAAACCTCATGATTAGAATTCTGTACTTACGTAACCACAGCTGAATTAGCCTTTAAAACGACCTTACTACACTTGAATTTATGGTCAGCAAAAATCTGACAGTTTAAGTTATTTCTCAAGTCCTTTCAGTTCTGCTCTTTTTCCTTTTTTGGTTTCATTTTTCTCTGCTCTCCATTCTTTTATTTTGTTAATGACTGGTACGACCCACCTCCACACACACAGCATCTCACACCACAGTGAAAGGTTAGCTATCGATGTGGTTCCTGGAGAGACTGGGTTTGAGAATGAGGTGGGCCTGAAAAGAGGCTGCTGAATGGAGAAGATGCGAGGATCACGGGGAAGCCAAGGATTCCAGGGGAAATAGGAGATTTCTCTCTGTTACCCCGGGGGGAGGGAAAACCTCTTTTTCTGAAACTCTGCCAGAAAGCACAAACCAAAACCACTTTCCTAATTTCCTTCACCACAGCCACAGATAACATTTCCAGCAACCCAAGGGAAATAAGTACACAAAATGAAAATAGCAATAAAAGCGATCTGATTTCCCCAACACAACGTGGTGTGAGTGGCCAGTCTCTTCTCCCCACCTGTTCTCTCCTCTCTCTGTGGCCTTAGGTGTGTCTGACCCTGACCGCCAAGTGCATAGCCCACAAGAACTGCCCTGTGAAGAACTTGGAGGCCGTGGAGACACTGGGCTCCATGTCCACCATCTGCTCAGACAAGACGGGCACCCTCACCCAGAACCGCATGACCGTCGCCCACCTGTGGTTCGATAAGACCATATATGAGGCTGACACCAGCGAAGAACAGACTGGTGACTAGTGGCGCTGGTCAGGAGGGGAGGGATCTGGGGGACGTGATGAGTGGGCTGAGGGGGAGAGGGGAGCCCGGTCAGAGAGAAGACAGCTGGAGAGCCAGGGGAGGTGTGATGGGCAGGAAATGTCTACTAGAGGGCTGAGCGGAACGGGAATAACTCCCGGCTTTGGTCTCCTGTTCCCTGCTCACAAGTCTGTTCTTTCTGCCTGGAATATGTTTGCCAAGGGCTCTGAGACCTGGATTATCCTGGCCCGAATCGCTGGCCTCTGCAACCGGGCTGACTTTAAAGCTAATCAGGAAGACCCTCCCCATGGCTAAGGTGTCAGGCCTAAGCGGGTGGAGGGTGCCTCCGTGTCCGGGCCATAACCTGCCCTCTCCCAAAAAATCTCCCCCAGGCCCTCCCCACCCTGTCCCTCTCCTTGTCATCGCGGGCAAGCCGAGGTGCCTCGCTCCTCAGGCTGCTTGCACAAACCCCACCCTGGCAGCGGGCGACGACAGGCGATGCTTCCGAGTCGGCCCTCCTCAAGTTCATGGAGCAGTCTTACGGCTCCATGCAGGAGATGAGAGAGAAAAGCCCCAAGGTGTAGAGATACCCTTTAATTCTACCAACAAGTACCAGGTACGGGACAGCAACGGGAGGAGAATGGGGGGCGGGGAGGGGCTTGCCATTCCAGGAGCTTGGCCTTTGCCTCCACTTTACCTCTGAGCGGTGGAACAGACACAGTGGCTAGCCAGCGTCCCAACTAACCAGAAGGCTCACCTGACGGACAGGTGCCAGGAGGGAGTAGGTGACAAAGGAAGAGGCCGTCAGTCCCGAGCAGAGCTGTGGCCATGCCATTCACGGAGAGAGCAGGTCATCTGCAGTGTTGGCAGGGAGCAAAGGCGAGGGGTGAGAGTCAGGTGTGAGTCACGTGCAGCCGTCAGGGGGCATCCCTGTGGCCTCGGCGAGCTTTGCTGCTGCAGAACAAGGTTGCTTCCCCGAAGCGCCTTCCTGCACTAGCCACCAAGTGGTCCCTTTCGGTCCCTGCCCGCACTTCTAGCAGCTGCCCTTAGGCAGAGAATCAGGGGTCTCCAGTATGTTTGTGACATTTTTCATTTCTCAGGAGCATTTTGTCCATTATCCAGGGAGCAGTGACAGGAGGAGACATGCTGAGCGGGGGACAGTGGGGGCACTAACAGTGAGACCACGAGAGGGACAGGAAAGCCCGCGTTCCTCTCCCAGGAGACTCCCGGCATCCTCTGAAGGGGGTTATGGTGGAAAGTAGGGGCCGGACCATTGCCCTGGCTGGGGCTCCTCCAGCTGGAGTTTGAGTTCTGCAGGGCAATCGGGATTTGCTCAGGGGAGCGGAATTCTCCAAGTTCACCCACTACCATAAAGGTCAGATGTTCAGGTGTGGGTAACAGAGAAGAAATGAGACCCCCAGTTTTGTTTTTTCTGCCTTAAAAAACACATCATCATGCTCATTTCGGCAGCGCATATATCAAAATTGGAATGATCCAGAGAAGATTCGCGCGGCCCCTGCCCAAGCACGACATACCAACTCGGGAAGCGTCCCGCATTTTTCTATTTGAAAGCTGCTAAATAATAGATCTTGGAAGTTTTCATCACAAGAAAAGAATTGTAACTGAATTAAACCATAATAACAAAGCTATGTAGGTTTTTAAAACCCCAATCACCTATAGTTTCACACTGAACACTGAGCAAGTAAGAGTTAAAGGAATAGATCCAGAGTTTTGTCTCAACTGGCTTTCAGTCAGTGTAATAGGATAGGTCTCCTAGGCTCAAACTGCAAACTGATTTCTACTTTTTTCTGACAGTTAGTGGCCTCACTACCCAGACAGGAAATTTGCACTTGGCGGGGCCCAACTAAAGCCTATGACTGGAAAGAATTCGGTACCTCCACATGATTCAAAATAAAAGCAAAACATGTCCACGATATTTGTTGGAAGGTCTAACAAAGCAGCAACTTTCGCCAAAATCACTGTTAGTGCCTTTTCTCAACTATTGACCATAAAGTTCAAACGGCAGTTTCTTCCTCTGTAGGCACCACGTGTGCTCCACCAGCCCACCACCAGCCAGCTCTTGCAGGACCTGTTTGGGGGACGCACCTTGGAAACCATCCGGTTACTTTCCCCCTGATGGCCCTAAAGAACTTGCCATTAGGGTACTGGGCTCCGGTCCACAAAAGGTGTAACAACGCACTGGTCATCTGGAGAATTAGTGTCACTTCTCTGAGACCGAAATGAAAGGGAGACGATTCTCTGTTGATGTTACCAGATTTCTCCTTTTTGTGAAACTGTCATCTTCTATCAAGATGTGATTTTTCTGTGACCAAGTTACTAGCTTCAGTAGGTCTTGCTATTACCTCCAGTAATCGCCAATTAATAGTGAACAAATCTGTGTTAAGCACTCAGAGAATTAAGCCTTTAAAAACCTTTTACAGCTTTTTGCTTAAATGACTTAAGGGTTTCCCGCTTAATTGCTTAAGCATATTTTGAGTCTATTTTCACATTTTTCCCCAAAAAACTCACCTCATTTTACACAGTTTTCCCACCCTGCTTATCCTTCGGGACAGTGCAGTCAGTCCTCCTCTGCACCAGCTCATCACCTTTCAGGGTGCTGATTTTGTTACCCGACAGGCTTCATGGCAGGAATTTCCTGTTGTTCAGATCACAGGAGGAACCCCGTAGATAGCTCCTTTTCACAGATCAGAGATCAAAGGGAAAATGCGAAACCGAAATTGGTCTTATTTCTCTCCCCTCCTCAGGTTCACTTCATGAATATGCCCTCCCCTCCCCACCACACCACCCGACCCTGACCCCACCCTGTGCCAGCCAGGCCCTCTCCGGAGACAGTGGCAAGGGGACTAGAACGACTAGCCTAGTTCTGAATCGTGCTTCACAGTTTTCTAAGTGCTTTTTACAAATACTACGGCTCATAAAAGCCCAATGAAGTCGGCAATGCAGAACCCTCTACATTTCATCAAAGGCACCGTGGTTCTGAGGGGTGAAACCGCCTCACCTGAGGTCAGAGAGCTCTCCTGCTGGCCTGGGAACGCTTTTCCTGCCAGTCTGCCCTGCAGCTCTGCCAGCCACCAAGCACTCTCTGCTCTCCAGGCGGGGAGGAAGCTGGGAAAGTGCGAGCACCTGGTTCTGCCGGCACCGCCCAGGCTGGTGGAGAACGGCCGGACACCCCACGCGCGAGTGTCAGCAGGCTGGGGGGCCCTGGGAGCAGGAGTCTGCCTCCTTCTGGGATCTGCTTCCCCTCCCTAAGTGTCCATCCACCTTCGGGAGGACAGCTCCCGGGGCCACGTGCTGATGGCGAAGGGGGCTCCGGAGGGGATCCTGGAGTTCTGCTCTAGTTCCCGCCTGAAAGGGCAGGAGTGCCCAGTGGACGACGAGATGAAGGAAGCCTTCCACAACGCCTGCTCGGAGCTGGGAGGTCTGGGGGAACGCATGCCAGGTGAGGGGCTGCGGGAGAAGCCTTTGAATGGCATCAAGATGGTTACTATTTGTGCGGTGGGAAATGGAGGATGCTGGGGTGAGCGGGACAGGGACATAGGCAGCTGAAGGAAGACCGCTCCCTTCTTCTGCTCTCCAGGGTTCTGCTTCTTGAATCTGCCAAACTCTCACTCCAAGGGATTCAAGTTTAACACAGATGAAATCAATTTTCCCATGGATAACCTTTGTTTCGTGGGGCTTGTGTCCATGATGGACCCTCCCCGAGCTGCTGTGCCGGATGCTGTGGGCGGGTGTCCGAGTGCAGGGGTTAAGGTAAATGCTTAGCCGCCTCAGAGCGCGCCCCCCAGCCCCCTCCTCACCCCCTCCCCGCCCCCACCCCGTCACAAATTGGAGAGCAGTAGAAAGCCTTGCATAGAGCAGGTTCTTAATAATCTTGGTTGAATCAAATTGATTTCTGCTTCCTTGACCTTATGATACTTAGTCTTAAGAGAGAATCTAAACATGAGTGTCCTCTATTGTTAGAATCTTGTCTGGCATCGACCACCAGGGGAGCTTTAAAAATCTGATGCCTAGACTACACCCCAGACCCATAAAATTAGAAAGTCTTAGGGTGGGACCCAGGCATCTGTATTCTTAAAAACTTTTCCAGAGATTCCAGTGTGCAGGGAAGTTTGAAGACCAGTGCCCTAGGCCTGTACTTCTTAAAACTAGTGTGCCGGTGACTCTCCCAGGGGTGTCGTTGGAAATCTGATCCTGACTCGGTAGGTCTAACACTGCCCCAGAGATTCTGCATTTCCAACAAGCCCCCCAGGTGATGCCCATGTTGCTGGTCTGCAGGCCACACTGGGGGGAGCAGAGTGCTGGGTGTCCTGTAAATGTGCTGCTGGGAGGGGTTGTAACAAAGTGAGGCCAAGTGGGTGGGGGTCTGGAGCAGGGAATGGTGAGAGCGAGATACGAGAGATGGGGGCCTTCACTGGATCGGACTTGGAGTGAGCAGCTAGCCTAACAGACTATGTCCAGGAATAAAAGTTAGAAACCAAAATGAATCGGTGCAAGAGTGAAACCCAGCCGCGGAGTGCACCCAGAGGGGAGAATGCCTGTCTGGTCGAGGCGGGCCTAGGGCTTCCTGGGAGAGCTGAGTTCCTCTAGTTCTGGGCTGTTCCGTATCCCACGTTTCCCAGTTCAAGACTCATGTACATCTGCAGTGTTAGCTACTGACTCCTTCCCTGCTCAGGCCTGATCTTCCGGATCCCAGGCCTTGGGGGGGACCCATTACTTGGGGGAGGGCCCTGGAGGTGTTTGAGGAGAACTAGTGCTGGCTTTGCTGCAGACCTTTGCTGGCAGCTCATCTGGGGGCCCCCGGGGGCCAAGCCGAGCTCAGTGACTGGTCCCTAGAGTGGGAACCAATGAATCAATGTAGGATACTATTCTGGGTGAATTTCCTAATTACTACAAGATGTTTGGGGTGGTAGAGCCCTCTCCAGAGATAGCTTTACTATGACACACCTGCCTAGGGTAACCAGCTGATCTACACATTCCCCCATGGCTCTACAAGCTACCACACCGAGTATGGGAGATAAGTAGAAAAGGAGTTCCTTTGCATGTTCTGAGCTTTGACTGTGAGCTGTTAGAATGAGGAATAGCACTGTGGATATAGTCCAAAATTCACCTCCCTGGATATTTATGGACTCGTGTTTAGCAAGGAGTCACAGTTGTGCCTACAGGCAGGGAGGCCCAAAGAGGGGACAAACAGGTGATTTCAGCCAGGGTGCCTGCCGGGTCAGGAGGGCATCCCAGCCTGAGGCACAGTGAGCCTGTGAAGGTCTGAGGAGGACCCTGGGGCCTGGCCTGGTGCTTTGGGGCCAGCCCTTGCTCTGGACCTAGGTTTACATGTCTCCTTATAATTTCTTACTTCCTCTGGACCCTAAGCAGATGGACATTTGGCAGACCTGGGGAGGAGTTGTGAATCACCCCCTTTTCCCTGTAGGAAAGTATAGCATCCACACGATGCCATCACTCACAGAGGACAAAACGGGACAGACGTACAGGCGGTTGTCCCATAAGCTAGGCAGCAAACTTTTTACAAGAAAATGGTTATGAGATGGGTTTTCCCAGGTACAGCCATGTGCTCAGGCTTTTGGAATAAACATGATTTTTAAAGACTAAAATAAAGATACCCGATTATATGTGCCCCTGACTGGGGCTCTCAAGAGTACACTAAAGATATCTGGCGCTTTCTGTGAAGCTGGCCTCCTCTAAGAGCTGCAGTGAAGCAGTGAGGGCCTGACGTAATGAGTGCTGGGGGGTTTCTCTCTCATGGGCTCAGTCTGGAGGAAGAGGGGGCAAGGGAACAAGAGGGCAGCTTCAAGACCACGGAGGACCATCAGAGGGACAGCACGAGAGGCTGAAGATGAAATCCCTTTAGGACTTGCCAGAGGCCAGAACGATCAGGTGCCCTCTCCCTCCAAGGGGACCATTCTCTGTGGGACCGCACTTGTATTACACGTGTGCAGCTCAGGGCTCCGTGACCCTGGGTCCTAGAACCCCCTCTTGGGGTGATTGGCTTTGTTTTTACTTCAAGCCTGGCATGGAGGTGGTACTGCCAGAAACTCCATTTGAATGCCTCGGAATGACACCACGCCTGTCCCCGTGGTGAGCCGCTGGAAGCTGCCAGGGCACTGGAGGCCAAAAGCCTTCACTGGGGGCTCAGTCTGAATCTCACCTGGAATCTTCTGCTCCTCCAGGCAGCTCCTCCCCAGGTCCCCCTGGTGCGCAGGCCAAGCCTGGTGAGTGCCACGCACCTGAGCCGGGAGAGGGGAATCAGCAGTGTGGGTAAGGCTCAGGGTGCTGCTTTGCTGAGTCCCTAGAGACCACAGCTGAGTTATGCTTTGCTGTCTCCCTCCCGTATGCCTGGGGCCCCCGCTATGGAATGAGGAGGCCTCACAGGAAAACTCCTTCAAGGCTTACTTCCATGCCCTGAGGTGAATAGCCTGACCTTTCTGGGACCTCCGCTCCCACATGCAGCTGGACGGCTCAGTCACAGTTTCCTTCTCCCTCCCATCAGGGCCTGAAAAATCGTGCCTTGAGGGCACTTGGGAACCCGGAGCAGTGGTTCTGGGAAGCCATCTCCTTTCATTCCTTCACACGGAATGGTTTGTCGATGAGTTACCACGTGTGAGGTGTTGTGCGGGGGCAGGGAACTTAACAAGGAGTCAGAGCTCTCCGCCCGCCCCGTGGGGGACATGCAGACCAGCCATCCCCACACGAAGCAGAGCTGAGTGCCAACACACAGAAGGACCAGAGCACTAGGGAAGCGCAGAGCTTGGGCACCAGTCCTGGGGGAGGTATGGGATGGCACAGCTGGTACCAGGGGCGCAAAAAAGGGCCAGATCCAGAGACGCAAGGAGGCAGTGGGAAGATGAGAGGCAGAGTGAGGAGTGGAGTGCACCTGGCCCGAGATGAAATTTTGCTAGGCAGATGGATTATTCCAGACATTCGTTTATTGCCACTTGTTCCGTGTGTAGGTGTTTGTCTTTGAGCTTCAAGAAGCATAATACCTCTGGAGCAATTAAATGAAATTCTGAATATAGTATTACACCTAAATCTCTGATTTATTCCCAGGAAACCTAGAACCCAAATTGTCCCAGGTTCCATGGTCTCGTGGCCCTGACCGGCTCCCAAGGTTTGAAGCCACAGTAGCAAGATTTTTATCTATAGCACAAGTTCTTGGGAACGAGCTACTAAAACACCTGCGGAATGAAAGCCCCGACGTGTAAGCTCTTAGAGAGAGGGGAGCATCCGGGACCTCTCTGAAGATTCTGCTCCCCTTCCAACCCAGGTGATTATGGTGACAGGGATCATCCCATTACAGCCAAGGCCATTGCCAAGAGTGTGGGCATCATTTCAGAAGGCACGGAGACAGCAAATGACGTTGCTGCTCGGCTTAACGTCCGTCAGCCAGATCAACAGCAGGTGAGACCCCTGAAGAACTCAGATCTGCCACTTTTTTCCTCCAGCTTTAGCCTTCCCCACCCAGATCCCAGGTACGAAAGTTCTTGGAGACGTGCAGTGTTTACTTACTGCAAAGTAAAACAGTCGGAAAATGGCCAGTGACTATGTCAGTGGGTTTTCAGAGGCAGTGGGAGAAATAAAGAGGCAGAGAAAGGGGAGGAGTGGCTGGGGCAGAGGGAGGGGATGCAATGGCAGTCTGGGGACGGTGAATGGCTGGGGACAGTGGAGAGACGGGATGGAAAGCAGAGGCAAGGAGGTGTGGTAAAGGTTGGTTAGAGGGCACCAGGAACCCCAGGGAACTCTGACTCTCTGAAGTAGCCTTTTAAAATTCTTTCCTTCAGGGAAGTCGAAGCCATTGTAGTGCAGGGCTCAGAACTGAAGGATCTGACTCACAGCAGGTGGATGAGATCCTTCGAAACCACCACGAGATTGTGTTTGCTCGGACCTCCCCTCAGCAGAAGCTTATCATAGTAGAGGGATGTCAGAGGCTGGTAAGGGAGACAGAGCAGCTTTGCGGGATGTGGCATGGCCAAGCCCCAACCAAACAGAGGTCCGCGTGGGCTGGGCCAGGGGAGACTCCAGGCAGTATCCCACACTGAACCCCAGAGGTGGGCATCTTCTGGGGGCTCCCTGAGAGGGTTAACATCTCGGGAGCAGGAGAAGGAAGGGCCAGGAAGCTTAAATCAGGCACGGTCACATCAGGAAACAAGGGACGAGGCAGTCACACTGACCTCTGGGATCGGTCCTGAGTCTGACACGGCCGGTTCTCACTCCCTCTGCTCCTCCGCAGGGCGCCATCGTGGCGGTGACCGGCGACGGCGTGAACGACTCCCCCGCGCTCAAGAAGGCTGACATCGGCATCGCCTTGGGCCTCGCCGGCTCCGACGTCTCCAAGCAGGCCGCCGACATGATCCTGCCGGACGACAACTTCGCCTCCATCGTCACGGGCGTGGAGGAGGGTGAGGGGTTCGCGGGCTGGGGGTCCTCCCGGGGTGCAGGCCGTCTGAAGCTGGTGCTCCAGCCTCCCGGGCCTTCTGCCCTGATCACGGGGTCCAGTCAGGGCCCCAGGCGTCCACAGCCTGCCTCAGCTTCCGTCAAACACAAAATCTCCCTCTCTCAGGAAGACGGGCAGCCACGCTTCAGGGGCTGGGGGTGGAGGTGGGTCCCTCCAATCCCCCTGATGCCCTCAGAACCTCCCCACAGGCCGCCTCATCTTTGACAACCTGAAGAAATGCATCGCATACACGCTGACGAGCAACATCCCCGAGACCACCCCCTTCCTGCTCTTCATCGTCCTCGGTGTCCCCCTGCCCCTGGGCACCGTGACCATCCTCTGCATTACCTGGGCACAGACATGGAGAGGGCCGAGTCGGGACCTGGCTCGCGGATCTCCTGTGGGATGGACTGGGGAGCAGGACAAACCGGTGTCTAGAGAGAGGGACGCAGCTTGAGTTACTCCCGAGCTTCCTTCCAAACTTTGTGTCCCCTGCCACCCCCGCACGCCGTCCCCCAGGTCCCTGTTATCTCCTTGGCTTATGAGTCAGCCGAAAGTGACATCATGAAGAGGGCGCCCCGTAATCCGAAAACTGATAATCTGGTGAACCGCCGTCTCATCGGCATGGCCTGTGGGCAGATGGGTGAGGCCGGAGGGATGAGGAGGGAAGGGGATGGGCCGCCCCTGCCCAGCCACTGGAGCCGTCCTGGTTGGAAAGTGAGGGAGAGATTTTAACGACCAACTGTGCGAGGCCCTGGGAACACAAAAAACCATTCATCTCTAACCTGCCCTTGACTTACAAGTCCAGTCAGGAAGGAATAAACACACATAAAGTGATAGCATCTTTCCAAGTGCCTAATAGTAAGTGTGGACAGGACATGCTGCAGAAGGACAAAGCAAGGGGCCCACCAGTCAGGACAGTCACACAGGCTTTATGGAGGAAACAGGACTTCAGCTTGGTGTCGAGGGTGAGGCTCAGACTGGCAAAGGTGTGGCCAGGTGTGCGGGATCACAGCAGGGCGGAAATTCACAGAGCTGTTGAGCAGTGAATAAACCAGGGGTGGAGCCCTTATTCCTGATAAAGGAATAGTGGAAAATACGGCTGGAAAGACAGGTCACATTTGTATTGGGGCCACAGCCTTGCAAGACATTTGAGAGCCATTCAAAGTCTTTGCTCTTGAGCTGCCAGGAACAATGGGGTGTTTCAGAGGGTAGGGTGAGGGGCAGACAGGGAAGAGACAGGACAGGGGAGACCATCCCAATATCTGGGGGAGAAATAACACGGATTTAGGAGCCAGACCTGTATCTGAATCCCAGTTTCACCAACTACTACCTATATGACTCTGGACAATGACTGAATCTGTTTTCCGTTTTCCCATTTACAAAAGGTAGATAATAGCTCATAACTGCGAGGATCAAGGTCTGCAGGGACTTGCACGGTGTACATTTCTGTAGTTAGTAGGCAAACATTAACATCAGCTATTGCTGTGGTCCATGCATAGGGGATGGAGGTGTTGGTTAAGGAAGAGGCCAAGGGCACATGGGAAAGATGTGAGGAGGAAATGGAGAGAGGGGAGTCCAGCAGTCTCAATGGGGAGCAAGAATAAATCTCCACTGAAGGTTTTTTCAGTTTTAAGATTTTACGATTCAAAGATGACTCTGGTTAGAGCTCAGAAACAAATGTTAGGGCTTGGAGGCAAGTCCTGTAGAGATGATGGGCTCACATCATTGATGGCAAGAATCTTCAGCATTAAAACTCTGACACATACCAACCCAGCCAGGGGCAAGTCCCAGCCACCCACCCCTCCTTCCATGGTCTGCCTTTTGGGGTCCTTCTCTGAACCAGGTTCCCCAGTCCTGTGACTCTGTCACTCACAGGCATGATCCAGGCTCTGGCTGGGTTCTTCACCTACTTTGTGATCCTGGCTGAGAATGGTTTTAAGCCTACTGATCTGCTAGGCATCCGCCACAGCTGGGAAAATCGGTGTTTCAGTGACCTGGAGGACAGCTGTGGACAGCAGTGGGTGAGTGAGATGGGAAGGGCAGTAGACGGTGACCAGTGAAGGGGAAGAAGTGAAAGGAAAGCCATCGGAAGGGCAGGTATCTGGAGCTTAGCCACGGGAGGAGCAAGCAGCCCCGGCGTGGAGAGGAGGGTGGCACAGCTGGGGGAGACCGAGGCACGACGAGACCACGGTACTGGAGGGTCGTCAACACGGACATTTAAATCTCAGAAACCAAGGACAGGAGCAGTGTCAGAGTGACAGGGAGCCCAGAGCTGCATTCTTTACGTGGTGACGGGAGTGGCCGGGGTATTGATAGCTGAGTGCAGAGAGGGGCAGGGGTGGCGTGACCCGAGGCACACGGGCCTGCTGACTGGTCTCATTCTCAGTCCAGTGCTTGGCTCATCAATTTTTGGTCTTTGTTTTCTAATCATTTAAAGCTCTGTGTTTCCAAGTACAACTTTGCCCACATCCTATGAGGTTCGATGTGCAGTATCTCATTATTGTTCAGTCCCACGTATTTCCAAACTCTTTATATGACCTACGTGTCATTTATAAACCTGCGGTTTTATTTTTTTCACACATGAGCTTTCCCTTCAGTCTAATTTAGATGCAGCTCTTCTGGGTTCCCATAGCCTTCTGTGATCTATTACCGACATAGTCAGCATACCCGGTCTTCCCCATTCAGCTCTACCTTCCTCTTGTAACACGGAAATGAGAGGATGAATGGGTGGATGAATGGATGTCTCCTATCTGGTGCCCCCTCTTGGGCATTCTCTTCCCTTCCACATTCAGGCTCCCTTCCAGCCCCACCTTCCTTCTTGACCCATTTCCTCTGATGCTGCTAAGTCCTCTTCCTCTCTCACACCACCTTTCTTATTAATTTAGTAAATATGTGTTGAGCCATATTCCATGCCATTCACTGAACTAAGCACATGGTGAACTAAGCATATTTACAGATAAATCAGACTAGGCGTTTACCCCTGAGGAGCTCTCAGGCAGGTAAGGAAAGGATATGAACAACTTAAAATAGAACAAGAAAAGTGGGAAGACAGAGATACGTGTGATGTGCTAAGTCCTGCGGTTGTCTAAAGGCCTCACTCGGCCTTGGGGGCCAGAGAGGGAAGGAGCAACTGAGGTGTGTCTGAATCCCTTCGGCCACTGCCTTCTCTGCTCTGCCCGCCCTCCCCGCAGACCTACGAGCAGAGGAAGGTGGTGGAGTTCACGTGCCACATGGCTTTTTTTGTGAGCATTGTGGTTGTGCAGTGGGCTGACCTCATCATCTGCAAGACCCGCTGCAACTCCGTCTTCCAGAAGGGCATGAGGTGCATGCCCCCCACGGCCCCCACACTCCCCACCGCACACACAGGCCTGGCCCTCCCCTGCCCTTGCCCTCCTTATCTTCAACACACCCTTTAACACTGTTTCCCAGAAACAAGGTCCTAATATTTGGGATCCTGGAGGAGACGATCCTGGCTGTCTTTCTGTCCTACACTCCCGGCATGGATGTGACCCTGCGATTGTACCCACTCAAGTGAGTAGGGAAGGTATGCAAGCAGGGGGGCCTCTGGGTGCAGGGAGAGTATGTGCTAGGAAAGAAAGGTGTGTTTCACTCGTCTGTTTCAACGCTGCAACAAATGCATCTCACTGGGGAAGATGGGTGGCTGTGTACACAACCCTCCAGCCTGGCACATTTGCAGCCTTACCACGCTTCACAGAGTGGCCTCTTCTGCAGAGCGATGTGTGGTATGGCTGTGCAGGTGTACATACTGCTCAGAGCTGAAGTCATCATGAAAATGGCCTGAGCTGTGTGTGGCTAATTCTGTCGTGCCTGTGCAAATGTGTGTGGGTTATGCGTATGTGTGAGTGGGCACACTGAGGTTCGTGCCGTCTGGTATCTTGCTTCGTTCAAGTCCCATGGTTGTTTTTGTTTCGCTTTGCTTTGTTTTTGACATTAGTATATGCTTGTTGTGAAGAAATTCTATTAAAGATTTTCAGAGAAAAACCAAAGCCCACCTTCCCCTCCCATTCCCGCTACCCGCCCCTGCACAGGTAGCCTCTGTTAATGATTTAGGGTGTATTTTTCCAGCTCATTTCCTAGGCATTCACATGCCTTGCTCACCCTTCTGTCCCTTGCAGTGTTTTCCACAGTGCTTTGTATACTGTAGGTGCTCAACGAATATTTAACAAAAGACATTGGCAGTGCCCTTAGACACTGTGAATTTCAACTCAACTGTGTAGTATTATGTGCCCTTGGACAGTACGGAACCATTCTGAACCTGTTTCACCCGCCAGATTTCTGTAACACACACCTGGCGATTGTTGTGAGAATTATGCATAGAAATGTGCATAATGCACCAAGCATAGGAATGGTGGGAGCTTGTCAATAGGAGCTTTATTATTGTTGCTATTAGTAGCAATATATACAAAACAGTAGAGACAGTTGAGCATCTCCCAAACACTTTATATATACCTTGATCTAAAACACATCAGCTAATATTGCAATCATTTATTTTGTGTGTTTTTCTTTATCCTCTTTTCTCTGATCCCCAAGTTCCTTGAGATCTAAGACAGTCATGCCATCATTTTTATGTCCCCAGGGCCTAACATGGACACAGAGTAGATAGTAGACACAGGATGATCATTGCTGAAAGAATGGGTGACCATATTATATAGCTGTTTATATTTGTCGGCGTGTGTGTGTGGAATGCACAGTGGTCTAGACCCGCCCTGTCCAATCCAGTAGCCGCTATCCTTATCCTTATCCTATTAAGCTCTTAAAATATGGCTAGTAAGAAATATGGTTAGTGAGACTGAGGAACCGAATTTGTAATCTTATTTAGTTCATTTAAAGTTAAACACCAAAGCAGTGTCAAATATTTTTCTATTACATGAACTGTGCTATTCTTGTTGGGCTACGTTTTCCTTTAACCACTGACATTTAGTGTCT
This sequence comes from Manis pentadactyla, assembly GCF_030020395.1. Classification (NCBI taxonomy): domain Eukaryota; kingdom Metazoa; phylum Chordata; class Mammalia; order Pholidota; family Manidae; genus Manis; species Manis pentadactyla. The sequence continues at coordinate 7,507,889 of NC_080037.1, read as the reverse complement.
GACTTGAGACGTGCTGTCAGTGTGAAAAATGCTCCCTGAATTTCGAAGCTTGGGGATAAAAAGAAGAATGTAAAGTATCTCATTATCTCATTTATATTGATTTCATGTTGAAATGATAATGTTTTAGATACATTGGGTTAAATGAAATATATTATTGAAATCGATTGCACCTGTTGCCTTTTACATATTTTAATGTGCCTACTGAAAAATATTAAATTTCACATGTGGCCTGTGATCTATTTCTACTGGGCAGCGCTGGTTTAGGCCATGTCTCTGCCATGCAAGGGAACAGATGTGGTTCTGATTCATCTCCTCCCCAGCGTCCATCTTCCTGGTCTCTAATTATAGAAGACAGTCAGGAAGAAAAATTCCCCCACCTTTGCATTATGGCAGAGTGTATATATTCCCACACAGCTGGTCTCAGATAAACCCATCCCGCTTAGACAACCTCCCCTTTGCGGGTGCAAGGTCTCGAGTGCCCAGACACAAAGGGGTCTCCCTGAAGGACTCCGCAAAAGGCAGCAGATAATCTCTGTGAACACGGCACGCACCTCAGGCGTGGCATCTGTCACGTTCCCTTATCCTGGCTTTTTCTGTTTCTGTCTTGGGCCTCTCCTCCCGCCCCCAGGCTCCGCCCTCCTCGGAGGTAGGAACCAACACTACACACCGAGGCACTCAGTTCCCACACACTGGCCTCTGCACCGGCCCTCTCTGGCCCCTCCAACTCCTGCCCCACTGACCAGTGCTTGCCCTCTACAGGTTGTTCTGGTGGCTCTGTGCCACTCCCTACAGCATGCTTATCTTTGTCTACGATGAAATCAGAAAACTCAGCATCGCCATAACCCTGGGGGTGAGGCTCCCCTGCGCCCGCCTCTGACGGGGTGGTCCCCAGCCCCCTAGCGGGCTCTCACATCCCGCCAGTTCCCCAGGCCCATCGCTTTGCTGCCCACCTCACCGCCTGGCCTGTGCTGTGCTGGGACCCTGCCCTCCACTCCAGGACTCCTCGCCCTACCTGCTCTGTCCAAACCTCGGGGCCCTGTGCTCCACCTGTAGGCCCCCTACCTCATCCTTGGTACCCTTGGGCCCACCGCCCCTGGACGCCGCTCCCGCAGCCCACCCTCCTCACTCTGGCCTCTTCTCTTCCACAGGCTGGCTGGAGAGGGAGACCTGCTACTGAGTGTGGCGGAGAAAGAGCTTCACTGACACAGGGGTTCCTGGGGGCTGAGGGGGCGGAGGTGGGGCTAGGAGTTGGGCTCATCATCTGAGCAGGGGCAGAGCTGCTAGGATGGACCGTCCTGGGTGAGAGGCTGGTGCTCCTGGGGCTGGCGTGAGGGCCTGGGGATGGGTGGGCTGAGGGAGCCCTGCAGGGAGGGCTGTTGCCTGTTGAATGAGCAGCAGGTCTGCAGAGTAAATTTTCGCAGCATCTCTCACCTGGCGAGATGCTTCGCATCTGAGGCTCAGAGAGAGAGGATTACTGTGACTGCCTGTCCTGAGATTTCACGGGAGCCAGGCAGGGGAGTCTTTTGGGAACCGCAGGTGGGGCTGCGAGGGGATCAGAATCAAGCACCCTCGCCCCTTAAGGGCTAGTCCCCATCCGAAAGCCGCTCTCTGACTGAGCTCAGGGACAGAACAAGTCCAGCAGGGCTCAGAGAGATGGGAGTGGGGAGAGAGGTGGCTCAGCCACCCCCTGCACAGGGGCCACAGCACCCACACTCCCGGCTGCAGAGGCCTTATTTAAGAGGCCTCACCAATCTAAGAAGGACCTGAGGTCAGAGGGGTTAAATGACCTGAGACGGGGCACCTGGAGAGTGGTGGATGTGAGGCCGTGGCCCTCCTCTGAGGAAGGAGTGGTGGACCCCGCCCTCTGCCCCTTTCCTCAGGGCACCTGAGCCCTGTCCCATCCCTCAGCCCATTTTTTCTGAATCTCTGTAGCCTTGACTTTAGGCAAAGCGCCCGCCTCCCCCACCTGCCCCCCCCCGTGACACAGGGTTCACACAGGGTGATGGGCATTCCCCCCCTAAAGCCTGGTGTCTGAGCCTGGGCCTGGGCACTGTGCTGAAGCTCGGAGGTGAGGGGTCCTTCCTCGCTCGCCCGCCCTTGGGGGCGGCTCGTCCTTCCTCCTCACCCACTCGCCGCTTTTGCTCTGTGAGCTGGTCAGCAGCCTTGTCTGTGGGCCAGTTCATTCTCAGGCCTCTTTCGGAGGCTGTGCTCAAAGCACGCAGAGCAAGAGAGAAATGGCCAAGGAGAGCTGGGGACACGCAGACTCCCCCAGAATGAAGCGCACGTGTTACAGGTGAGCAGGTGCCCTGCGGTGGCACAGGCATGCATGCACCATCCACCATCCGCACCGCCCGCCCGGTGCTCTAGATGAGGAAACCGAGGCCTGATTCCGGAACTTGTGCCCTTAACCGTTGTAAGACTAGTCTTACAATGAGGGCTGGCCAAACATACAGAAACACAAACAAAAGACAAAAAAATAGGACGGTGGAGGGGCCTGGAGGATGAGAGGCCACGGGTGAGCAAAACGAAAGCCACAGCGAGGTGTCGCCGGCCACTGTCCCCTACACCAGGCGCCCCTCAGGGTGTCTCCCCTGCCTCCTCCAACACGAGGTCTCCTAGGGACAGGGCCCTGTCAGTCTGGGGTCCTTCCTCCAGGCTGCTGGGCTGCTGACGCGACTGAACCAGACCAGGAAGGTGGAGGGGCCAGGCGGGGCGTGGGGCAGGCAGGGAGGAGCGCAGAGGGGCCAGCTCCTCGGGTTTCAGCGCAGGAGCTTCAGGTGTCTGGTGGGTTAAAAATACAGACGCCCCAACTCAGGGTCATTTGACACCAATGGCTGAGGCCTGTTAAGTCCAAGGGCCTGAAGGCAGGGGCCTACCGGGAAGGAACTGAGTGGAAGGCAGAGAACAAAGCTTCAGAGAGAAGGGGACAGGGAGTGGAGGGAAGGGGACACAGCTGCTGGGAGGGAAAGGGTGGCTCTGGAGGTCCACGGGCAAGGACAGGGGGCAGAAAGGGCGGAAGAGGCGTGGAAGCTGCAGAAGAGGATGAGGATGCGGAGCCAGCCTGGGTCACCATCCGGGCCCACCTCGGACCCTCGAAGGCATGAAAGGTCAGATTCATGATGGCACCGATCTAAGGTTCCAATGTCTCTGTCCAAATGTCCCCTCCCCCGGAGCAAGAAGTCAGGCGGGAAGCCGCGTAGGTCCTGAGCCCCCAGGCGGGCCTGCCCCCTCTCCGGGCCCTGAGGTCTCTTCAGCTGCAGCGTGCCCCACTTAGGCTAGCTCTGACCTCTCCTGCTCCAGTGACAGCTGTCTCTTTTGGACCCACTCCTGCCACATTTTTGAGATTCTCTGTGGCCTGCCTTGCCTAGCCAGGTAAGGTCCACCCCACAAAGTGTGGCAAAGGTATTCCTCTAGCAAAATTGCACGTCCTGCCTGGGTGCAAAATAAACACTGTCCCTCCAAAACCAGAGATGCCTCAGGGTGGGGCCAGAGGGCTTCTGACTCTGATCTGGTGAGATCTATGGGCTCACTCATGCCTCAGTGTACCTGTGCGTGGTAAGAGCCCTGGAGGGCCATGCAGAGGGTCCTGCCTTCCTAGGTACCCAGGGCCGAGCTCACCCAGGCTCCCTCACCTCCAAGCAGGGATCTGGGAAGTAGGAGCCCCAACTCTGCAACTCCACTTCGGCTCCCCGGTATGGGGTGTGGGGTACAGGGTGCGCAGAATTAATCAGCATCCTCCACTTAGCACAGGGCCCACCTCTTCATGGCTTCCCGGCATTCATTCATTCTTTCCCTAGTATTTAGACCTGATCCTCTTTACCTTGTCAAACATGTAGCAGTGTTGGTCACAGTTTGCTTTCCTTGGAATCCTTCAGCCTGGGGAACCTCCCTGCCCACTGTGCCCTAGGGAACAGAGTCCCAGTCCCGCAGATCAGAGCAGGGAGCGCAACAGGGGGCAGCAGCCCGGTGGCTGTGCGCTTCTCACCCGCGGCCCTGAGGGCAGAGAAACCCCCGGCCCCGCCCCTCTGCAGGCTGGCTGTGGGCAGCGCTCCTGGCCCGGCCCTGACCCTGCATTCCCAAGTTAGGAGTGTCGAGTGAAGCGAAGGAAACGGCCGGGGCTGAGCCAGGTTGCCTGTCCTGGACCAGGCTCCATTTCTTATTCAGGGAATGACCTCATCCTCGGTCCTGGTTCTTTAAAGGGAATGCAGGGGTCTCTTCCCTGCAGCCTGGATTGCAATTTTACTGCCTCTCTGCTCCACAGGATCAAAGAAACAGACTTCATCTAGAAGAGATTCCCAGTTTCAGGACCTAGGGTCCATACCGCCTTCGCCCCCCTTTTTTGTCCTATATTATGAATCTGACCTCCGGCCCACAATCCCTGATCCTCTCCACCCCTCATTCCTCTTCGCTGGGCACCCTCGCCCTCCGTCAGGATCCCTACGTCCCCTGCACATCCCCTCCCCCAGCCCCAGCTTCATTTACCTCCGACTCATCTGGTCTTATTTTTAGCTCTGGCTTTTTCCTTTCTTAATATGGCGATGAGCTCTCAGGCCGGCGTGGGGATGGGGGCTGAGGAGCCCTGGACTCCGGGGAGGGGGAGGGTCGCGGCCCCGCAGAGCTGCCCTGGCCGCAGGAGGTTACCCCTCGCCCCTGCCAGGCCCGAGACGTATTTAGACAGGACCGTGGGGCCAAGGGGTGCCAGCCTCAGGGGCAGCTCCGGTTCCCTCCCCGCCCCCTGCTCCTAGTCCGCCTCCTGACCCTTTTTCTCTTGGCTCTTGGGTAGTTTCTCCAGGACCCAGCAGTGTCCTCCGTCCCCTGCTCTGAGCTGCTCCCCACCCCACCCCCGCCGTGAGCCCCAAACTCGGGATCTGGGACCTGAGGGCCGCTCCTTACCCCAGCTAACCTCTCCTGGACCAGGAGAGCCGACCCAGACCCCACTTCCTCCATGAGTGCTGCCGATCGGATGGGGGCCAGAGCCGCACGCGGCCTGCCACTGGCACTGCTGCTGTTACTGGTGCTGGGGACACCCAAGGCTGGGGTGCGGGCAGAGGAAGGGCTGGACTTCCCCGAGTATGATGGTGTGGACCGCGTGGCCAACGTGAACATGAAGAACTACAAGAGCGTGTTCAAGAAGCACGAGGTGCTGGCGCTGCTCTACCATGAGCCCCCCGGGGACGACAAGGCCTCGCAAAGACAATTTGAGATGGAGGAGCTGATCTTGGAGGTGAGTGGTGGGCTCTGCAGGCGCCCCTTGCCTCTCTCTGCAACCCTCAGGCTGCAGTTCCATGCAGACTGCGGAGGGTAGGATCTGGGGCAAGCGCCAGTGCAGCAGGCTCCCTGTCCTGCCAGGACGCAAGTGGCATGTGGCCTTAGCCAAATGAGAAACAGAGACCCGGAGCCCAAAGGTACCACCGCAGTTTGGCAATTTTAGGAGGGCAGGGGTGGCAGGGAGAGAGGTGGTCCTCCCTGCACGTCAGGCTGGTAGTGCTGGGTTTGGCCAGGACTGAGGTGTCCTTGGAAGGGGGGCAAGAAAGGAAGGAGAGGGGCTTCAGGGGAGGGTGACTGCAGGGCCACACACTGCACCCCTACCCAAGCATGCCCTCTCCGCATACACTTCAGGGTCTGCACCCCAAAAAGATCCAAACTGAGCAAAATGTAAATGCCATTGACATCTTATTTGCATGTCACTTATTTCACAACTAAAGGCTTCACAGGGGCCGCCCTGCCTCCCACTGGCCCCCCAGTCCCCTCTCTCTGTCCTCCTCTCTAATTCCCTATCAGCCCCCACGAGGCCAGGCTGGATGCCTGACTGGGAAGTCCCTGTGCTTGGAGGAGGCTTCCAAATGCCTTCCCCACCTCCTCTTTGTGGGAAGATTCTTCTCACCCCCAAGCTGACCTCAGGCCCCAAGGAGAGGGGTGCTGTTACAACAAGAAAAGAGCCTGTTTGGGGGTGACTGGGAGGTGTGGCCGTGCACACCCCTCCGGAGCCCGGCTGTGGTGGAGTTCCTCATCCAAGCTTCTGCAGCCCCTCCTCTAGCTCGGCTATGCGGATAGGCCTCGGCCTGCCCAGAGCTTAGGGTATTTCAGGGCAAGAGACCAGGGCCGCAGGCTGTCGTTCCTGCGTGCCCCCGCCGGCTGCTGGAACCGCCGTCTGATTAATGAGCCGAGTATTTTTATCCTGAGTGCTCGGCATCCCTGGCCATCTACCTGCCAACCGCCTCCCTTCCCTGTCCTCCTGAGAATCTGGGCACCGTGGTCTGCGTTGGGTGCAGCCTGCATCGGGGTCGGGAGCCCCGCTGGGAGGCTGCTGGGGACAGGGACCTAGCATGTGACTATCCATAGCCTGGGGACAGGCTGAGGTAGTGAACGAAAGGGAAAGTCCAGCCTGCACAGGGAGAGCCAGCCTGTGTCACCTGTAGTCTCTGTCAGCCTCCCTGCCTCGGCAGGTGATGAGTGGTGGCCACAGTGACCTCTAGTCTCAGCTCTCTGGCTTCCCCACTCCTCAAGCAACACGGCCAGACCGCCTCTCATCCTCCAAAGTTCTTCCCATTGGGGGTCACTAGAAGATTCCAGGGACTTCCCATGTCACCCCACACTGGGCCCGGTCTTCGGTCAGGATGGAGTGCAGGGCGCAGCCCTGAGCGCGGGAAGGGCCTCGGTCACTCCCAAGCCAGAGTCCTTAGCTGCCCTGAGGAGCGGGGAGGGGTCTTGTTCACAGTGCCTTTAAGGTAAACAGAATAAGCACGCTGTAAGTGAGCAATAAAGGTTTGGGGATTAACATTGAACTAAAGACCAACAGGGCACAGGGAAAGTGGGGATGTCCTGGACCCTTGGCAGCATCAAGGTCAACCCTTATGTTTCCTGAATCCCTTGAAGGCATGAGATGGGGAATAGGGGTTACTAAGAATAGCAGGGGCTGATTGCAATCCTCACCCTGCCTCCAGTTAGCAGCCCAAGTCCTAGAAGACAAGGGTGTCGGCTTCGGGCTGGTGGACTCTGAGAAGGACGCGGCTGTAGCCAAGAAACTAGGTAAGGGACGCGTTGGGGACAGGAGAGGAGGGGGCGGGAGCCTCGGGGGGACCCAGGCCGGAGGAAGGGCGGCAGCTCCTGTAGGGGCTCGGGCCTCCAGGGCGCTATGCTGAAAGTGGGGAGAAAATATGAAATCGGGAGGGTCATGTCTGGGGCTCCAGCCTCTCCTTTACGCCTTATAGAGGCTCAAGTCCCAGGACGGGGTGAGGGCAGGTGGCCAGGGCTAGGTGCTGGAGGAAAGGGGAAATAGGGACACAGGTGGGACTGGAGGGGCATCTGCAAACCCTTTCATGGCCACCCCTCCCCCAGCCCGCCACGGCCAGGGGGGTCTAGCCTGGCCACCAGGGAGCAGCACGGGCTTGAGGCCAGACTCTGGGTGTGGATAGGGGAGGGGGTCGGTCCTGGGGCTGGTAACAGCCAGCGTTACAGGGCTGTCAGGGAATTAGGGCCCCGAGTCCTCAGAGGCCTCAGAAATGTCCCTGTAGTTATAGCAGCCAGAGAGCCTGTACTCCCCCTGCCCTCCCCTAACGCCACCACCTGGGGAGCCCCTGGGGCCAGGTTAGCTTAGGGAGCTAAACCCAGGGGCACAGACACCAGGGGCGCAGGGGCAGTGAGGTGGGCGGGGCCCGGGAGGGAGGTGGGGCTGTGGGTCCAGCGGGATTGCGGACTGGCCCCTGGGGTCTGCGGGAAGGTGGGGGCCACGGCTCACCTGTGGCTCCTTCCCCAGGACTCACCGAAGAGGACAGCATCTACGTGTTCAAGGGAGACGAAGTCATTGAGTACGATGGCGAGCTTTCAGCCGACACCCTGGTGGAGTTTCTGCTCGATGTGAGGACCCCCCGGGTCTCGGGGCCTTGCTTGAAGGCTTCAGACCCCCACACGGTTCCAACCTTACACCACACTGGCCGCAGGGAGCCCCTGCCCCTTCCCCAGCCCTGTCTCCCCACCCGTCTCCCTACTTCGGAGTGAGGACAGAAACTCACTGTTTCCTCCATGTCCCTGGTTTTCCAGGTCCTAGAGGACCCCGTGGAACTGATCGAGGGCGAGCGGGAGCTGCAGGCATTTGAGAATATCGAGGATGAGATCAAACTCATTGGCTACTTCAAGAACAAGGACTCAGAGCGTGCGTAACCTCAGCCTGCAGGGTGCCCTGCCCGGACCCTCATTTTACCTGCCCTTCCTCCCCACTTCACCGGCTGCCCCCTAACTACCCTGGCCCTGGTCACTGCCCTGACCGCTCTAAGGGCATCCCACACCGGCCCCCCGACTATATTTAACCCCTCAGAGGCCTAAAGTGGGTGGGTCTCTGCATGAAGACCCTGCCAAAAAGAAGTGGAGAGAGACAAAGGGGAAGCCATTCCCTGGCAGACCCTGGTCCCCAGACACTAACTCTGTGCCCCCCTGCCCCCCAGATTACAAAGCCTACGAGGATGCGGCAGAGGAGTTTCATCCGTACATACCCTTCTTCGCCACCTTCGACAGCAAGGTTCTCCTCCCTGGGCTCTGTAGGGCCTCCCTCACTCCCCTCACCTGCCCTCCAGATCTCCCCCAGAATCTGTGGGGGAGCGGGGCCCTCCCCACACACGACACTCCCTGCTCCCCACCACCTCAGGCCTTTCCTGCCCCAAAGGTGTTATTTTATTGAACCCACTCCTCTCGAGTCCAGCCAAAGCCCAGAGATGCTAAGACATCTGTCCATGGTCACAGTGAGAGCAACAAGGGCCCAGCTTGTCTGACTCTCTTGCTAATGAAATCTGCCCCCCCACAATACTGCTTCTCACCCTGATCCCGCACCCCTGCTCCACTCCACCCCGCCCCCTCCCCCCCAGGTGGCCAAGAAGCTGACCCTGAAGCTCAATGAGATCGATTTCTATGAGGCCTTCATGGAAGAGCCTGTGACCATCCCAGACAAGCCCAATAGCGAAGAGGAGATTGTCCGCTTCGTGGAGGAGCACAGGAGGTGGGCCCCGGGCAGCCCTCTGGGCAGGGGGGGCCCTGTCTCTGGGCTGGGGCTCCCACCTGTGAGATGCACCAGGGGGTCTCAGCCCACCGGAGACTGGTCTCACCTGCAGATGAATGCACTTCCGGGTGCCCGTGCTCACATATACGCTGACCATTTCCCACAGTATTTTGCACCCTATTTAGCCCCGAGCTCCACACACAGAAGGTCCTTCATAAATGTGTGTTCACTGTGATGTGTATGTGACAAGGGTTGTGTGAGTGTGGTCTGCCAGCAACTGTGAGGTGCCCTCCGACCCTCTTACTGTATTTACTCCTTCATCAGCCTCAGCGGCAGGGCTTCCACAGCTAGTGGGTGTTGGAACTGGGCTCTCCCTGATCCACTCTGCACTCTTTCTCAGACATTGCCCTGCCCCTGGAGAGGTGCTCTGCAAGGGTGGAGGGGTTGGCGAGGTAGGGGGAGGCTGTCTGTCAATGTCGGGAGATATGCCTGCTTGGGGAGGCGCTACTGGTATTTGGTGGTAGAGGCCAGAGGCGCTGCTCAGCATCTACAGTGGATACAGGACCGCCCCCCAAAACTAAGGTTGAGAGGCCCTGCCTGCACTCTTACTCTGTCCTCTTCTGCCACGGACTCCACTGGAAAGACCCACTCATCAGCGTCAACATTACTGCTCTCACACTGTCCCACTAGACTATGGGCCCCCCATCAGCGCAGCAACATGCAACTCTCTGCGCCCAGCACCTCGCCCGGTGCTTGGAACACCCCCCACACTCAGTTGAATGACAAGTGAATGAATATTGTTCTTACCTATCTCCCAAAGGTCTCTTGCAGTCCCTTGCCTGCCCTCTGCTCCCACCTGCTTTATCCACGCAACAACTGGGCCTGGTGCTCAGAGCGCAAACTTTGCTACACGGAGTGGTTCTGGGCCTCAAGCTGTCTGTGCCTGCGGCATGACCCACAGGACAGCTCTGCTGCGGGGATCCGCTGCCAGGGGGCACCCTTCTTGCCCACTGAGTAGTGACTCTGTCTCTTCTAGGTCAACCTTGAGGAAACTGAAGCCTGAGAGTATGTATGAGACCTGGGTGAGTGACCCCAGGTGGGGCCAGGCCCTCGGGGGCATGGGTGGCTGAAGACTGGAGTCCTAGAAACATCCCACCCCTGCTGTTGCACAAGCCTCGCTTGCAGGAAAGACGGTGCACCAGCAAAGGTCGAGGGGCTCTGTTCCGAAGAGTGTGTCAGGGATTGGGAGACACAGACAAGGGCAGAGCCCCAAGCTCTGAGGCTAGAGCGTCGGCTAGAGGTGGCGTGGGCGCCCCGGAGCTGAAGGGGCAGTGTCACTTGCAAGAGTGAAACCACCACAGGGTATGCCTGACCCAGGCGCTGGATTTCCACACAACTTAGGTTCAAGGCCGACCTAGGGTCTGTTCTAGGACCTATACTTCAGGGAGAACAGTTAAGGCCCTCCCCTTCCCCGACAGGAGGACGACATGGATGGCATCCACATCGTGGCCTTTGCAGAGGAAGCTGACCCTGGTGAGGGAGGGGTACTGGACTGGAGGGGGGAGGGTCCTCAGTGGGGGGGAGACCGGGGTGTTTGCTAGAGCACAGGCTTCCTTTGGGAGGCCTTCCTGGGAGAGGCCAGTGCTCCCTACGTGTGGAATGGGGGGAGGCGTGGAAAGAGCCTTAGGCTCTGGTGTCCTCTGCGTCCCTTTCCTCTGCACCCCACCTCACACTTCCCACTTGTGTCCCCTTCAAGATGGTTATGAATTCTTAGAGATTCTCAAGTCTGTGGCCCAAGAGAACACTGATAACCCTGATCTTAGCATCATCTGGATCGACCCTGACGACTTCCCCCTGGTAAGAGGTGACGCTGGGGGGCTGCTGTCCGAGGAGGGGCCTTTCTCAGGGAGAGCTTGCTCCTGAGCCCCTCCAGGTCTCTGCTGGGCGCCCTGCAAGGCCGTGCCTGTCGCAGCCCTGCGGGCACCAGGGCATCCTGAGAAGGGGAAACAGGATGGGAAGTGAGTCACACGGGACACTGCGCACGACTCCCGGAGCAGGGCTGGGCAGGGAGCTCATGCGGCCAAGGCTGACTCCTTCTAGAGAAAACCAGAGTTTAGGGGAGCACATGGGCGCATTAACCCCACAGGGGGGCATACACAATCACAGAGGCAAAGTACAGAGCGTCCGTGTCTCGGGGAACGGCTCAGCTCCCGGCTGAATCCCAACCCCTAGTAGTTGCTGCTGAAAGAGAGGGAACAAACAGCAAGGGCAGGAACATCGGCGATCAGCAGGGGGAACCACCCTAGCTCAGAGATGTAGAAACTGAGGGCCTGTGAAAAGCGTCTTGCCCAGAGTCACAGGGTCACTCAGTAGCAGACCCAGGATCAGAACAGGGGTTTTCTGGCTAGTGTTCCTGGAAAGGAAGGGCCAACGTCTCCAGCCGACCTTCGGGATCATTTCCGGGGCTTCTCCCCTTTAACTGCTGAGCTCTGCCCATTCCCCTCAGGCCCTAAGCTGGGCTTCCTGCCTCCATCCCTGGGCGGCCCCTCACTCTCACTCCCGGACTCATGCGCTCCGGGCTCCATCCATCCAGTTGCCGCATGTGGTCTCTCCACAGCTGGTTCCGTACTGGGAGAAGACGTTTGACATCGACCTGTCAGCCCCGCAGATAGGAGTCGTCAATGTCACTGACGTGAGTTCCCTCCCCTCACACCCTGCTGGCCCCCAGCTCTGCTTCCCAGCAGAAAGAGCTCTCCTAGGACTGAGCCCTTCCCAGAGGAATTAGACACGCCCGGTCTCACGGCTGGATAGAGGGAGATGCACACCCGGAATGCACCCCATTCTCCACCTGTTGGAATCAGCTGCTCATCCCTCAAGGCCCCGTTCAAATCTTCTCTTCTCCATGAAGTTTCTCCAGATCTCCCATTTGGAGTCATTCTCCTCTTGGCACTCCCCATGCCCGTTTGGCATTAAGAACGTGGCTTTTCTATGGTTATATGTGTTTCATGGCTGTCTCTACCAATAACTTTTTGAGGTCAGAAATCTTCTCATTCATTCTCATGGAAAAGTTAGTGCAAAAGGTCAAAAGTAGGAAAATGAATATCAGGTTCGGGAAAAGGCAAGGAGGTTCTTTTGGTTTTTAATGGCTTCCTAGTCTAGAGCTCTCTGGGGATGGTGCTGGAAAAGCAGGTTAGGGAAAGACTTGACTGTTGAAGAGCTGCGGACTCTACTCTCCAAGTCCTGAGGAGCCACTGGTTGTTTTACATCAAGGGCGGGCCGAGATGTCTGTTCGGGGAAGCCTGGCGTGGCGAGAACATGGCAGAAAGCCTGAAGGGAGAAGTCTAGTGGCCAGTGCATCCTTTGTGTGTAGCCCCACCGTGACTATTCGAGAACCTAGACCTTCACCTGGACAGTTTCCCTGGCCCCTGACCTGAAGGGAAGGGGCAGGGATGTAGGGAAGGACGTAGAGTCCGGGGAGTCGGAGGACAGGTCCAGAGACCTGAGTCGGGCTTAGCGCGGGTCCCCCATCTGTGCCATGTTGCAGGCGGACAGCATATGGATGGAGATGGATGATGAGGAGGACCTGCCTTCCACTGAGGAGCTGGAAGACTGGCTGGAGGATGTGCTGGAGGGCGAGATCAACACAGAGGACGATGACGAGGATGAGGACGATGACTAGTTGCTGTGGCAACCGTCTCCCAGCCCTGCCTGCTCGCCTCCTGCTCCCTGCTCCCTCCCTGTTCTTCCCTGAGCCCCTCCAGGGACACCAAGTCATTCTCTGCCGTAGGGCCTGCTGGGGTCTATATACTGGGTGCTGAGACTGACCCCCTCACCTGCTGCAGGAAAGAGCTGCTTTTCCCCACACATCTGCCCAGCCATCTTGCCGGACCTCCGTTACCTGTCCCACACTGTCCCTGGGTCTGTTACTTGTTTCTTCCATCACCCCCTGCACTTTGTCAGTCTCCTCTGCAGTATCTAGGGGCTCCTGTCGCTCTTCTGTTCCCTCCCCCTGTGCACACTCACCCCCAGCTCTCTCAAACCCTCGATCCTTTGTCCTGTCCCTGGCCAGGAAAAAGGGGAGGGCACTGCGTTCGGGGCTGTATCTCAGCAATCTCTCATTAATGTACTTGGATCAAACGAGAGACCTCAATAAAGCATTGGGGCAGCATGAGCAAGTGTCCTATGCTGAGGGAGACAGCCAGAGGATGGAGCATTTAGGTGTGGGGGCCTCGTTAGGAGATTGTGATAGGAGGGGGGCTGGGCTCCCTCCAGACATTATTCCAGAGAAATTCTTTATCTGCAGCAAGTCAACAAGCCTTTGCTGGACACACAATGTTCGTCCAGTCCCGCTGGGAGGCTCTGGGGAACAGAGAGTGCTGAGCCTGTCCCTGCTCTTGAGCTGATTAGCCTCACTGGGAAGTCAAGACAAGCACACTAAACAATTGAAGAAAAATACAAAGCAATATGTAATTAAGTGATTATGTGCTGCTGATAGGGCCCTCCCTGCAGCTCTTGAGCAGTCAAGACAGAGCCCAAAGAACTCTGCCTCCGCCTTCCAGGAGGGCGCCCCTCCTGTGGGTCGCTCCTCAGGGTTCACGCTGCCCTCTCCCTGTCCACCACCATTCGAGTGCCCAGCTCTTAACTTACATGGCCATCCTCCCAACTAGACCGCGAGCCCCTTGAAAGCAGGAACCCAGGCCTTTTCCAAATCAGTCCCTAATAAATGAGGGCTAACAGAATGGGTTAAGAGAGAGATCACAGCGGGATCCGGTGTCGTCACAAAGGAAGTTGGCATTTTCTAGCCCTTAAATGAAGAGTTCAACTTGACTGGGGGCACAGGAATCAGGAGGGGACATTTCCGTGGGTGGAAACATCGGAAGCACTGGCAGAATCTTGGGGGCACAGAAGAGACCAGACAGGTGGGAAGACAAGTCTGAGTGGCCGGCTGTGAGGTGGGGCGGGCACAATGGCGCCGGGTTGTGGAGGCGTCTGAATGTAATCCTGTGAGCTGGGGAGGAAGGTGAACTTTAATCTGGTGCTGGTGAGCCGGATGGCTGGAGGGAGGGGAGTGCAGCTGGGAGAACTTGCACCCAGTTCTCGGAGAGCTTGGCCCTGGATATGGGAACAGAGCAGAGACTGCTGAGTTTTGCACACTCAGGATCCCCAGACCTGGACCTGCTGGAGTCCCTGGTGGGAAGATCTAGAGTCTCTCCAGCAGAGCCCAGGCAGGCATATGTGTCCTGGAGTCAGGATGGGGGAACCAAGCAACTGCACAAGTCCGTAACTAATAGACACTAGGGTTTTCATGGATCAGGTTTAATGGTGCTGCTAGGTGATGGAGAGGACTTTTAAGACCTGAGGTCACAGAAGCATTCACCCTCCCGACAAATCCAGGAAGTGCTCCTAGAGGCAGCAGCAGGAGTGTAGAGTAGAAACATGCCTTCTTCCACCACGTACCCACTTAACAGTTACATAGTATGGGCACCTGGCAATACAATAATGTGGGGAGCTTACTGTCAAACGTCCTTCAGCGGAAGGCCCAGACTAAACAACAGCCCCCATGGTTTAAGCACCCATCTGTTCCAGAACCGAGGGACTTAAAGCTCAGAAGAATCCTGTAAATTGGGCATCAGCATCCCCAGGTTACGGGCAAGGACCCTGAGGTCCAGAGACCTAGCCTGCCCAAAGAGTAGAGCCAGCAGGAAGCCCGAGTCCCCTGCACCTGCTGCCTCAGGAAGACAGGAACCTCACGGACTGTAGTTAAGTCATTACGTTTCTCCAAGTGCCAGAGATGCTCAGGAAATTGTTTTTAGCCCCACAGCACAGAATGAATGAGATATACACAAAGGCAGATTGGGGGGCATTACTCTCAAAGGGACAAGGGCAGAACTGATGGAGGGGTCGGGGAACAGCAGACAGAAGGGCAGAGGAGCTGGAGCCCCATAGGGGCAGTGCAGACTCCAGGAAGGAGGGGCTCACCTGGGCTTCCTGAGGGTCTCAGCCAGGCCTGAGCACCGGTGAGGCCAGGGTGGCCCCAGAGGTGGCACAGACACTGCTGGGGCTCAGACCTCCTGCCGGGGTCAGACTCTGCCGGAGTTGAGGCGAGACCCCTGAGGCTGGAGATGGGGTGAAACAGATGCTTCCCCACTTCTTCCTTCCCTCTTTCAGTCTGGCTGAGACTCTGGGGAGGAAAGTCCCTGGGTGGAGGGGAAGTGAGAGCTGCCCTGCGGGGCCTGGGCAGAGGGGCAGAGCCCCGCAGACCAAGTGTGGCTTTGCAAATTGTCTATATTTGCATACTGAGCTCACTGCTGTTCTTTTTCTCCCCAGAAAATAAAATTACATCATGGTGGGGAGAAGGTGTGAGGTGGTATATTTGGGAAAGGTGAGAGGAACACGAGGGGGCCGCTGGCATCATCCTGGAGAGAGATCAGTGGCGGATGGAGGGGGTAAGGAGGCCACACGTGGCTCCGGGCCACGGGCCTCCCCTCCCCCCCACCCCTGGGCGTGGGTGTGAGCGTCCCGGGCCCCTGGGGGCAATAAGAAGGTTTTCCAAATTCCAAGCCGGGCGGCTACGAGGAGCCGGAGGCCAAAGGCCCTCCAGCCCCACACCCTGCCTTACCCCGGGCCCCCCAGGGCCCAGCCCTGCGCTCAGGGAAGGTTCCGGGAGGGGGGTGTCCCCCCCGGGAAGACTCAGACCCGAGAGCGGCGTTCGCCCTTGGGGGCAGAGGCAGCGCCCCGGGCCGGCCCTACCCTTCCCGCCCCCGGCGCCCCCGGCCCCTCCCCCCAGCGCCCCCGGCCCTCCGCCTCCCCATCCCGCCCCCGGCACCCCCGGCCCTGCTCCTCCCTGCGCCCCGCCCCCCGGCGCCCCCGGCCCTGCTCCTCCCGGCGCCCCGCCCCCCGGCGCCCCCGGCCCCTCCGCCTCCCCATCCCGCCCCCGGCGCCCCCGGCCCTGCTCCTCCCCGCGCCCCGCCCCCCGGCGCCCCCGGCCCCTCCCCCCAGCGCCCCCGGCCCTCCGCCTCCCCATCCCGCCCCCGGCGCCCCCGGCCCTGCTCCTCTCTGCGCCCCGCCCCCCAGCGCCCCCCAGCGCCCCCTTCCCCGCCCCCCGGCGTCCCCGACCCCTGCTCTTCCCCTTCCCCGCCCCCCGGCGCCCCCGGCCCCTGCTCCTCCCTGCGCCCCGCCCCCCGGCGCCCCCGGCCCTCCACCTCCCCGCGCCCCGCCCCTCTCCGGCTCTGACATCACGGCCCGCCGGGTGGGGCGAGGCGGCGCCGGGCTCGGATCGGCTTCGCGGGCGGAAGAGGCGGCGGCGGCGGCAGCGGGAGCCGAGGAGGAGGCTCCGGACGCCGCTCGGGAACCGGGGACGCCGCGTGCCCGCGCCCTGAGCGCTCAGCCCCGGAGGCGGTGAGAGGGCGCGCGGGGCGGGCGGCGGGCCTGGGGGGCTCGGGGCGGCGGGGAGTGCGGGCGGCGAGGGGCGAGGGACCCCGGAGGCGCGTCCCGGGCGCCGAGTGCGCGGCGGCGGCGTGGCTCGGGCCGCCCTGTCCGCGCGGCCCGGCGCGTGGGAGCCCGACCGGGCCTGGGCGTCGGGTGGAGGCAGCTTCCCGCCCGCCGCCTCCCCTTCCCTGGCCCCGCACTCGCGGCGGCCGGCGGTCTCCCTGCCCCGGCGCCTCAGCTCCCCGGCGGCCGCCCCTGCTGCGGGGCGCTCTCCGCCCCGGGCCCCCGCGGAAGGTGGGATTGGCGGGAGCCTGTCCGGAGGTAGGAGGAAGGAGCTGGGGGGCGAGGTCGCTAACGTAAAACCCCTGATTAATTTCACCTAATCCGTGTCAGGACTGACAGGGACACACACACCTACGAGACACACGCCGGCACACACAGTGACACACACCCATGTGACTCTTACACACATTTCGCACACAGCAAATCCCAAACGCGCTACACATCCAGCGCCACACCTCAGCGCCGCTGCCGCCCCCAGCAGCCTCCTGGAAGAGGGCATCAGCCTAGCCGGGCGGCTGGGTGGCGGGCAGCGTGCCCACGTCCACCCTGATGTTCTGGGCGCCTCCTCCCAGCCCTGGGCTGCGGATTGCCCTCTTCGAAACAGTGGGAAAAGATGGGAGAAAATCCTGGTCTCACTCCAGGACAGGGAGACAGGCTTTCGGGGAGTGAGCCCGGTGCCCTGAACCCGCGTGAGTCAGGAGGGCAGGGGCTGCGGCGGCCCCTCCTGTTGGGTCCGGCTAGAGCCAAGGGTGCTGGGAGAGGCTGGTTTCTGGGCATCTGTGTGGCCGCGGGATGGAAGAGGGGGTGGGAGAGGGGGAGAAAGAATGAGTGTGAGTCAGCCAGCGAGGATGGGGCCCGAGTCAGAGAGAGAGAGGGAGGGAGGGCGGGAGGGCGGAACGTGTGAGAGAGGGACCGAAACATGGCCGGGGACGGGGAGGGCGGAGGTGGGACACCGAGGCGGCCCGGAGCGTGCCGGGCAGTGGACCGCGGGGGCTGCCGAGTGGAGAGCGGGAAGGCGGGGGTGGGGTCGGGGGGGGAGCCGGGGAGCTGGGCAAACGCCGAAGCTGTTTCTGTTTCCCTACGTGCCTGGCCCCCAGGCTGTCACTGCGATTAGCTTTAATTGCTCTTCCCTTTGTGGTTAAACACTCCGGTGGGGGAAACCGCCAGAGATGCCCTCGGCTGGCTGCTGCCCTGGCTGCCTACTTCCTCCCGCCCCTGACACCTGTGCCCACCGAGGCTGCACGTGTCATCACACAGGAAGAGGAGGCCTTCGGAGCCACGCCGGCCCCTCACGCCCACACCGATGCTCGCGCACAAAGCCACGGCGGACACCACCAACCCGTATGCCGCCGGCCGACGCAGGCCCGTCCCCGCCAAACTTGCCGTCTCTTTACAGCAGGAAACTCCCTCCTGCCTAACATATGGGAGCTCTGAGTATTCGGATGGGGACACTGAGTCACTGGTCCCAGGAGTCCTGAGTATCTGCTCATGGCTACCACCCAGTGGGACAGGATGCCAGCCCCCTGGAAGGAAAGGAGAAGAGCTGGGAGACAGGGAGAGGAAATGGGTGGGGAGAGACAGGTGGGCGAGGAGCGGAGAGCACACAGGCCACCCCCTGCCGGCCCGCCTGACCCAGTGCCCGGGGTCTCCTGACACCCCCACCCCCGTCTGGGTCTCGTCTTTTTCTCCTAGACTAAGGGCTGAAGGCGCAGCAGCGCCCCTGTTCCCAGGGGTAACCCGTTTTGCTCTGGGACTGGACTGAACATGTTGGGGCCCACGTGTTTTGCCTCCCTTCATTCCCAGTTAGACTGTGGGGCCCTAGAGCCTCTTCCTTCGCTACAGGAATAAAGGGTCCCCCCAGGAAAAGATGGGAGGCTGAATAGAAGCTAAGGGAAGAAGTCAATGGAGTATATTTCATGCAAGAGTAATTAGGGATGAACTACAGGACTGCTTGAATTTGGGGCCCAGAATTCAAAATGGGAGCCCTGCCCTCTGCCTCTTGATTACCACCACCCCCCCCCCCAGTCCCGCGCCGCCCGCCGGGAGGCCTAGGCCGGGATCTCCAGGTCCTTGCAGCTGTGGGATCGCCCCTCCTCTCGACCGCAGGCAGCTGCAGCAGATGTGAGAGGGGAGGGCAGCAGCTCTGATGCGCAGGCTTTCGTAGGCTGACTGAGGATTTGGAACCGAGTGCTAGGGAGAGGGGGTGATTGTGAATTCCCGTCAGGGTGCACACACATTCTTCTGGTGTGGCGACCTCCTCCACAGGTGGCTGTCCCACCTGGCTAGGTTCCTCAAAGTGCCCTGGGGCCGGCTGCTTCCTGCCCCGTGCCCACGAAGCACCCGAACTCCCACCCTAAAAGGTAGCGTGTAATGGCCCTGACCTCCAGCCCCTCTTCCCCAGCGTCCTCAGTTGGTTCCACCTTTGTCAGGGCTCCACCTGGGGCCAGCTTGGAAGGAGAGGGAGGGAGGAAGGAAGGAAGGTGTGAGGAGGCCGTGAGCAGAGCGCAGAATGATCGGGAGGGAAGGGGACTGACTTCCTGGCAGCCTCAGCTCCGGTTCCCGGTTCCTGCCGGGTATCCTGTCCCAAGAATGGCCTCCGCCCAGGCTGCCTGGTGTTCCCTGGGCGGCCTCTGCACTGCTCCAGACATCAGGGGAACTTTTCAGAGCTAGGAGGGGTGGAGGCTCCTGTCTAGGCCCTCAAGAAGCCTGAGTCTTGTGCAAGGAAAGTGACAGAGTGGAGAAGCCGAATTTCTGCCAAGCCCCACCGTGGCCAGACCACCCAAGACAATGGCTGAGCGCTGAGAGCCCTGTGAGGAGATTCCACCGCCCTGCACCCCAAATGTACCCTCCCCGAACTCCCCAAGGGGCAGGCCTGTCCCTGCTCTGGGTGGGGGATGTGACGGGGGGAGGGCTGGCTTACTCCTGTCCTTTCTGTCCCTTCTTACTCACCACTCCCCACGCGCCTCCCCTCCAGTGGTGTCATTGTCCTGACGACTGGTGGGGGGGGCACCCAGAACTGAGGTTGCTTTGGTAACTGCTGAGCTGAGGCTGCAGCCTCCTCCTAGGATGGGCTCCCCGCCCCGCCCCCAGGACTCCTTGTTTGCAGCCTCAGGCCTTTCCTCCTCCCAGCTCCAGTTCTCTTCCTCCATTCTGCAGGATCCCCTCACCCTTCCTCTTCTCTGGATGTGAGTCGGTGATTATAGGCCTTCTTCTTATCCATACCGTCAGCTGGTTCAGACACATACAAACACACAGACTGCATAGACTCAGCCACACGTCCAGTGCAGGCATGCGCCCATCCACTACAGAACATCCACTCCCCGCAGATCCCAGCCGCCACCCCCTCCCATACCCGTGCCCACACCCAGGGAGCCCTGCGAAGCCGGGTGCACACATTCCTCTCTTGCTACCTTAACATTCCCACCCTGTTTCTCTTAGAAGCCTCCTTGTATCTGTTTCACGCTTAGAAAGTGCCTACACACCGCCCCCCACCCTGGGTGGGTGGGTGGGTGTCACACGTTGATCCCTGCCTGCCTCCCTTTCCTGGAAGTCTGGGTTTAGATTCAGAGCCCTAAATCTTAATTCTCCCAGGAGACAGACACACAGACACACACACTTTCCTCCCACAGGATCTATTTACAAACTCTTCTTCGTGAAAGCAGGCTAGGATGACTCTAAATTCTGTCCCATTTTGCACCTGAGGGCTTGGTCTGGGGTCCCCTCCACTGGGGCAGGGTCTTTCTGGTGGCCTCTCGCCTCCGTCCCGTGGCGCTGCCCTCTCTTTTCCAGCTTTTCTCATACACCACCACCCTCCATTATTGTCGTCCTCTGTGGACCTCCCCATCATCCCTCTTGCTTGCACCCTCCCCTTTCTGTCCTCAGATTATCAGGGGGCAGGGGGTGCTGGGCTCCAGAGCCTGCTGCTGTGACCTAGATTTCAAGGCGGGGACGGTTCCTGGTGCTGACAGTCAGAGAGCATTGTTCCTGGCTCAGCCTGGCAAGGCCTCCGCTGGGCCCTTCCGTCTGGTTGCACCTGGGTGTGCAAGTAAGCGTGCCTTTCACTGCCTGTTCCTTGTAGGGGGTGTCTGGCCCTGCTGCCTGGCTGTGTTTGTGTCACAGCGCCTGCCACCAAGGGTGGCTTCTTTGTTCTGGCCCAAGTAGGGAGCTGGGAATGGGGACTTCTGTGTCTGCGCCTCTTACTACGTATGTACTTAGTGACCATGGTTCTCTGCCTCAGTTTCTCTACATGTAGGCCAGAAATAAGGAACCAGCCCCTTTCTATCTGCCATATTCCCAGCCTATTGTGATTTGCGGGCAGCCTCAATCAGGTACAAGGTCATGGAGCTCCTTGCTGCACCCCTTAGTCTAGCCACAATTTTTTTTTAAGTTTATTAAGTAATTTACTTCTGAAAATGCTTTACTTTTCTGATTATAAAAGAAATGTATACTCATTGTGAGGGGAAACCCTGTTTTAAAACTCACCACTAGGAATTCACATTTTATCTAATCAAAAGAGTTCATTCTAAGGACCTTTCTTCCTGTCTTAGCCACAGTTCCTATCTTAGTGTGGAAGGTGGACCTCAAAATGTTCTCTCCTTTTTCACCGGAGGACCTTCCTGGGAGGAATGGGCTGCAGGTCTAGGTGAGGACTAGCCTTTCCCAGCCCCCTTTGGGAAGTTAGGCTGAAGGCGGTGCCCCAGATGTGAGGGCAGCAGGGCTGCCTCCTTCCTGCCAGACACTCCCCACACTGCATGGAAACCCCTTCCCCTGCCACCCAGCCAGCCTGGGAACTGGGCAGGGGGCCAGAGCCAGCCGTTTGGTATTCTTGGGCGTGGGGGCTGCAGGCATAGCACAAAGGCTAGGAGAGAGAGCTGTGCGGAGGCCCAGCAGCGATCAAGAGAGAAAATGGGCTCCATAAAGGGTGCACTGCTACTCCACTCCCCACCTTACCCCCAGGCCCTAATGACTGTGTACAGGGCTGACCACGGAGGGGCTGGGGACCATCAGACCATGCAACTTGGCGTCCATCTGACATGAGTCCTTGGTGGGGTGGTGGAGCTGAAGTCAGGGACCCCTGAGCTTCTCAGGAAGAATGGAAGCTAGAAGCCAGGAGTTCCTGCCAGCCCCCTCCAGACCCATTTTTGCTTCTCTGCCACAAGCAGCTCTCCCTGGGCGTTTTTTTTTTTTTGATGGGGGGAGGGGTTGGGGGATGGGGACTTAGAGGCAGCGGGTAAGAAAGATCGGGAGCAGGTTGCTATGGTAACCGCCTCCTCAGTCAGGGGAGCTGTTGCCAGGGTAACAGGGAAAATGGAGAAAAAAGATGAGGGGGGAGGAGGTGTGACTTGTCACTCTAGCTTCCAGCCTGGCCCCTAACTTCTGAGTTTCTTCCCATCTTCTCCCACCTCCCCAGCTGCGTGTCCTAGGCACACGCCTGGCGGGGTGGAGGACCGGGGTGGGTAGAGGTGCGTCTCAAGCTTGGCCTTCTCCCCCTTTGTGCTGCTCCCAGTCATGGCCGAGTATGGGACCCTCCTCCAGGACCTGACCAACAACATCACCCTTGAAGATCTGGAACAGCTCAAATCAGCCTGCAAGGAGGACATCCCCAGCGAGAAGAGTGAGGAGATCACCACTGGCAGGGCCTGGTTCAGCTTCCTGGAGAGCCACCACAAGCTGGACAAAGGTGGGGCGGGGGTGCGGGCGCCCTGCCACCGGCCTCGCGGGCACTCGGGCGCAGTCCGTCCAGCCAGCAGAAAGGCGCTCAGAGCTCCTGTACCTGCAGAGCACGCCCCTCAGCCAGGCAGGATGAGAGATGCGCTGACAGTTGGGGGCTACAGGGCAGCGGTCTTTCCATGCTTCACTGTGCCCCTTGTCAGCCAGCAGTACCCCTCAGATACTGTGCTGTTAGCCCATGTGTAACAATGTTAGAATTGAAGTTGAAAGTGACAACATTTAAAACAAAACCACAAATTCTAACATTTTCTTGCCCACTTTTAGAGACCATTGCTCTGGGAGAAGCAGTAGGGAGGCGCTCTGCTTTTTAAGATGGCCCTGAAAGGCAGGTGGCATTTCAGAGCAGATCGAAAGGGGAGCGTGCTTGGCACAGGACCATAGTCACAGAGGTGGGAGTACCTGGTGTGTTTGGAAAAAACAAGGGGTCCTGCTTAGCTAGACTGGGGCATGGGGTGTTTAGGGGCTGGAAACGTAAGTTAAGGCCGTGCTGTGCAGGGCCTTGGCGGATGGGGTATTTGACAGATGGGCGTCCTGAGGGCCCTTCAGAGACACTAGCACGGACAGCATGGAGGGAGAAGGAAGGACTTGGTACAGTGAGGAGACCGCAGTGGTCAGCGGGGAGGCCCAGGGAAGGTCTGAGGGCAGTGGCCCTCTCTGAGAGCCGGCCGAGCCACAGCGAGCGTCCGTCTGGCCATGCCCGTACCTTCTCCCGTTCAGGATTACCTTCTTCACTAGGCCCAGAATCCTCTCTGAGTTATCTAGGGATTCGACCCCTCCAGTCCCATGTGTGTTGTCAGCAAATTCTTTCTGATCCTTACTTGGAAGCAAAGTGGAAGAGGGACAGGGTGGGTGCTGGGTATTTGAAAGCACAGTTAAGTTTTCTGTTCTCCCTCCCCCCAACACAGGACCTGCTATTTAACTTAAATCCCCCATTCTAAATCCATAATCTAGAAACTTCCCTGATCGGCAGCGGGCCCCTCCTGAGAAAAGTCTGTACTGGCTTTTGATGCCTTAGCTCTGTTCCTGGCTTAGCGGCCCCTCCTTCCAGTGCTGCCCTGTCCGGTAACCGGTGCGGACGGCTTGGCCTGGCTTCTGGAAGCTGACCCCTGCAGCCGAGCCCTTCCCCTGTCTCCTGCCTTCTCCAGACAACCTCTCCTACATCGAGCACATCTTTGAGATCTCCCGCCGTCCTGATCTACTCACTATGGTGGTTGACTACAGAACCCGTGTTCTGAAGATCTCCGAGGAGGATGAGCTGGACACCAAGCTTACTCGTATCCCCAGTGCCAAGAAGTACAAAGGTGAGAAGAGGCCATGCCTTGAGCGTGCCCCTCTGCCCTCCCACTGATCATCCTTGGAGTACTTGAATTCTGGGGACGTGGGATGCTCAGTAGGCCTGCCTGGTGCCTCCTGTGCCCTCCGTCCACGGACACGTCCCTTTTTGCCTCCAGACATTATCCGGCAGCCCTCTGAGGAAGAGATCATCAAATTGGCCCCTCCACCGAAGAAAGCCTGAGCAAGGGGAAGAGGAGGAAGGTTGGACCTTCATTGGACCATTCCCTTCCCCCATCCTCCAGGGGAGGGGGCAAGGGCAACCCCCCCAGCCCACCCACTTACTAACCTGGTCCTAACCCCCTTCCTGTGCGCGTGTGTGTGCGTGTGCGCACGCTCTGGCTGTCTGTCTGTGTGTCTATAGCTCATCATGCTCCCCCTCCTCGTGAGGGGGTGGGGGTCAGGGGCTGGGGGGGCTCGGTTCCCCCACTCTAGGGGGAGAGGGAGGCTGTTTCTATGCAAATAGAAATGGGCACATTCCTCCTTCCCTTTCCTTCCCGTTCCCCCACAACTCGAAAGTGTGGGAGCAGAAAGGACCTGTATTTTCCTACATTGAGGAGCTGAGGTGGGGGTGAGACATGGGACAAAGGGGCGGGTCTCATGAAAAGCAGTAAGAGGGAAGGTGAGGAGGCTACCCAAGCCCACCTGGAAGGGGCGAAGGGAAGCCGGAGCCCAGTGTGTGTGCCCCTGTGCCGGCCTGGCTGAGTTGTCTCCAGCTGGCCCTCAGGTTGCAGGGCCTGCACAAGCAGGTCCCTTTCTGCTCCCATCTCATGAGCCTATGATGGGTGGACCCAGGGATCCGAGAGGACCAGTGGATCCTTTCCTGGCCCCAAAGTTTGAACCCCGCTGAGAACCCAGCATTGAGTACCCACCCCCACCTCTGCTCTGGAGAGCCTGTGCTGGGAGCATGCCCCATGGAGCCTGAGGGGGGTGAGGGCAGAGAGGGTCCCTTTCCCACTCCATATTCCTCCTCAGACTGTTGCACATAGTGATCCCGAACTACAGAGGTTGGGGAATGGGATCCTTAGGTTTTAACTCCAATGCTGCCTCACCTCTTGGGTCCCAACGTGGTTACTGCAGGCAACCTTCCCTGTCTCCCTGGTCTAAAACACCCCAAGCCAGAAAGAAGGGAAGAAGCTAGTGTTTTTCTTTGCACTGATCCCATTCCACCTGGGAGGGCCATGGGAACCCCTCTCCCCCAACATCCTGGCACCTGGGGCTTGTGAACACCTGTCAGCCAAATCACTAGAGTCCAGCGAGCCCAGCCTCCCGCCTGTCCTGAGATGCCCTCTGCACCCCGACCGTGCTAACTGTGTGTACATATATATTCTACATATATGTATATTAAACCCGCACTGCCATGTCTGCCCTTTTTTGTGGTGTCTAGCAGTAACTTATTGTCTAGGCCAGAGTTGGGGCTGGAGGGGAATGCTGCAGTGAAGGGAGGGGCAGAGTCAAACTGCCTCACAGTCAAAACAAAAAGAACTTTAAAAAAATTTACATTCACTCTCAAGAGACTATTTAGAGAACGTTTTAAGTTAGGAGTGTTTAGGATGTGTGACCAAAACTTTAGTGGGAGGGGAGACCTGGCTTTGGAAGAGGCAAGAAGCCAGACTGGCTGGAGAGCACCCTCTACGCCTAGCCCAGCCCAGCTTGCGTTCCCCTTTGGCCGCTGCCGCAGACACCTGCCTTAATACATACACCTTGAGTACTCCACAGTTTGGCCTTAAAGGACCGTCTCAAGTTTCCCAGCCCTGTCTGGCTTCTCCCTCAAAGCAAGAGAGACACTTGTAGAATGGGGAGGGGGAAGTGAGCATGAACTGTCCTTCCAGTCAGGGTATGTGAGGAGAGAGAGAGCAAGACAGAGAGAATGAGAGAGAATAAGGAAGCTTTCTTTGAAAAGAGGAGAGAATGAGATGGGAGAAGGGAGACAGGATGTTTATTCAGCAGAGTCTAGTTATTTCTCTGTAAGGCAAAATAATCTAAAAAGACTAACCTGCCCTCCCACCCTGTGTACTGCTGTGAGAGCCCCTATCTTGTGCGCCTCTATCTGCAGTGTGCACGGCCTTGTTCTAACCCTGGAATAAAGGTGACTGATTGTACTGTACCTGTACCTGATTCTAGAATTTCTGTGAATGGCCAGGATCTGGGAGCCTTTGAATGACTGGTAAGGGAGGGGGAGCTATATTTAGTCCCAAGCCCCTCACTGCAGCCTGAAACAGAGGCTAGGAAAACACCCCTAGTGGGTAAGTACCCCCCACCCCCTATCTCCTGAGTAGCACTGAGCTCTGGGGCCTATGCAACTTAAAAGTCTCTAGCTGGCACCCAGGCACTGGAAATGTGGATATCCCAGACTGGACTTCCTAAAATCGTAACGAGGGCAGGGCTAGACACCTATGTTGAAGGAGCAAAAATAGCCCATCATGAATGAATAGCCCACATACCACACAGAGAGTAGTCAGAAAAAAGCTTTACTGAGAGAAAATACACAACAAATTCCAGAGTGCATGGTTTTCAGCCCGCTCCATGCCCCCACCGGCAATAGGAACACAGACCCCTCGGTCCCCACACATTCCCCACCTCAGGGAGGAAGTGCAGCAGCTGACACGGGACTGAGGGCTGCTGGGAAAAGGGGCAGGAGGAAGGAGTGTCTGGGAATCCCATCCTTTCACTCTTCCCTTCCTTCCTGGCCTGCTCTAGTAGAATCTGACTGTCCCAGGACACAATTCCTGGTTGGGGGCAAAGAAATAGCAGCAAAAGCATTTAAGGGCAAGAATTCAGTTGGGACTTTCATATTCAGTGACCAGTAGTAAGACAGATGTCCCTGTCCCAGCCACCTTAATCAATCCTTAGAGTAACAACTTGTCCCTCAATCCCAAGGTATCAAGAGGTGGACAAGGTATAAAGTCAGACCCAGGAGGTCCTTCCCAATGGAAGGTTGCTGGTGTGGAGTCAGATGGTTTAAAGAATCAAGCAGCTAAAGGTAAGGGGGGGGTGTCTTCCGTCACACACGCCCTAGGAGAGACGGTCTCCAGTGGCAGAACCCTTTCCACCCACAGTTCAGTCAAGTTTTAAAGACGGGCCACTCTACTGGTAGAAGAGCCATCCCAGGAACCCCGAGACTTGAGGAGAAGCAGATTTGAGGCAAAGGCTGAAAGTTTTCTGTTTTCCCAACCCTAAGACTGTGGCAGAAAACAGAAGGGCATAAGTGAGAACTCTCCCAGTCTTGAGCCTCCTAAAACCTAAGGGGTGAGCCGCGACCCCCAGGGGCCGCACACAGAAGGTAGGATGGTCCCAGCCGTCACCCCCACATCATTACTCTCACTCAGTCTCTCCTGTAAGTCCCTTTATTGCAGTCAGAGGGAATATATATGTATTTAAACTTTGACAATAGTTTTAACATGATACATCCAAATTTGACTTGCTTTTTAATATATTTATAGATATAAAATTAGGCCTCTAACAGTGAGAGAGACAGGGAGATTGCTGCCACCAAACAACAGAAGAGGTAACTCCTTCCTATTCTTCCTCCACTTCTGCCCCTCCTCCCCCGCCCCCAACCTCCCTCACCAGACCTACTATAGGGAGTGGTGGGGTGAAGGGAGGAAAGTGAAAGATACATAATCAAGTGCAAAACACTGTGAGAAATAGAGAGAACGAATGGGTGGAAAGGAAGTGAAGGGAGTGGGATGGCTGGGGCTCAAAGGACTTCCCAGAAAAACAGGATCCTGGGATGGGGTTGGGGAGGGGTGGTGAGGGGGAAAACAAACTGTCAAAAAGGAAAACAAGGTCAAAAACCTAAACCAAAGAGAGAACGGCACCTCCACCACCCCCACTCTGGCCCCTTGGTACTGAACAGCTGGGTATCCCCCGACCCCCACCAAGAAACCAGGGAGCTTAAAGAAAAGAAAACCCCATTCCCTACCCCAAACCAGTTCACAAAATACACTCCTCCCTCCCAAAAAAAGGGCTTTGGAGAGAGGCTATTTCTGCAGTCCTGTGCACCTCTCCACGGAACACCCCCCTCCAGGATTCAACTCCCACTTCTAGGTGTTCTCCGCAGGCTCGCTCCCTCTGGTTTGTCGTTCTCCTGGGTTGTCTTTTATCTAAAGCAAGAAGTCCAAAGTGCGTTTCTGCTGAGTGTTAAGGGCCTGGACAGGAAAGGACCGCCCAGGCAGGATGGGGCCGGCAGCCCAGCCCGCCCCTGCAGGGAGCCAGGCCTCAGGAGGGCATGCACTGCACACGGTCGGGGCCCTCCTCCTCGTCGGAGGTGTCTGAGGAGCTGGGAGACTCGTCGGACTCTGCGTCCGTGGCCCCAGGCCCAGGTTCTCGCCAGCGCTGTGGGATGGCAAAGGCCTGTTAGTACCTTCCTGGGAACGAGGATGAGCCTGTTAGGTCTTCACTGTCACTCAGACGCCTAGGCCAGGAGTCTGCAAAATTTTTCTTAAAGGGCCAGACAGTAAATATTTTAGACTCGGGACATTAACTGTCACAACCCTTCAACTCAGTTGTTGCAGTGTGAAAGCAGCCACAGATGATACAAAAACAAATGGCTGTGACTATATTCCAATAAAACTTTGCTTACAAAACCAGGCAGCATACTGACTGCCACAGCTTGCTACCCTGCTCTAGGCCTCTTATAGGCATGGGAGGTAAACAGAAGGGTCACCCTGAGGCTTAATTTCTTCTCAACTCCTTTCCCACCTCCATGCCTTTGCCTTTATGAAGACAGCACTATGCACACATGGCGATTGCGAACAAAAAGCAGACACCGCCCATTTCTGCTAGTGGTTCTTCCAAGGCTGTATCAGGGCTCTGATGGGAATGGGGGACAAGGGATAAGAAACCCAACCAAGACCACCTGCTTCCTCAAAGAAAGAAGGAAATGTGCCCTGGGGCATTCTGCCCTCTGGAGAGGATCCCTGCCCTTGAGAGCTCACTGCCCACTCTGGCCTACCCGGTGATGGCGTCTCTGTCTCAGGTGATGCATGAGGAACCAGAGCATGTGGCTGTCAAACAGGTCAGTGTGGTGCAAGCTGTCTTCATCCCGTTCCCGCTTGTTCTTCTTAATCACCTGGGATCAAAAGAGGGGTGGGGCCGGGGCTGGGTGATGCGCAAGAACCCTGGACCCAGTCAGAGAAGGCTGGCGTTCTGTCCCAGGAGGAACTTCCCCCAGGAGCTGTCACACTGAAGTGGAGCAGGTTGCATTAGGGAAGGAGGTCCCAGGTTTATCCATTGAGAAAGTGGGATGTTTTCAAATAAAAAATGATGTCCTCTACTCCCAACTCTTCTATGAACTGGGAGCACTTCAAAGCTGCCCCCAGGACCTCTGGACTGGGACGCTCCTGGAGAGGCAATGGCAGGATGTGGGAGACAGCGTTAGAGCGCAGAGCCTTCACAGAACTGGGCAGGCGATCCTTACGCCAGTAGAGGCTCCTAACAGCACACGGCTACCGGCAGTCAGCTACTTACGTCCTTTAGCCCTGTAAGCTCGGTGGAAGTTTCAGCTGTGGGTGCCCAGATCTTAACATCATGGTCTAGGCCACTGGTTGCCAGCACAGGCAGGTGAGGGTGGGGCTCAAGACAATTCACCTGGTCAGGAGGAAAACAAAGCAGACTCAGGGGGGTGAGGGAACAGGGTTTAAAAACCACTACTCACGTTGAGCCAAACAACTATCCTCTATCAGGGCTGAGGCAGCTGCTGGGAAGGCAGGCCCACCCGCCACAGGGCTGGGCCAAAGGCCCAGGGGCTGGAAGGGGCACCGGACACAGGCTGGTTCTCCGATCAGGCCCGTCTCACATTTCCTACACTCAGGCAGGGGTGGCCGCCTCCTCAGACACAGCCCGGCAGGGAGGAGGGGGTGACTGTGTTGTACTGCTGGCTTCACAAAAAGGCAGTGAGATCCAAGTGACCTCATTCACTCCAGATTCCACAGCTCCAACTTGCCCAAGGCTGGAAAAAAACCATCTTGGTGGCTTTCACGAAATGGCAAATACATTTTTGAAAATGAAAAAAGTGGCAGCTGCTGCCGAGCCCCAGAAGAGTCAGGGAACAACTACATATACTGGGCACTGCTCACCAGAACTGGAGGCTCGGAAGAGGCTGACCTGGGGCTCGGCGGGATGCTGGAAGCACATGTCTGCTTGGGAGCCCTGCACGTCCCAGGGGACGGTACCCTGCCACCTGCCCTGAAAGCGCAACAGGCTGAGCTCCAAGCTGCGTGGTACAGGAAAGCAGCCTCCCCGGGCGTCCGCAGCCTGAGTCCTGCACTCTGCAGACAGCAGGCAGGCCAGCCTTCCAGCTCAGGCAGCCTCCTCCGTCTGAAGGCACCTGTGCCCCCTGCTGTCTGACTTGAACACAGCAGCCTTCCAGAAGGCAGGGCGGGGCTGGTCCCAGATCTAGCTACAGAAGCATTTTCAGGCTTTTAGTCGATGAGGAAAAGATAGGAAAGGCACCAGACAGAAGGTGTGGCCCCAACCACTCTTCATATCCCCCCTACCCTCACCTTTCCGCTGCCTTACAGTCCAAGAAAAGCCCCACCAGCAAAAAGCCTTAGTTCTCTTCGGACCCACCTCGTCCGCCTTGCCTAGAGAGAGCAGCTGAGAGGAAGCTGGGGCTGGCAGGGAAAATAAAACTGACTACAGACTTCCAATCTCCTTTGTCTTCTATTTTACAAGTAAATAAATGCTCAGAAGAGACTGAAGCTAAGTCTGAGCTTAAGAGTAAAGCAGAAGCCACATTTCCCTTCTCTCCCTCTACATACGCAAAGTTTCTATTTGGCTCTTTTAGGCGGTGTGGAAGAGGTTCCAGCACCGGAAGCACGGGAGCAGGAGGCGGCACTGCCTGGGAAGACGCAAAGCAGAAGATATGCTACAGCTTACACGTACCGCCCTGTTCTCATTCACCCAAGTCCTGATAAGCCCTTACTACCCCTCCACTCTGACCTAGCTCTTCTTGAGTCAGTCAGTAAAATAAAAACGCAGGGGAGAAATTCCTTGGAACTTAAGACTAATGACAAAGCCAGCCAATGGCAAGAGGAGCAACAGAGTAAGTTACACACAATACCTGAGTTGGAGCCCAGAGCGGGAGCCGACAGCTTCTGGGCCAGGGTACCTAGTCACCTCACCACACCTGTCTGAATGCCAGGACTGACCCTGTCAGTAATGCCTGAGCAAGAAAAAAAGCTCTGGCCTTAGATGTCTGGTCTGGGGAATGCGGATGGGATGAAGCAGCCAAGTGCTTTTGGGAAACTAAAGATTACCTTTGACATCACCCCCTCCCCAACCCACCGCCCCCAACCCTTGTTCCTAAACGGGAAGAAAGTACTAGAGTTTGCACCAAAAACAGTCAAGAGACCTGGGCATGGTGGACAATATTACCTAAGATCCCTTCTGGTTCTAATATTCTACTTCATGATATAAAACTGCTATGAGTCTGCATTGAGACTGGTGCTTGGTGACCCCACTGTTGGGAGGTTAGGACAGAAAAACAGAGGGAGCCAAGGGAGGACCCCACGGACCATTCGAGTCTCACAGAAGCAACAGGAAGCCAGGACTCGTTTCAGGGCACAGTTTCTCTACCTGCTGTTCCAGCCCCTCACTCTCAGGACCACTGAAACTCAGGCCTGGGGGCCACCTTCCCAGGCACTTGCCCTCACTGCGTGAGCACCTGGATTCATCAGCAAACCCTGATGCTGGCTGAGCTCAGTGCAAACTGGCCTGCAGAGCGGTTTGGAGAATGGACAAGTGCTGGCCTGGGAGAAGACTAACTTAGCCATCCACCTCTTCACAACAGAATGCAAGACAACAGCTTATGATCGAGAAGGGATTCACCAGCCCCTTCTGACTTCCTTCTGACTACATGCCTACTGCAGAATTCCCACCAAGACTCAGGTGGCTCAGGTCTGTTTCCTGCAGATGACAGAAGAGGACCTATGGAGGAGCAGGAAATGAAGAAGGCAACAGCAAGACTCACCTTCAAGTTCTAAACTCCTCTCCACTTACATTCAGGCCACAGAAGCCTACATCTATACTGGTTCCAGGTCCCCAAGATTTTTAGGAAACCTGAAGAAAATGTGAAATAGCCTCACACCTGGGCAAGAAACATATAAGAAGGAATGGGATCTCAATTGCACAGAACCATTCTAAATTCTAACACCTCTCTCTGGATAAACCTCATCAAGAGATGGCTGAGCTTCTGGAGCTTTTCACAGCTTAGAAGGAATGGAAAGGAGAGACACCAAGCAGTCTCAGCCATTCCTTAGAGGCTCTTAACCAGACTATCCTGGGTAGTCAGATTAATGTAGTTTATCAAACTATCCCTTTCATATCTTCTGCAGTCCAAAAGCAATAGAAAACTACTAAATTCCTTCCTGGCTTTAGCTCAAAAAAGAGAAAAAGAAAAAATTAAGGTTAGCTGGGTACATCTCAAGAGCTAAATCATGATCCTCATGCTTTGATTCGCCCTGTCTCGGTGGAGGTTATCTGCAGAATTCAAAGGACAGACAATCCAAAAAAAATGCTCCTTCCAGCTTGTATCTGCAGATCCAGGATCTAGTCCAGACTGCTACAGTTACTCTCAAGGGGTAAGAATGAGGACATCTTGAGCACTGTGTAGAATGGTGGGCCCTGAACTCCAACACCTCTTTTTTAGAAAAGGTTCACAGCTAGGGATATCTCACTCAGGCCAGAAGTACTTCCCTAAGATCCATTTTCACTTCTCAATGAATCACGCTGTATAGGGACCAAAGACAGGAAAAGGAAGGAAATATCTCTTCAGAACCTCGGCACCCCAGACTCTACTGCCTTTTAGTTAGCTGGCTAAACCTCTAAGACGAGGTGTCATGCTGTCACTGTGAGAAGTCAGTGGCCCTGCTAACACCTACCTTGATGACGGGACACAGTAGGAGCCAGCCAGCCCAGCACACCGTACTCACCACGCCTCCCTTGTCCCCCTCCATGAATTGAACGATCTGGCAGGATGATTTCTCCCAGAGGAAGATATGCCCACAGTCACTACCGCTCACCACAAACTCACTCTTAGGGCCATAGAAATTGACGCCTTTTACTGAAATGACAAATGAGGAAATAAACCACATGACAGTTGGCATGAGGCCTATATACATATATATATTTCATAAGTGATTTAGCTATTCACCAACTCTTAACCAGCTAGGAGCCAAAGAATTCCTTTCATGTTCACAAAACAGGTCAGAGATTACGCACATGTGGTAGTTAGAACAGAATCCCACCCGTCCCGGGCACTGCTTGCACTCCCCTGTAGAGCCCGTAGGCAGGGGTGTGCAAGCCCTCCGCAGCAGCCCCAGGCTCAGTGTACGCCCCACCAGGCAATCACAGGCCTCAGTACCGCCGCACTGGCCCCAGCTCTGCCCACCACCAGGCAGCGCCGCCCTGTGCCCTAGAACCATCCCTGGGCTGTGCGCCCTGCCTGTGCGTCCCAGGTCATCAGCTGGCCTGAGCTGACAGAGGTGTGGGCCTCATGTGCTGGTGGGAGGCACCTGAACTGCGGCCGTTGCCACCACTCTCGAAAACACGGCTCCCGTCTGACTTTAATGAGAGAAGCCAGGAGCCAGGCTCTCACGGCGGCCATCTGCTAGGCGGCAGCACAAAGAGCAGTGATTCCCCAACTTCTTGGAACATTACAATCACATCAGGGGCTTTAAAAAACCCTAATCAAGTTACACCCCATTCCCACGGGATCAGAATGCCTGGAGTTGGGAGCTGGCTCTGGGGGACTGTCAGGTGACCCCACTGACAGCAAAGTTTGGGAATCTCAGACAGAAGAGAAGAGGCCAATTGCACTGCAAACTCGGGTGAGGGACCATTACCTCTCCTGCTCTTCTGCCTCCTTCAAAAGAATAATTTCCTCCTCCTCCCTGGAGATACAAGCTCACCACCTATTTTAGACTAAGGACAACCTTCCCAACTCCCTAAAAAGCCTTTTAAGCCTGAAGTTACCTGAAATCATATGAAAAAACATAGTCCATGTGGCATCCCTATGCTCAGACCCAGGGACATTCCTTCGGCGGGGAGATGCTGCTGCGCCCGTCTCCCCAGCAGAGCAGGCCCATGACAGCTCCAGCCCATTTAGGGGCACCCTCTCCTTGCCCTCGGTGACAGGCAACCCACTCCCAATGAGGTACTGTGGTTCTCTAAGCCAACACACTGGGGCTCCAGGGACCCAGAAAGACAGCCTCACCTGTGGCGTTATTTCTGTGGCCCTTGTATTTCTTAACATACTGGGCCCCGTCACTGTGAGAGGAGTTGAAGAGGTAAATGTCTTCATCATTGTAACTGGCCAGGAGCTCTGCCAAGAACAAGCACACAGCAGTGAAGGCAAAGGCTGAAAAGGGCTGGGATCAGGAGTAGGGAGTCGGGGAGGGGCTTCCTGCCAGGAGTGCCCCCTCCTAATACCCAGGTATAGCGCCCATCTTACTTAGGTGGAACAGCAGGCAAGTGAGGTGTCTAGGGTAGCCTAGGAGCACGCTGCCAACCCAGGGGCAGCAGAATGCTCAGGAAGCTCAGCCCCGTTAACTCAGGAGTAAGTTAAAGGCTTAAGAACCTGCTCAAGCAAGAGGCCTGGGCTGCAGGACAGGCCCTGCCAAATATCATCCGCAGCCCTCTGCAGTGGTGCCTGCCTGGCATCTCCAAGGGTCATCGGCTGCAGCCTCCCGCTGTGTGCTCACCATCAGCAACTACTCCCCTGCTGCTCCACTCGGAGATATAGCACAGTGGTGAGCACTGGAGGGCACACACCTGATTGGCTCAGCAGCTCCCTAGACAAAGGGGGCATGCCAGCCTCGGAGCTGGGCCCTGCTCACGTACCTGTGCCGTCGTGGCTGTACACAAGACAGGTGATGTTTGCTTTGGACTCACTGTTCACCTGCAATAAGGAGCAGATACTGACTGATGCCCCACCCCCCCATTTGTTATACCACCTTCAGGAAACAGGCTTTCCTTCAAACTCCCCTGTATCTTCTCCCAGACAATGAGAGGGAGAGAAAGACAGACACAGGAGTACAACCAATGAAACATGACCACCTCAGTGGGGGAGAGAGCTTTCTGTTGGTTGTCTTCTGTACGCTGGCCATTTAATATACACGTATCTCATTAGGCCTTATCAACACGGTGCAAGGCAGCTACCTTTATGTCTGTTTGGCCGGTAAGAAACTGAGACTAACAGAGGTGAGCTGACTGCCCAAGACCACCAAGCCAGTAAGTGGTGGAGCCAGGATTCAAATCCAGGTGTCTGACTCGAAAATCCAAGCTCTTCCCACCATACCAACAAGTCTGGGGGCAGCCTTGGGGTCAAGTCAGGGAAATCTGGAGCCATTGGCCCTTCATGACTCTTACCAGGTGATGAGGACAGAATTTCTTGAGGACTCCATTGTTCTCATTCTCATCAATTTTCCTCTGGTCATAAATCCTGTGATGGAAGAAGCAATCGAAATGTCCAAACTTACCAACGGATCCCTTGAAGAGCTGTAATTCAGTGTAGGGGCAGAGACAGCAATCAGCTGCACAGCAAGATAAAGCGCAGTCCCCAGAAAGCTGCCGCCTCAAGCTCGCCCCTGAAGGCCCTCCTCTCCTGCCCTTTCCAAGCCCTGACTCTTTTATCCAGATACTTGCCATCTCGAGTGGTAATACACTGCATTTCAAAGTGGCTTCTCTCCTCTCTGTAAGCTATAAGCTTTTATGGCACTTAATGTTTATTTCACTGAAACATTATTACAGAGCTTTTTCTGTGCATTTCACCTCCCCAATAGGGTTTTATTACTCATGTGCAGAGACAATGCTTTATGTAAGTCAGGGGGCCTTCAATCCCTTCTTGAAATATTATTAGGCCAGAAGTCCCTTTCATACCCCACCATAACTATCACAGACCACATCTCTGTCTCCTTAAGTCTCCCCCTCTCCTTCCTTCATTCCTACTAGGCATCAAACTACCTTCACCTTCTCTCATCTCTCCAAACTTTAACCATTCATTCACTTATTTATGACACGTACATTACATGCCAAGTATCATGCCAGGAGCTGGAAATACGGTGAGGAACAAGGCCAATCCAGTCCCTCTCCTCCACCACCAGTCCCCTCCCATCTCAGGGCCTCATCTTTCCGAGGACCTTGTCTGATTGATTAGCCCATTTCTCAACCTCTTCCTCATCACTATCTTCCTGTTTCCTAAAAATCTTCTTTTGACTTTTTTTTTGTCTTTTCTGTCCTTCCCCTTGCAGTCAATTCCTGAAAAGAGCAATCTGCATTCAGTATTTTCACTTCCTCTTCACTTCTCAATCCATTCCAATCCACCTTTGGTCCTCAACCCACTACTGAAACTTCTCTGGCTAAAGTTATCAGTAACCTAACTGTTAATGCCAAAAAGATGCTTTTCTGGCCTATCTTGTCCTGATATCATTCATTACTCCTTCCCTGAAACGCTCTTTTCTTGATGTCCAACTACTCCTTAATGTTATTCATGGGCTCGTATTTCTTTGCCCACCCTTTACTGCTGATGCTCCCCGGAGGTTTGGTCTTAAATTCTCCTGACTATACATAAGCAAATTTTAACCTAGAGTCCGGGTGGTAGGGATGTGAACGCCCAGGAACTGCGCTTAGGTGCTTCTTTTCCAGGAAGAAGGACCAGACTCAAAATATTCTGCTCTAGTCTTCCTTTTGGTAACCAAATTCTATCACTAATGCTTTCATTACCACTTATATGTAAATATATGTCTCCTAAATCTATGTATCCAGCCAACAATTCTGAGCTCTAGACTTTTATCTACTGCCAATTGGATGTGGTCATGGGATGTCCAAAAGTAAACTCATTCTCTGTGTTCTAAAACTAAACTCAATACAAACTTACCCCCTTTCCCCTGAATCAGATGGCCAAACCAGAAATCAGGTCCTTTCTCTAATATGAGAAAGTTAATTTCTTTCCTGTCAATTTGGTACATCTGACTGTACCTGCTTTCTCCACCCTTAGTCATTTTTTGCCTACATTATTTGTACTGTCCTTCTGATTTCTTTGCTCATACTGTTGCCAGAGTTATGCCTAAAATGCAAACTTTTCTGTAAATTCCCTGCTTAAATCTTCTTCAGTGATTTTGTACTTCCTACTAAATAACTCCTTTGTATAGCTATCACTTCTCAAAGGTCCTATACATTAAACAAAAGCCAAACAGCAACAAAAGGTACACTTCCTTGAACATACCATGTCACATCTCATTAATACTTTTACACATTACTGTTCCCTCTTCTGGAGATACTAATTTCCTATTTGTCTTTAGTATTTTCTCTGTGAGAAACAACAGTATAGTGAAACAGTTTCCACCATATTTAAGGAGTCTGACCTGAGTTCCAATACTATCTCTGCTACTTACTAGATGAGCAATACTGGATAAGTTACTTAATATTTTTTATCCTTATATACCAGTTTCTCCAGAATGCTCCTTGAAGGCAGAGACCATGTCTAGCCAAGTGCATATCTAGCAGATGCTTAGTAAATGCTGGATGAATCAATGAATGAATCTGTATTTGTATTCTCCACAATCCCTTGCTTAATATCCTGCATAAAAAGAACGCCCAAGAACTGTCTGCTAAATGAACCCCCCCAAAAGAAGACAGTAAGTAGGAGACTGCTACACTATCAATTACTATTCTTCATCAAATATAGCAGCTGATAATCAGATTTCTTTCCCTCTAAATCGAATCTAAACCAACAGCTCTCAAATGTCACTTCATGATGTCTGAATAGCCATCATAAATTTCACAAGTCAATATATTGGTAAAAAAATATTTAAATATTCAGTATTTTCGTGTGTGGACTATTCTGTGTTCCTCAGTTATCTCCTTTGTCCTTCTAAATGAGGAAATCCTTACCTTCCTTCCCCTTTCTCCTGTAAGTATTTATTAAGAACCTTCTATATTGTAGATATGATGCTAGACAAGGGGTTGGCAAACTTTTCCTCGAATGGCAAGATAGCAAATATTTAAGCCAACGGGCCATTTGGTCTCTGTTCCAACTGCTGAACTTTGCCACTGTAGCATTACAGCAGCCATCAATAATATACAAATGAATGGCCACAACTGTACTTCAACAAAACTTTATTTACAAAAACAGGTGGTATAGTTTACCAACCCCGTGCTAGACGTGGTGATAAAAAGATGAACACAAATTTTCCCTCTATTTTCTGAATGTAGGACAGGACCTTGACATTAAAAAAAATTTTTTTTACTTTACTTTTTAGTTTTCAGTTTTTAACAAAATTGAGAGGGTGGTACAGAGACTTCCCACATACTCCCTGCCTCCAGATGCATAGCATCCCTCGGGAATAGTACTTTTCCTTTTTTTTCCTAACCAAGGATAAACCTAAACTGACACACCACCACCACCTAAAGTCCACAGTGAACCTCAGCAGGTTCACGCTTGTACATTCTGTGGGTTCGGACAAATGTACAATGACATGTATCCACCACTATAGTGTCATACAGAGTATTTTCAAATCCCAAAACATCCTCTGTGCTCTGTCTATTCATCTCTCTCCCACCACCCGCCCCTGGCAACCACTCATCTTTTTATTGTCTCCATAGTTTGTCTTGGAATGTCATATTGCTGGAATCACACGGTATGTAACCGCTTCAGATGGGCTTCTTTTCACTTACTAATATGCATTTAAGGTTCCTCCATGTCTTGATAGCTCATTTCTTTTTAGCCCTGAATAATATTCCATCATCTGGATGTAACATAGCTTATTCATTCACCTCATGAAGGACAGCTTGGTTGCTTCCAAGTTTGGGCAATTATGAATAAAGCTGATATAAACTGCCATGTACAGGTTTCTGTGGGGACACATTTTCAACTCCTTGGGATAAATACCAAAGAGTGTGACTGCTAGGTCATTTGGTAACAGTATACTTAGTTTTGTAAGAAACCGACAAACTGTCTTCCAAGGTAGTTGTATAATTTTGCATTCTCACCAACGACGAATGAGAGTTCCTACGGCTCCAGGAATACTCATCAGCATTTCATGTTGTCAGTGTTCCAGGCTTTAGACATTCTAATAAGTGTGTAGTGGTATCTCATTGGTTTAATATGCATTTTCCTCATGATATACAATGTGGGGCATCTTTCCACATACATTACTTGCCATCTGTATATCTTCTTTGGTGAGGTGTCTCTTAAGGTTTCTGGTCCATTTTGTAATTGGATTGTGTGTTTCCTTAATGTTGAGTTTTAGGAGGTTTTTTGTGTATTTTGGGTAATAGTCCTTTTTCAGATGTGCCTTTTGTAAATATCTTTCTCCCAGTCTGTGGCTTGTCTTCTAATTTTTCTTGATGCTGTCTTTCACAGTGCAGAAGCTTCTCATTTTAATGAAGGCTAGCTTATCAGTATTTCTTTCATGACTCAAGTCTTTGGCATTGTCGTTAAAATGACATCGTGATACCCAAGGTCAATAGGTTTTCTCCTATGTTATCTTTTAGGAGTTGTATACAGTTTTGAGTTTTAGTTTTAGGTCCTAGATTCATTTTGAGTTAATTTTAGTGAAGGGTGTTGTATCTAGATTCATTTCTTTATAGGTGAATGTCCAATTCTTTTAGGACCACTTGTTCAAGAGACTGTCTTTGCTTCACTTATTCTTTTGTCAAAGATAATTTGACTGTATTTATGGGAGTCTTATTTCTGGGCTCTCTATTCTTCTCACTGATCTATTTTGCCAATGTAACACTGTCTGGGTTCCTGGAGGCTTTATATAGTAAGGCTTAAAGTCAAGAAGTGTCAGTCCTCCAACTTTGTACTTCTGTTTCAATATTGCGGTTGGCTATTCTGGCTCTTTTGCCTCTCCATACAAACTTTAGAATCAGTTAGTCCATATCCATAAAACATCTTGCTGGGATACTGACTGGGACTGCAGTGAATCAACAAGTCAAGTTGGGAAGAAATCGTATCTCCACTGAGTCTTCCTATGCCTTTGACATTTTTTACTTTTTTTTATTAAGGTATCTCTCCTTCACATGAAAAACATTGTGGTTACTACAATCACCCATATTATCAAGTTGCCTTTGACATTTTAAATCAAATAAATGGTTTCAGCCCTGTCTTGACACCCTTACTGCATCTCTCTCTCCACAGGCCTTCAGGTACCCACTAACCTGTTACCTTAAGCCTCTCTCTTCCCTCCTTCCCTCCCTTCCCCGACCTGCCCTTAATCTAGTGTTTTTTCAGTGTGCTGATATCAACCTAAGAATAAGGGAGAAAAGGGACTGATTACTTACTATCTTATGAACTAGGGCATACCCCAAATCCTTTAGCAATAAATGTGTATGTCAGTCAATCACACTACCAGAGCTACCACCACAGGCTTAATTCCACCTGCTACGTCTCCTATTCTTCACTCCTATTCTTAAGCAAACCAAAGCTGGATTTAAAATAGGGACTCACACCTCCATCACCTCCACTTACCTACTTTTTTTCCTACCCTTGCTCTCCTCCCCCACTTTTTTTGGTTATAGGCCAAAAAGTCTGTCTCTCTAACATTTCCCTTAAGTTAGGCTTCTTTACAACCCTAAACAAAAATTCAGTGTTCATAATGCAAAAGCCTTGAGGATGAGTAAGCTGTTTCTCTGTATTTCCTTGTAGAAATT
The DNA here is from genome assembly GCF_030020395.1 of Manis pentadactyla. NCBI lineage: Eukaryota > Metazoa > Chordata > Mammalia > Pholidota > Manidae > Manis > Manis pentadactyla. Next base: position 7,467,688 of record NC_080037.1, on the reverse strand, counting down.
CTTTCAGGCTAGGAGTGAAAGTTAATGGTGTTATAAAATATTCAGCAAAAATATTTTCAAATGTGTACTAGAAGGTGAGCTCTTTAGGTTCTTTCAAAGAAACAATCAGACAGGGGAAATCTCAAAATATTCAAGTGATGAAGTGACAAGGTGCCAGAGAAACTGAGGCTCATCCCAGCATCAGAGAAAAGCTGGGGTGCTGGAAAGGCCACCTGCTCATGCAGGGTCAGTGCACCTCAAAATCTATACATGCTCCTGCTAAGCTAATAAATAGCCTGTACCTACTGACAATTTGGGATATACAAAGGGACAGAGGACATTGGAGCTGATATCCATAAAACCTGAGTATTTCTCTTTGTGCTGAAATGCTAAAACTAATTTCCAGCCCCACTCTAACCCTGGGAAAGTTATCAGCTTTGGATGAAGGCATTATCAACCAGAATTCCTAACAGTTAACTCCTTCAAACATTAAGGTCTTGGTGGTTGAATTATCTACAGATACAGACTTTGCATGCAATCCAGAGCTCTAGCAGGAAATCCAAATCAGAAATTTCAATAAATGCTTGGTTTGGTGGGGGGAGCACCTGGAAGTTCTGACAACCCACAACCCTTTCTGATCAACACTATTCTTACTAAAAAAAAATCTACTGCTACATATTTGCTATTGGTGAATAGAGGAAACGAGTTTAGAGGGCAAGGGAAACGGGAAGAGAGTAACAAAGTTGTCCAGTTCTCTTGAGGCAGGATTCTTCAGTAAGGTAAGGTCATCTCTCATGTATTCTAAAAAGTCTATCCCCATTACTCTTACTAATAAAACTTCAGAATACAATTATAAAAATGTGCTTATCTTATTTAAAAGGAAGATAATGCTTTTCACCCACCATCAAGAAAGCAAAAAGTCACTCATTTTTCTAGTGATCCTCTTCCTCCTCCTCCCTTTCAAACTGATGATCCCTTGGCAACCAGAGAAATATAGTTAAAATAGGCCAACAGGGTAGGGATGGGATAGTTTGCGACTAAGAGCCAGAAGAAAACTAACTGGTATGCATGGGGACTGAATCCATGAACTCTGACTTCCTTAAGATAAACCTCAAGAGCCAGTGCTACGAAAGATGTTCACAATTACAAAGACATCACTACAGATAAAGAAAAGTGGTTCAAGACCGTAGGAGCCAAAACCCCTGTCCACACTGAGCACTTACAAGTCCAATCACTTCTGTAGGCAAAATGAGCATTCAAAATTTCTGTGCATTTAACTTACCTATGAAAAATAGTGGAAGTATTTACTAATGCAGCATTTGCTAGTAAGTTTGTGCCTTATCTGCTATGTGGGAACCCTGGTCAATTCATTAAACTTGGTCATCTTTATATGTGGAGCCATCATCCCTCAGAGACTGTTACCTTAGTAAACAGAAAGCCTCAGAAGGAGCTTAACCTCTTGCAAGACATTTGAGATGGTGGTTAATGGACTCTTAGGCAATTCATACCTTTCCACAAGGGACACCTGGTAGTACACAATGCAGCAGAGTCTGAAACTCTCCAAAACACAAAAGAGCCACAGACTCACCTTACAAACTGATCTCGTCCACCCACTGCAAACTGATGGGTATTGGCAGGATTCACATAGATTGTATATAGCCCCACTTTCTTCTCCTTTTCTTTTGTCACCACCAGTTTCCTTTAAGGATAGAAAAGCATGTAAGTTATATTTTTCAAAATATCGAGGTGGTCAAGGGGGAGTCAGAGAGAGTAATGCAGACAGAGCTATTAAAAATCCAGATTCTCATTTGGAAAGAAAGAAAAAAGTGGTTTTGTTTGTTTTGAAAATTGAAACAAGAAAAAAACAAAAAACGCTCCAGACTGATTCATTAAATGCTATTCTGGGGATGGAAAAAAACCCCATGTAATGCAGTCATCTTCTGGTGTTCAAGAACTGTGAAAGTTACAAAGTGTATGAGGCACTGCTCTTCAGGCAGTCTCAGCTTGACTGGACCCAACATGACATTAACCAGTCATTTCACAGACAATACCATCCACGTCTTCCCATCCTATATTTAGAAATACATCTTCTCTTCCCAATCATCTGGAAGCAGGGAACAAGGGGAGGATGAATCAGAAATGGGCCAGAAAAGACCTTAAAGTCAGAGTCTTATCTCCTAGTTTCAAGTATCACTTGAAACCCAGCTTTAAAAATGTACACTAAAAAAAAATGAGAAGCCATGGTTTTCCAGCATAGGAGCAATCCAAAAGAAAACAGTATTCTTCTTCCCTTATCTGAAGCAAATTAGGAGAGGAGGTTCTGATGAAGAATGCCATTTTGAAGGCTCAAAAATTGTTTCTAAATTATGGTTCTGGTTGTACCATAAATAAGCTGATCCTTAGGAGGCCATGGGGCCTTCAGGAAACCCTGTGAGATTTCAGAATTTTAGCTGATGATTCTGACTAAATAGCCATAATTTGTATCAGCTTAAGGGTAACACTATAAATACTCTTCCCAGATCTAAGTGTACAACCAGCCAAATAAGATATTACAGAGATTAGTAAATTGACAAGAAAGGAAGGGGCTGGGCTGTAGCTTTTGTTTTTCTAAAGTTTTGTTCATTTCTGTTGCTATTTAAACTGAAAGAAATATAACCACAACGAGTTTCTTTGTAAAGAAATGACTTTAGCATCTTCTCTGCATGCTTACAGTCGCTCCAACCTAAAACTGCCCTAGGCAAAGTGGAGACATTTTACTTGGACTTAAATTCTCTGCAGAGATTTTATTTTCCATTAAAACAGTGTACAGGGGTCATTAAAAATGAATGTCATTAGAGAAAACCCACACACAACCTTCAAAAACACAAGGAAGAAAACGTCAAAAAAAGAATTTAAGGAACAATACTAGCAATGGAGAAGAGACAGCTCTCGGCAGGTTTAGACACGGAAAAGGAGCAGGAGCAGGTGTTGCTCCTTTTCATGGGACCATCTCATTTCCTCAGCAATCTGGATTTTCAGGAGAGGGTCAAACACAAAAGTTACCACGTGGAAGCAAAATAAAGAAACTGAAGAGATAGATTATGAAGATGTGGCTCCACTATCATGCAATCCTGACGAAGATCTCGATGTTTCTAGCCCTCAATTTATTCATCAAAACAAACAATTCTATGAGCTCTTCGGGGAACATGCAGAGGTGCTATAAAAATGACTAATCAAGGCCAGGGAAAAAAAAGAGAAAAAATGTTCACATCAGAGGGAGGCAGCACATGAAACCGTATGAAACAAATTTCACCAAATTTTGTCCTAAAATTTGCAGTTTTTTAATGAGCGGACATGTTCCAGGAAAAATAATTACAGATCAGACCAAAGGATTCCGCTGAAGAGTATCTCAAACTAGCATCCACTGGCTAAAGGAATATACCACCCACAACTCCTAATCCAACTCTTCTCCTAAGATGTTAGCCAGTTTCACAGGCTTCCAGAGACTCAGCTATCATATATACACAGAAGAAAAATTCCCCTAAGCCAATTTCACACAAAAATGCCTCTGATACAGGCACCAGCTTAACACATAAAGATTGCTTGGATTTTTTGGCCATGACCTTCCCATTTAGTCCCCTACCTCATTCCACCCTTCTAGTAATTCTTCAAACCCTAAAGCAAAAACTTTTTCGAGGCTCACTGTCTCTCATTCCCCGAACCCAGAAGAGAAGAGGGCCTCCTCTTACAGTAAGTTTCTCCTACATTCCCCCTTTTCATTTCTATCCACCTGTCACTGCTGCATCTAGACCCACCGGTCAACTCAACCAGATTTTCTGCCCACATCATTTCATTCCAAATTCAATAATCTACTTAAGTCATCTGGTCTGCCCACTGCTTGAACCAGATTTCCAATTCCTTGTGGCCTAACAGATCTTTGTGGATCTGACTGTGATCCACAGGAGAAGAACTCATTCTGCTTCACAACTCTCTACCAGAGCAGACTAAACAAACTCATATCATTTTTTATATCTTTGCCCTTCCCCTCCCCTCTGGAAAACCTGCTTGTGTTTCATTATCATCACAGAACCATGGAACTTCAGCACTGAAAATAACAAACATCATTCAGTTGGAGAGTAAGTTATTTTCTCAAAACTAGGTAACTGCAGGCTAGGCTAGTACTAGAATACAGATGCCTTGTCACCCAAGCCTTTTCCCCTTCCAGTATAAACCTATTAAATCCCATTATCTATCCTTTCCACAAGCCTGAAACTTTTCTATCTTCTAAGCAAATTTTGAAATTCTTCCTATTCTTTTTCTATACTTATCTGTCTGTAGTTAAAAGTCTAATAATAATCTGCTTTAAGATTATATTCCCTAAATTATGTTTTACTTGTATGCTATGTAAATGAGTGACACTCTTATTATATATTGGTATTGACACACAAGATTTATCATAATAATTTTTAAGACAAGACAAATAATCTAAATAATCCATCAACAAGGTGGTAGTAAATATGTGGTACACCAATGCTATGACATACGTCATAGTTGAAAAATGAAATAGGTCTTTATGGTCTGATGTACAAAGATCTCCATAACACATAATAAACTGAAAAAAGCAAACTGCAGAAACATACATAATGTGTGTGTTACGTATATATACAACTATCCCACTTACAGGGAAAAGTGTATATGTATATACTAAGATACATATATACAAAAAAGATTGGAAAGATATTCAAAAATCTTAACAATAGTTACCAACAGGTAGAAAAGTGGGGAGTGGGGGAGGTGGGCATGAGGGTGTGTTTGTATTTTGTCCATATACTTCATCATTTAATTTAGAACAAGTTGTGTTTGTTCACTGTAAGAGAAACAAAAAATGAAAAAAGAAAACTAAATAATTAGTAGCTACAATTTTATCAGTCCCAACCATGGTGCCAGACACTATGTTGGGGCTTCAAATACATTTATCAATAATCCTCCCAGAAACCAGAGAGAGAGAGAGAGAGAGAGAGGGAGAGAAATTAACTGATTATGCCCATATATCATCAAGTTATTACAGCCCACCTGTAACTGAGACTTGCTTTAGAAATGAAGGTAGACTGAATAGCATTTCACTGCTGACAAATCACAACAAAGGGTTGAGGAATCCCCCTAAACCTTAGCCTGCTTCTTATCAGAGGCACAAAGGGATGATTCTAATGGGCCAGAGTTGAGCATTACCTAGGACACGTGGAGTATTGTATCCAGTTCTGTAAAAATACTATTGCTATACTTACGAAGCTGGCCGGTCTTGTCTGAGGTCAATGGTGAAGACAACTGCATCTTCACCTGCAGACAGGAACGTACATGGAGAGTCTGGTTCCAGGGCCAACTGAGGGAGAAAAAGGGAGGATATGATTTTAAAGATCAGAATTAGAGGTCATCTGGTTCATTCCTTTATCTTTAGGAAGAGCTTCATTTAAAATGTCTCCACAAGAAAACATCCACTGTTTTGTTGTAAAATCTGAGGATAGGAGAAAATTTAATAAGCCCATTCTCTTACTTTGAGTGAATTATTTTATAGAATAAACATACTGTTTATTCTATACAAGTCAAAAGGAAAGGTGATTTTCTATTTCAACTAAGTTCCCAGGGGATCTGAAAAGTGATACCAAAGGAAAATAACCACTGGGGCTCATTCTCAAATACAACCGATCCTACACCCTCAGGTGGGGAGAGAAATGGTGCCCAAATTGCATTCCCTACATTTTAGTTCCAAGTATTAGTTTTCTAGCGGGTTGGGAGTAGGCCTAAGAATCAAAGAAACAGGCAATTTTCGTATTTCCTAAGCCACGTGGGCTAGAAAAGGTCCACCTACCTATTTGCTTAGGGTTTATAGCACCATCCTCTTTCCATGGCATGGGAGAACACGGTGCCTACTCTGAAACTAGGCAGCTCTTAGCTCCTCACTGGCTGCCTCCATGACTATTTGGCCTATATTGCCGGCTCTAAATAGGGCTTCCAGAAATAGTGCTGTTTGTGTGCTGAGAGCTGTAAGCAGGAAAGCTGGAGCTCGCACAGAAGAAGAGCCAACCACTAACACCTTGGAGCTGTCAAGATGTCCTAAATACAATCAGAGTGAATTTAAAGGGCTTGGAAGGCACAGGAGACCTCAAGGGTCTCCAAACCAACCATGGCTCAGCTCAGGGGTTAGGAGCAGTCAACTGAATGCTGCAGGTGCCAGACCTAGAGACCTCTGCCAAGAAGTTCAGGATGACTGCCTCTTCTCCCTCATCTACAAATCGTAGGACTCAAGTGAGGCTGGTGACCACAACAAAGGGGGCACGGTGGGCAGAGATGAGGAAGGGCCTTTGCCGAGACCCTTGGCTGAGGAGCTGCACTGCACAACCTTTGGGGCAAGAGCTCCCTTACCTTGTGGGACGCCCCCTTGTGCTGGGCCACTCGCTTTGTGTTCTTACAGCACTGTGTGGCAGACAGCTCTGCCACCCGCACCTGCCCGTCACGGGCGCACATGGCCAGAGTGGAGTCCCCACTGTTAGGAAGGAACTTGGCCTGCAAAGTTAAGGATGAAAAAAGGGACATAAAAAATAAACTGAGAAGGTGAATTTGAAGGAGAAAAACATGCCGATAACCCCAACTCACCCCCTTTTGTTGCACCACAGCTGGAAACTTAGCTCTCCTACTCTTACACCATTGGCTCAAATCCAATTTCTTCCAAGATTTAAAGGAGAGGGAGAGAAAACACTTCTGATGTAAGGAAGCTTTTCAGTTGACTCTGGAGGGTTGAACTGGTACAGGGTAAGCGCTGAGGTGAACTAGGACTATGCCTACTAGAGGAGAAACAGAAAAAAGGAGGGAAATCTATTTGATACAGGAAGCAAATATAAATTTGCTACACAGTAACAGGAAACTAGAAGGGCTGCTGGGGAAGGAAAGAGAACATGCTTCAGGGTAAGTGACTAGTACCAATATGATGGATGTAAAATCTCCAAAGAATAACAAAACTGATTAATATTTACCAAATGTTTATTAAGTAGAATGCATGGCTCTAACTGCTTAGCTTCTATTGCTATTTGATTCTCATAACCTTCTTTGTAATTAGCCGTATCTTATAGATAAGTTAGCTGAAGACAAAGGTTAAATAACTTGCCAAAGATCACACAGCTAGTAAGGAATAGGGCCAGGATTTGAAGCCAAGCAGTCTGGCTTGAGAGTCTCTGTTCTTATACTGTATGTCTCCTACCAGGGGCACATTTCATACCTTCCTGACGATTTCCAAGCACCCTACCTACAATGAGATTTCCAAGTCTTTATTCTCAAGGAAACAAAAGAGTGCCATAGGTCTTTCAGTGTATTAACTCCTGAGACACTATGAGACCGAGTCCAGATGTGTAATTCCTACCACAACTCCTAGCGGCCCCCACTCCAGGCAGCAGCTCAGGTTTGTCTAACTCATGCCTGACCTTCTCAGCTGCTCTTCTGCTCCCTTGCCTCACCTGGAAGACATTGCTTTTGTGGCCGCTCTCAAAGTCCAGCACTGGCTGCCGCCGCACCCAGTCCCAAACCACCACTTTCAGGTCATCGCTGCCACTGGCCAGCCAGGTGCCACGCTGGTTAAAGTGTAAGGTATTGACACAACCAGTATGGCCCTCAAGCCCATGCTGCAAGCGGAAACGCTGCACAAAGACTCTTGCCCCACAAGCCTCATATACAAAGCGGGCACTTGAACCCAGCTCCCGCTCCCGAAGGGCAGGAAGGGCTTGCCAGCGAGGTCGGGGCAGGGCTGATGTCTCTGAGGAAACCCAGTCCTCCAGGGCCCGCTCATCGTCTGATGAGTCCTGGTCACGACTGGCCCGCTTGCGCTGCACACGGCACCGAGGATGCTCTTCTTCCTCCTCTTCCTCCTCCTCCTCTGAGTGGTCATGGACTTGGTTTTCATCGTTGATGGAGTAATGGCCAGTGTCTTCCATGCTGTCAGAGTCCTTGTCTTCACCTGAGCTCTCTGTATCTGTGCCTCGACTTTCCGTGCTGGTGCGGTTGGGGCCACCGTCATCCCCGGTCAAACTCAAGCTCAGGTCTGAGGCCTCCACTTCAATGCCTGAGGATGTCTCCCTCCCCTCCTCAGCTCCAGACATCTCCTCCGGACTACTAGACAGGCTTCCTGCGTGTTAGTGAGGAATGGGTAGGTGAGGGGGGGGAGAAGAAAATAAGATAGTGATCAGAAAGATTTCCTCTCCTTAGTCTAAGAAATCATCCCATCGAAAGACCCAGAAACCAACTTTGGTCAAAGTGTCTTTGTTACAAATGCTTATAAAGAGTACCTGCAGAAGGTGACTTCATATAGGATGACAATGAAAAGATTAAGACCAAAGCCACACAAAATAAAGGTACTTCAACACAAGTGAAGAATTACAGGACAACCTAAGATTCTAATAAATTCTCAAGAAGCAAAGCACTGGCGAATTGTATGAAAGTACAGCTGATACAAACACCTTGGGCTCTGCGCTGCTGGATGGACATCCATTAGTTACAGCAAATAATTAAGCTGATACAAGAAAAAAGAAGAGCCATCTGCAGCAAGAGTTGGCTTAGCCATCTTCATAAAGATGGAAAATAACTGATTACAATCACTCTGACAATAGATGTGGACTTGGACTATTTCCCATTTGGAGGAAATCCCACTATCTCCACCTCCTAAATCCTAAGGTTTCTTCTCCCAAGGTCCCAAATCCACCAAGAATCAAGAAGGAAGTGGAAAGGGAAAATACGAATTGTGATCATTTGAGTGGGTTCATGCTCACTTTTTGCTAATAAATATATCCTAACTTACTTCCATTAATTTAATAATTTTATACAATTCTTAGTTATAGAAATTCTTAGAAAACATAAGTAAAACTGATAAAAAACAGGGTTATTATAGTGGATCTGAGAAGCAAAGTTCACGATTTTCTAGGTCTGCCACACTGGTGGTTTTAAGTAAGTGGGTCCCTAAAAGAGGTCTCACCCCTGACAGTGAGGTCCTGCAGTCCATGTGAACAGCCAAGTCATATTCTAGTGAGCACTCTGGCAACATTCTAGAGCCAGTATGACCACAGCTTCCAAACTAAGGTCAAGGTGTGATAAAAGGAAGCAGGGAATGGGGATTTTAAACACTGCTCATGGCCTTCTTTCCTAAGACGACCATAATTTTTATCTTGTCAGAATTAAAGAATATTAGGAAAGGCAGACTAGCTATGTGTGACTCTGGTATGACCTATTCAACTCCAATACCACACTGATGTTGAAGAATTCAAAGTTGGAGCATCTTACTGGTTAGTCATCTGGATTAGAGCAGTAATTTCTAAAGACCTCTGAAGCAATGGAGCCCCTTTTCAATGAACTCTTAGGCAAAATCCAATATAGGAAACAGATAAACACTATAAGCACTTTGGTTCAAATAGTGACAGAGTTGGGAGACACATAAAAAGCTCTTTTCAAAAAGCACCTCGACTAAGAACACAGTGTGAAAACAACTAAGATAGGAACTGGAAGAAAGAAGGGGAAAGTGCAGCAATTTGTTCCTAGGAACTGCACCTGAGGAGACTGCTGTATATTCCAAGGAAGATCAACAGTTGTGGTTATGAAACACAACTGCACGTGAGACTGGGAGTGGTAAGAAGGGATAAAATGTCACATCTGTCACTTCAGTGGAAAGGAAAAAAAGAACACCCAAACTTCTATCATTTATTGTTAAAATTATGATTAACAAATTAAGATGACTTTGGGGGTCCGACCACATTAACATATGAGCCAGAACATATCACATGCTCAGCAAGAGGACCCTACCTGATAAGTCAGTGACCAAGATCTAGCTCAGGGGTTAATTTTTTTTTCTGTAAAGGGCCAGACAATAAAAACTTCAGGTTTCACAGACCCTATGAATCTCTGTCACAACTGCTCAACTCCACTGTTGCAGGATGAAAGCATCCATGAACACTATGTAAATGAACAGGGCATGACTGTGTTCCAAAGACCTTTACAAGACGAAGCGTAGGCTGGATTTGACCTGAAGGCTTGTTTGCCAATCCCTGATCTAGCTAATGGCCAAACGCCAAATCAACTGTATACCTCAAACCCTCTGCCTTTCAACTAAGCCAAATAAAATACCTGAACTAGATTTCATTTACAGAAGATGAATGAATGGCAGTGGTAAGAAAAAAACAAAGGGGCAATAAAACAGAATTCAAAGCTCTCCCTTGCCCTTAGTCAACTTCACTGCACTGCCCATCACATCAACTAGAGTTAAGCCTGTAATTCTGACCTGCAAGATGCTGAGAAATGCTAGAATCTGTGCTGCACCAACTATATCCATCTGTTTAAAAGAATATTTCTCTAGTTTAAAAGTTGGTTCAGAGTTAAGTATTGGTTGAATAACCTAGGTAGCAACTATACTCTGTCAGAATCTTGATGGTCTGCCTTCAAATATGCCCTAGACTCAATGATTTAATGCTCAGCAGCACATTCCTAAGAGGAAAGACAGACAGAAAGTACCAATCCTAACTGGGTTAGGTTGTAACTTCATCTCTTATCTAGTATCTCTACTGAAGGTGATCTGCCAGGGAAAGAGACCTCTCATTTTTTTTTTTTTTTTGAGAGGGCATCTCTCATTGATCAAATGGTTGTTAACAGTTAACAACAATAAAATTCTGTACAGGGGACTCAATGCACAATCATTAATCCACCCCAAGCCTAATTATCATCAGTCTCCGATCTTCTGAAGCACAACGAACAAGTTCTTACATGGTGAACAAATTCTTACATAGTGAATAAGTTCTTACATGGTGAACAGTACAAGGGCAGTCATCACAGAAACTTTCGGTTTTGATCACGCATTATGAACTATAAACAATCAGGTCAGATATGAATATTCGTTTGATTTTTATACTTGATTTATATGTGAATCCCACATTTCTCCCTTATTATTATTATTATAATTATTAATAGAATGCTGAAGTGGTAGGTAGATGCAAGATAAAGGTAGAAAACATAGTTTAGTGCTATAAGAGGGCAAATGTAGATGATCAGGTGTGTGCCTGTAGGCTAAGTATTAATCCAAGCTAGACAAGGGCAACAAAACATCCACGGATGCAGAAGATTTCTCTCAAAACAGGGGGGAGTGAGGTTCTAAGCCTCACCTCTGTTGATCCCCAATTTCTCACCTGATGGCCCCCCTAGAGACCTCTCATTTTAACAGGGGAACCTTACCTTTCCAACATCTCCCTTTGTTCCCACTACCAACTGGATCTTCTTTTTCTCCCTTATTAACAGCATCACCTAGGTTTTGTCCACCCTTATAACCTTTGAAAATTCCAAACCACGTGACTTCTTAACAGTTATTATTGATCTCCTGTAAGTGATCAGATGAAAGTTGAAGGAGCAAAAGTACCAGACAGCCCAAGGCATTTCCTGTTATTTTCCTATACTCAAAATAAGACAAGAAGGGTTACCTTACAGGAAAGACCTCCTTCCCTCCACTAAAAGCCAGGACTCCACTCTCTTTGGGGGGAAAAGGAGAGCCCCAACTGGTAGCAAAAACAGCTTCCCCTTCCTTTTGGCCCTTTACCATTAGCCAAGTCTGTTCCTCCATCTGTGCTGCCCCCTTTGCCGGACATCCTGGATGCTGTGTACTGTAGCCAGCCTGGATTTAGGAAAAGGAAGAAAATGGAACAATTAGGAAACTATCTGGGAAAGATGAGAGAAGGAACAAGGAGGTTTAACAATGTACAGCCTTTATCATTTTTATAAAAATGACTTTCTTGTGTGTATTTAACAGGGCTTCTCAGTTGCTGAACATCATACCAGATTTCCCCCATCTATATTCCATAAAGGGACTATCATTGGGAGATCAACAGCCATCACTTTACCTTACTGAGTAACTGGCAGTGCTTTTTCAGATGGGAAAGAGGGAAACTGAAATAAAAGTTGGAACAGCAGGCACAGATCGAGCGACAGGTACTACAAGCAAAGAGCCTTACTTAACACAATACAAAATGCCAGCTGTGGCTCTGCCTGCTCGGCAAGAATCTTCCATTGTAAATACTAGTCCTATGTATCCACAAACTCTATAAACTTGTCTTTATAACACGATGGGGCAGCTCAGACTCTGAATATCATCTGCACACAAATCAACAGAGAGAGAAGAAATCAAGCTCTTGGGGTAAGAGTTTGGATTTTCTGTTCACTAAGATGCTTAGCTTCAAACTTATAGGCACAGGTGTAAATTAAAGATTATAAGGAGCAGATCCAAATTAGTACTCAGGAGCACCCCTACCCCTAAGAATGAACCTGAAAGGTATTTTCTTCTTCTTCTTAGAACTAATAGTTACCAAGTACAAATCTGGGGAAGAAAAGGGTGACACTTCCATTATACTGTCTCAGTCCACTTCATAAAATGGCAAACATTATTTCACCTAATTCCACCAAATTTCAACAGATTTTTCTTTTTGGCAAAGCAACTAGGAACTAGGAACCTAGCTCTTTTCCTTTTATACCACTTTTAACACATTATATTTTTCACACCCTTACTCCCATCTCAAGCAAATTCCAAAGAGCAAAGAATAATATTATTCAGACCAGAATTTTGTTAAGCCCTTTCAGTGCCTTGGACAAAAGGCACTGGTCAAAGACAAAGTATGATTATGACTCCAGTCCTTGTACCCAGGCACACTGGCCTCTAATCTCTCAACAGCCCTTTCATTCCCATAACAATTATCGCAGAAGCAGACCCATCCTTATCCTTGCCCCTTACTCTCCTCTACAGAAATCCAAGATGCTTCAAAAAAGTATCCTTTACCAAGCGACAGCTGCACAAAGCTCACACGTAGTAGGCCAGAGCGGGGAAACAGAAATAATGCAAGAGCAGGACTGAGGCCGAATTTGCGGGAAGGACTCCTGGAAGGCTGATGAAAGACAATGCCAACAAAAAACAGATTTGTGAAGCCACATAAAGAAAAACAGCGAAGGGTTGTTTGCAGGGCAAGCTGTTTTCCTCCTCCTACTTCTTCAATGATGTATTTCTGCACAGCATTCCTCACACAGCACTTGTTTTTCCTCTTGGTAGTCCCTGTTTATGTTCTTTACCATCTTAGCAATCTTCTTCCCCACCTAAGGTTTAAATTAATTACATTAACTGCATAAGTCCTGTAAATGGGGAAAATGACTGCACTACTTTATTAAGATTAAAGACTTAGATCATACACATACCTTAAAGTCAACTGAGACCAGACGTGATGTTTTCTCATCTCCAGAATCAAAACTGTCAACCACACCAACACTTCCCGCCCCACTACTATTCACTCCCAGAGAAGAACAAAGTAGCTCCTGGGACCCTTTCTTGAAACTAACTCTCATCAACTTCTACAGAAGCCCAGATTGCCTAAACTTTACAGACTCATAATGGCTCTAGAGAACATTTTGCCTTCCCGACTCCACAACCAGGAGGCGCCTGAGCCTAATGCCACCTAGCTCTCAGCAGTAGTTAGAGTCATGAGGTTCAACCCCATACCCAGACTGGGGACACTGGTTTAAAGTTCTTGCAAGGATCTTTTCTTTTTGAAAAAAAGTTGACAGAATCTATTGCTAAACTCAGAAAGAGAGAAAACCCTGTGAATGCTTATGCCAACTCTGTTTAATCACTGAGTGGTTAGGCAGATAATTTTGAAAGGTCACATTTTAGGAGACACAAAATTTAGCAAAATTAGTTCTAGACTGAAAATTAGAGGCCCAAGATTCTGGTATCAGCTAAGCCATTAGCATACTTTGTGACCTTGGATGAGCTGCTTAATCTTCTCTGGGCTTCATTTTCTTCTTTTGCAAAACAGTGTTAGTAATTCCAGAGAAGGGATAGGTAGGTAGAATTGCACGCTAAACGTATGCAGAAGGATGCTACTGAACAGTGGTCCCAAGATCATTACGAATCTCTTTCAGTGAAAACTTAGAGCATGAGCCCTCAATATGTATGTATATACACAAAACATTTAATCAATTCACATTAAATATTAAGCTTAATTTTTCTAGGAAAAAAAGAGAAATTTCCATATTCTTTTTCTATATACCACTGAATCATCTCCATACCTCTTGGGGTGCACACATTCCCATTTTGGGGCACCACTTCACCAGAAAGCCAAGAAATGACGACAATAATAAAATACAATTATGTGGGGGATGAGTTGTTATTCTTCTCATATAAATTTCTATCAAAATGAAGAAACTTGAAACCATCTCAACTCCAGGGCAGGAATCAGAGTAAGTGCCCAAACTCATGCAAGCTAAGATCCTATGATTGTGCCCTAGGTCTCAGGTATAGAAGCCACTCTAGAATCCTTTCAGTCACCAAAGACCACCACCTTATTTTATACTGAGGTTAGGATGTTACTTCACCCAAACTTAAATTACCATTTTTCACTCTTTAACTGCACTACCTTCCCAACAAACCCACTATTTTTACCTTGATCAATTTCCATGTAAAATCCAGTCCCAAGCAAACCCATCTGAGCTTGGAAGAGCTGACGCGCTCACTGCGCCAGGTAGCTGGGGGAGTTTAATTAGATTAGCTCCATGGCCTGTACTCTAAAAATAACCACAACCCCTGCCAAACTGAAGGTTAAAGAGTAAACTATTGGGGGGTGGGGGAAAAGATCCAGGCGTCATTTTAATTTCTACCCAAGAAATCTCATGACTTGGATTTTTTTTGTCTTAATAAGAAAAAGGCCTTAAATTTTTAACCAAAGACATGACAAAATATTAACTAAAAACCAAGCAGAGGAGGAGTTAATAGAGTGTACTTTGTGGAAGAGGTACCAAACATCTCTTGTTTAAAACCACTGAGGCGGCCTTCTTTTTCTAATAATGATGAAAGATTTGTACAAGAGACCATGTAAACTAGAACAGCAAGGACATTCAAATGAAAACAAAAAGAAACTCAACTCACATGTTGTACAATATGCCAAAAACAAACTCAGCGCGGATCATAGACCTAAATGTCAAAGTTAATACAACGTCCAGGAAACAAAACTGATGATCTTTGTGACACTGAGGTAGGCAAATAAATACTTCTTAAGATAGGTCACAAAAAGCACAGAGTAGGAAAGAAAAATTAATTGGACTTAATAAAACTAAAAATCTCTTCAAGAGACACATGAAAAGACAAGATTGGAAAAAAATATCTGCGAAAGACATGATATAACTAAGGAAGCAACCAGTATTTAAAATCTCTCACAGCCAAATAATGACCACTCGGAAAATAAATGAACACCCAAAAACCTATAGGCGAACGTTTCAGTGGCTTGATTCACATTCATCAAAAACTGGAAACAACCTAATGCTCTTCAGCAAGGTCATGGACAAACTGTGGTGCAGTACACAATGGAATACTACTGAGCAATAAAAGGAATGAACTGCCGATACACACTGGCAACACGGATGGATCCCACATATGTTATGCTAAGTTAAAGAAGCAACATTCAAACAGCTACATAATATTCCATTTACAGGACACTGACAGCAGACCAATGATTGCTTGGGGTGGGGAAGGGAACTGACTACAAACCAGCACAAGAAAACTTCTTGAAATTATGAAAATGTTCTATGCCTCTACCATAATGGTGTTGCATGACTAAGTGCTTCTCAGAATCCACAGAATGGATCACTGAAAAAAAGGATATATTTTACTGTATTTTAATTATACCTCAATAAATCTGGCTGGGAAAAAAAATGAGGAGGGAGAGGGGGAGAAATCATGTAAAGTGTTAGATAAAACCCAACAATTAAAACTACTAAGTTCTCAAGGCTGTCATAAACAGTTAATAAAAAGAAGTTAGATAATAAAGTGGGCAATATGTCACAGTAAACGAGAGCAAAATGTCAGCTTTCCTTGCTTTGAAAAAAGTAGAGAGGATTTTTGCTGTGACCAAAACTGCCTGTGTGATTTATCAGTATCTACATTAAAGGCAAGATGAATCCTAAACTCATAAAATGTCTCCAACCTTACTGTCTTGGTAACAGCTAAGAATATCAGGAGCTTAAAGTAGTTCAAAGTATTCAGCGGCTGCGTGTCAATCTGCGTACTTAGCGCTTCCGTCACCCCACCACCCTCCCAAGCCAGTCCAGCAATCTTGCTTGGCATGCCTCATTCTGGAACTCAAGTGCCAACTCTCCAATATAAAAACCCATATTTAAATGACCAAGATTTTAGAATTTCTTCTGAAACTGAAAGGTGATGGTAGAAAACACTTCAATTATTAGTTAAGATTGATACTTGAAAGCCACAGTCCCTAGTTCCTATTGGGACAACAGATGTCCCAATCTACTCACAACTGAACAGATGTTCAGGGTTGATCTCCATCCAAAGTACAAATTTGCTTTTCAGTCCTAGGTCCCACAGTCCATCTGGAATCAACCAGTCCTACCTTCCCCACCCACCCCCTTTTTTCCAAGCTGAAATGGCTCATTTTAAATTTACTGTCCTTACCTTTCCTTTCTCTACTTCACAATACACACTTCTCCAAGCCACCTTTCATGGCTCCTGCCGCCAGTCGTGCTCTCATAGTACAGTGCTTGTTAACCAGACAAGAGGAGCTCAGATACTGAAATTCAAAGATGCCCCAAAGGAACTCCTACTACATAAAACATGTTTAGGTGGGGGCAGGCCTATAGTTCTGGGCACTCTCTACTAAGTACTTGGAGGAGTTGAATACACTACACTGTCTCCTCTGGCAAACGAGAGAGGAGCAAAAAGAAACTACAAACGTCTGTAGATCAGGAAAATTAAACTCTATCCCTACTGTACAGATCTCACAGCACAGGGCAACCTGACTGTACAGAGGCTCTAGCCTCCCTTGTTTATCCAAATTACAGGCCTCTGGCACCACCCAGTGGTCCATCGGTACACAGACATGCTAGCAATGCAACGTACAAAGCAATACAGGGGATACAAATACAAACAAGGCAGTCACAATCCCTTTAATACTCAATAATCAATTAGGAAAAATGAGTATACAGCTGTGATACAAGAGATCATTAAAAAAATATAAATAGAATGTTGGATAGAGGTAAGGATTACATTTAGTTTTAGGAAGAAAAAGCTTCTATGGAAAAATTAGCTTTTAAGCTAGGCTTCGAAAGAGAGGACTTCAATAGGTAGAGGTGAGAAAGACATTCCACAAGGACCAGAATGAAAAGATGTGGAAGATGAGAAACCCGGTATGTTGATGAAAATAGACTGAGGTATAGTTGATTAGTTAGCGTAAGGAAGGAGACACGAGTTTAAAAGCCCGTCTTCTGCTTACGGCAGAGGAAGTTAAAGTAAGGGCATCAGTGTGAGAACCGCTGCCGAGGCGGAGCTGAGAGTGCTCAGCCCAACAGGCAGTTATGAAGCTCAATGAAATCAAGAAAAATTTGAGTCTGGGCACCCAGAGCATATCAAATATCATAAATGAGAAGCTGGTGAAGAGATGACTTGGATTATATTTAAAGTCCAAGTTGACATGTCAGGAAAGGTAGCAGAAAAACCAACCGAGGTCAGAAACTTGAGAAATAAATTAGGGCCAGAGGGATAGAACTTGGAAATTATTTGTAGAGAAAAGCTTCAAAATCAAATACCTTATAATATTATATCTCACTAAAAAAAAACAAAAACAAATTAAGTACCCAGGAAAGCTCTGAGAGAGTTCAAGGGAAGGATCTTCAGGAATCCCTACCTTAATGAAAAATAAGAAGCAAGCATGGATGCTTCACATTAGAACTTGGCCTAAGGCAGAGAAATGCCCAGGAGAGGAGTAATGAGTGTTAAATGCCCTGGAAGCCAAGAGATAAAAAAGTTTCAAGAGGTGGGGGTGGTCCATGTTTCAAATGCTACAAAGTACAGAAAGATGGATACTGAGAAAAGCCTGTAAGAGTCAGAACAACTTTTTCCAGAGAATTACTTCAAGTATTGAGTGAGAAAGCTGTTTTTTCCCTATTCAAAGATAACAAAAGGATTCAGCTGTCTCTTCGGTTCAAATTCAGTAAATTTCCTTAAAAAACCATTAGCTGACCAATTAATTATAACCTGAGACCCATGTCTGAACAATTCAAAAATGTTTTTATGCACTTCCTAGAAAAGTCTGGGCTTCTTCCTCACTCAGCAATGATCCTCCATTTATCGTACACAACTTAGGACACAGCTCCAAGCCTATGAACTCTGCTTACCTGCTCTCGCTGGCCTTTTATTATAGAATTCAAAAAGCTTGTTAATACCTCTTTGAGCACATTCGTATTCTGCGAAGTGGAGTAGTTTTCCCAGGGACCCACAATCTAAGCTGCCCTTCACTTTAGGTCCTTCTTCCTCTTGAAGGTTCAGAGGATAGTCAAGATGAGAACTTCAAAGCAGTCACCACAGATAACATGAGGAAGATATGGAAGTCCCGCATCACCTCTACTATGAAAAAGGAACTTCAGTCATCCTTTGGATGAATACCTTCTCTCCCTGCTGGTCATACCAAACGTCCTGTGTTTACAGTCTACTGGCTTTAACGCTAACAACAGTATTTCAGAGTATGTTAGGAATGCACTCTAACCCTTAATGATGTCTCCAGCAGTAGAGCTAAGGAACTTTTTATAGTAACATTTAAGCCCATTTACCTCAACTTAAATCACTGTTAAGGAAAATCCATTTCTAAGGAAATTCCATTGTATTTCTATTCTGAAATATTTACCTTTACATCCAAATACCACTTTTTGCCACTCCCATTTCAGATTTTTCTTAAATCAATGGAAAGGACACCAGAGATGAAAAAGTGATGCTCCAAAGGTACAATTTTGAGTAAAGCAATAGAGAAAAAGAGGCTAAAACACCAAGAAGTGGCCTCTTCCTTGCAGCAGTGTAGTGAGCAGGGCCTACTGCTGGGTCCTAGGTAAGGCAACACACAAACCTGAAGTTATCAAGGATGCTTAAAGTATGCCAGAGGACTATAGCCTCTTGGCTACCACTAAAGATAAATCCTATAGTAGCTTTCTATATGACCAAGAAAAACCAAGAACAAAAAAGTGACACATGAGGCAAGCATGGATGCTTCACTAATAGAACTTGGCCAGACTTCCTTCAACAGTATCCTCAGAGGATAATGAGTATTTAACCTCTCAGATACAATGATGAAAATTTCTCCAATAACCTAATCCATCAGACATATGACAGCCCCTTAATAATATGCCATCTCTGTCATATTAATCACCCCCCACGCCCTAGGTGCAAACTCAGGTCATTCATTTATCTTGAGCACACACACTCCAAGGGTTAAGGTAGTATCTGAGAAATTGGGCTTCTGGTCCAGAAACTACATCCCATCAAGGCAGAGATAAAGACCACTATAAAGAGGTGACCAGTCTTCATAAAATCCATCACACACTAATTTTTAGAGACCTCTCAAGGACTTTTTTCTCACTCCACAGTAAGAATAACTAAATCAGTAAAATAAAACAGGCTGCCCCCTTTTCTGACCAACTTTAACAGCAATGAAGTTTCTCAGGTGCATTCGTGAAAACAAAAGGTAAAAAAAATTTTCAATATTACTATAAAGCTAATCTAAAAATCATCGGCATCTGGCTGAAATTGAGATATATATAATAGTCACTACTTCAATGCCTTTTGCTGATTTAACTCTATTAGTTGCCTGGGTTCCAAATGGGTGAGAAAATAACAGATTATCTTGGCTCACTGATTATCTGTTTTTTTGGGGGGGAAAAAGGGCTAATTCAATCTTAAAAACAAATTCTAACACCAATGTTATGCAATAAAAAGCTCTGTTTAGGCAACTCTGTCTTTTATAATATGGACATTTCCGAGACATGTTTAGAACAACTTTTCTAGAGTAGAAACAATCCAGAAATAAATCTATCTACTGAAAACAAAGTTTAACTAGTCATTTCATGACTTTAAAAGCCTGTAACTCAGCTGACAGAACACAGGACCTAGAGAATGAAACTAAGGATCTCTACAGCCAGGCACACTCCTACAGAATGTCTTCTACTAGAGTCTGTTGGCTTTTGAAACGTCAGTATTGTTTGAATCTGACAGCAAAAAGGCCGCTTTCTTTTTAGTTTTCTCTGAAGACAAGCTTCTGTCTTAGAATGATCGTAGTCAAAATTAAAGATTATAGCACGGGAATGCATTCTTACACATTTAATAGACTGCTGTATAAAATGCCGTCAGCTTGGTGGTGGGTCACAACTGAGGTCAATAAGCATACCTAGCTTCCCACTTTGAGCCATGCTAGGAAATACTTCCTAGTAAGATGCGACAATTCTTATGCAACATCCTGAAATCTAAATTATCTTCAGAAAACTAATAATTTTATAGTTATGGTCCAGTCTAAACATATTGATTCACTGTATACACAGATGTCACTTGGAGCATAAACCTGGTATGAAACCCTGGAGGCAGGGTGGGATTCTTACCCAGCATATTAAGTCATAAAGAACAATGTTCTGCTTCTTTCAACATATTTCCTTTTCTCCTCCCATTCTTTCCCCCTTCCCCCACCCCTCTTGCCCAAGAGACCTCCAGATCTCATTAAAAAACAAATGATAAAATGCAGTCTCAGCCACTTCAAGAGTCTTTAACTTTCAATAGAGAGAATTAAGCCCCTGGATGGTGGTAAGGAAGTCAATCAATTTTAAGTTGATCACTGGCTTGAACAGTCTGCTTTTGTTGCAATGCTTTCTTTAATTTTCATGTGCTCTTACCTCCCCTAAAGAGATGTGGATGAAAAGCCAACAAGAGAATGGTAAAAACTTTTCATCTGTGATGTCATATTATTAAAATAGTCCGGCTGGGAAGACGAAATAAACATACTCTGCATTCCCAAGTCCCTAGATTGAAGGATTGAAGATTCACTTCAGAAAGAAAGGAGACCATCAACTGGTCTAGTTCTTCGGTAATCTATTGATAAGGATCACTACAGAGTCTAACAGCTTAGAAATAATGCATTCCCTCCATGACAACAAGGACAAGGCGTTAAGGGGTGGCGTAGCTGGAGCAGAGGTGGTAGACAACGTTGCAGCAGGAAGGGAATTACAATACTTGCGTCAGCTCTGATCAGGTGCACTAACAGACCAAAAGGAGAGAAGCAATGAACAAAGGAAATGTAGGGATGTTTAATTTAAGAATGTATTTAGAAATATACATATACCGACATTTATTATTCCCACTGTCCTCTGGCCTTGAACCCCCACCAGACTGACCCGAATCATGTTCAGAAGACAACCCTAGGTGGGCACTTACAAAAGCACACATCTAACTGACCACATAAAAATGCATGTGAAAAATAACCAAGAGAACATGTTCAGAAGCAAAATGCAAAGAGTGCAAACTAATATATAACTTATTAGCAAAGTTGTTATCAATGATGTGTAAAAAAATAGAAAATATTTTTTAGCATCTATCATGGGCTATGCATAATGTAAGAGCTTTATAAAGGTTTCACTTATGATACAAACAATGACCCTAAGAGGTAAGTGGTATTATCCTGCTTTTAGAGTTATGGAAATTAAGTCAGAGAAGTTTAAGTAACTTGCCCAAGGTCACATGGCTAATAAATTTAGAACTGTATTTAAACCAAGACCCAGCTTTAAAACCTGTACTTTTCCTTTTATATCTTACTGATACACATACAGCCTGTCAGTAATAACCTCAGTCTAATTTATAATGATCATTTTCTTTTCAGGACACCGAATGGAGTAAAATTCACCAATGTCACACTCAACCTTTTCCTCCTACAAATCATAAAGATATGAAGAAATTAGCCAGGCCTACCTTCCAGAGTCACTCAGCTCATCTGTCACATACCATGAACCTCAACCAAAGCACTAGTATCCACTACCAGAAACCCAAGGGTCTTAAAAAATGACATTTACAAGTATGTTCTGACTCCCTCTTTGGCACCGGGCCAGGCTGTGTGAATGCACAGGATGACTCCTCTGCTTACCAACAAATCTTCAGACCAACTATGAAACAGCAGCCACTAATTTTTTTACCCAAAATGTACCCCCATGTCCTGAAAAGCTAGAATTCTGAGCTGGATTGAACTCAGACACCAGCTAAAGGCAGCATCACTCATTACGCCCCAGCTTTTACTGACAAGCAGCTAAACAGTCTCCTCTACACAGCAAGGAATGAAAACCCAAAGGCCTGAGAGGGGAAGAGACTTGATTCCATAAACGCTGAACAGAACTGAGGCATACTAATCCCCAGCTTTTAACAACAGAAGAAACATGATCCACACAGAGGCAAAAACACAACGCAAATGAATAAAGAGGGAGACACATGCACTTCTAGGCTTAACTGGAGTCATTTGAAGACACACAGTTAGTTCAGGACAGAAAGACAAGTAGCCTATGGCCAGTTAAACTTGTAAAAGTAATTTAACCAGAGCTGGAACAGAGCCAAGAACAATATCCCAACTCTCTGGGAAATTGTGGTAGGAATTGTATGAGTGCAGTGGTCAGCACTTGGGTTATCAGGGTAGGGTCTGTCTTGGACTCAAGAAATTTAAATACCTTCACCCCCAACTCACCTTTTCTCCTTTATTACTGAAGTAGGGCCAAGCTGAGCTCCTGAGAAATTAGGTCTGTAGATTCACTGAAGGACTGAGAAAAGCTGAAGTTTAAATGGCAAAGATGTCTCTATTAAACATAATATATGCATTAACTTTTTTAGACCGCTTCAGAACTATTTAAAACCACAGTAATTTATCTGACTGTTGAATAAATAACCTACATATAGTAATAAAATGAACCAGGCAAGTAATCTCCCAGCTCCACTAAAACGTTTAAGTCATTTAAAAGGAAAATCTGAATCTTTTCAAAGCAAACCCATAACCAAACCTCTCAATAAGCCTCAGAGCAGGGGGGAAATCCCGGAATGTGATAGCGCTAGTGCCGGTTTGTTTACAGACTCCGGCAACAATCATGAGTCAGAAATTTAAGCCACCAGATGCTTTCCAACTAACAGGGACCAAATGGGATCGTTCTACGGTATCCTTAAAGATGTGGGCGTGAGGGGATGTAAACTAAGAGAATTACATTACAAAGGGTACACCACAAAACGGCAACAACTGCCTCCAGCGCTCTTGGTCCTCGGCCTCCCGTACGAGGTGCTGGGCCCAAGAACTCGGGGTGGGGGAGGGGGCACACTGCGCGGTGGCCCTGGGGCCACGGGGAGACGCAGGGCAGACCGCGTCACCTAATCTAAGGGGTGAAAAAGCGCACACAAACGGGTCACCCGGCGAGGCAAGACGTCCCTGTGGGTGCGGGGCAGGCTCTTGGGGGCGACCCCAGGGCTGACCTGAGGAAAGGGCAGCCAAGTCCTCCCGGCTGTGACGCGGGTCAGAAGGAGAAGACCCGGGCCCTGGGAGCTTGGGAAAGGACTCAGACCTATCCTGACGGGGAACGGGCCTGGGGGGAAGAGGCAGGCCAAGCCGGAACAAGACACGGACCGGGTAGGTCAAGGGGAGAGGGGGTGTCCGGCTGGGGCAGTTACAAGCGCGGGAGCCGGCGAGGCTCAGCAGCCCCCTTCCCATCTCGGGTCATCCTTCTGCCAGCGGCTGCTCCGACTGTTCCAGGCCCAGCCGCCCCGTCCACAGCCGCCACCAACGCCGCCGCCATCTTACATTGGCCAGCGGCAGCCACCACCACCGCCTCGGTTCTCAGCGCTTGCGCCTGCGCTGCCTCGCTTTCCGGCCCGGTTTGCGACGATGTGCGGGAGAAGACTGAGCGGAAAGCGGCCGCACGAGCTCTCGTCTCCCACCCTCCTCGAAGGACGCAGAAGAGGCGGGACTTAAGGCTTAAGGCAAACAGAGCGAGGTGCGCGTGCGCTTTACGGAGGAGGCCAAGTAGTTACAGCAGAGCGTCGAGGGGCTCGCTCCCTCCCGCGATACTCCAAAACTAGTTCGGGGACACCCCCCGAGTTCTGGTGGAAATAAACTTCCATTCTGACCTGCTGCAGGCGATCTCCTGGGAGGCAATCATTTAAAAAAATTTTTTTTAATTAAGGTATTATTGATATACACTGTTATGAAGGTTTCACATGAAAAAACACTGGTTACTACATTTAACCATACTGTCAAGTCCCCCCCCCGTACCCGCATGCACTGTCCATCAGTGTAGTAAGATGCCACAGATTCACTATTTGTCTTCTCTGTGCTACACTGTTTTCCCCGAGATCCCCCACACCATGTGTACTAAACATAATACCCCTCAACCTCTTCTCCCTCCCTCCCGACCTGCACTCCCACACCCCTTCCCTTTGGTAACCGCTAGTCCTTTCTTGGAGTCTCTGAGTCTGCTATTTTGTTCCTTCGGTTTTGATTCGTTGTTATACTCCACAAATGAGGGAAATCATTTGGCACTTGTCTTTCTCCGCCTGGCTTATTTCATTGAGCATAATATCCTCCAGCTCCATCCATGTTGTTGCAAATGGTAGGATTTGTTTCTTTCTCATGGCTGAATAGTATTCCATTGTGTATATGTACTGCCTCTTCTTTACCCATTCATCTACTGATGGACACTTAGGTTGCTTCCATATCTTGGCTATTGTAAATAGTGCTGCGATAAACATAGGGGTGCATATGTCTTTTTGAATCTGAGAAGTTGTATTCTTTGGGAAAATTACAAGGAGTGGGATTCCCAGGTCAAATGGTATTTCTATTTTTAGTTTTTTGAGGAACCTCCATATTGCTTTCCACAATGTTGAACTAGCTTACATTCCCACAAGCAGTGTAGGAGGGTTCCCCTTTCTCCGCATCCTCGCCAGCATTTGTTGTTCTTAGTCTTTTCGATGCTGGCCATCCTTACTGGTGTGAGGTGATATCTCACTGTGGTTTTAATTTGCATTTCCCTGATGATTAGTGATGTGGAGCATCTTTTCATGTATCCATTGGCCATCTGAATTTCTTCTTTGGAGAACTGTCTCTTCATATCTTCTGCCCAATTTTTTATGGGGTTATTTGCTTTTTGGGTGTTGATGCGTGTAAGTTCTTTATATATTTTGGATGTTAACCCCTTGTCAGCTATGTCATTTACAAATATATTCTCCCATACTGTAGGATGCCTTTTCATTCTGTTGATGGTGTCCTTTGCCGTACAGAAACTTTTTAGTTTCATGTAGTTCCATGTGTTCATTTTTGCTTTTGTTTCCCTTGCTCAAGGAAATGCGTTCAGGAAGAAGTTGCTCATGCTTACATTCAGGAGATTTTTGCCTATGTTGTCTTCTAAGAGTTTTATGGTTTCATGACTTACATTCAGGTCTTTGATCCATTTCGACTTTACTTTTGTGTATGGGGTTAAACAATACTCCAGTTTCATTCTCTTACATGTAGCTGTCCAGTTTTGCCAACACCAGCTGTTGAAGAGGCTGTCATTTCCCCATTGTATGTCCATGGCCCCTTTATCATATATTAATGTGGTTGGGTTTATATCAAGGCTGTCTAGTCTGTTCCATTAGTCTATGGGTCTGTTCTTGTGCCAGTACCAAATTGTCTTGATTACTGTGGCTTTGTAGTAGAGCTTGAAGTCAGGGAATGTAATCCCCCCTGCTTTATTCTTCCTTCTCAGGATTGCTTTGGCTATTCGGGGTCTTTTGTGGTTCCATATGAATTTTTTTTTTTTCCCCACGCAAGAGACTTTATTATCTGAAGGAGTGGCTGCCCCAGAAGGGGGGTGGGGAGAGAGAGAGAGAGAGGGAGGGAGCAGCAGAGAGAGCAGTGGGACAGAGAGCAAAGAGCAGAGAGAGAGAGAGAGAGAGAGAGCGCGCAGAGGGACAGAGAGACAGAGACAGCAGAGAGAGAGAGAGACAGAGAGACACAGAGAGAGAGAGACGGCAGCAGCGTGGTGCCTTTTATTGTGGATCCGCTCGGCCTGCTGCTTTGGGGGAGGGTCGGGATGTTTAGAGATGAGGCGGGGTAAACCCAGTCAAGCCCCAGGCAAGCCCAGGCATAATTCTCACCGGCTTATGTGCTTGGGACCATGGGGTAAATGGAGGATAAATTACTATATTCTTACATTCCTCCCTTTTCTGTTTTATAAGTGGTAGAGGATTTGGGAAGGGGTGAAAGTTAGTCTTCAGTAACTGCTTCCTGCTGATTAGGGGCGATGAAGTTCATTTTTGTATTGATGGGGGGCGGTCCTCAGATGAGCCCTTGGTCTGCAGTGGCGAAGGCATTTTCCAGGTTCAACAAGGATCACGGTCTTTGGAGTGGGGTTGGTAATCCCAGAATGACTCAGGAGACAGGGGCCCACGCAAGAGACTTTATTATCTAAAAGAGAGAGTGGCTGCCCCAGACGGGGGTGGGGAGAGAGAGAGAGAGAAGCAGAGAGACAGAGAGAGACAGCAGAGACAGAGAGACAGAGAGACACAGAGAGAGCCCATATGAATTTTAGAATGATTTTCTCTAGTTCACTGAAGAATGCTGTTGATATTTTGATAGGAATTGCATTGAATCTGTAGATTGCTTTAGGCAGGATGGCCATTTTGACAATATTAATTCTTCCTATCCATGAGCATGGGATGTGTTTCCATTTATTGGTATCTTCTTTAATTTCTCTCATGAGTGTCTTGTTTTCAGAGTACAGTCTTTCACTTCCTTGGTTAGGTTTATTCCTAGGTATTTTATTCTTTTTGATCCAACTGTGAATGGAATTGTTTTCCTGATTTCTCTCTCTCTCTGCTAGTTCATTGTTAGTGTATAGGAATACCACAGATTTCTGCATATTAATTTTGTATCCTGCAACTTTGCTGAATTCAAATATTAGATCTAGTAATTTTAGAGTGGATTCTTTAGGGTTTTTTATGTACAATATCATGTCATCTGCAAACAGGGACAGTTTAACTTCTTCCTTGCCAGTCTGGATGAGGCCATCATTTTTTACCTGTATTTGAATACTGGGAAAAAGCAGTTCTCATCAGATTGTTCTAATGAAAACCCCATTTCCTTTGAAGGTCTTGTTTTCCCAAGCAGTTTCTGTATCTTCAAGACCCACTCCCTGCCCCACGCTAACATGTACACAGTTTTAAAGAAGGATTCACAAGCTTGAGGTGTCACTAAGCTGTTCAAGAGGCTCTTTCTCCAAAGCGGGGGTGGTGCGGTGTGGTGTGTTGAAGGTTCCCAAGAATAGGCCCCGTGATGTACACTCTGCTTCATTCTGACACCTAAAGGAAGCGTTCAAAAGATCCCTGAAAAGGTTGCTCCCAAGCTGGAGGATTTTTCACGCCAAGGCCAGGGTGCAAGACCCTGACCCTTCACACCTCCCCCGCCCCCACCATCCTATTGTAAGTGTGTATTACTTAGACTATTGGAATAGACACCCAGCTGGTTTGTCTACTTCCATTATTGCTCTGTTAGTTAAACATAAGGCAGCTAGAGTGGCCTCTTAAAATATAAGTTGGGTCTTACTATTGCGCTGTTCAAAATCTCCAAACACTTCCCTTCACACAATAAAAATCAAAATGACTTTTATTTGGTTAAGGTGTTAAATCTATACTGAGGGGGAAACAGGCCAGGGGGAGAGGGGCTAGGCCAAGCCTGAAAGAGACATCGACAGCACAGGTGAGGGAGAGGGGTGTGTCCGGCTGGGGCAGTTACCAGGGCAAGACCGTCCAGGCCTCCAAGGAAGGCTCTACATGATCTGATACCTCTTTCTCTTTTGAGTTTTATCTACTCCCTACTGCCTAGCTCTGCTCTAGCCTATTAGCCTTCTCTCTGGTACTCCAACCAAGCGTGGTCCAGCCCCCAGGCTTTTGCCCTCGTTCCTTCTTTTCTGGAATGTCCATCCACCAGATCTTTACTAGACTTGCTCTTTCCACTTGTGGGTAAAATTGCAGTATTTCCAGAATCTCTGGACTGGCTTTAGTGCGTCTCCATATCAACAGGCATTCCTAAGGGGTGGAGAGTAGTTAATCTCCATATCAATGGGTAATTACCTGGCGTCAGAGGGCTTACCTGAACCTGAGAGGTTAGTGGGGGGCTTTGCTTGCTTCTGCCAGAGCAGAAGAGAGAAGCCCCCCGACCGCTGTTTGTAAGGAATAAATGGGATTTAAACTTTATTTCTCCCTTTGACTGATTTCGGTTTCAGCTAGGTTTTTTGTCCCGGGATTTCCTCTCCCAGGAGTTATACCACTTAATCAGATCTCTATTCAAATGCCATTTCCTCATAATAGAAATTTAACTATTTCAACTAAAATGGTACCCTACACCACCATCCTCCTCCTTCCTCTATTATTTTCTTAATATTTTATACCTATAATTACATATTTGTAACCTAATTTTACTACTAGAATATAAGCTCTAAAAGGGCAGGGACTACGTTTTTTTCATCTTTACAACACCAATATCTAGAAAAGAGCCAGGGTGCAAAGTAGCTGTCTAATGCCCTACCATTCTATTCACTTCTATTCATCAGCAACTATTGATTTCCTCCTACATGTAAGGCCCTGTTCTAGGCACTGGGGCTGCGGCAGTAAGTAAAGATTCCGGTATTCATGGAATGTGTTTATTAGTGCAGGGACTGGGAATGTGTGTGTGGTGGGGGGGAAGAGTAACACACAGACAATAATATAAAGTCATGAAGAGTAGCGAAAAGGAAAATAGGGTTACCTGAGTAGGTGTGCCCTTTTACACACGTGGTTCAGGGAAGGCCCCTCTGCTCAGGTCACATTTAAATAGAGATTTGAGGTGAGAGAGTGAGTTATACACACTGGAGAGAACCTTCCAGCAGAGAGAACAGCAAGGTTAAAAAGACCTGAAGCTTGAGTGTGCTTGGTCTATTGGGAAGAAGAGTGACAGGATCCGATTTGTAAATGAAGAGATTCAATCTGACTGATTTTTTGAAAACTGCCTGCAGGAAAGCAAAACAGAGGCTGAAAGACCAGTTAGGAAGCTACTGCCGAGGACCTGTAAGACTAGTGTTAATAGTGGAAGTGGTAGGAAGTAGTTGCATTCAGGATGACTTTGAAGGTGGCAGAAATGATTTGCTAATAGATTGAATATGGGGTTCAAGAGAGTCAAGAAATCTCAGGTTTTTTGACTTGAGCAACAGGATAAATAGTAATGCCATTTACTCAGAACTCTGGGGAGGGGCTGGGGGAGGATGATTTTCAGAATCCATTCCTATTTCTATTTTAGACATGTTAAACTGGAGATGCCTGTTAGATTTCCAAATGTAGCTACTGAATAAACAATTGAAATATGAATCTGAAGCTCCTAAGACAAGGGACAATTAACGGTATAAATTGGGGAGTAATTAAGGCATAAAATAAAGCTGTGGAATGAGGAGTGCCCACTCAGTTAATGTCAAAGAGTATAGATGGAGCCCTCTAATTCTGATTCCATTGATAATTCTATCTAGTAGAAATCAGGGAAAAAGAAAATCCAGCATAAAAAAAGAGAGCAAGGGGTCTTGCAAAACAAATTTTTAAAGGTTTCAAGAAGGGCACCCTCAACTATATCTGTTTAAGAGTTTGAGGTTAAGATGACTGAAAATTGACCGCTGGATGGAAACACGGAGGTTAAAACCTTGACAAGAGACATTTTAGTGCAACTATGGAGATAAAAGCTTCCCTGTGATTTGTTTTCTGTGTTCAGTGCTTTGATGGGCACAACTGTTATTACTACCAAATCATTGCTATTACCACCAAATCTCTTTATTTTGGGTTTCCAATTGCATTTGAGGATGTGACCATCATTACCCCTTCTAGATACTTAATCTCACTGATTTCTATGACACTATATTCCATAGTTCTATTTATATCTCTGACCATTTAATTCACAAGCTTCTCTTCCTCTTCATTCTACATGTGCTTCCAAAATGACCTTATCCATTCTCACAGTTTAAACTACCATCCATATAATAATGACTCCCAAGTCTTTATTTCCAACCCAGGCTTCCCCTTCAAGCTTTTGACTTACATACCTGATAAACAATGTCACTTTTAAACAGCTTTATTGAGATGAAATTCACATATCTCACCGAAGCGTACAATTGAATGGTCTTTAGTACATCACCCCAGTTTTCAACCATTTTCATCACAAAAAGAAACCCAGTACCCTCTAAGTATCATCCCCCATTCCCATCCCCCTCCAACTCCAAGAAATCCTTAATCTACTTTGTCTCTCTAGATTTCCCTGTTCTGGACTTTCATATGGAGTCATATGTATGTAGTCTTGCATGACTGGCTTCTTTCATCTAGCATGTCTTCAATGTTCATTCATGTTGTATCATGTATCAGTACTTCATTCTTTTTAATAGCCAAGTATTATTTCATTGCATGGGTATGCCACATTCTGTTTGTCCATTCATCTACTGAGGGATAGTTGGGTTGTTTCTACCTTTTGGCTTTTGTGAATAATGCTGCTATAAACATTCACACACAAGTTTCTGAGTGGACAAATGTTTCATTTCTTTTGGGCATATTCCTAGGAGTGGAATTGCTGGGTTACGTGGTTAACTCTGTTTTGTCATTTGAGAAACTGACACTGTTCTTCAAAGCAGTTGTATATTTTACATTCACACTAGCAGTATATGAGGATTCCAGTTCCTCCCCATGCTCACCAATACTTATATCTGACTTTTTTACTCTACATATCCTAGTGGGTGTGAAGCGGTACTTTGCTGTGGTTTTGATCTGTGCTCCCTTGATCAATATCAAGCACCTTTTCATCTGTTTGACATTTTTGTCTTCTTTGGAGAAATGTCCAGATTTTTTGCCCATAATTAGGTTGGGTTGTCTTTTTATTATTGAGTTGTAAGAGCATACATTCTAGATATGTCCCTTATCAGATATGATTTGTTTTCTCCCATTCTGTAGCTGTCTTTTCACTTTTTTGATGGTGCCCTTTGGCACACAAAACCTTAATTTTGATGAGGTCCAATTTACCATTTTTCTGTTGTCATGCTTTTAGTGTAGAATGTAAGACTCCACAGCCAAGTCCAAAGATATGAGGGTTTCAGCCCTGTTTTCTTCTAGGAGTTTTATTGTTTTTTTAGCTTTTTAAATCTGAGTTGATTTTTGTACATGGAATGAGGTAAGGATTGAATTCATTCTTTTGCATGTGACCATCCAGTTGTCTCAGCACCCTTTTGAAAAAGCTGTTCTTTCCCCATTGAATGGTTTTGGCACCCCTGTCAAAAATCAGCTGATAAGCAATGTAGGGGTTTCTTTCTGGACTTTGAATTCTACTCCATTGGTGTCTATGTCTATTCTTGGGCCAATGCCACACTGTTGTGACAGATAAATGGGATGAAGGGCACAAAGTCTCAAACATAATATAAATTAGTAAAGGGAATGAAAGTACAGTATAGAGTATAGTCACTAATTCTGTAACACCTTTCTATGTTGACAGTAACAGAACTAGTTGGGGGTGAGCATTTAATAATCATTGTGCTGTAAAGCTGAAATATAGTATATTAACTATACTTAAAAAAATACCAGGTTTGATTACCATTGCTATGTTCTAAGTTCTGAAATTGAGTAGTGTGAGTCTGCCTTTATTCTTCTTTTTCAGGACAGTTTTCTTATTCTGAGTCCATGGAGATTCCACATGAGTTAGCTAGTCAATTTTCACAAAGAAGTTGCCTGGGATTCTGATGGGATTGCACTGAATCTGGAGATTGGGGAGTATTACCATTTTAATGATGTTAAGTTCTGATCCATGAACATGGGATTTGTTTCCATTTATTTAGATCTTCCTTCTTTCAACAACATTTTATAATTTTCACAGTATAATTCTGCACTTCTTTGGTTTATTCCTAAATACTTTTGCTCCCCCCAAGTACTTTTTTGATGTTATTGGGCATGGAATTTATTTCATTTTTGGATTTTCATTGCAAATATATAGAAATGTAATTGACATTTGTATTGATCTTATGTTCTGCAACCTTGCTGAACTCTTTAATTCTAATAGTGTTTTAGTGGATTCCTTGGGATTTCCTATATACATGCTCATGCCATCTGGCAATATAGCTTTATTTCTTCCTTTCCAATCTTAATGCCCTTTAATTCTTTTTCTTGCCTCATTGACGTGACTAAAACTGCCAATACAATTTTGACTAGAAAGGGTGAGAACCCCTTGTGTTGTTCCTGATCTTAGGGGAAAAGCATTCAGTCTTTTGCTGTTAAATACGATGTTAGCTGTAGATTTTTTGTAGATGTACTTTATCAGGCTATTCCAGCCAATAGCGTTCTACCATTCCCAAGGTGAATTCAACTTTGTTCTACCATGTCAAACTCAAACTGCTCCCATTCTTATCTTTTAGATGACACCACTATTCTCTTGTCTTAGGTTGGATTTCCTAGAAGCAAAACCCAAGAAAGTGATTCTGTACAAGTGGTTCATTAAGCGAGAGCTCTCATGTTAAACTTGTAATGGAGTAAGGGAAGTAAGACAGGATGGGGAAAAAGGCAAAGATATGGGTTTGGCTGGTAAATCTAGCATCCACTGAGTACTCCTGGCACATAAATGGCACATCTGTCCCCACTTGAGAAGGGGAAGGGATTTTTGTACCCTAGTATCATTTGCTGATAACAATTGGTGCTAAGTAAACAAACAGACAGGATGATTTGCTCGGGACAATCTCAGCTATCCAAGTTTTTGCACAGTGCGCTCATGAGTAGACACCTTGGTGGTGGAGATGGAGACCATTTATTGGCCTATTAATGTACCTCTAGTACCACAAAATTTCCCAGGTCCTATGGCCCAAGCAGTAGGGCTGGACCTGCTGGAGAGGCCTTTCTTGCAATCTCAAGCACAGAAAATGCTGCCTCCAAGACTGGAAGAGGCCTACCAAGGTATTGTGCTTCTTTCTTCGAGTAAAAGAGACAAGATGCTTTAACTTATCCTTTACTTTAGAGAGGATGCCCGATAAGTCTCCAGATCTCTACACTCCTGAAATCTTAACGAACATGGCAGAGACCTGCATCTTTGCAGGATTTGTCTCCCACCCTCTGGAGTGTGTATATCTCATCAAGGAATCCAGAATACTGACACTGCCTGTTCATCAAGTCTGACTAACATACCCTTGTAATATCTGAGTAACACAAGCTTAACAAAGCAAATAAATGTGATTATTCTGCAGAATGTCCAGGTTGCTTTGGACTACACTGTGACAAGAGGGGGGGGAATTAACAGCTCTAGACCAAGACTGGGAACATACACACGGGCCCATCACTTGCGAATGCAAACTGTTTCTGAAACTCCTTTCTGATGAATATTGAAAGAACATATTCTCTAAATCAGGGGCCAGCAAATTTTCACTAAAGGGCCAGACAGTACATATTAATAGCCACATCCCTATCCCAGAGGCTGTGTTACTATTCTCCGTAAAGAAAAACACAGATTCAACACAGGACTGCACTTGGGCCTACTATTTGCTTCAGTGTGCAGTAATGCATTGCAATCCACCATAGGTGACTCCGTTTTTGCAAGGGCCAGCCAGGTGAAATTAAGTGAGGATGTGACCAACATCCCTGCATCCTTTTAAGACTCTAAGGGTAGAACTAATTTCTGCCATTTTCCCCAGAATGCAGTATTATACTTTTATTTACCATCGGCAGAGGGAGGGATGCAGTTTCAAAGGCTTCTACTTGGGCTTTCTACCAAATGCCAAGTATGTCTATTCTGAATATACATTTGGAAAATGGAAAAATGACCATCAAGTATTTGGACCTACTGTGAGGCAGATTTGAGCAAGTATTCCATTTATTATCTGACTCCATATTTTCCTACCCTATTGGCGAGGGGAGTGAGGGGAAGCACAGGGAGGGGAAGTCAGACTTTGGTGCTGCTTTGGGTCTCTGGGTATCAGTGTCAACTCAGACCGTCCACCCCGTTTTCCAATTTAAAGTCTAGGTATTCTTCTTTCCCTATTGTACAGTTAACTAAGTAAATGGCTTTTTCAGTTGATAGGTTAAGTCTGAGAAATATCTCAGGCACAGAAACTAAACAAAGAATTCTGACTCTTCACTGAGTTACAGACCTCAGTCTTCTTTAACCATTCTTGGTCTTTCTTAATTATATATAAATCAGTATACCCTCCTTAGCTCCAAGCCCAGATATCTGGTTCTTAAGACCACTCACATTCCATAAGCCATCTCTCTCTTTTGACCATGCTGCCCTTCTGGAAATTCACCTAACTGGCTCCTAAGAGCTAAGCGTTGCCATTTGGACTCTGCTATACCAGTATCCCATCATCTCCACTGCTACTAGGGAAACCAGTTCTTAAACAGCATCCTCTTCCATCAACCTCCATCTGCAGACAGCCACATCTAACTTTTCAAAGATCCTGGTGACCCCTTTAGTATTGTCCTTCTTTTATATAAAGGATTTCCCAGGCCTTCCTGAGGA
This sequence comes from Manis pentadactyla, assembly GCF_030020395.1. Lineage (NCBI taxonomy): Eukaryota > Metazoa > Chordata > Mammalia > Pholidota > Manidae > Manis > Manis pentadactyla. The sequence goes on along the minus strand of NC_080037.1, from coordinate 7,433,315 downwards.
ACATAACAGTTCCTCAGCTGGGGGCGGTTTCCAGTGTAATAGAGATTCATTCTTGCACACCCACTTCCTCTAAGTCTTTTGATCATTTCTTGTATGGTCTGTTATATTAACTTCATTTACTGGGGGCCATAGTTTTTTGCCCCAAGCTCCCCAAAACCAGCTCAACTGCATATTATAAGCACCTCATGGGGCCCTGGCCAGGATGTTCCAGAGTTACAGGAAGATGTCCCTATAATCACAAATTCTGTATGAAGTCATTTCTTAATCCATGAAATCATCCAAACCACAAATTTGTTTTCTAACTTACAGAATTTGGGGAAAAAAAAGAGATGCCTCCTTTAAAGTTTGAGAGTAGCATAATTCACACATAGCTTAAACCTAAGCTTTGTAATGGTTATTTTTAAGCAGCAGAAAAATAAGCCTAGAAAAACACTACAGATATCCTTACAGGGACACAATACTGCTGAAGAAACAGTTCACTAGGGGCAACCGTCACACAGGAGAGACCAGACAGAGAAATCAGCTTGGCTAAAGGAGCTATGGACAGACTGAGGAGGACCCCAGGGCAGGACGGCTCCAAGGAGGCTGGAAGACTTGTACCAGTCTGTGGCATCGTTAAGTTAGAAATTGAGGGTGTTTAGAAACTTTTTAGCATTTTGACATTGCTATGATATCCAAGAGATTGAATGGATTATTTGATGAACAGGGTCTGGTCCATTTGGGTGTCGTCAAACTTGCGTGGTGGGTAGCCTAAGTGTGAACTGCGTGCTGTCATGGGCAACAGGAACACAAACTGGCAAGTGAAGGACTGGATATTCATAAAGCAGAATACCTGCTCCTTTATCAGTTTGAGGAAGACTGCTCCATCCTTCCACAAGTCCTAGAGTAATTCAAAGTGTTTCTGGATCAGAGAATAACCTGAGGTCAATCTGTCCATATTCAATCAAAATGAAAATGAAAATGAATGACTTGGGAATAAAACTAAAGTGGACTAGGGCATCTGTTTCAGATTTCTGCATAAAGCCCTGGCCAGGCTAGGAGAAGCAAGAATTGTAAAAGAAAACTGGCAGGACAGCAGGCACAGTTCAAGGGGCAGGGCCCTTTTGTTATCGTCCCTCTTCTTTATCCTTGTCCCATTTTTGGCTGGTGCTATAACGAGAGATTCTTGGCAATTCCGGCCCTGTGACCATTATCAAGTCAGCCTGTACCTTCCCATCTCTTATGGAGCAGAGGAGTCTCAGATTCAGACCTGGGCTCTTCTGTAGGTAGACTTCCCTCAGCAGCCTGAGGCCTCAAGACCATTTCCTTCCTTGGCAATACCACAGAACATGTGGGAGCTTCAGGGTTGTGAAAAGTCAAAACCAAGGGAAAGTGACACGTCATGAGCTCAAAGTGACTCAGCTATGGAATGTCCATTTGCTCTGATTGTTATTTTCTGACTGCTGAACCAGGACAGCCAGCTGGCCTGACCAGAATATCCACCAACACATGGCAGCCAAGGTCCACAGATCCACTGGCTTCCATAGAGAAGGGCAAGGTCAGCTAAAAAAAAATATTTTTTTTTTGAACACATTAACAACATGTTACTAATATTAACAGTAATGTGAAATGTTATATCAGTTGAAGGGCTTCTCAGATTGAAATACTCAGAGGAAATAAAGAAAGATGGCCATTCAGTCTCCTTTGCCAATTGAGATGCAGACTGAGCTGGGGCAAGGGGGTAGGGGTGGAACCCAGTGCTGCAATGTTACACAGAACTGGTCTGCTAACCTCCCTCACACCGCAGCTTACAAAGCTGAGGACAATCAGAAAAAGACCTGGATGAAAAATAGGCCACACTCCTCACTCAGAATATTTATTAGTCAGGAAAAAGGGCCCAGGCTGCTTTCCTAAGCCACCTCCCTGAATCAAGGGACAGGATTCAAAGGAATCAGATGCCTCAATCAAGCCAGAATGTACATTAGGGAAGAAGACTCATTCATTTCCTATACCGTAAACTAAAACTATACATGTCTGCCTGAGAGAAAAGGGGCCAAGGAGAGTGGTGTGTGGTCTGGAGGAGGGGAACTGGATGGGCCCTCCTTTGTTCACAGCTTGGGTTCAGAGGAGGGTCGGAATAAACAGGTATTGAGGAGATAAGAGGAGAGGCTGGGGGCAAAGGAGGGTCAAGGGCTGGGTTCACCAAGATCACATCGCACTGTAGAAAGAACCAGGGCAGCAACTTGAGTTCTCAGCTGGCAAGGGGAGTTGAAGGCTCAGCACCTGGACAGAAGATAATCCCAGGGCTTCTCTTTCAACTCTACTGTGTTTGGATGCAAAAGCCCCCACTTCTTTTACCTTCAGAGAATTCACAACAGTCTGTCTCAAGGTAAGAAGGCATGATGACACGGTCCCAGACAAGGCTAAGTCTCTCCCCATTCTTCCCGAAAGGCCTTGCCCAGGAGAACTGGAAATACAGAGCCCCAGGACTCTGTCCCTGCCCCCCAGGTTCAAGAGAGGGAGTAGGGACAAGGCACGAAGACCCTGGGTGCTAAGGTGTGTAGCCATAAATAACATCCATTATCCGGGGTAGAGGGAAGAAGGTATGTGCCCCCAAAGGGATGCCTTCCTTCCCCTAGTAGGTAGCTGGGCCTTTGCTAGCAGCAGAAGCCACAACGGACCGGCTCACAGAAATGGCCTACGTGATTCCTAGGAAGAGAACACGCCTCATCTGGTATGGCACCATCTTGGGCGGGCTGACAGAGGGCAGTGGACAGACTGCTCCTGCAAACGGCACTCCCGCCTCAGCTCCCAGTGGTTCTATTGACTCCGGGATGTTCCCCACGGCTGGCAATCAGGGAAGAAAACGTTGTGTTTCACATGATCAGACACTGTTCACCATTGGCACCTGGTGCACCTGAGAGATTGAGGGCATCCAGGTCAAAGTTGAGGCCAGGTGGCTGGAGAAGAAAGAAAGGGGCTCAGAAAACTGTTCATATTTCAAGATGTACCTCCTGAAGGTCCATCCCCAGTAGCCACAATTATCACCTCAGGGAGAATTACGAAAGGCTACAGAATTCCGGGAACTCGGGCTCCAGTTCAAATCTAGGGAGAGAAGTACTCACCATCTCCCCAGCCAGCTCCTTTGGAGGGTGGCCCAAATCCTGCAGCTGGAAAATAGGGAGAGAAGGACCTGATACAGAGAGAACCCCAGGAAACAACTGGCCAAACACAACTGCCCAAAGGAAGAATCTGAGGGCTGGTCTCCCTGCTTTCTCCTGAGGACCGCGCCTGGTGGCCTCTCCAGTGCTTCCTCTTCTGCCTGCGCTGGGCAGCGTGGCATCCTTCCCAGACACCTCCTCCACCCAACACCCAGCAGACAGTACCAGCGGGCAGACAAGAGGAGACCTACCTGCTGCATGAGATCCAGCACCATCTCAAAACGAGCCTTCTGCGTGGCCTCACTGTCTGTGGGGGTCTCTGCCTCAAACTGCTCACATATCTTGCCCATGACACCGTGTTGTTCCTGATATTTTTCAAACTGCTCTGGAGGCAGAGAATCCCGGTGACTCTGCAACCATTCTGGATACTAAGGAAAGAAGGAATGTGAACAGTGGATAAGGAAGAGCAATAAAATCTGAACAACATGAAGCTGGGGGGGGGACACAGGAGAAGGAAAAGCTGAACAGGAGAGTTCAGCCTGAGAAATACCACCGATTCCAACCAGGTTACCTGACTATGCTAGCCTAGCATCTGTGGTCACCAGCAGATGGCAAACTTCCTGTGAAGGGCCAGACAGTAAGTATTTTAGGCTTTAAGGGCCACATATGGTCTCTGTCACATATTCTTTCTTTTTCCTTTGCTTTGATTTTACAACTTTTAAGAACGTAAAAACCATTCTTAGCTTGAGATTTGGATTTGGTCCACCCAGACCCTGGTCTGCTGAGTCCTCGTGTACACAATGCATTTCACACTCAGCCACAGGTTGCACCATGTCACTGAAAAGCTCCCATTCCTACATTTTATCTCTTCAGTAAAACTGTAAGTAAGCACTTTGTTGGCCAGGACCACCATTCAAAGTACTCTCAAACTGTTCATAGCAGAAAGCTGGTAAATCTCCAGTGACACTCTGCTGGGGAAATGAATAAAGTTAGAAATGCAAGGAATGGCTGAACAGACAGTGACAGTCTCAAACCAGTTTACAGAAAACTAGAGATGTGGGATTTCCCCTTCTACCTTAAACATCCTCACTCTGGTAGCTTTGGTGTCTTACAAACACAACTCTCCCCACTCTGGATAAATAAGAGGTAAAAAACAGACAGAGGTAATGGGGAGGGAAGTGCAAAACTTATCAAGGGGTGGGCCGGGAGGGGAAGACTCAAAAAACAGACAGACCTGTGCACTCCCGGCACTCTCTGCAGAGTCCCTAAAGCAGCCCACGGGAGTTGATCCAGGGCGAAGCGAGGAGGAAAAGCAGAAACCAAAGTTCACAAACCTTCTCCGTGATCTCCTTCAGTGAGGGGTAGAGCACATCCTTGGACAGAAGGTTCTGCATGATGCTCTGCATGATGGGGAGGACGTTCCCCTCCCCATCCCCCTCGTCCATGCCCAGCCCTTCCATGGCCTTGGTCAGCTCCTCCTCCGACATGCCTGAGTGCTACAAAGGACGGGAGAGAGGTGAACAAGTACACTGCCTTCACGGGATTCGTACCATCCCTTCAGGTAGGAGAGGACTATTTAAATTGGCCTGGAGCAAGAGAATGAGGCAGGGACAGCCTTGCTGTGTAGGCCATACCCAACAGTCTGTCTTTTGAGATTCTGCTGGTAAAATGTCTGGGAGTAGGCCCCTCGGGGGTCCCTACCTCTTGTCCCTCACCTGCAGATCAGTGGCATTTTTGGCTAGTCCGCTTAGTGTCTCCTTTAGGCAAGAAGTGAATTCTTGTTGGGAGGTCGCATCACTGCCTAGGAAAGAGCAAAAGAACAAAAGTCACTTAGGATTTTACTTGTTTGCTCACCTAGACTGACCTAGTTATCAATTTGGATGTGGAGCATTTTACTACTGAATCACTAGGACTCCACATCTTTGAATACCCTATGGTCACCTTTCAAAGCCATTTTCACAAATGTACATGGACTGTGTGTCAGTTTCTTCCCCAGGATAATACAATAAACACTGCAACCTCCAAAACGGTCAGTTTTCAATAATCTTTTCTATACATATTTTATATCTCTGAGATACATATATATACATGATGTACATTATATATATATATATAATGATTGCTATCAACTTTACTAAGAATTTTAGTGTTCTCAAGCAACTTAAGACATTTCTTGGGAATATTTCCAGTTGTCTGGGGCTCCCTCCTCACCCACTCTCCCTGCGGCCTCTGAGAGCTTCTGGAACTGCTCTACCAGGTGAGGTTCTTCCTCAGCCAACTCCTTCATTGCCTTCTCGAACTCTGCAGTGGCTTGGGAAGCCAGCTCGCTGTCGAATAGTTCCTGGAAAAACTTCTCTTGGGAGGCGAAGAGGGCATCCTGCAGGGGACAGGTGGCCACAATGCATCTCTTACTTGGCACCCCACTGCACCTGGCCTCTGACAGAAGCCACAGGCAGCAGCTCTTAGAAATAACAGTGCTTCCCTCCCACCCACCGCCATTGGACATTGTAACCACCTCTCTTAAAGAGGACAGCAGGAAAGGCATCTGGTGGCAATCCCAGACCAACCATTCAAACCTGCTCTTTTCTCAGGGAACTTCCTTGGGATCTCTCCACTCCACTTCAAGTCCCCGTTTCTCAAGGACTGGGGCCTTCAAGACCACTCAGCAGTTTGAGGCCAAGGCACCCTCCCCTCCACCCCCGCCCCAGCCCTCAGGGGCCTGCCCCACCTCTGCTCAGAAGTGCATGCGCACCCCCTCCCCCTCCCTTAAGTGGGTGCAATTTATACTTTGGCAGTGTCTCCTGGCGATCTCCTCTGGGGCCCCGAAGCATCAGGGGCCGTGGTGGTAGGAAGGGGTGCTGGGGAGGGTTTGGCCTTATCGAAATCGTCAAGAGCACCTTCAGAGACAAGAGACATGGTGTGTGTGTTGGGAATGGATGAGGATGCAAGCCTGAGGGTGGGGGAGAAGTTCTGGGCAAAATACTAAGATCTTTCAAACTGCCAACTTCCCTACATTTTTCTCCCTTTTTTTTGAGTCTTCCTCTCCCGGCCCACCCCTTGATAAGTTTTGCACTTCCCTCCCCATTACCTAATCTATTGTGATCAAAGGGGAAGAAATTCTGTAAGGGGGAATAGGTGTCTCTCTCAGAGCTGGGAGGAGAACATTAAAAGAAGTTCTGCAGAGACATCTCCATCTACACAGTACCTTCCCTGCTGCATTCGAATGATTCCCTAGAAATACCAAAGAAATATCCAAACGGAGCAGAAACACAGATGTCCTTAATCCCCTAAACTTATTCTGGAGTCCTAAAGGAATAATCTTTGGCAAGAAAGGAGAAGCCGAAAGATGTCCACCCAGCCTCCCATGGGCCCGAGTACTGGTACAGCCTCCTCACTGCGCTCCCTGGGAAGGCATTAGGCAGGCCCTCTTCTTTAATCCGCCCATTTAGCCCTCCCTGGGCAAAGTTCCCTCTGCCCTCATCTCTGCTGATAACGATGTGCCAATTCACACACAGTCACTTGCCACTCCTCGCTGTTTCTCTTCATTTTCCACCTGCCCACATCTGTGTGGGTGGAGACTAGACAAAAATATTCACCTCTGCCCTGAAAAACCTGTGCTCTCACCGCCATTCTGCTCGCCAGGCTTAAGGGCACGACACTGGCCCCACTCTGGGCGAGAACCCGACAGGGGAGTGGGGTGCCTTTTGTGTTAAGGAGGTTAGGGCAGCGCACAGAAGGACGAGCTTCGGGTTTGTTAAGTTACCGCAAGCGCTCCGTGAGTGTCCGGTTCGCGGCCCACCGAGGACCGAATGCTGCTGCTGCCGGGAAAGAAGTTAAACTCCAGAACCTACTAACCCAAAGTCAAGGGAGTTTGGAGCTGCGTCGTGAAACGCAGTCCTACGGGTCACTGTTTTCCCTTCCGCAGGGAGAGCGGCGGCCTGGGCCGCTCACGGGCCCAGGGTGGGCTCCCAGCTCCTGCTGCGGCGGAAGGAGCGGGTGACCCAATAATCTTCCTCGGGGTCGCAGTCAGACCATCCGCCCCCGTCCAACCTTGGAGAGCCTCTCCCGCTTCGCCCCAGATATCTCGTGTTTTCTTTATCCCGGAACGGTTCCCGCCCGCTTTGGGCCTTTCTAATTATGGGTTCTTACTTTCCAGAAGCTCTTCCAATTCCCGGTCCGCGTCGGCCGCGACACCACAGTCGTCCTCAGCAGCAGCCATCTTGCTACCTCCGGCTTGCCGTAGGAGGTGGGGCCGGCAGCGACGCGCACCCCGCCCAGCCAATGGCGCTGCAGGCCGGTGCGGAGCCGCCATTTTTAAAGGGACAGGAAGGTTTTTTTTTTTTTTTTTTTGCTGCTTAACTCTTGCCAGGAACAGTTGAACAGAGGGCAACTTACTGTTATTTCGGTAACATTTCTCGTCTCTTTCAACTTTCCCCATTAACAAGAGAAGAAATAGTCAAACTTTAACACTATCTGACGTACTATATATTTTATTTATCTTAGCGTGTCCCCCAACCCGACCCCCTAGAATTTAACTACCGTGACTACAAGCATTTTCGACTTGTCTTCACTGCTGAATTCTCGGCTCCCAGCCTACGGCCTAAAACTGAGTGGGCACTCACTGGCCACTCTGCTCTCTCTGACCCTAATGAGGCACATTTCTCTGTGGAATCTAGTGGTTAGCCCTCTTTTCTATTTTCCATTAAAACTGTCAGACTAAAGAACACACAGGGCTAGGAATTTAAGTTCGAACTCAGTGTTAGCTGAATCAATTCAGGCAGAAAAAGCCACTCTGTGACCTGGGACTGAACAAGACGGCAATCTAGGACCTTTACCTGGTCCTTTTCCATTCTAAAATTCTGTAACTTAATCCTTTGATTATGCTCTTTCTCCCCAACACCTGATAACAATCTATTCCAGGCTTTCATTCAACTACAGACTGCTTACATGTGTATCTCTAATAGGACTACAGTAGTATCAAGCGCATATTACAGGTATTTCTACTGACTTTACATTAATGTGGTAGTATGAGCATGTTAATAATGAAAATACTAGATGGTGATTGAGAGAAGTAAGATGGAGATGAAAACAACATGGTTCTTCCTTTGCATTTTTTTTTTTTATACTAAGGTATTATTGATATACACTTATGAAGGTTTCACAAGAAAAACAATGTGGTTACTGTATTCACCCTTATTATGAGTTCCCCACCCCCCATGCCCCATTGCAGTCACTGTCCATCAGTGTAGTAACAGACTTTGCATTACCTTTTAAACTTGCTTTGGCTTTTCTATTTTTATTACTGATACTCTTAACACCTCATCTCAGTACTACTCACCTTTTGCCTTTCTAATGTATAGTTAACACTGTTGCCAACAGTATTTCATAACATTTTCTTTTATATCATTGTCTCCCTTAAGGACTTACTGGCTCTCCACTGTTTACTGACCAACTTCAAATTCTTTCCTGGTATTCACAATTATTTCACGTATACCCAGTTTGTTTCACCAATTACATAAGTTTCAGGAGGCAGATTGTCCACTTTTTTCATATCCCTCAGTACAGAATGTTTGTATACAAAGTTAATTTTGTAATTTAATCTTTAAATTTACAAAAAGACTTTCTGCCAAAATTTATCACAGACTTGCCTGTTTACAGGAAATGTTTCTAACTTGAAAAAAGTAGTATACAAATTTTTGAGGAGGCAGGCAAGTTTGGGGATACTATGTTTAAGGAACTGACAAAGCTAAAAATATATAAAGGCTCTCACTTCTAGCTTATCCTCCGGACATGCTTCCCTTACCTGTACAATATGTTAAAGTTTTTCACTCCAGCACTCTTTAAAACAGCCAAAGATGGGAAACAACCCAAATATTCATCAACAAGAAGGCAACTTACATAAATTACAGTAAATTGTACAATGATTCACTATGCAGAAAAGGAGAAAGAGTGGAGCTCTCTACTATACTGATACGGAAAAGACTCCCTAAAATAGGTTAAGTGAAAAACTAGCAAGATGCATACTTATTAAATAGTATGTATGCTACCATTTATAGATAACACAGGGAGAGGGAAGAACATAGTCTGATCTGTTCTATGATATAAAAATACATTTAAAAATCTCTAGAGGATACAAGGAAGCTAACCATGGTTACTTGCTTTGGCAAAGATGATAGGAACTGGGTGGCTGAGGAAAATGGAGGAAGATATCACAAAATAGATTTTCACAGTTACTGATTTTTGAACTATAGGAATGTACTGTTAATTGAAAATGTGAATTTAAAATGAAGTATACATTTAATCAAAGGCATTGTACATCACTCTAATTAGTCTTAGCTCATGACAAGCAAAATAATTGTGTTGTCAATGTAATCATTGTAATATATGTAATGTATTACTAGTTTATCTTACATATGTGTATTATCCATAAAACATCTACCAAAGTGAGAGGTTCATGACAGGTGCTCAAAAAATACTGGCTATAATTAGCAAAAGATGGAAGGTTGCAGTCAATAATGAAAGAGGAGAGCTACTTGCTTTCTATGATTCTCATAGCAGTTTAATATATCATATGAAAAATATGTGCTTTTATTACTTTTGTAATTTAAAACAATTACTGAAGGAAAGATCATCTGCTTTGGTGGGGCAGCTGCACGGAGTAAGCAGGCACATCAGTGTGTACAGGAAACAAGAAGCAGGCCATGAAACTCAGAGCTTACTTTATTTAGTGTGAGAAACAAAACACAAGAACAATGTTCTAAAGAACAAATCAACAAAAAATGATGTGCATTTTTTGAAAACCAAATTGTTTCTTCTCAGACTTTAGGTTTCTGGGTACCTGCCTGGGAGTTTAAACGCCCGAGGAAAACTGGGCATGGCTAAGAGTTTGCAGTGACTGAGTAGAAGATGCTGTCTTATTTGTTACATCCCACTCTTCTCTAGCAAAAGGGATACAAAGGAGGTGGGGAGAAAAAGGGTAAATATTGAAGGAATTTACTGAACAACTGTCATCACTGCATTTTCATTTGTTCCTTGAAAGATCTAAGCTGGGAAGGCAAGATCAACTGTGACCACAACTGTCATCACCTTGAGAAGATGAGAAGTCCTCAAAGACCAAAAAAAAGTCAAATTTAGACATTTTATTTGCCATAGGAAAGGACAACAGGTTTTTGGGCAGGAGAGCTAACTATCAATAATTTGAGGGATGGTTAAGGATGAGGGAGTTAGGTTATAGACTAATTCTCTTGGGGAAATGTTGATTGGCCCTCCATACACAGATGGCCTTAGCGAAACTGCAGAGGACTGATCCTTAAGCCAATCACATCTTTGCCAATCTCTGTCACCTGTGGAGGAGGAAACGGAGGAAAAGGTTTAGGGACTGTGAGATGAGCAGCTTAGAAAGCTTGCTCCCTCCACTCTGCCAGGAGCATGGTAGTGCCTCACTGCCATGTTACTGACTGGTAAAAAGATGTAGGGAGAAGCTTTAGCTTTCTTCAGTGTGACTGCCTCAGGAGCTAGGGGCAAATACAGGAGAAAAGAAGGGACCAGCAGGCTACTTTTCCTTCCCCTTCCCTCAGTATCTTAGATGAATTTCTCAAGGTCAGTACTTACTGTAGTGACCTTGCAGATTTGGCCCTTGAACTCTGGGGAATAGCAGGCCCCACTAAGTGGACACTTCTCCACTGGTTTTCCTCGGTAGATGGGCCGGTACGATGCAGCACAGATGTCAAAAGGGTTGTGCATGTCGTAATTGAGCTGGTAGGCGTCTGTGGGGTTCTTCTCACAGGCAGACAAGATCTTGCGGGTCTAAGGGAGGGACGGAATACTTTAAGAGGACTGAAAGCTGCACACAACTCAGATGGCGGCATCACTGTGGTTTGGTTGGTCCTTTGGTGTACGATGCAACCGCACTGAATGAGTATGGAATACATCCTCTGTACAGGATGCCTGTGCAGGAGGAACAAACCCTGCTCCTGTTGTGTCAGGTTTTGCCTTGCTCACTACCAAAGTGGCTCCACAGATCTAGACCCATACTCCTCACCAAGTCTGGGAACTATCAGGGTCAAGCCTGAAAGGGTTAAAACTGGCTTCCACTGCCCAAGGAGAATGCTTCTAGAGCACTCAAGTAATGGGCACTATACATGGAGGCTAGTGGAGGTGGTAATGGGACATCTGGCACTTAATGACAGGAATGGGGTTATTTTTAGGAACAGTGAAGTTAAATTTTAGGTTGCAGGTCACTCTCACACTGGTGCCATGTCTAAGTTATTAGTTCAGTTTCCAGGAACAAAAGGAGGCACCCATGCCAGTAAATAAACAGAGGATGGCATTCTGTTGGGTCTTTTTGTTAAACGTTACTCAGTGCTTTGTTTCAGAGAGGAAGACCTTGGTCTTCTATTCCCTCCACGTAAGAGCAGATCTGGGTCCCTTAGGCTCCCCGAAGGAGCTCCCCATCTACCTGTTGGGCCACCTCTGGCTTGGGCCCAAGTTCCAAGAGGCGCCGAGCAAAGGTGGCAGCTGTCTTAAAGTTCTTGAGTTTGAAGAAGAGGTTGAGGGCTGTGCGCAGCACCAGGATCATGTGCACAGGCTGCAGGTTTGAGTGGGTGAAATAGGCTGCCATCTGGTGGAGAGAAAGAGGAACACATGCCAGGCAGATGAGCACCGACACGTCATTTATAAGTGGCTACATACGCATTAAAAACCAACCCACCAAACACAACACTGGCTATAAAGCAGAGAAGTCTTCTGCCTTCTAGGTATGGAGGACTGATGAGATGAGGAGGAGGATACAGAAATACATCCTCTCCTCATAGAAAGGGACTCAAATTTCCAACTCCCCAGACTGAGATCTGGTTTTGGAATTAGAACAATTCAGCCTAATGGAGCGTGGAGGGAGGAGGCCTCTGTACTGCTCAGAGGCCCAGAGAGCTCACCTCACAGATGCGCTTCTGCTGTTCCAGGGTCTCTTTGGGCAGCTTCTTCCTTTCTATCTCCATGCACAAACCTACAATGTACTCACGGCAAATGGTAATGAGCTGCTGGGCCTGAAGGGGGCAAAGGAAGGTCATGTCACACAGGCAAGAAGGTGAGGGTGCCCAGACTAGGGCAAGTGGCTAGACTCCTCCTACCTCTGCAATCTCCTGTTTATTGTCCACAACCAGAAGTGGCACACTGAGTAAAATGGAGCGGAATTTTTCAACAGCCTCCTCAAATTTGCCAACGGTGGTGAGCTGGTAGCACAGTTGCAACCGCTGGATGAGGTCGTTAAGCTTCAGCCCCACAGCAGGCACACCGTTCTTCAGCCCTGCGTCCTTCCTGGGAAGGGAAATGTAGACAGGATAATCAGGAGCCCATCAGGACCCAATTTCTTTTTCTGGCAACATGAGCACAACCACCCTACTGTGAAAGTACCGGGGACTAGGATGCAGCAGGTAGAAACCAAACCCCACAGAGTGGTGAGCTGAAGACCTTTTCCTCCCAGGAACTTCAGCTCTGGGACAGCTGCCAAGTGACCTCTGTCCCTGAGGCTGCCAAGTGACCTATGTACCCCAGGCTGGAACAGAGAAACCAGGAGCAAGGGGCCTTACCAATTGCGATTAGGGTAGCCATACATGGAGGGCAGGCAGGGCAGAGCCTGGTAAGTGGTACGGCCTCGGGCATAGGTCTGTAGGAACAGTTGCTTGTAGGGGCCAAACTGGGTTACCCCTACCTGGTCATGAAGGAGCTGGAATACAGGAGGAAAGGAACATAAGGATTTTGGCCCTGCCACTTAAAAACTAACTGACCTCAGGCAAGTTACTTAACTTCTCTGTACTTGTTTCCTATAATCATACTTAATTACAGAACCTATCTCACTTAGTAATACCTATAAAGCATTTAGGGCAGTGCTTGGCACCCAGTCAACATGGAATAAATGTTAGTGGTTGCTACAGTTGTGGTTGTTACTGTGTCTGCTATTGTTAACATATGGCTTGGTGTTCAAAACATACACCTCTTTATGAAGGGGTGCTGACTTCCCTGAGCCAGAAAGCGGGCTATAAATGGGCGGAGATGGTGGGAAGGACCCACCAGAAGATAGTACAGAGGCAAATGGAAAGCAGGAAAGCGGAAGGCCTTGGGAGGAAAGTTTCCTTAGGCAAGGCCAAGGGCTTCCATAATAAATACACACCTCTGCCCTAGAGGTAAGATCGTTTCCATTTGGTTAAGATGAGCCAACCATCTCCCTGGGGCCCTAGCAAGGCACACTCAACAAGAGCCAAGGTTACTTTAAGACTTACCCGCATGGCTGTCTCAAAAGAGCCTGCCAGGATGTGATCAACTGGAAGCTGAGAGTTATTGCACCAGATCTAACAAGAAACAGAAAAGCCAACTCAAGTGATATTCCGCCCTTTCTCTTCCCAAACAACCCTACTCTGTAGTAGAAAAGTAGCAATATTTTTTATACATTCATCACATATAGCCAGCTCAGAAACATTCATCCCCACAGGGCTGTTTCCCTGCTTACCTGAGTTGGGCTGGTTCCCTTGGTGGGGGGCACAAAGAACCCATCCTCAGCCCCACCAGTTGCCCCAGGGGGTACATCCTAGGGGAAAACAAAAAGTGAGTCATTTTGTAAGCTATTCAAGCACTCTGTCCAGATAAACCTAAACATAACCCTTTACCATATTCCCAGCCTCTACTGGAGAGGATGGCGTGGTGGTTGCGGAAGACCCTCAAAATAGGAGCATCTTCACCAGTAACAAAATGATACACCAAAAGCACAAATTCTGACAAAAAAGCATGCTGCCTTTTCATAAGCTGCCTTTGGTACAACCCTGGTTACCATACTCTTTCTTTCAAATGGGAGATAAGCATCAGAGTAGGAGGGTCCAGACACTCTCTCTTCTGGGGACCCCAGGAACAGGAAGGGGGGTTAGCATAAGGCCACAGCTTCCTGAGGGAGAGCTGGAGAGAACCTCATAAGGGTAGGAAGTCCACATACCAGCTCAGGAGGCAGCTCCAGATCTTCTTCCACATCCCAGCCACCTCCTTCCTCCTGTCCCTTGCCAAGAGCATCATCCCCCAAACCTTCTGTAGCCTCCACAAACCCATCTGTAAGGAAGATTCAGGCTCAAAATAGGTTTGTACAGTGGTAGACTCTCAGCTGAAGGAAAGCAAAATGCGGGGATCCTTGCGGGTCTCATGTGCTAGAAGGCTGCAGAACCGCCCCGCGGCCCAGGGCCAACCCAGGGAGCCCACCCGCCCAGAGCACCCTGGAACAGCACTCTTACCCTCGTCCAGCTGCAGCTCTGCGTCCTCTCCCCAGCCCTCAGTACCAACAGTGTCCACGTCGATGTCAGCAGCCAGTGCTCCTCCCTTCCCTGCAGAGGGAAGGACAGAAAGGAGCTCGTTATAGCCAGGCCGGTCTGGGGTCTGTCCTCCCCTGCAGGGAAGGTGCATTCTTACAGAAGCAGCTGCCAAAGTTCTGTCCACTTACTGTTTTGTTTATTATTTTGTTTTGTGGTATTTATTATGCTAACTTACAGAAGGTTTCATTCCACAGAGAAAGGGGAATAGAAGAGAGATGGGAACAACTGGCCTTTTGGCTACCAAACACTGCCTCTTACACCTTTTGTACTTACCAACCTTTGGCTACCAACTCTTAGAATTTCTTGCTGAGATCTTTGCTAAGTTACCACCATCACAGTGTGGACAGGGCATGAGGACATAGGCCTGGACAGAGACGGAGGAAAGAGCAGGGCTAGGCACAAAATACCCAAGGTCTGTTTGAGGCTTTTGGGAAAAATGAACCAGTACACATATCCAAGAAAACAGGAGGAGGGTTAAGGGTAAGAGTGGTAGAGGGTGGCTGCACACCCTTGTCTGCATGTACCCATGTGACAGAAAGTGAGGTAGCGAATTTGTACCTTAAGACTATATGCCATGAATGACAGATCCTGAATGGAGAGTGACTACCATTTGTGAAACTGAAAGAAATACACCTAAGTGTTAATAATGGTTCTCAGAGGCATGCACTAAGAGCTCTCTTTCTTAGCCCCTATTTTCCAAATTTAATGATCTCATAATGTCTTTAGGTTTTAAAAGACTGTACCATAACTCTGACTGGCATCTCAGTGTTCCACGAGGCTTCACATAGAAAAAAGGACAGAGGAAAAGGACAGACTAGCTGATGTTACTTTCCAGAACAGTTCTTCACAAACCAACAAAAATGCTATGGGATTAAGTAAGAAGAACTTACCCTTGCTGGCAATGGAGCCTTCAAAGAACCCTTTGGACACAGTCAGTAAGGGCCAGTTGGTATCCAGAGGCATGACAGGTGCAGGCGGCTGGAGCAGCTTGGCATTAGGGTCAATATCTGGGATCTGAGAGGTGGGAGAGGGTTAAAAGCAACAGCTCTCACAAATCATGTAGGGAAGGTCATGGAGCCTCCTTTTATCTCACTTGTTTTTCTGCCTCTCCCAGTAACCAGATGGGAGAGTGACACTGGTGAATTAAAATTGTCCATCTTAAGAGAGGAGACCTAACTCGGTGTGTCTTGCAAACTGAGTGACACTGGTGGATTAAAAAGATCTCAGAATTAATGCTGTAATCAGAGACACTCATGTAAATAAAGACTCACTGTCTCCTTTTCTGGGTCAAATGTCTCCTTCAGGCTCTCAGCTTCTTCATCTAAGCCGTGGGTAGCAGCTGTGAGATAGGCCAGTGACTCTGTAGAGAAAACAGACTTTGTGGTATACATACATTTCCAGGTGAATACCACTGTGGTAGGCAGCCTCCAAGATGTCCCCCCCCCAGTGAACCCTGCTTCCTGGTCTTCAAGTCTTTCCACAGTCCCCTCCCCTCAAGTATGGGCTGGACTCACTTCTCATTAAGAGAACAGGCAGAAGTGAAGGGATGTTACTTCTGAGGTGAGACACAAAGTCTGTGGCTTCCATCTTGGATGCCCTCGCTTGCTCTGAGGAAAACGAGCTGTCGTGTTGTGAACTGCCCCATGGAGAAACCTACATGGCAGAAAACTGCCATCTCCCAGCCAAAAGTCAGCAAGGACCTGGTGACTGCCCACAGCAGCAGTGAGGACAGAAGTGCGCGCCCCCAGCTTGAGCCCTGCGACGTCTGCAGTACCAGCCAGCACGCTGACTGCAGCCTCATGAGCGACACTGAGCCAAAGCCACTCAGGGAAGCCATGCCACAAACTGAGGTAATCAGTGTTTGCTATTTTAAACTATCAAGTTTTATAAATAAATCATGGGGATAAAAAGCTACAATATAGGGAATATAGTCAATAATATTGTAGTATGTTTGTATAGCGACACCTGGCAGCTACACTTCCTGTGGTAGGGATTTTGTACGGTATGTAATGTCAAATCACTACGTTGTACACCTGAAACCAAATGATACTGTATATCGACTATACTTCAATAAAACAAATGAACTAACCCTTGGGGTGATTTGTTACACAGCAATAGATAACTAATACAGTTGCTTATCCTTAAGATCTACTGTCAGTGCTGATGAGAAACCCTGGAGTCCTCTCTGACTCTTTTCACACCCCGTATCAGCCCTTCAGTAAATCATGTTGATTCCCTTTGGGATACATGATGAAGCTGACGACTGCTTCCCCATTCACTGCTAGCACCTTTTTCCAAACCACATCTTTCACCTTTCTTATTCCCTAATGTATCTCAAATGCTAGTTTAATGCTTGGTATATAAGTGTATTCTCAAAAAATATCCCTTGAATATAAGGACAAATAAATAAATAAGTGAAACCTCCAGACTTGACGTAAAAGAATAAAATTCAGACAGCATCCAACAAGCTGCCTTTACTAGAGTGTCTGCCCCAGGATCTTCTGGAAGCTCCTATTTCCTCCACAACTATTAACTATTTTCCTAAGAGTGCTGAGTCAGACTGAACATTCTGGCGGTACCTCCCTTTGGCTTTAAGGAATGTCTTTGGCACATGGTAGGAGCATGTTGCTGCTTCTGAAATGCACAGTGCAGGGAAATAACTCACCATGAAGAGAAAACACTTCCCGAGGCCCCAAGGAAGCCAATGGCTCCTGTATAGATACTCACTCTGCCCACAGTTCTTCAGGATCCGCACCCGCTCGGACACGTCACCCAGGTACAGGGCATTCTGATAATGGCCACTCATGTCCTTTCGGATCTCAGCTGCACCAAGTCAACAAGATACGCCAAGTTAGGTCTCCTCTCTTAAGCTGTCTCTCTCCTCTACTTGCCTTTTGCCTTCCCCCAAGAACCCTCTTCCCATCCTTAGTTTCTGGGGCCTCACCGATCTTCATCATCTTGCGAAGTTTCTCTAGGTTGCCAGTGATAAGGTACAGGAAGGAAAGTTTGTCAAAGTTTTTGGTGCGCTGATAACACATTTCCACAATCTGGTGGTTCCCCTGTAGCAGGGCTACTTCTCCCAGCTTTTCCCAACAGTTCTTGTCATCCAGGGCTTTGGCTGCTTCCAAAGCAATCTAAAGAATCCCCAGAGTCAGACTTATCAGGTTGGAGGGTACTTATAACTCAAAACAAGGGACTACAGTCAAAATGTTCACCTCTAAATAAACCTCCCAAGGAACCCTCTACACTGTGAATCATCCCTAGCTTTCAGTCTAATTCTATTGAAAATCCTATCAACAAATAGGATCCCTTTGGATCCATGGACAGAAGAATCACATCACATTATCCTCCTCCTCAGAAATATACTTTTACAACAAAACAGTCTCCTAGTAGCTGCTGATCCCACAGGGCCAATTCTTGCTTAGCTGCCTTATTTTCTACTTGCCAGGTCTGAAGACCTACAGGGGCTTGAGGGAAGACAAAGGAAATAACAGAAGTTCAAAACTGGAAAGTCAATTTTCCTGTCCTCTCCCCACCTAAAAATAATGCCTTTAGACTTCAGGTCTCAACATTTAATAATTACTCTTATTAGTACTAGTACTGGCCTGCTAGCTTGTGGCATTCCTCACCATGTGCAGTACCCAGATATTTAGGGTGGGGAAGGCAGGAAATAGAGGTGAGTTAGAGGGAAAAGAGGTGCTACTCCTGTCTAAGCAGCCACTCAGTGAGTGAGATGTCAAGGAAATAATGAGATTTTCCAGATTCAGTTATCTTGCTCCTGTTCTGGGTGTTAATGAATGCAGATTAACTAAGAATGAGAACAATGGTAGAAATGCTACGGAAGCAGCACAGAGACAGGCAAAAATGGGACGGGCAAACAGCAACAAAAAGAAGGCTCTAACAAGTAAAAAATCCCAAATTCCATTATATTGGCCAAAGAGGCAAGCCCAATAATGTCTCCCCAGTGCTGCCCGGCCCTCTCACCCTCTCTACAGTGATCTGGGGCTTAAGACTCACTCACCTCAATGTTTCCACACTCCAGTGCCAGACTAAAGCGAGTTTTCTCATCCTTGACGAAATGCAGTGCCACTTCAGGGTAGCCCTTCTTTTGGAGATAAGCAATGATAGACTGGCCTACTAGTTTGGCATTCCTCACCATGTGCAGCACCTAGATATTTAGGGTGGGGTAGGCAGGAAATAAAGGTCACTTGGAGGGAAAGGACTGTGATGTCTTTCAGTAGTCCCAGTACGCTTTCTCATTTCGTACCTCATCATATTTTCTGTTTATCAGGGCCAGCTTGAACTTGAACTCAGTGGGATCGATAGTGAGCACCCGAGGACGACACTCCCTGTCTAGGCAATATACATTGTTGCCCTTCACCCGTGTGACATAGATGGGTAAATCCAGAGTTCGGATGATCCCATAGTCCCTGGAATAGGAGAGCACAGCTTTCAGCAAGTGAGGGGGAGAATCCAGCCTGTAAAGAAATGAAGCAAGCCTAGGACACAGACCTTTATCTTCTTATTGCCCTTTGATTGAGTGCCATGTGGACAATGATATAGATGGGAAGTGATTAAAAGTGAGAACTCAATCCATATTTACTTATTCTATTCTTTTGTACGAAATAGGAGAAGATGGGGCAGATGGTATGATCTTTCTTTATAAGCTCTTGCTCTGGGAGTTAACAGACATGGGTATAGGAATCAGACGTAAAAGTTAAATTTTAAGTTCTGATATATAATTACTAGGCCAATGAAGACAGTTAACTCCTTCCTTCTAAGTTATAAATGAAAGTAGAAGAGAGGCAGATGTGAACTGTTCTAACATGCAAAGAAATGATAAAAAGCAAAAAATATTTTAAACTGAATGAAAATAAAAAGTTTGCAAAACTTATGGGTGCAGCTAACACAATACTTGATGGATAATTTATAGTGTTAAGTGCATAATACTGTATTAGGAGAAATATTGAACACTAATGAGCTCTAAATGCATTTATTAGAATAAAGACTAAAAATTACTATACCTGTTTCAAGAATTTTATTGTTCTTTTAGAAGTTAAACCAAGTGAAGACTATATAAAACATCCACAGCAAGCTTACATAATGCTAATACACCAAAAGTCTGCCCCTTAGATTGGGAACAAGACAAGAAAGTTTGCTACAGCATGTCTGTTAAACATTGTGCTAGAGATCCTGGTCAGCGCAGTAAGACAAGAAAAATTTTATGAAAGTATAAATACTGGAAAAGAAACAAAACTGTCATTATCCACAGATGCGATGATTATTTGTAAGGAAAATCCAAAAGAAAACACAAATAAATTGCTAGAGTTAGTAAGAGTTTAGCAAGGTCTCTGAAATAAAATCAATGTAAAAACTTAACTGTATTTCTAAATAACAATAAAAAAAAGAGAAAGTTAAAAATTTAAATGGATGCTCTCCATTTACAAACAGCATTAAAAACTATCAAGTGCCTAAGAATAAATTTAACCAAAGAAATGAAAGACCTCTATGGAAAAATTATAAAATTTTCTTGAAAGATGTTTTAGTAGGCCTAAATAAATGAAGAGATACTGTATACCATGTTCACAGATCAGGAAATTCAATATTGGAAAGATGAGAATTGTGCTTAAAATGACACACAGATTAGTTCAATCCTAACTGAAATCACAGTAGGGTTTTTTCTTCATTTTATTTTGCATGGAATTCCCCAAGCTGACTCTAAAATTTTTGTTTTTCAAGGTAAAAATTTGAAAATTTGCCTTTTTAAGGCAAGAGTAATTGAAAATAGCTAATAACTTTTTTAAAAAGTGGGAAATTTGAGGATCTGCTTTATCAGATGTGAAGACTTGTAAAGCTGTAATAGAGTAGTTAGATCAGAGATGGGCAACAGAAAACAGATCCTTGTATTTTCATAAACAAGATGGCACTGCAGTACTATATTCCCCATGCTCAATACATGGTTCTGGGACAGCTGAGTGTCCTTTGGAAAAATGTGAAACTGTGCGCTACACCTCACACCATACACAAAAATCTCCTTCAGCTTTATAGATCTAGATAGGAAAAGCAGAACTATGAAGTTTCTACAAGAGAATATAAAAGAATGTCTTTATTATCTTGGAGTCAATAAAGACTTCTTAAATAGGACATGAAACCCAATACCCATAAAATGATTCATAAATGCAATTTCATTAAAATTAAGAACTTTTGTTCATTAAAGGGTATCATAAAGAGAGTCAAAAGACGTGCTAAAGAATGGGGGAGATGTATTTGCAGCACACAGACCTGACAAAGGATTGATGTTCATATACATAAAGAACTCCTAAAACTAATGAAATTTATTCATTTAAAAAATGGACAAAAGACTTGAATAGAATCCACAGAAGAGGAAATCCAGATGGATGGCCAAATGGAAGCTGTCCAATCTCATTAGGAATAAGCAAATAGCAAAGTAAAATTACAGTGAGACATCATTAGACGTCCACCAGAGACGAAGTCTGACTAAAGGCAAGTTGTTGCCAGGAGGACAAGCAAGGAAACCGTATACAATGTTGGTGGGTGTGCAAACTGACATGACACCCTGGAAAGCAGTGTCACATTATCTAGTAAATGTGAAGATCTGCATACTCTACAGCCCAGCAATTCTGCTCTGGGTAGATGCCCTGGAGAAATGTATGTGCATATGCATCAAAACACATGTAACAGAATGTTGAAAAGAGCATAACAGAATATTTTACAATGAAAATAACAAAATTAGAACTACATGGATGATTCTTACAAAATATTGAGCAAAATAAGCTAAGTACAAAATGATATATTCAGTATGACTTCATTAATATGAAGGTCAAAACCAGGCAAAATTAAATCACATTATTTTAAGACACACACTGGATGTAAAATCATAAAGAAAAGCAAGGAAGGAATTATCATAAAAGTGAGAATAATGTTGTCTTTGGATGGGGAATGCAGGGTGTTGTGATCAATAAGGTCCACGTGGTAAACGGCCTCTGCGGTGTCAGAACTATTTCTTGCCTCAGGTAGCAGTTATACAGATGTCCACTATATAATTATTTGCTATAATGTATATACATGTAATCTATGTAATTCTCTGTATTTGTGTTCTATTTCATAATTTTAAAAGAGTTGAAAAAGAATGTTCTGATGCCCCTAGCACATACATGCCAGACAGGGCTTTTCCACGAAGAAGGTTCAAGGAGGACTTCAGCTACATCTCGAGACAGGACAGTGATTTCAAGAAGACACTTTCTCCCACTCTGTGTATCAGCTAATTAACTTACCCAGTGGTCACAGCATATTTGATGTGGTTGCTTGTCGTATAGATAAATACCCCACTCTCATCCCAGGCCCCACTCTTGACGCGAATGTTCTCATGAATGTTACACAGAGCCTCCAGTTTGCGGTTACAGATCACAATGGCTGTAAGAGGCAAAGGGCATGAGTGCTCTGCTGGACAGGGTGAGTGAAGCAGACGGCAGGGCTGGGGAGGCAGGGACTAAGTCAGGGTGGATGGAATGAAGGCTTACCGTGTTTGGCCAGTAGTGCTACATGAGACATGTCTGCTGACCAGATAACATATTTCACCTTGGAAATCTTCACAGACGCCAGAGTCCTGGGAGAGAGAAAGGCAAACATGGTTCCCTTGTCCCAGGGTATAACCTACCTCTTTTCATCTCCAAATTGATGTAAACACCAATTTCTTAAAATAACATTTGTAGCTCCATGACTTAAATATTTCTGGCTCACACTGTACACATACCCACTTCCTCAACTTTCCGTCTTTCATTGTCATGTATTATTAGGGATTTGTGTATATCTGTTCTCACTCCTGTACTGTAGGCTCCCTTAAGTAGAGGAAATGTGTTATTCATTTCTGTGTCCCTATCATTCTAAGACCCAAGAGTTCTAAAAACAGGAAAATCACTAAGCCCCTCACTATAACGCTAGTGAGTCTGTACAGGATGGAGAGTGGGCAAAGAAGTGGTCAGAGAGAGTCTTGGGTTTTACCACAAGAAGTGGCCAAGCCACAAGGCAAATTCACTTGGGGGAGAAAGCTCCCACTAATGACATCCACTGTCCCCCACTATACGCCTGACTGCTTAGGGGCACCTGACAGGTTACCGTTTCTGCTGTACGTCAAAGAGTGTGATGGATTCTGCGTCTCGAAGCAGGAGGTTGCCTGTACCAGCGTAAAAGATCTCATCACAGTTGGGCACCTGTACCTTTTTGGTGATCTCATTCTTCAGATTCTTGATCAGAAGCTGAAATGAGTAATGAAAGGCTAGGAGAAGTGCATGTACGTAAGATGATGACAGTTGACAACACCCCTCAGCAATTGTTCCTTAATTTCAATAAATAAAGTTGGGTTTTTCCCGCTCTCTCCAGGTCAAACGCCACTCCAGGCAGGCCACTCCAATCAAGAACCTCTCCAAGGCCCTTGGTACTTTTTTTTTCAGTTGGAATATCACGAGAAGCCCAACCAAAGTCTGAATTCCTCAACCACCAGGGAGACAGAACTCTACTTCTGGGCTTACATTTTTGTGAACTCTTTTCTTGAAAGAGCTTTGCTTATATAGTGTAGAGCCAACTGCATTTTAAGTATCAATGGGAGTAGAAGCATAAAGAAGAGGACCTACTCAGCTAGACCACCTATTTCAAATCTGATATTTTTGGCACCTATGTTGTCAAAAGCAACTTTCACTTGGTTTTTGAGCCCACCTACAATGATCAGTGACCCAGTCAAATCATTTTAAGGCTTTTTTTCCCCAGCATAATTGGGATAGAACTAAGGATGGCGGTAGAGCCGATACACAAGGATCACAGCTTCCCAGGGGAAAGTAAGGAAAAAAATGCTCTTTAACCTGCAATGCACAGGCCACTGCCACCACACTCCCCAAATTACTTTCCCCATTTAGTCTTAACTCACCGAATGCATCCGATCTAGGACAGCAAACCGATTTCGAGCAACCCAAACAGCTGTCAGGCCTGAGGATCGTTTTCCTTCAGGAGCTGAGAAGAACAAATCCGAAGGGCTGGAGCATGTGGTGAGCCACTGGCAGGTGACAGAGTCAGGTGCCATGGAACTGCCAATCTTGCCGGCTGCCATGTTGGCTTTGCCAGTTCAGCTGCTTCCTAACTAATTCAGCCATAACCTGAGGCTATTGTCAGTGACTTTTCCCCACTAGTCCCCTCCACACTACAGCCGTCACCCCTGCCAATTCTCTTTTCTCTAGGCCAAGTGGCATTTCAGCCAACACCATGTACTGGCAGAAGGACCGCCCATCTTGGGAGACAGCACACTCCATCGAGCTAACGAGAAAGGCCTCACTGGCCAAGCTGTGGCACACTGCAAGCAGCCTGTCAGTGTCACAGAACTTGCTATCTCAACAAGCTGGGTAGAGACAGAGCCCCCTCCCCAGGTCGCAGCTGCTCGGCGGCTTTTAACATGCAAATGCAGGCCCCTAGTAGAGCAGGGTGAGGCAGAGCATTCCCAGCTAAACCTGGACAGGCAAGCTCTACGCAGGGCAGTATTTAGCACCAAGTATTGCTCTATAAATATCGATCATTCTGATTACCCTGAAGAAAGTTAAAAAATGTTTCTCAGTTCCCAAACATTTCACCGGCTGATTAGAATTCTGAATGGGCCCTCCACGCTGGGAAGCTTCCAGGGGGACACACAGAAGGCCGCACTGAAACACTCTTTTATCATCAGTATCAGCAGAAAACTGGACAGAACGGCTGGTCAGCCTTGTTTTGTACTTCTCTGGTACCTGGGGGTGCCAGGCAACTTACGAAACTAATTCTTATCACAACCAATACATCCATTTTCCAGAGGCTGGGGAACCACATTAAGCTTTTGCTCTTTTTCTTTTGCTGCTGCCTCTCACTGGGCTGTATCTTTACTCCTTTATTAAGTATCTCCCTCAAAAGATGGAGAAGAGAAAATAAAACTGGTAATAAGACAAAACTAAGATACTGTAAACTCTATTAATTGTAAACAGGGGAGAAAAAGCAGGGGGGTGGGTAGAGAGGGACCAAATCACAAAATTTGGTCAGAAGTTGCTTAACCGATTAATTTTTAGGAGAAACTTTGATGTATCGATACCAAAGACATCTAGGTTTCCTCTCTTCTTGCCATGACCACACTTAAAAGAGAATGAATCCTATTAGCTGCAATAATGACATGGTAGCACCCACAACAGGGAGAGAGCTGGCAAAATATTTACAGAATCTGTTGATGGGATCTACGCTGTTGTGAAAGTACATTAGAAAGAGCAGGGTCCTAAGCCTCTGACCTATAAACCAGTGATGGACGTGAGCTGAAAGGAGCATAAGCTAGACTGACATCTATTCTGAGAATGTTCCATCAGCAAATTCTAACAGTAAGGACAGCAACAAGGGATGAGGGTGATGGAAGGGTAGGCAGGGGTCTCAGCTGGATACCGGGATCCCCGGTGGAGTGTGGGTTGTTAGCAGCCTCATCTTTTTGACGTGCAAAGGGAAGCCAATCGGATCTGCATGTGGATGGGAGAGCATAAATCCCTAGTCCCAGGATGAGACATTGCAAGATTGGAACCACATTTTTAAATAAATGAAACTACCAGGGTGAAAGTCATATCAGCTGACAATAAACTAGGATAACATGCTGTGCTGAAAGAGAAAATGGAGAGTTTCTAATAACCAAATTATAAAATATATATATCTAGCTGGAGTAATAAAATGGAGGAGGAACATGAATATTTCACACCATGGTCGCCTCTGATGCAACTGTCAGCAGCACCTGCCAACAGACATGAGTGATGTGGCCATGGCCTGGGGATGGAATGTGAAAACCTTAAAGAGGAGTGATGATGTGAGGAGAGCTGGAAGAACAGTTGGGCAGACACTGAGAACGGGTACCATCAGGACTCTGGGAGTCGGCGTCCTTGGGGATGGAGTACAGGTCATAGGTGCTATTCTCTAAGTTGCTGGCTCTCTGTGGAGGAAAGGGAGAAATTGAATTGCTGTTAAAGGAACCCAAGACAACAGTTTATTATGACAGAGAAAAACAGTACCATTATAGAGACAACAATATGAAAGCATACTTTTCTCACTCTTCACCCAGAGGGCATTTGAATGTTTCTACAGCTAAAAATTATAGGGCTCGCTGACAAAGAACTCAGCATTCATGTCACTTTATTTTTTGATTCCACCAAAGACGCAGATATTATCTGAACAAAAGGCAAGGATTGCCCTCCATTCTACAAATTAACAGACTACAACCCTTGGTGCTCCACCTGGGTATTCTTAACAACTTACAGTCTACTTGAAGGGAAAAAAACATATTAGTGAAAATGGCCAGGAGGAAAATTATAGGGCTGTTAGATTAGACACTAAAAGTCACTTGGAGAAAGACAGGCTTTCATTCTTTTTAACCTGGCAAACAGGACAGTAAAATTAGAATGCCTTTTTTCCTTTTTTCCAAATTGTGTGGCAAGAAGTTGATGATCCTGAAGGCAACTCCACTGAGAGGAACCCCTCGCAGAATCAGCACTATTTTTTCACCCAAATGGAGGGCTCAAGATAAGCCTCTCCTTTGCACAGGATCTAGTCCTATACGTTCTCTCAAATTACTTTTAGTGATCATTCACTGTAATGCTCCATGAAGTCTAGAAGTTGTTAGCCTTATGAAAGATGTAAGTTAACATGGTTACAACAACTGAAGCCTGGTGTGAGCCTCTGTTCACCTTGTTAGCTCTCTCAGAATAACCACTAAATGGCTTCTAAGAAACCTTTAAAGATTTCCTAAGGGCATGAGAAGGAGACCTATGGGATATGGGGAGATCCTGGGAGGACTCCATGGGTTACTTACCGTACACAGTAGGACTGCATTTTCTGCTGGATTGTATGACATATTGAACACTGGAAACTTGGAACCACTAGAGATATATACAGAAAAAAAGAGAAAATAGGAAAGGAGCATAAGGATATAAGGAAGAAAGGAATTACTCCTAACCTCCTACATGTCCAGTCTTTACACATACTCCTCAGTCTTGTAATCAGGAATAAAGTGAATAGATACTCTCTTCCTTCCCTTAGGGCTTCGGGACTTCCCTATCTTAGCTTCCAGCTGTTTAAAAAAAGCAAATCCTCATTTTAATCAAGTCAAATTATTCAACAAAAGGTAGGCTTAGCATTCACTGTAGTGAGAAGGATTGGTTCTTACTTAGGTGCAAATTCCTGCACACAGCAGTGGACCCACAGAGAACGGGATGTGAATTGTCTCTGGCCAACTCCTCCTGTCCCTTGGAGTGATCACATAAACCCGACTTTTTATTGTGGTGATGCTGGAGGGTGGTTATCAAAACCTCATGCCAAAGTTTGCCACCATGAATGTTTCAGCGTGCTGATGCAGCTGGCTTTCCAAGGGGACAGTTCCTTCTGCCAGGCAACCCAGAGGTTATCATATCTTCAGAGTTAAGAGTTTCCAGAGACATATATTCTGGTTTAGAGTTGCGTGCATTTTGCTGGAAAGCACAGTTACAGAAATGCCAAATAAAGGCAAAAAGGCCTGCCATCAAGTTCGGCTACTCTCTACCAGGAAACTCTCTGGTTTGCAAAAGACCTGGCAAACTGTAGGAATCTGACTTCCTCTCCACGGGGTCACTGGCATTCTCAGCAGGGCAACCCCCCATTCTCCTTGTGGCTACTTCCTTGCCCACCAGGCTCCTGGGGTCTAAGCTGAGCAGCAATGGGGATTTGATCTGACAGGAGATGAGCCCACCAAAATGTTACAGGAACTGAGTCCGGTTTGTGGGTATTGTATCATGGTGACAAATGACAAGGTTTGGAGGGAAGACGCAAGCCAGATTTACCTCCGCAACTGCATCACAGCTACATCTTTGGAGCTGTTGAAATCCAACTGACGTAAAAATCGGTCCTTGACATAATGCAGCACATTGCCATGAACAGCATAGGCTGGCCGTTCCCGTTCCAGTTTAAATACAATCATGCCACCATCATGGCCTGGGGCAGGGAGAGAAGAGAGGGAAGAATTAGCTGCAGGCAAGAAGGCGAACTGGAAACAGGAGATACACAAGGACAAAGATTGTGTATGTGTGCTAAAAACAAAGTTAAAGTTAACATAGCTAAATGCATCCTTTTTTTGCCTAAATTCTCATGATTCTTGGGACCTTCAGTCAATACATTTCTGTGAATCCTTTCCTCACACTGTCACACTGCCACTTTCAGACATGCCCTCCTCTGTGTTCTCACACTCCCCGCAAACCTCCTCTACGGCACTTACCACCCTGCACCATAACAGTTCAGGACTATCACCTCTGATGAGCTCCCTGAAGGCACAAATTGCAGTAATTACCCATCCTTCCCCAGTCCCTCGCATACAAGAATATAAAAATACTTGTTGAACAAATGGATGCTAGTTAAAAAAGGCTTTCTGGTTCTGTTTTTAAAACATGTTTTGCTTTTTCCCTACTAGCACTATCCACCACTTACAGAAACCTTCCACTTTGTCCTCCTAGCCTGCTCTCCACAGATAAAACCAAACCATGTCACTTCCCTCCCCGCATACCTTTCAATGGTTTTCCGTCGGTTCAGAATAAACACAACTTCTAACCATGGCCTACCAGGCAATGTATTATCTGGCTGGGTCTTACCACCTATTACTTGGCCCCCTTACTCACTGAGCTCCTACTAGCTTCTCTGCTGCTCCTCAAAGAAGCTGCACATCTCTCACATCACAGCCTGCATTTGTCATCTCCCTTCACTTTCCTGAGTCCCTGATGTAAAGTGGCAGTCCCCACACTCGTTCCTCTCTATATCTACTTTTGCTTAACTTCTCTTTAAAGCATTTCACCATATGTTGTTTTATATGCTTATTGTTTTTATGCCCTATCTCCCTTTACTACAAATAAAAGTTCCATAAAGTCAGAGATACTGTTTTATGTAAAACTGTACCAGCAACCACATTAGGGCCTGACACTCAGTCTTTGCTAAATGAATGAATAAAACTCAGCTTCTAGCTCCTCAGTCTGAGAACATCATGCCCAGAATTAGCTTCCTAAGTCTCCTAGGAACT
Organism: Manis pentadactyla; assembly: GCF_030020395.1. NCBI lineage: Eukaryota > Metazoa > Chordata > Mammalia > Pholidota > Manidae > Manis > Manis pentadactyla. Next base: position 7,404,735 of record NC_080037.1, on the reverse strand, counting down.
AGTCACAGAGAATGGGCTTTATTGTTAAATGGATCTTGGTAGAGAAAGAACATTAAAAGAATACTATTGCAAGAGGGTAAGGGGAAAAGCTGAGAAAAGCTTTAATTAGGTGGCTCTAAGGATTCTATCTCTCCTTTTCACTCTACATGCATTTACTGGAGACAAGGCTAATGCAGAATCACTCTTAAGTCTTAAAAATTTTGAACTAAAACAAGGAAAAAAGAGAAGAAATGGCCCTTACCTGCTGCAAAGAGGTTAAGGTTGGGGTGAGCAGCAAGGACCCAGAAACGATCATGGTCCCTGCGGAAGGTCTGAACCCCAGTCCTACGGAAGCAAAAGGCATACACACTTATTAATGTCTGAGGAATCTTCAGCCCATTACATACAAGAGTACTGAGCGGTAAGCCAGCACACTGATAAAAATATTAAATCAGGGACAGTAAACTGCCCATTCTAAGTAAAGTTAGTCATGATCAATTCTATCAAGAAACAGAAAAAGGAAGTGTCAAACTGACCCTATTATTTTGATATTTTGTTTCCTTCTCTGTCATAATTTCCTACTATACTACTTTCATTTCATATTTCTTATTTCTCTAGCTACAGAAGAACATGCTTAAATTTAGAGAAGAAAAAGAATATACATGGAGATTTCTATCTGATGGAAAATTTCTACATGCTGGTTGATAACTAGGTTCCCTGAAGTGTTCTGGCTTGGAGCAGATGGAGAAAAGAGAAAAGAATTAGCTGTAGGCAAGAAAGAAAATTGGAAATAGATGATACACAAGGATGACGATTGTGTATGAGATGTGACTTGTTACATACTGCAGATAATAAGAAAACAAACAGAAGTGTTCTAACTTTTAAAAAAAGAGAGAGCCAGAGAGAGAGAGGGGCTTTCCTTCGGGTTAGGTTATACTATATTCTAACCCCCTTACCGCTTAGACATATCCCAGACTCGGATACTCTTGTCCTCGGAATTGCTGAGGATCAGCTCTTGGCGAGGGTGGAAGACAGCACAAGACACATTGTTGTAATGGCCCCGGCAGGTATCAACCTCCCATGCCTTTGATTCTGAGGGGAAAAAAGAATTAGGTCATCACAACTTCCTCTCAATGACAGCACCTCTTCTCCATCATCCTTTATCTCCTTACCCTGTATTGTTATTAGCTGTCATTATATAATAAATGTAAAACTCTATATGGCAGGTTTTAGTCACCATTGGATCTTGAGACGTTGAACAATGGGTAGTACAAAGTAGATACTCAATAGATATTTATTGAATGAATGCTTAGTTTTAATTGTATTCATACCCCTCAAAATCAGGACACCCAAAAAAGAATGGGGCAATTTTTAAGCTCCACGGATTGGCGTAACTACCAAAGATAGGAAAATGGGTCACAAGGTCCAGAAGACCTGTCCACTTGACCTTGCTGGCCAGAGTCAACTTCTTAGATGTGATGATACCGTCACTGGTTCACTCACCATTCATGCGCCAGATCTTCACTTGACGGTCATCTGCCCCAGACACAATAAGGGGCATAGTGGGATGGAAGGCAGCCCAGTTTACTCCACGATCATGACCCTGTGGGAAAAAGACGTGGTCTTTGAAAACTGCTTTATAATTATTACTCAGAGCAAATCAATAGACCATGCTGGTAATCATAAAAGACATTTCTGACTTTTACTCCTCCTGTGAAAAGACTCAAGGGACTATGCTGCTCTAAGATTGAATATGAGAGTTACATGTCAATCTATCCAATATTACTCAAATTCTCATGGGAATTCCCAAATTCAGCTTTATTTGCATTTGGGATATACTGCCTTGTTTTTTTACTTGTCTATCTAGATCTTATTTCTCTAATTTACTAACATCTCAAGAATAAAGAACAATTTTATAACTTAAATGAAGAAATTCTCAAAGTGTGGTCAGTAAACTCTTGAATGAGCCCCAGCATATTCTTAGGAAATCTGCATGATCAAAACTATTTTCATATTAAGATATTATTTGCCCTTTTCACTCTTATTCTCTCATGAGTGTAGTTTTCCAGAGGCTACAAGACACGTGAAAAGCTACAGTCATTGCTTTGACGGCTCACAGAATGTGTGCTTCTATGTTTCATATTTTAAAATGTTCTTCATTTCAATTTCATATATGGTAAAAACTGACAGAACCCAAATAAGCAAAAATTCTTTGGGGTTCTCAATAAGTTTTAAGAGTAAAAAGTGGTCCTCAGACCAAAAAGTTTGAGAACTGCTCTTTTTAAGATACCTTATATCCTACTTACAGTTGTACTCTGCACTACGACAGAACTAGACACGAGGTAGTTTCGAATTAGTAGTATTTTTGAGAGATACGCTATGATGAAAAGCACCTAGGTTTTGGAGTCAGATCTGAGTTCAAATCCTAGTTTTCTATCTCTTAGATATACACGTATTTTGCTAAACCTCTTAATTTCTGTAAATCTCATTTTTCCATTTGTAAAGTGAGGTTAATAACATCTACTTCAGTGGATAGCTATGAGGATTAGGTATTTTTTTAAATGATGGTGTTTTTCTCTTATGCTTTTCTATTTTCCCGCCACGCACACAAGCTGCATACACATGGTTGGTTCTCAGTAACACTGGTTAAATCCAACCCTTACGAGAGGCTTGAGAATGGGCGCTGCTGAGGGAGGATGACAGAGCCTATGCCAGCTGTCTGCCTCTCTACCCAGTAGGTTTATATAAGGGAACATGACCCTCCCTTAGGTGGCACAGAAGCTTCATTTCTGTTGGTTCACCCACTTTTCTACTTCCAGTGCCTTAAAACAGTGCCTGGCACTGAATAAGCAGTGCACAAATCTTTGTTGAAAGAGTCAATAAATGAACGGCATATTGTCACCATTTCCCTGGGGAGGAGCCCATATCCAGCCACAGGCTGTGGAGAACAGGTACCTCCAGTACATGCTTCACCACCGCATCCGTAGTTCCAAACAGATCAACCCCAGTTATTCCTCTCACGTCCGACTCCACTGCACCGGGGGACAAGTTTTTTTTCCTTAGACCTTTAAAATGGTAAGAGTGGGATGAAAGATGAAAACAATGTTACCAAAAAGATCACAGAAACTGAAGCACAGAAAGGTATAGTGATAGAAAGACCTTAAAGAAAAAGAGGGGAAAAAGAAATTCAGAGTGATTGAAGAACAGAGATATGAAGAGCTCCCATCTATTTCCTTCTAAAAATTTTCAAAAGGGAAAAACCAGACGGAAGCTCATTCACTATCTTCTCTTTTGCTCCCTTAAAATTTAGACCCACCACTGGGATTTCTTCCCTGGGGACAATCCAAACTTCTGACCCAGCTACCTGCAACGAACCTCCCCTTAGGAGCTGTCTACTTGAGGTAATGCCTTATTTTCATTCTTTAATGTTCTTCAAATGGTCAACATTCAATTTCTACTTTCAACTTTATGAAATTGGCAGCAACTTTTCTTACATCATCTCAAAAAAATTTAGAAGAAATGCCATTTGGGGAGGTCACAGCTCAATGTTTCTCAAGCTAGAAGCTTTTAGACAACTCATGGGGACATTTTAAAGGAGATAAGGAAACTAAATCTATTAAATATAAAATAGCTATTTGGGGAAAGATACTGTAGAACTACGAAACTACACAAAGAATGTATTCGTATCTTTTACTTGTCTCTTGGACAGGGACAAAATAATTAAAACTGTCATGTCCTTTTAAGCTCTTGCTTGAAAGGCTGGTTATAGATTTGAATACATGCATTTTGCCATTAAACTTTTAGAGGCTGGTTTCATTGAGAGGAATTAGTCCATAACCTGAAAACAATGGAAAAGACACCAAGATAAGAAGAATATTAATTGTATAGGACCCAATTTATGGCTCCACTACACCTATCTTTAAAAGCTATTTGTGCTATAATCAGAACCAAAACTATGATAACAATACTACTGCCTTTCATCTTTGTGGTTTTCAAAGTACCCTACCATATGTTATGTGATTCGATCCTGTTAACAACCCTTTGAGACAGGCGAACAGGTATAATTATACCAGTTTATAGATGAAAAAATGGGATTGGGACTAAAATCCTATCTTGTTGAAGTATTTTAGTAGGGAAAGAGGAAGATGGAACTACTAGCACCTGTCAAATAAAAAAGAAGTATCTATTAATTGTGTGGGGGGGAAATAAAAGCTATCATTGAAAATAAAACCTAAGTAGTGCTAAGCCTAAATTTTGGCATCTGCAGGAAAACACAAACATTTAACGATTACGTTATCTTCGTTGCTTCCACATTATAACATATCTCTTCTACTACAGGGGCACACAGACATCGGCATGGGAGAGGCAAGCGCTTAAAAGGACACAACAGTTTTACTTCTCTGGTCTCCCGTGCAAGATGAGCATTTAGTCAATAGGCAGAGGGGAAAAAAAGCCAATGTTGTTAAAAAAATGCAGTCTCCCAGGGCTTCATAAATATGTTATCACAGGCATGCCTCCTTACACTTATTTCACTCATCCCTTTAATGGGATCTGTCAACTTTTTCTAATGAGTCTGGTGTATGAAATGGAATCAAAGGAAAATATAAAGACAGACAGCTGTGAGGAACTTCACCTCCAATGAGCTTCAGCAAACACATTAAAAGGAAAGCTGCATGACAGAATGGAAGCCTTTGTTGCACTTGCTTGTAATGGTCCAGGAAAAGGAAGGGCAAAACCAGACAGATGAATAGTGACAGGCAGTAAAAAGATATTTAGAGAAGAAATATTTGAGCCTTTGAAAAGCCACTCACTAGGACTGAACGACAGATGGAAAATTTCTACAGCAGCTACTCAAATCCAGAGGGAGGACAGACAACTCAGAATGGACCAGTTTGACGCACGCCTCCCAATGGGGACCAGGAGAGGTGGTGAAAAGAGAGGGATGAGGACAGGATTTGGCAGCACATTAATACTGTTTTAGCACTCATTTCAAAGATTAGCCTGAATTACACGGGCTTCACATGCAAAGGTGTAAGCACATTAAGATAATTTAACTGTCAGTTTACTTGGAAACTCAAGATGAAAAAGCAGCCTATCTTCTATATCTAGGTTGTAAATATATATCCCCTTCCATACAAATATTTTTTGCCAGCCTAACACAAAAGACTCAGGTTAAGGTAGCCCCAGGAGGCTCAATTCTCATGAGAGAGGTATCAAAAAAGACAGGTTTTCCCTTAAAGAGCTCTGTCTTCTTATTACTACCTACCTCAGAGAGTCCCCTTTCAGACACTGAGAAATGAGAATTTTCAGCAGTCCTCTAAATGTGAGAGTACTCATTTTCTGACTCTTAAGAACCAACTTTTCCTCTGTTGGAAATATTAGCTCTGGTCCCTAACATACCTGAAAGCTAATTCCTTTTCCTGTGTTCAAACTCATTTGAACCTAGGCAAAAATAAAGAAGACACTACTTTCTCAAAAAGGAAAGAATAAATGTAAAAGTCTAACCACAAAAGCTCCTTCCATTTGGTTAAATACCAAAGCATCTCCTTCCACTCTGGCTAAGAGGTTAATGGAAGTAAAGAGAGTTGTGAGTAGAGAAAAACACTTAGAAATGGTAGAGAGCATTAACATTAGTAAAGCAAGTTAGCACAAAATTTTCAACATAACATATACTAAGTATAGCAACCACAATATTATTATATAGTAATCCATGCACTTCACACATTCAAGAGCAAGTATCACCCCAGCTGGGGCGATACTCTCTCCCTCTTTTCTCTGATTTAAAGCCCTAATCCTGATGCAAAAATGTTCTCCAGCCTATAAAAATGAAGAAGAGGATTCTTGCCTCGGGCATTTCATGATCACCAATGAGAATCCATCCACCTAATCACCGCAAATTGCTTTGGTTTGGCCACAGTGAATTGCTGTGCTAGCATCAGGTGGCCTGAGCAGAGTAAGGCCCTTCTCAACTGGGTGCTTTAGGAAAGGATTATACCCTAATGGCCAAAGCTTCCATGTATGTGTGTAAACAAATTAACTTCTTTATGATCTAGAGTGGCATTAGCTGTGTACCATTCTTAAAGAATGGAGAAAATAGTCAAAGTATCTGAATAGCACTTAATTATTTCACAGAAAGGCTGTTCTAACAATTGGCCCCTGATCAGCTCAAACAGCATGAGCCAGGATCCAACCACGTCAGCTTCCCACATCATGAGAGAGGGTGCTTTGAATGTGTGCACGGTGAAAAACCATGAAAAGCCACAGCTAGGTTACTGAGAGAGTGAATAAAAAGCTCCCTGGTACTAGCAGTGAGGAGAGGGCACAGGCTCACAGTACCTGTGCCTAACTCCTTCTGCTGGCATGGCTGGTCACATCTGGGTGTACTTTAAAAAGCTTAGCCAGTCTGACGGAAAACTGCAATGGCAGAGTACAACTGCCCTGTCTCCAATACACACTTATTTATACCACTCCCTTCTAATTCTGAACCTTGGAAACCTACAAAGACAGCATGACCTAAAGGTTCTACTCTCCAACTGTCCTCATCTTCCCCATGGATTGTTTCCATGCTACATGAATCTTAACTATTACAGCATTCCAAACATCGTGCACAGGAACCCAAATTTCCGACTTGCTGTTCATTAAGGGCTTGTAAGAACAGCAAGTACCCTATTGCCCAAGTCCACCATGCCACAGGGAGCTGGGAAGAGTTATCACCTCAGCCATACAATGCAGAAGAGTGACACCTTTACTTCCACAAGGAACCACACAAGGAGCTACAAGGGGGCCTTCCTTTCACAGAATGAAAATACTGCTTTGTAGTATAGCCACTGACCTTTTAGAGAACCCAATCTCCAAGTCCTTCTAAGGCAACAAATGAATAAAAAGAGATGCTTCAGCAAGTGATAAGTAAATTTTACTGGGCAGAGAACCAATGGGCATTAAGCATGCCATTTCCATATTCCAAATCTCAACGGAGCACTTCCATTCATCTAGCGTGATCTCAGGGACAGTCCTTTCTCTGCACGTCAAGCATTTGGCTAGCAACTTCTCATATCTCCTGTACACAGCACTAAACATTGACATCTTTACCCTAAAATCAAGATATATAAACTGGGAAACGTGCGATTATCCCAACTATCCAAAATCTTTAAGTTATTTCAGTTTCTGATTATTTTAATTTCTAGAAGTCTGCCCATTAAAAGGTATTCTAGATATAAAAATCCACCCCTCATCCCATGCACCTTACACTTGAAGGAATGTAAGAGATATTTTCCTATTTATAAATGAAGCCACAGGATCCAAGAGTCCTGTTTCCCTATATTAATCTATTCCCAAAATTCATTTTTGTCAGAGATGTATTTTTTTAATTTTAGTGGAAAACTTGATTCTTAATCAAATACCCCCCACAGTACACAGATTTTAACTGAAAACTGACCTAACTAAATTAAAAGAATTTTCTAGACCAACCACTTTTCTTATGGAATACCTCTAAATCAAGAACCATTAAAAGCAGATTTAGTATCTTCAGAGACAAAGATGCTATTATATGACATTGATATATTACATAACACTATTATATATAATAGAATATTCTGAATTTTCCTGTTCTAAGCCAACTACCCTATTTTAAGCGATTGCAGTTTTGCACCAGACATGACTAGGTTGTCCCCTGAACTTGGGCAGCTCACCAGAAATATCCCAAACACGCACAGTCTGGTCCAGGCTGGCTGATACAACCAGGTCTTCTGAGGGGTGGAACTGAGCACACATTACATAATGGTTGTGCCCTGTTAACACACTGCAAGAAGAAAAAAGAAAGACAAAATCAAATTAGGAGCAGGAATCAAGAGACTCCTATATGCTAAATAGCATCCTCCATATTCAGCAGGTGCAGATCCAATTATACTTTTTCTTTTGGAGGCAAAAGCAAGTTATCCTAACAATTCTGAACAAATAATAATAAGCAAGGCCAGCTGTTTAAACAGTAGCTTTTTTTTTTCCTCTAATGCTTTGATATTTAAATATTAGTAACTTCAGGGGAGCTGAGATTGCACAGCTCTCTCCTCACCTTAAAGATATATTAAAATATCAAAAGGAATCTTAGCAATTACTACTGGAAGCTATCTTGTTAGATTTTAGTGGGGTATCCCTCTTAAAGGGAATCATTTTAAATGGTTCTTACATGTTCATGGAAAGCCCTAGATCCAAACACAAAGCAGGACAGAGGTCAAAACCTTGACTCAAGTTTTACGGAAACAGAACTGAAAACCAGCTAAGAGTTTTGTTCTCAAAATGACCCCCTTTCCCTGATAAGAAATGATCAGAAAATCCAGATGCATACACTGTTAATGAGACTGCCTCTATATTTATCATTTGTACATAAAAGCATTTTACAATTACAATCAATAATTAATCAGCAGACATAGCCCATCAGGAAAGTGCAGAGATGATTATAAAAAAAAAACAGGAAGAATGAACACTTTTTTTGGGTGCCCTGTCTCCTGCTTTACCAGACACAGGTTCTAGACTGCCAGTTCCATACTCGGATGGTCTGATCATCTGATGCACTCAGGATCCAAGGATATTCCTGAAAGATATTCCAGAAAAAGGGTTTGAACATTGAACAAATGTGTTCTTTCAGTCTCCTGTACCAACTTCTCTCTTTGGAGGGAGCACTCTGTTGTCTAACATCTTAGCTATATCAGTGCAAAGGGATTGCTAATTGTGATAAATCAGGCTAGTTGTCTTCTCCTGACCATTCTACCAGCTTTTCCCAACTTTGGTACTTTAACCTAAAAGATTTAAGAATGGAAGCCAGACAAAAGCATAACTGATTCTCAAAGGCAAGTGGTGTACTATATATTTACATTTGCCCCTACATATATGCATGTGTGTGTGTATTCATATTTACATATAATCTTATAAATTAAGATTCTGTGAAAAGATCTTCTCTCTTTAATGCTTGGACTGGAACACTGTTTTATAGTCTAACTTCCCCGTCACAACATCCAGTCTCAAAAAATTCCCAAGTCTCAGTAACCAAAGCAGAAAGCAACATGTAAGAACAATTTAACACTTTAAAAATCTATAAGCTTGTTGGGAAAAGGAATTATTTCTTATTCACAATTCTATCTCCAGTGTTTAGCACAGAACTTAGTAAAAAAATGAAAGAAAATAAGGTTTTTCATAAATTCCCAGCTAGGTGGCTACTTGTTCGAGACAAGAATCTTTAGCAAGTCCTTTACGGCAGTGACAAATATTCCCTACTGAAAGATTATCTTAGTGAGTGGTTATCATTCTCAAATGTTTCAGCTATAATTTCCACAATTATCCCATCCTATTCTATCCTAAACTTTTATTATTTAAAAAAGGAAATAAAGTACATTATCCAGGAAATTCTTATTTATTTCATTATATTCTTTCTAACTTAATTCAAGAGACTTAGTTTACTAAGAGTCAAGGAATAGTACAAGTTAATTGTAATAGCACAGAATTATAAAAAGATCCATCCAGGTTGGGACTGGATTAAGAGGTTGGCAGTCTCTTAATTTCCAGCTCAGTATCCATCTACTATGACACCTGACAGATCAAAGAAAGTAGTAAGACTGGCTAAGGGAACAGCCTCTACCTGACCCTAAAATCCTAGGATAGACGGGCATAACTGTTAGTGCATTAAAATATTTATTAGCTCATTAAAATGGCATTTTACCTTGACCTTCCCCCAGACACACCTACTCAGTAATACTTCACATGGGATTAACCTGCAAATTGTTATTTGCTAGCTCAGCAAACCTAAAATCAAACTTTCACTTTTCCCTATAGAGAATCAATGCCTTCCTCATAGAGTCCACTGAATCCAATTAAATTCAGGAACTGTTGTGCTTCTTTTTGCAGAAAGAAACAAAGCAGAAAAGTCACACCACACAGATCCTAAAAGAATCACTCCATAACCTAACAGTTACCAAAGCTTGGGTTCCTGAGGAGCAAGAAGACAATTCCTACAGGGAAAATGGAGAATGCTCTACAACCTAGAGCCACCATGGCTACTCACATGATGAAAAAAAGTGGTGCGTATGTAGTCCAAGTGCCCAAGCAACGTGAAGAGACAGCGCCGAAGCTTGTAATTCCAAACCTGCAAAGAGAGAAATCCAACTAAGGAACAGGACATAAGGGTCTTAAGTACCTAAAAGGCTCAGATTTCTCAATAAACAAGTTTAGATTTGTATTCTGTCATTTCTAAATAGGTAGGAACACTGATGGGGGTCTTATTTAAGGCTGGAGGCAAAAAGACCAAGGATGAAAACTATAAGTCAACTAAACAACATGTGGGGAGGGAAAAAGGCAAGACTAGGGAAAACCTAAAGATACAATGACACAAAGATTTTCTTCCTTTCCTTGGGAAGAAACCATCACCATTTAATAACTTGAAACATGATGTTTATCCAGGGCTTAACTTGAAACTCTCCTTTCTACTGCATAATTGCATTCTTAGCTTGAACACAGACCCCTTCGTGCTTTACTTAGCACCTTAGCTTGGGATTAAAAAATAGGACAGATACCATGACTCTGAAGGAAACCATAATAAAACATATGACATCATCATCTCTTAGACTGCTAACTTGGTGTTAAATGATGCCCACACACTGGTGGTCTGTACTTGCCTATCATACAGACAGTAACTCGTCACTATGGAAAATACTACATTTTTCAGTTGATCTGAGCTAAGCAGAAAAACATCATATTCAGATATGAAGTTCGGCCAACTACAAAAGTACAGGGCATCAATGGACACAAATGAAGAAGACACTAAAATCAGGACCATAAATATACCTTATTCTCCTCATCCAGAAAACCTCCAAAAAAGTGCAAAAAGAAGAGGTCAGGTGCTTTTTGGTCTTTAACATTAGTTCTTGTTTATAATCTATCCAGGCCAGCTTGTTACTATTTTTTTTATTCCTAAAAAAATTTTAATTTTCTTTTATAAATTACAGAAAGTGATACTATTTCCTGTAGCAAATTCAAACAACCCCCAAGTATGACTGTCCAAACAAGAATGTAAGCTTCCCAAAGGCAGGGTCTTTGTCCATCATGCTCAAAACTGCACCCCTAGCATCTAATAAAGCATCTAACATTTAGTTGGAGCTGAATAAGTATGTGTAGAAATGAATAAAGGTCAATAACACAAGAAGTGAAAGTATTTTTCCAATACCTTCACCTTCACCTGTTTAATCACCTATAATTACACATGTACACAGTAGAGTTGGAGTTTTACACAAACATCAGATCATACAATAAATACTATTCTGTAACTAGCTTTCTTCCCCCTTACAGAGTTCATGTTTTAAACTTTCATATTTCTAGTTTCAAACTGTTGAATCCTTCACAGTCCTCCATCAAACTCCAGAACTGCGAATCCCTAAAAGCCCTACAGGGTTTTTAGACTGTGGCCACTTGTGGTTTTCTGTCTTATTCTTTGTAAATCAAAATCCAATCAAAATTTTGGTCTTTATCTTATTTCTTTACCTCTACCTAATGCTACATTTAATCGGAATATAGCAAACAATATGATGGTCCATAAACATGACTTTTCGAAATGATTCCACTTTCATCAGAGAAACGTAAAGAACACAAAATAATTAACACTGCTTACCCACTAGCCAGCTATGACAATTTCTTTATTTAAAAATACCAGCCTCATTGATATATAATTCAAATCCCATATAATTCACCCATTTAAAATATAGAATTCAATGGTTTTTAGTATATTCATACTTGTGCAACCATCACCATAATCGATTCTGGAACTTTTCATCACCCCCAAAGAAAACTATACCCATTAGCAGTCACTCCCCATTTCCTTCCAACCCTGGCAACCACTGTTCTACTTTCTGTCTCTACCGATTTGCCTATCTGGACATTTCAAATACATGGAATATAATTCCTTTTTAAAAATATTAATGACTTTGGGAAAAAACTTTTTTCTTATATGTCACTCAGTCTTTCCTTTTCTTAAACAGATTATAAGGAACCCAAATTAGCCACTCTTGATAGTCAGTGGTCATCAATATAGATAATAAATACTTTATAGAGGTGTTACAATGAAGCGATATCCTCAGGAGCTTTTGTGGTCTGTCAGGTGGTTTGAGTGTCTAACAGCTGCCCTCAGGATGCAGTGCCTAGAAACTGGAAAACAGAAAGAACTGTTCTTCTCATATTTCTAATGCCTTTTTCTCTCTGCAGGTGGCTGCCACTTTTCATGCCTGTCACCTAAGCTTTGCTGTGTATGACAGGTACCTTCCTGAGGTAGCCTCTGAAAAAGATTTTACTTTTTTCATGAAGTAGATTTCACTGGTTTGGTTGATACATACACTTAATGAAATCAACCTGTGTAACTAAAGAGAGAAAATTTTGACTTTCTTTTTCAATAGGTTCAAAGTCTTTAGCTACAGCTCTGCCTTTAGCACAGTCAAGCTTCTTTAAAGAGTTGCCACATTCTGTCTCTGCTTCCTCACTTCACACTAAGGTGCTAAGATCACTTAATGTCCTAATTAAGCAATCCAAGGCTACTTGGTATTTATCTTATTCTGACCACTTTCTCCTTCCATGGCATCCAGTAAGCTTCTGCTCTTCCTCTTGGTTCATCTCCAACCTCTCAAAACATTCTTTCTTAAATTAACTCTAGTTCCTCTATTTCTTAAATGACACTTTGTCTTCTCATTCAGCATAATCCCCGAGTGACGTCTTCTACTTCCGCTTTGGCTCTCTCCTTCAAGATGACAACTCCCAAATGCATCTCTGGGGCAGACACATCCCCATCCACTGTCCCTTAGGTACCCAAACTCAGCAGAGCCAAGATGGCGTTCACACCCAGCTGCTATGGACTCAATGCTCGTGTCCTCCCCCAAATGCAAATGTTGAAATCCTAATGTCTACTGTGATGGTATTTAGGAGGTGGGGTCTCTGAGAAATGCTTAAGTCACGAAGGTGGAGCCCTCACTAACGGGATTAGTCCCGTTATGGGGAGACTACACAGAGTTCCCTACCCTTTCCTCCACGTGAGGACATGGTGAAAAGCCAGCAGTCTGCAATCCAGAAGAGGGCTCTCACAAGAACCCAACCAAGCTGGCACCCTGATCTTAGATTTCCAGTCTCCAGAACCATGAGAAATAAGTGTTCATTTGTTTATAAGCTACTCAGTCTGTGGTATTTTGCTATAGAAGCCCAAACCAACTAAGGCACCATTCTCCTCCAGGACTCAGAAAACTGTAGTCCTCTTGCTTTTCCTTCTTAGTGAAGGGAAACTCTTGTACCCAGTGACCAAAGCCAGAAGCCTGAAATACATAAAAGTCATCTCATTATTTCCACTTACCATCCTTCCACACCCATCCAACAGACGGATTCGTTTCCTTAAGCTCTCACATCCATCTCCTCCTCTCCACTTTGAATGCTACCATCTAAGCTCAGGTGCTGTTCATCTCTCACACGGACTTACGCTGGAGTGTAAGTACACAAGAGTCGCCTAATTGGTACCCCTGCCTCCAGTCTGCCCAGTTCACTCAGTCTCTCCTCTCTATTGTCACCCAAGTAATTTTTTTTAAAGTATGTTAATATGGTATCACTCCTCTATTTAAACCTCTTTAATAGCTCCTTGTCACCTTCACAACAACATCCAAACTTTTGATCACTATAGACAGGTGCTCCATGAGCTGGTCCCTCAATTCTGGCTTTTCTTCTACCTTTTCTCCAGATTTTACCCACACAAATTTACATTTTCTCAAATGTATCCAGCTAAGTTAATGTCTTTTTGTCTTTGCATGTGGGTTGTCCTTCCCTATTTCACTTTGGTTATCTTTATCTGCATTATTCACCAAACTGTATCTGCTATTTGGGTATATATTTATCTCCTCCATTAGAACAAAAGCTCCTTGAAAGCACAAATTATTATTAGTTTCTGAATTCTCAAAAAAATAAAACAGTGTCTGGTACACAGTATACATTCAATAAATGTTCGTTAGATATATGCTTTGGAAAATTTTGTCAAAAGCCTAAGCTCTGTATGAATGGATGTCCTATTTTTTAAGTCCCTTCCACAATTCCCAAACCCTACATCCTTTGTTTTTTACTTCCTGTCATGATGGACCCTCTGTACCTTAATCTTATAGTCATCTCCTCCAGAGACAAACAGTGGCTGCTGCTTATGGAAGTCAATGCCTCGTACTGGACCTGGGGAAGTAGGAAGGAAATACATGTTAAAAGAAATATGTATGCTTCCTAATATCAAAGGTGATTCTTAGTCAGGATTTTCCAGTTTTATCCCTTCTACATTCTTTATCCTAAAGAAAACTTAAACAGGTCAAGAAGACAACAAATACTTATATCTCTTTTAAGTTCCTCCTGAAAATTGTTATCTTACCATCATGTTCATCAAATTTATCAATGAGGGTACACATCCGATAGTCCCATAACTGGATGACCCCATTGTGTAAACTGGTCAGGATCCAGGGTCTTTTGGGGTGAAAACTGAGCCCTGGGAGAAAAAAAGAATGATCCAATTAGTTAAGCACCACATCACGTCCTGTCAATTCTGATAAGAAGGAGGAACAGCTAGATTAATTGTAGAGTCATATATTCATTCACTGGATGCCAAACATTGTGAAGTTTATGTTATTAGGCATTGGAGTTTTGTTATATTCCTTTAAATATTGTTGGGCTTTATTTTAGGACACAGTTAAGTTACTTGGAATCAGTAGATCATTTTGAGGCTTGCTTGTAAGTTTTGTTATTGTTGGCTCACAGAAGCCTCTAGTCTAGATCTAATTTGGTACCACTATTAAGGCAATACCCTCTAAGGTCTCTATACAATGTCCTGCACTTAGGTCTTTCCATTCTGGCTAGCAGGAATACAATTTCCAGCACTATGTGAGCTCCATGTTATTCTGCCTTCTCCTCTCCAGTGGTTCTTTCCTGGCTTTGGGTGGTTTCCTCAAATGCAAGTGCATATTAGTACTCAAAGGCCTGACGGGATGTCCTGCAGAACTCCAGTGTTTTCTGAGTAGCAACCTCGTTGGTATTTTGCCCAGAAAATTCTAGCTGTCTTGGCTTCTCTGAACTACAAATTCTGTCTCTTCTGTAATCTTTCCACCTCCCTATACTGTAGCCTTAAAACTCTCTCCAGGTAGTAAATTAAAACAATCAAGAGGACTCATCTATTTCCTTTCTCTCAAAAATCACTCTTCTGCACTGCCTGTTACCCAATGTCTGAAAACCTTTGTTTCACACATTTTGTTCAGTTGTGCAGCTATAACATCTAGTTATATCTGAATTTCAGATAAACAATGAAAAATTTTTAGTATTGTTCATTATCTTTCCACCTCCCTGTACTGTGGGAAGGTAAATCTGGTCTCTTGTTATTCCATCATGATTGGAAATGGAAATCCACAGAAGTAACAACTGCTAACAGTTTGGAGTCTATTTTTAGATTTTTAATGCAGATCATAATCATTTTATGCAAATAGAAATGACATTATAATGTTTTGTAAACTTCTTTCCTCACTTAACTATATGTCATGGATTATATATTACATTTAAGTACATGAACATACCTCATTCTTTTTAACAACTGCAAAGTACATAGTACATATGTACCATTTAAAAAAATTATTCTGATGAGCATTTGTTTCTTCGCTAACGTTTATCAGAAAATAGGGCCTAATGAAGATAAATACTTCTACACAGTCTAGAATATCTGCATTACTAATGCTTTAGGTAAAAACCTGGAAGTGGGACTGTTCAAGAATAGGGTATGTTCATTTAACATTCTGGTAGATACTATTTGGTACCAGGAATTCTTAATGGTACTGTTCATAATCAAGATTCCAATGAAATTTAGAAACTGCTCAGAATCTAGTCCCACATTAATAATGGCCTCCAGTTTTTGAGCTACTGAGTCTATGTCAGACACTGTAATAAGTGTTTTTCATACACTTTCTCATTTTAATTCTCTCTATAAAAGAATGTTAATTATTCACATTTTACAGATAGATTTAGAAATGTCATTAAGTCACCCAAGGTCACACAGTGTGTCTGACTCCAAACACCGAATTTCCAACCACTTTGCAACACTACGTCTTACTAAATATTCAAGAAATATGTATGTAGTTTTCCAAGTCTCAAGAGACCTTACTTTTCTGCCTTGACCATTGCAACATTCTAAGAAACTGCTACTGCATTTCAGTCATTTGCCTTCTGCCCCATCTACTGGTACTCAAGCTCTAGAGTTACTGTATTTGGGAGAAGGAAAAAAAAAGATACCAGATTAAACTAATTTCAGGTAATGAACAATACTAAAAATTTATTCATCGTTTATCTGAAATTCAGATATAACTAGACGTCCTGTACTTCATCTGGCAGCCTTACCAAGCTCAGCCTTTACTGGGGTTACAGGTTTCAATGTCCTGTTTCCAGGAAGGAAATAAAAGCCCCACGGAGGCATTGGATGTTGATATGGGGCAGCTCACGCCTCCTCAAGAAAGGCAGCCAGTGCTCGTCCGCAGCCATTGCCTACAACAGGGCCATCAGAAAGCCACCAGGTCCCAGGGCCTTGGCAGGTAAAGGTCGCGAGCACGGGCTCGGGGAAAGGAGGGGGACGGGCCTAAGGGACCTCCTGAGATGGGGGAACCACTAGAGGTAAATCAAGTCCCGAGAACACACCAAAGAAGAGAGGCGTGGAGAACCGCTCGCCAGGCCTAACCTCCCTCCCTCCCATCTTCCTCTGGGTTCGAACGGTGGGCCCAAGCGGCCTGCAGGTCTACCCTCTCTCTCTTCCCCCGTGACAGCGCCGCCCCTGACATTCAGTCTCCGTGCTCCCCCTTCTCCTCTCCACTACCTTTGACCCGTGCGCTCTTGGTCTCGAATTTGGTTAGCATCCTTCAGGCCTCAGCTGCGAGGTGCTAATCCGAGACTCGCCACTCCCTGCTGTAGCTCGGCGGCCTCCACGTCAGCGCCCCTCGGCCGCGGCACCCGGAAGCTCCTCGGACAAGAACTTCCGGTCCCAGGAGCTCTGGGCCACAGAGACGGAGTCAATGCTGGCCTAGAGAGGCGACGGCTGGACAAGAGAGGAATACAAGCTTCCGCTCACCCAAGAGGCAAGATGGCCACGGCTGGGGGCGGCTCTGTAGTTGACCTGGGAAGTCGGGGTCTTCTTCGCCTTTTGTCTTTCTGCGTCCTACTGGAAGGTGAGGCCTCCCGCGCCCGTGAGCTTCAGTGTGTAAGGGAAACCTTACAAATCGGCCCAGGCGCGAGCGCCACAGTCTCCCGTCTGGTCCCATCTGCCCCTCTGTCCCCCAACCCTGTGAATCCTTTCTCTTTCGTTCCCACGACACAAGTTCCCCCTTTGCCTGGAGCTGAGGGCCCCTGGACCAGAAGGTCCCTTCCCCGCGGTACGTCGTGTCTCTCCATTTACTCCTCCAGGCCCCGCTCTGGGTTTGCAGCCTGACCCTCCCACTTTGTCCGGATGCCTCCCTTTTGCCCCATGGTCCCAACCACCCCACCCACATTCAAAAAGGGCAGGTGTCAGAGTTCATCTTGCTTCCCAGCGCGTTTAGACTTTTTAAGATGAAAGCAGCCGCATTCTGTGGGTGCAGTGCAGCGCTTAAGAAAGTAGATTACTAATTTCTTCCTGTGTCAGTTCCACCGTAAACCCGCATGCCTGTGCTTTGCCTCAGTTTGTCTCATCAGTAAAGTGAGACAAAGGCAGAGTGTGGGTACTTTTTACTGTTTAGACCGTGAAATAATGATTCAAGGAACTTTAGATATTTATAATGTGCATAAATGTTTGCTTACACACATTTATGTTCTAGTTGGTCAAGCCCTACAGTGCAAACATGCCTGTATATAAACCATGACCATACCTTCCCCCAAGCTCAGATTGTCTTTAAAGATCCCCACCCCCACACCATGGGTACACACAAATGACCTACTGATGTTCGATTCACTGACAGGTGTGTGGCATAAAGTTTCTCCCAATTCTGTTCAGACTCCTGGAAAAATGTCTCAGAAAGATTTTTTATTGTGTATATGTTCTTACACTGGCACTCTTTTATTAAGTAATTAGTAATATACGTAGAGGGTAGAAAAACATAAATGTGGCACATCTGGTAGGTTCAACCAGAATCTGGTACATGTGAGGTTAAATGCCTTTCTTTTGATAAATCAAGTTTTCTGTCTTTCAGCTTCAGTTTCAGTTGCTCTCTGCAGAATTTGTAATAACCCATTGGCACGTAGCTGGGTGCATTTATCTGTTCCCAGAAGCGAGAAGAATGAACATTATTCCCATTTTAGAAAGTCTTGTATACCCAAGTTGTACAGTGAGCTAATGATATGGTAGAGGCTAGTACCAAATGTCTTTCAATTTGTTTTAACACTTTTTATCTTCTGATCAGTTTTGTGCAGTGGAAACTCAGTGGAGAGGAAGATCTACATCCCCTTAAATAAAACAGCTCCCTGTGTCCGTCTGCTCAATGCTACCCATCAGATCGGCTGCCAGTGTGAGTTGATGTTGCTCTGTGTTTGTGGCTGTTGGCATTTCAACCATATATATTTCTGTCATTTATCTGTGTCCTAGATATAAAGATCCAAGCCCTACTGGGAAGTCTTGACACACAGATTGAGCTGTGTGGGTGGGAGGTGATAGAGAGACCCATTTGTCAAACCAGGCAAGATAATTAATAAGAGCTGACATTTGTTAGGCTACATAATTGAGCTTGTTATATGTGCATCTCATTAAACCATCTCAACTCCATGAAGTAGGTCCCGTTATTATCCACATTTTACAAAGGATGAAACTGAGAGAAGTTGAGGACCTTTTCCAAGATCACCCTGCTATAAGTGATGAAGCTAGGCTTTGAGCTGTGCTGGTCCAAGGTCTAAGCCAGAACGCCTAACTACACACAGTAGCTTGAGTAGAAAATTATACTGTTTTCCAAGGAGAAAGAAGCCTCATCACTGTTTGGAGTCCAGTCACCACCTACACTCTGAATGGTCTTTGGCACCAAAATGGCCTTCTTTTAGACAGTGAACTATTTGAAGAGAAGGCCTTGAGAAAGCCAAGTAGTTGCTAGAGGAATTATAAAAGCATTTGTCTTTGTCTTTACGCTTTATAAATGTGATCCAGAACAGGGCACCATGATAATGTGGTTATAAAACTGCAAAAGGGAAAAAAGTTTGATCTGATGGCTCAAACCTAGTCCCTCTGCTGCATAACCTGCTATCTTCAGATTTTGTTCTGTGGGTAGTAGCTCTGCCAGAATGTAGTTTTTCAGGTAAATAGGAAACTTTAGAGTCTAATCTTGGCTGCTTCATCATCAAATTGGTCACCTCTGAATTTCAATTTATGCCTGAAAAAAATGGTTAGACTATTCCTGCATAAAGCTGAAAGTCAGCTACTTTTAATAGATGTTTGTTGATGATGCCAAGCAAGTAGTGGGTCTCAGGAGTACTGTGTGATTGCCTGTTGGTAGGAGAAAACTGAGACACTGGGAAATGGACTTGATCAAAGTGGCAGTTACTTTCCTACCCACCCTTCCCTGGGCTATAGTCTCTTAATTGTCCCATGTCCCTACTACAGAAAATACTAGCAATTATCTGGTTCTAAACAGTTCCAAATAATTTTTTGTTGGTCTTAGTTCTTAGACTGGGTGTGTGGGTAGAAGAGACCCAGCATGGGCTGAGATCAGACTCAAGTGCACAAGCCTTGGACCTCATTGTCATGGAGCTGGGCTCTACCATACTCTCTTTGGCAATGAGTCATTCTGCTGCATGTTCTTAGAGCAGCCCTGTGGGAAGCAGAGCATTAGCCTCTAGAGATAAAGCCAAGTGCCAGGATAGAGAAATAAGAGGGGAGGGGCTGGACTCTGGCCACTTCCTCATTAAGATCTTGTTTCCTTTTCAACCTACTTATTTCTAAGTCTTACTTCATCGTATCTGCCCATCCTGAGCAAGCTACACCCTCTTTAATTATGGTTGCTAGCATGGTAAATTTAAGGAGAAAAAGACCTAGGTTTGCTTTTCTGATTAGAAGGTTCTGTTTCAGTTGGACCCTTTTAAAGTGTTATAAACAGGTTCCTTTCCTTTTCTTTCCTCCCTTTTTAAATCTGACTTCAAAGTATGAGATAAACAGGGTGGAAAGTTCCTCACTGAAGGCACAGAAAAAGTAAGCAAGTTATTTAAGACCACACAGCCACCAATTAGAACCCAGATTCGAATCCAGGTTTTTGTTTGTGTTTTTAGTCCAGTATCACAGCTTGTTCTCCTCCTGTCTTCCTTGGAGCTGGAGTTAAGTACGTTTTTATTTGCCAGACTAGCTCCTCCTTGACCACGTTTTAAATGCAAGGTCACGGACTGTTGTCTTTGTTTTGCTTAGAACTGCCGTTGGTAGCGAGGTTTCCTAAAGTTATTCCAGATCCTTCAATTTCTCTATATTTTATCATTATCATTATCAGCATGAACTTACTAAGCATTAACTAAATATGGCATAGTTAAATGTTGGGGACCTGCTTCCATGTCTAGATTTTACTAGATCCCATGGGAGAAGAATTCTGCTTGGCTGGCAGTCTGAAAGTACTTATAATTTTGTCTCATCAAGTTTTAAGTATTTTAGCCTGAAACTGGAGCCATAATTCTCATGCCTGGCTGTGTACTGTGTATAATAAAGAATCGTTTAGTGGCGTGTTTTGGAAATACACATACCTGGGCCTGACCTTTAGAGATTTTAATTTAGTAGATCTGAGGCAAGGCCCAAGTATTCATATTTTTTTAATTCCAAAGTGATTCTGATACACACAACCAAGGTTGGGAACTACTGCTATAATAAAACAGTTTATCAATAACACATCCAATTTCCTCTGGGAAGAAGACTTATGAGGAGACCCTGTGCTGTCTCTGCATGGCTCACTAGGGATTTAACCAGTATTGTGACACAGAATTCAAGGCCTTCTGGGCCATGCGTCACCCGTCCTCCAGTGTTGTGCTTCCCATTCTCTGTCATGTTTGAGACACTTAGAAAGTGTTATTTGTTGATTTCACTCATTGTGGAGTATAACAGCAAAGCAGAACTGAGGGAACAAAACAGCAGCAGACTCACAGATCTAAGAAGGGACTAGCAGTTACCAAAGGGAAGGGGTTGGGGAGGGTGGGTGGGGAGGGAGGGGGAAGGGGATTAGGGCATTATAATTAGCACCCACAGTATAGGTAGGTCACAGGGAAGGTAGTACAGCAAGGAGAAGACAAGTAATGACTCTGTAGCATCTTACTGTGCTGATGGACAGTGACTGCAGTGGGGGGGTGAGGACTTAATAATATGGGTGAATGATGAAACCACAATGTTGTTCATGTGAAACCTTCATAAGATTGTATATCAGTGATACTTTAATTACAAAAATAAAAAAGAAAGTAAATGTTATTTGTATAGCATCCTGGTACATACAGAGTTAGATGATATTCATATCTATCCTGGGGTAATGGACAAGTCTGCTCCTGGCTGGGGGTAATCAGCCTGGGGTGTTTTATTGAAACCCTAGGTCCCCAGGAGTGAGGGGAATCAATTAGCACATCTCTAATCTAGTCAAGGTCCATCAGTTGGGAAGCTCTGTTCTGGAGACCTTGAAGTTCTTGCTTAACTTTACCTAAAACTGTCCAAAAGCAAGTACAGTCATTCCCAAATAGGGTAGAGGAATGGAGATCCAGGAATGGTACTGAAGCCAAGGGAATGTACACGTACATTTTCACAAGGGAAGATTCAGAGCTAGAGATCTAGAGCCTGCTGTTTCCTGGAGAAAATACAGGTTTGCAGACTTTGATGTCTGTTGTTTTAGAATCTTGTATATATGGCTAAATGAGGCTGAGGGGAAAAGGCAGGAAAATAAAGATCACAGAGCCTTTCTGGCAGGTGATGAACAAGGCCTGCAGTACGTGGACTTCTTGGGGTCTTTCGCTGTGCTTTCCCTCCTGGTAGCCTTCCAGTGGAGGTGGGGCAAATCAGCGCTTCAGTTCAAGCCGAGAGGTGGCTGCACTAACCCAGGGGTCTTATGACGTGTTTGGGGCATAAATGATCTGCAGTGAGGCTAAGTCAGAATTCTCAACTGTGGGAGCTTTGATTTGACCCGTTCTGTCCTGGCAGCTTCCATTAGTGGGGACACGGGGGTTATCCACGTAGTGGAGAAGGAGGAGGACCTGCAGTGGGTGTTGACTGATGGCCCCAATCCCCCTTACGTGGTTCTGCTGGAGGGCACGCTCTTTACCAGGTAAGAACCGTGTGTGCCTGCTGGGAGACTGCAAGTTGGAGAAGGGGAAAGGCCGTGAACAGTCCTCACACTTGTGAGTGGAAACTTGCCTTGGGTGCCCTGGTCTAGTCAGGGCAGTGGGTGGGGTGGGGGAGGACCCGAGAAGGCAAGACGTGCCCTCAAAAGGTATTATCTTAGTGATCTTCTAAGTAGAGCTCTCGTGAGTAAGGACCGCAGGGAAGGAGGGTGCACAGGGTCACTCAGCGGCAGAATAGACACATTAAGCCCTGAGTTCAGATTGGGTCCGAGGCTACACTTAGAAGCTGGAGACCAAAAAGGTGGAAAAGGAGTCAACTTTTGATTCCCCTAGTTTCCTGTTTGTTTCCATCCCTGAGGGCAGGATATTGGGCTGCCTGATAGCTTTCCTCCTTCATGCCCTGTCCTTCTGATTCCAGGGATGTGATGGAGAAGCTGAAGGGGACAACCAGCCGGATTGCTGGCCTTGCAGTGTCCTTGGCCAAGCCCAGTCCTGCCAAGGGCTTCTCTCCCAGTGTGCAGTGTCCCAATGATGGGTTTGGTAAGAGTCCCAAAGGATCAGGGAAGCTCATTGTTGTTTCAGTCCCATGTCGGGTGGGGGGTGGGATAGGGGATTGTGTCCGTCTGTCTGTCTGTGTGTAGCGTGACCAGCTGACTCTCAAGCAGAAGATAGTGTTTGTCTTTGCCACTCTTCCCTTCCCTCCCCTGCTTCCCCTTCTTCCCCTCTTTGTGTCAGGTGTCCAGGTCCCTGATCGGCCAGCCTAGGGCTTCCTGAGACCCATGTCTGTTTTCCTGTAGGTGGTGATGGGTTGGTGCTTGCGTCTTTTGAGCCACCCCTCCTTTGGAACTCTTGGTCCCACCCCTGTGACACGCTAGCCGTCCTCCCTCACCTGGTCCCTAGGGCTTGCTGTCCCAACAGCCTGTCCGCCATCCTCCCCTTCAGGTGTTTACTCCAACTGCAGCACAATACAGTGGAACTCCCTGGGCAATGGCTTGGCTTATGAAGACTTTAGTTTCCCCATCTTTCTTCTCGAAGATGAAAATGAAACCAAGGTCATCAAGCAGGTAATGATGGCCCGTTCCTGGCGATTCCAGTTGGAAAGGGAGTTGTTTTTTAGGCTCTCCTCCTATCGGGAGGGAGTCATGTCTGCCAGTGCACCCTCTGAAAGTTAGTTGCTCCGTGAAGAGCCAAGACATTTATTATTTGCACATTTTCCTCTCCTGCCTGATTCCACAGCATTGAAACCACTTAAACTGGAAGAAAACAATTTAACATGAAACAAGGTGTAGAGCCCTGGCTAAGAACCCTGAGTATGGTTTAAAAAGAAAAAAATTTGGATTAGGAATTGAGAGATTCAGCTTAGTACTTCTGCAGTTATTTTTCAGCTCTGATATTCTCTAATCCTAGTCTAGCTTCTCCATTTTTACCCCTAGAGCAGTTAAGAGATTTTCCTGAGGTTACATGGTAAGTTGATATCCAAACTGTCTTGAATTTGATTTTTGATCTCCAGTTTAATGCTCTTGACATCAAATTGCATCAGGTACGAGAGTGGAGCTCCAGATTGGGCCAGGCCTTCAGGCTCATTTCATCTGCCCCAGCTAAGTCATTGAGTCTGCGGCCCTTCATACTTGTTGCTGAGTTTTTCTCTTTGACCTGTAAGATCCTGTGGTTGTACCAGGACAACTGTAGCTCAGGGACACTTGTGGGTGTGGCTTCAGGCTGGAGCTGGGCCCACCTCTTTCTGGATGGTGTGGGCAGGACTCCCCAGCTGGCTGCCTCAGTGGGTCCATCTCCCTTCTAGTGCTATCACGACCACAACCTGAGTGAGAACGGCTCAGCTCCTGCCTTCCCGCTGTGTGCCATGCAGCTCTTCTCACACATGCATGCTGTCATTAGCACGGTCACCTGCATGCGGCGCAGCTCCATCCAGAGCACCTTCAGCATCAACCCAGGTAGTGCAGATTCCGAGGCCCGCTGGGTGTGCTCAGGTGGGGATAAGGGTGTGGGGGCAGGGAATGCTGGGGAGAGAACTGTGTGGAAGGACTGAGCGCAGGAAGGGCGCGTGGGCTGGGAGAGATGGAAACAGTCTGGACCATTAAGGCGGGTGGTCCCTGAAGTGGACGGTGATAGAGAAACCAGCCCGGAGCAGTGGAGACGGAGAGGATGATCAGGAGCCCATGGGTTCCAGTCCGGGAAGGCTCCGCACCTCCTCCCTCCCTCCTGTTCATCTCCTACTTTGTCTGCTGCCCAGAAATCGTCTGTGACCCTCTGTCCGACTACAATGTGTGGAGCGTGCTTAAGCCTGTCAATACATCTGGGACACTAGAGCCTGAGGACAGGGTGGTGATCACTGCCACCCGGGTGAGTGTCTCCGCTGATGGGGGTGGGCAGGCCTCTCTCAGGCCTATCAGGTTTCAGGTGCTAAAATACGGAGCCTCAGATGGAGAGGGATGTGCCCTGTGGGACTCCCAGGCTCTCGTCATTACCCCAGGGCACGAATGTTTTCTTAGCTGGAACAGGAGAGGAGGCCTGTGGCCTGGTCCTCATTTCCACTTTCAAAGTGTACCTCCCCTGCCTTTTCTGCTGTGCCCAGCTGGACAGCCGGTCCTTTTTCTGGAATGTGGCCCCAGGGGCTGAAAGTGCCGTCGCCTCCTTCGTCACCCAGCTGGCAGCAGCTGAAGCCCTGCAGAAGGCCCCCGACGTGACCAGCCTGCCCCGTAATGTCATGTTCGTCTTCTTCCAAGGGGTGAGGGCTCTCTGACCGGAGCGGAATGGCAGGGAAGGAGGGCAGAGTGGTAAAGGTGGGGGTGCTGTCGTTCAGGGGTGATCACAACACTCGATCTAAGTTGTGATTCAGCAGAGAGCTTCTGGATGTGTCTGAGTGTCTCCCCTGCAGGGGCCCCCCCCATTTTTGGGAGCCTTCGCTTCCTGACTTCAGTTGATGCCCTGCCAGCCCTGTCACTCTCCCACTGATGTGCTCTACTTGAGGCGTCCTCTGACTTTTATTTTCTGGACCCCTTTACGCCAGCTCACAGCGTGGCCCTGGAGTAAGGGAGGAGCAGCCGTGGCTGAGTCAGCGGAGGTGGGGGAGAGGCAAGAACAGGCACAGAGCAGTCGATGTTCGCCTCGGGCTTTTACTGAGGCTGCTCTTCCCATTCCTGGGCTCCAGAGGCCCTGTTATACCTGCATGTGAGGGATAGTCACAGCTGGGAGGCAGGGGAGGAGGGAGGGCGAGGTCACATAACAGTAAGCGGCTGTGATGGTGTGAGACAGTAGCCTCCATGCCTAGAGCTTTGATGATCTGGCCTCCAGGAACAGAGGCTGCCATAAACCTTTGGAATCCGTTCCTTTTCCCACCCACCTCCATCCCTCAGGAAACTTTTGACTACATTGGCAGTTCCAGAATGGTCTACGATATGGAGAAGGGGAAGTTCCCTGTGCCGTTGGAGAACATCGACTCGTTCGTGGAGCTGGGCCAGGTGTGCAGCATGTGTCCCCCACCCCTTCCTTCCTGCTCAAAGCTTCCTCCTCTGTTCTGTTGTCCTCACCACAGGTACGCCACACCACCTTTTCCCTTGACTCCTCTTCTGAGCGCACTCCTTTCTCTCAGGCACGGGCCAGAACAGGAGACTGCTTATAAGTGTTGCCTCTTCACCCACCAGGTGGCCTTAAGAAACTCACTAGAGCTTTGGATGCACACGGACCCCGTGTCTCAGAAAAATGAGTCTGTACGGAGCCAGGTAAATCTGAGCATCCCCCCTCCTCATTTCCTGTTTCAACAACTGAGAATATGCACCATCACCAACCCCTACCCTCCACCCTGTGACCCGCTCTGCTCTACCCCACGAGCCCCCAGGGTCTGTGGGCTAGGACCTCAGGTCAGGTGCTGGCTAAAGGATGACAGCTCCCTAAGGAGGATCCTGAGCTTAGCCCTTACCGCTGAGGGAGGGAGTTCTCTGACCACTCTTCCTGGCAGGTGATCACTGCCCCTTAAGGACAGGGCCATGGCTGGCCCCCTTCTCTCCCTGCTGCCCATGAAGCCAGTTGTCCAGACTCCCTGCTGGATGCCTGGCCCTGTCAGACCCCCTACCCAAATTGTTCTCTGCTTTCCTCACTACTTGTTCAAGGCCCTCCCTCCCTTCAAGAACCAGCTTTTGGTCTGTTTTTTCCATGAGAGCCTCTTCCTGCCACTCCAGCTTCAGTGCCATCCCTGCTTTGCACTCCTGTAGGGGTTGCTGGGTGGAATGAATACCCTGTGGGGCATCCAGCATGGTTCCTACTACTACTTACCCACCCAGTTCTGTGCAACAAAAATAAGTACAGCATCTACTGAGGATAAGACTTTCCTGAAGACAGTGGGGTTTACCTGTGAATATTGAAAAAAAAAACAGGTTTCTTCCTCTTTGTGCCCTAATTTCCCACTTTACAAAGGACCGTGAGAACTGCAGGAAATCCAGCGAGTCTTGGTCCCAACAGGCTTGAGGCATTTGGGGTCTAAGAGGGCTTAGGATGACTCCCTAAGCTGAGGACCTGAAGTGGAGAGCATTTCAGGCCTGGGGGAGACTCTTGCTTCCTGCTCCCCAGCCTGCCCTGAGCTCACCTCCCTCATCCCCCAGGTGGAGGCGCTGCTGACCACGCTGGAGAAGAGCGGCACTGGTGTCCCTGCTGTAGTCCTCCGGAGGCTCAATCAATCCCAGCCCCTGCCACCATCTTCTCTACAGCGCTTTCTTCGAGCTCGAAACATCTCTGGCGTTGTTCTTGCTGACCACTCCACTGTCTTCCGTAACCTGTAAGACTCACCTTCCCTGTATCCTCTTCCTTCTCGAAGGGACCCTAGCCCGCAGTCTGGGACCCACTGAGGGAAATGCATCCAGACGTCTGTGTCAAGGCACATCACCACCCCCCACTTTCCACATACCTCCTTCTCCAAAACCTCAGGGCAGTCTGTTCTCTGCTCGGTGGCCTAGTCATGCTAACCTGGTCCCCTCATTTGACTTGACGTTCATCTCAGAAAGCGGTCCCCACCCTGAGCCCTCTCAGCACAATTGTCCTCATGGTGGTTCCACCTCTCCTGAGCTCTCCCGGGGCCTGAGCTCCCCAGGGCTGCCAGCAGAGGGCATCATCTCAGACAAGAGGCCAGGGTGATGACGGTTCTTCACAGAACTAGCTGCCCCTGTCTGGGGCCCACCTGAGGGTACCACAGACAGTCCTCATACTCTGTGAAACGCCACATTCGGGCCATGTGGTGTAAGTGCACAAGACTGAGTGTGCGGGTAAAAGTCTGCAGCGGAGGGGGCTACAGAGATCAGGGGTGAGACCCTGTTGGTCACCTCTCTCCAGGTCCTCAGGACCCCTGAATTGCCCCATAGACTGAGCCCTGTGCTAACAAGGAATTTCTTACTCAGGCTGGATTGCTAAGCCACCGGCCTGCCTGACCCTCCTGCAATAGGCAAACATGAGTTTCTGAGTAAAAATGCTTCATCTCTGGCTCTCTGACCCCAGCCAGGCAGCATCTTCTCATTCATTTGGGGCAGTAGCCATTCTGTACACAGTTAGCTCTCTTCTCCACGTCTGTCCTCACCACTTTGAGCTCAGGGATGATTCCTTTGAACACATTTGGGCTTGATTATATGTAGCTGACTTGATTCTATATGGGGCAGATTATTGATGGACAGGCTGGGCGCACTCTCCTCTTAGCCACTCTTCTAAGATCTGTCCCCTCAGAGCTCCCCAGGGAGTGTCGGGGTAGTTTGACCAGTGCAGTATGTGTATCTGTGAACACACCTGTTAATCCCACTCTACTCTTCCCCGCTTAGTGTAAGTGTTCATTGGGACAGTCGTACAATTGCTCTTTAACGCCTGGCGGAGTTCTCTGAAAGTCATCCTAGCCATCCTCCTGTATCTCTAGTCCAGAAGACTTAGAAGGGGCTCTTAGGTTTAAAGATCTCCTGGGAAGGAGAGTTTCCTGCATCCTGATCCCATTGGCCTTTTTGACCGTGTCTGTCAGGAAAGTCTTTGTATCTAACAAACACTCCCACCATCTTCCACACCTTCAGTGTGGATCCTAATTTTCTCTCTCCCTTCCCCCAAATGATGAAAAAACCAAGCATCTGCATAAGGGACATTGAGGGAGGAAAGGGGCAGGGCCCTGGCTGAGTGCGGCTCTCCCGGCAGCTATTACCAGAGCATTTACGACACCGCTGAGAACATTAATGTGAGCTACCCCGAATGGCAGAGCCCCGAAGAGGACCTGAACTTTGTGACCGACACCGCCAAGGTAGCCCTGCCCCGGGCTGGGCGGGGCCTGGGGCACACAGTGAAGATGGTTAGAATGTCAGCGTTGGAGGTTAGGAGGGAGGGGCCGCTCAGCCCCCTTCTCACAACCACAGGCCCTGGCAGATGTGGCCACAGTGCTGGGACGCACCCTTTACCAGCTTGCAGGGGGACTCAACTTCAGTGACACCGTTCAGGCCGACCCCCAAACGGTAAGAGCAGACGGGCCCTGGCTCCCCTGTCCCTGTGCCCACAGCAGGCTGCCCGTCCTTATGTCCCTTGCCTAGTCTCCCAGACCTTGGAATTCAGCCTGCCCGTACATGCCAGCGAGGATCCCTGGGCCCCAGAGAGGTCTGGGGCGGCGTGGGGGACCTTATCTGCAGTCTTGTAAGCCGGCCTCTGTCTCCTCAGCCCCAGGGTCTGGCCAGGCCAGTTCCTACCCCAGGACTGAATCTCCACTGGCAAGCCTTCCCCCGGGCCCCCCATCACAGGGCTCTTGCTTCTTCCTGCCCGCCCTAGGTCACGCGCTTGCTCTACGGCTTCCTGGTCAGAGCCAACAACTCCTGGTTCCAGTCCATCCTCAGGCAGGACTTGCGGGCCTACTTGGGTGAGTGCCTGGGGGGATGGGCCCTTCGCCAAGGGACGGCCCAGGAGGAGTTGAACCAGTCCTTTCTCCCCTTTTTCCCTTTTTCCTCTCTGCTTTTCCTCCCTTTTTCTTCCTTTCTCCTGACCTTGTTCATGGCTCCTGCCCATCTTGGGCTCTTCTCGTCTCTGCCCATCTGCACCCCACCTTGTACCCACCAAATCCTCCCTCCCCCTGTGGGCTCCAACCAGGTGATGGGCCTCCCCAGCACTACATCGCTGTCTCCAGCCCCACCAACACCACTTACATTGTCCAGTATGCTTTGGCAAACCTGACTGGCAAGGTGCTGGACCTCACCCGAGAGCAGTGCCAGGATCCAAGTAAAGTCCCCAGTGAAAACAAGGATGTGAGTGGTAGTGGGTGTGGAGGTGCCGGGGGATCTCCTAGGCCCAGCTGGACCCAAGGGATTGTTGGGATACAGCCCTTTGCTTGAGGGTTGAAGAGGCAGTAGCCTGGGTGAACGCGGGCCAGGTAAAGGGCGGAGGGAGGGCGTGAGAGGGCCCGCTCAGCGCATGCTGTGGTCCGTCTTCCTGTGCAGCTGTATGAGTACGTGTGGGTTCAGGGCCCTCTGGATTCCAACAAGACGGACCGGCTCCCCCGGTGCGTGCGTTCCACGGCTCGACTGGCCAGGGCCTTGTCCCCTGCCTTTGAACTGAGGCAGTGGAGCTCCACTGAGTACTCTACGTGGACTGAGAGCCGCTGGAAAGACATCCGTGCCCGCATATTTCTGATAGCCAGCAAAGAGCTTGAGGTGAGCTGGGGGGAGGGGACATGGTTGAGATCTAATTTCAGTTTTTCTCTTCTTGTTGCCCCTTGTCTTACGCCCCCCTTCCATCTTCCATTTGCCCCAGATTTGCTACGAAAAACTACTGCCCATGTGTCCATTGTCAGCCAGCACGCCCCAGTAGGGAGCTTGTCTTCCCCGGTAGTTGGAGATGGTGTTTGTTCTGGATTTGGGTTCTTGTGGGGGTCCAGGGAGACGCTCCGTACCTGCTGCGTCCTAGGTAGTCCTTCCTCAGCTCTGCTTCCACCAGGCATTGCCACCTGGTGTAGCAGGGAATCGTCGGTCTCATATTTATTGAACCCCTGTCACGAGTAAGTCAACTATGTGATTGCCAGGAGAGGATCAGAGTCATGGGTCCTAACTTCAAGATGTTTAAAATCTAAGTAACACAGATTAGAAGCAAGAATAGAGATACTTTGATTTTGTCAGACGGGGAGACTAAGTCTCCAGTTGGGGAGCTGTTGCCTCTGGCTGCTCAGTACTCGGTGCTTGCTGCTGGCTGTGGAAGGCCGGGGTCCCGGTCCCCAGCCCCAAGCAGCAATCCAAAACCGCCTCGAGTTCTGAGAGCACCTTTCTCCTCCCTGCCCACCTGCTACAGCTCATCACCCTGATGGTGGGCTTCGCTGTCCTCGTCTTCTCTCTCATCGTCACCTACGGCATCAACGCCAAAGCCGGCGTCCTTTTCATTGCTCCCCGGGAGCCGGGGTCGGTGTCTTACTGAAGTGGACCCCAGCTTCTCCGACAGCTCTGCAGTTCACTTCTTAGGTCATTTATTCCACTGGATATATACCACTTGTTTGTCACTGGAACCTTTCTGGGCCTGGCTCAGACTGGGACTAACATAAAGAAGCGGAACTGGCCAAAAAAAGACAGCGAAAGAGAAACAAGTCCCTTCTCCCCCCT
Source organism: Manis pentadactyla (assembly GCF_030020395.1). NCBI lineage: Eukaryota > Metazoa > Chordata > Mammalia > Pholidota > Manidae > Manis > Manis pentadactyla. Next base: position 7,373,839 of record NC_080037.1, on the reverse strand, counting down.
CCGGCTCCCCTTCCCCTGCCAGATTCAGGGATGCCAAGTAGAGGCCTCTTGCTCCTGTTTGACTCCTGGTCACCCACCCTAACTTGCCTTCTTCGGAATCCCTCTTCTGCTCTTTCCGTCCTGCCCTGTGCCTCCCTCTGCTCCCCACCCACACCACCTGGACCCAGCCACTTTCCTGACCAGGAAGAAGGAAATGCAGGGTTGGACGCCAGGACCTAACTGTAAGCCCTGAGAAGGAGGACAGGGCCATCCTTGGGCTGAGGCTGCGGTCCCACCCCCAGGCAATGGCACGTCAGGGTGGGTGTGCTGGGGGGCGCTGTAGCCCACACTGCAGTTGTAATTTTTATTAAGCTGTAATATCTATTTTTGTTGTCTTCTTTTTTTCTTATTTTTTTTTGTGTGTAAATATATAAATAGTTTCATTAAAACAGATTCCCACCAGAACCGTACATACCATTACCTGGACTCATCCCCAGGCCCCTTGTTGAGCGACACCCGGCTGGAAGTCATGAAGTCATGCCTCCTGCGCTCTCCTCTGGGTCCCCAGTGGGCCCAGGCATGAGGCTCTTTGAGACGCAGTTGAGGTACCGAAAGAGGTTCTCCTCTGGGAGCCTCAGAGCCGTGGTTTCCATCCTGTAAGAACGACGTCCACATAGTTTCTTCCCACTTTGTATTGGACAGACTTCCCTTGCTCTGGGACACTGGCTAGGGTTCAGAGATGGAGGGTGCAGGCCTGACCCTCGCGTGGCACCCAGCTGCGGGGGGAGGAGAAACAGATACCCTCTAGCCTGTGGTCGCAGCGTGCACAGTTGTGACCCAGTGTGGTAGGTGGGATAACTGCAGTACCCCCGGGTGCTGTGCTAGCACACGGGTTCTGGGCAGTGGGGGTGGTGTGAGAAAGGCCGCACGGGGGAGGCGGCGTTGGGATTCGCCGGCAGTTCACCGTGCATGCTGCAGAGCCGCGGTGAGGCACGGGCCAGGTTTGGGAATGAGAGCTCCTCAGTGTGCCCGAGCCATGAAGATCAGCAGCGGGTGAGGCTGGGGCTGGGTCACGAAGGCCCTTGGATGGCATGCTAAGGAGTTTGGGCGTTCCGCTGGTGGTGGGCATTTTGTAGGCCAAAGCGAGAGTGGTTTGGGGCTCTTCTAGAAAGAACCTTGCCTCTTTGGAGACACTGATAAATCCTGGAGTCTAGCATGGCTAAGGGGTTGGGTGGTGGCTGAGTGGGCTGAGCCGGGAGCGGACCAGCAGGCGTGGCACCTGCAGCCTGCCTTCTCCCCTCACCGCTGGCCAAGAGGCTGTTCCGATGTGCCCGACGACAGCGGCGATGGAACAGAGCTGGCCATTTTCACAGTCCCAAGTGCCCCTCTTAGTCCTCATTGGGCTATTTACCTATCCAAGTCCTGCTGAGAGGAGGTGATTTTTCCCCACGTTTCTCTCAAGTTCCCTCAGGGGGCATGTTTGGGGTTCTGGGGCATGGAAATACACCCTGCTGCTTCTCCCCACCGCATGCCTCCCAGTTGGAGCTGGAGCAGCGTGTGCTGTGCTGGCGGGAGCCGAGCACAGCTGCCACCATCGGCTGGGCCGACTCCACGCCTCCCTCGGCCAACAGGTCTCCCAGCGGACTGAGCAGTAAGCTCCCTCATGCTGCTGGCAGCTTCAGGAGGCAGGGAAGTGGCTGGGTACCAGGGAGGGGGGTGAGCAGGGAAGCAGAATCCAGGGGTGGGGTGGGCAGGAAAGATGGGTACAGATGTACTCCCCTCTCCGCCTTGGGAAGAAGCCCCGGTACCAGCTTGTGTCTGCCTTCCATGCTACCCCCGCCTCACCTCCCGACCCAGCCCCAAATACAGACCTCAGAACTGGACTCTCCATGGTTATTGGGGAGGCAGGTGTCCATGGAAGTGCACAGACCCCCAGGCGACTCACTGGGGCCTCCTGCCCAGGACCGTGGTCTGGCTCCCCACCAAGGACCTCTGGTGTCTGGGGACCGCATGGGACTGGCCAGCAGCCTGTTAGGGCCGCAGATCCTAACATCTCGGCCCCACTCCTCTGCTCCAGGCTGCTCTCACCCCTGCCTCCCCCCGCACCTTCTCTTCCCCCGACCCACGTGGGAAGTTGGATAACTGACGGTCCCACCCCAGTCCGGCTACCTGTCGTGGCACCTCATCCCTCAGCATGGAAGGCTTTCCTGTCGGCTGCAGTCTCCAGTCTCTTCCCCAGCTGCTCTGGGTGAAGGGTTTGCCTTTTCTGTGCCCACAGTTAGGTTACTGCTCCCAAAGGCACATCCTGAGAGTAAATCTTTCCATCCAGACCCTGGTGTCCTGTACCAACGTCCCGCCTTAGTCAGTAGGATTTTGTTTCTTTGAAGGACCATATACTAAAACCCTCAGAGTTATGCATGTGGTCTCTTTTTGAGAGATGGGGAAACAGTAGCCCAGAGGAGAGAGTGGCTTGCCCAAGGTCACACAGCAAATTAGGCTGAGGCTATGTGCACTGGCAGCAACAGCGATAACAAACATTTATTGAACCTGGCTGTGGGTAAGGCTCTCTGTCCCGGCATCGTAAAGGGTTTGAGATATGACGCTTTCCCGTAGAGACTTAGGATCCAGAATCTAAATGGCAGGATGGGACATGACACAAGATAAATAAGCAGGCAGGGTAGCATATGCTCTATGCAAAATCACTGCTATAAACAGGTTCCACCCAAGTGCAGAGGAAGGGCTTGCTTAGGGCTGGGACAGGAAGGAGGGGCTTCGCAGTGTGGGAAGAGATCAAGACCAGATTTTCTGGTGTGCCATGAATGCACTGGGTGACTTAGGAAAGGGCATTTCTGTCCCTGGGCCCCGGTGTTCTCTGTACAGCGTGGAGTCAGACGTGAGCTGCTTTCTGAGGCCTCCGCCCTGGCGCTGTATAGCCTACTTCCCCTCCCCCTCTTATTCCTCAGGGTAGGGGGTGATTGGGAGTGTGATCCCTCTGGCACTTACTGTCCTCTAGTCCAGGGCCAGTGGGAATGTGGGGGAATTGTGGCCCTGTAAGTCAGCATCCTATTGTCAGGAAAAGTCGGGTGGGAATTGCTGAAGTCAAGCTTGGGAAGCAGGGACGCTTGCGAGGGCAGGGTCCGAACGGGCCTCAGGTCAGATTCTTAGTCCATCCTGAATCCACCCTCAGAGGTGGAGGGGCTCTCCTGTCATGGAGAAGGGCAGCTGCAGCCCCCGTCCCCAAGCAAGGGAAGCTTGGAGCTGGGGCGCAGGGGGCGCCTCTGGAGGCCTGGGGAGATGATGCAAGTGTGAGCAAGTGTTTCCAGCCTCCGGCTCAGGCGGGCTGAGGGCGAGGACCCTGGAGTCCCTGTCCCTCTCCCTGCCCGGCTGAGGAGGAGTTAGGGAACCGGGAGGGAGAGAAGGGACCACGGAGATGAAAGAGGAAACCAGTGAAGGGAGCCCAGGGCGCAGGGAAGCCCAGGCGGTGGGACTGAGCCTGAGGGGAAAGGCCGGGCGGCGGCTGGGAGGGGAGTGGGCCCCGAGCTGCTGGTGACAGATGGGGGGACACAAAGAGGAGAGCTGCAGGGAAGACAGATGGAAGGGGGAGGGAGGAGAGGCTGGGGGGTGCGGTGGTCGGAGCCGTAATGAGATTGGAGCTGGGCTCTGAGCTGAGGAGAGGTGCGTGGAGAGGAAGGAAGGAGGTGCTGCCTTAGGAGACAAAGGCGCCGAGCCTGGGGGCCAAGGGGGAGAGGGGGCCGGGGGCCAGGCGGAAAAGGGGGGCTTCCAGCCTGGCTGGCAGCAGAGAGTGACAGATTGTATAGTTGGTCGGAGTGGAGACCTGTCACCTTCCAGAGGCATGGAGAGGTGGAGACAGAGGAAAGACAGACTGACAGAGACGGGAGGCGGATGAGCAGAGAACCTCAGAGATGGAGGAAGACCCCAGCTGTGCTGCGTGTCCCCAGAAGCACAGCTGCGCCCGCCCAGGCTCCTGCCTGGCTGGCTCTGTGACCCAAAACACTGGCAGGCTCTTAGCAGATAGCACCCCAAGCCTGGGCCCACTCCTGGGGAAGGGTCAGGCAGGATGGCATAGCAAGGGTTAACACCGTCTGCTCTCCCTGCCAGCCGTTTGCCTGGTTGGGTCCCTAGGGCTCCCCACATATGTCACCCTCTCTCCTGCCAAACCCACTGCTTCCTCCAGGCCCTCCCCCACCCTCAAGGACTGGGTCCCAGCCCCTGTGTCTTCCCTGCACTCCAACCCCTACCCCCAGCAATCCACCTCGCAGGCTGTGTGGAGATAAAGAGAGAGAGGGAGTGACTGTCTGGAAAAGTGAATGCCTATAAAATGCCGAGTAACAATAGGCCATAGAGCCATCCCCATGCCCCCATCCTGCCCTCCTTACAGCAGGGACCTTCACCCAACTCCCGGGGTTCTCCTCCCACCTTGGAACCTGGGCTGCTGGCGCCCAGAGCTGACCTCAGAGCTCTCCTCAGCCACCCTCCATCATAGCACCTCACATATGTGTGTAGGAAATGGCTCTCCACCTTCAAATGATTGTGCACAGTGCAAAAGTTTGGGATGAGCCCTTCACAGTTTACCCAGCACTTTGCCATGCATTGTGTGACAAAAGTCCTATCGGGAAAGCAAGATTATCCCCATTTCACAGGTGACAAAAGAGATTCAGTCAAGATGAATGACTTGTCCAAGGTCACCAGGCCTTGGACTCGGGTCTACGGGCCCCAAGTGCAATAGAATTAGTAGCTCTTTGCACCACTTCATGATTTTAGCTCCTCTCTATCCACATTCAGGTTCTTTCTAGCCACTGCTCCTCTTAAAAACAAAAACCATCAGGGAGGGAAGGCTGGGGCGGCGGGCCCCAGAGCCCAGGATCCAGGGATGACAGATGCAGAGGAGGAGGAGGTGGTCCCCCAGCACTCTCTCACCCCCTCGACCATCAGACCTCAGCTGGTGCTGGACACAGCCTGGGCTGGGTGCTTCAAGGACGGAGGTTGCTGGACCAAAGAACCTGAACTAAACAGCCTAACCGGGGAGGCTGGGCACAGGCATTTTGTCCCTCCCTCCTTTCTGCCCCCACACTCCACCATGGTTCCCTTCTGCTTCTACGGTCTTTCTAGGGTCTACTTCTCTTTTCCTCAACGTCTCAGTCTTTGGGGTTCAGGCCTCCCTGTTTCAGTAACAGCCCTTCATTTCTGTAGTTCTGTTTATCCTGTCTCCCCAACTTGCTCCTTGCCTCTTACTTTTCTGTTTTCTCACCACTGTCTGCTCCCTGCCTCCCGCAAGTCTGTGTGTGTCCTCCCTGTCTCCAGCCCTCCCTCGGGACTCTCTCCCACCATCCTGTCTGTCCGTCCCAGAAAATCTGTGTCTCTCCACATCCGTCTATCCCCCAGGTCTGTGTCTCCTTAAGAGTGTCCTCTTTCAAATCCCTCCCCACGTCCCTATGCCCCATAGCTTGCATCTCTGAGTCTTCCACGAAAGCCTTGGCAATCTGGGAGTTCTGCCCTCATCCTCTTTTTATCAGCCCTGGTATATCCCTCTTCCTGTGACGATGTCTTCCTCCTCACTATGTCTTCCCCCTGCCTGTTACCCAGTGATACTGTTTTTGCATCTTTTTTCTCTCTCTGGGTCTCAGCGTTTCCCCATGTCTCCCCCTTCATTTCCTCTGCTCCCTCTCTGTCTCCCATTCGCCTCTCTCCTCTCCCCCATGGCACTCTCTCCTGAGTCTCTGGTCTCCCAATTTCTTGGATGGGGTAGAGGGCAGGAGGGTGGGGGAGGTAGAATTGTTGTTGCCGGGGGCTCATTAGGTGGAGATTGGTTTTTAATCAGTACCATGGCAATGATGATGCAAGAACTCAGATGCCACCTGATCCCCTGCCCCCCCAGCCCCCCTCCTCAAGCCTTCCTTCCCCTCCAGCTCAGCCCATCTGCTGGCGCCTGGGCACCTGTCTGGGCCTGCCCAGGTGGGAGTTGGCACCTCCCAGACCTAGGGGTGGGGGTGGGGTGGAGGAGCTTGGGGAGGAATTACAGGACTCCCCTTAGGGAGAGCCTCACCCCGGAGAAAGCCCAGAAAAGGTTGATCGGCACCACGGAAATGGCAAATGTGTCTGGCAACCTGAAGGTGGGGTGCGCTCCTGCCAAGGCCTAGGCCCCTTACACGCACTATCTCAATCTCATGGCAACCTAAGAAGCAGCTGTAATTAACCCATTTTACAGAAGAAGGCGGTTGAGGCTCAAGAGGTTAAGTTACCTGTCCGCGGTCACACTCAGGGCTTTGCTTACTGTAACACCCTGTCTCTGGAGCCTTTCAGCCATGGTCTGTTCTGGATACGCCAGAGTTCAGGGAAGCCTTCAACAGCTGAGCTGGGGAGAGAACTTCCGATACTGAAACCCAGCCCACCGCCTCCCTGAGCTCCCAGCTCCTGCCACCCTGCAACACGTGTGCACGCGCGTACACACACACACACACACACACACACGCAAGAACACACACACACACAGGTTGAAGGCAGCTGAGCTGTTGACGTTAACTTAATGCCATTTGCATGTAATTTTGTACCTTGCTTTCTTACTGCTCATTTGATGCCCCAGCATCCTCAAAGCCTGCCCGGGCTGCTCTGCCCTCCTCCCCAGTGTCCTTCCAGAGCTGGTTCCTCCTCTCCCAGCACTCCTCCCCACTCCCCAGCCCTTACTTCTTCCTCCTAAGAGCCCCTAATTCCCAGCGGGTCTGGCTGGGCTGCCCAGCCTAGAAAAACTCCTTGTGGGGTGTGTGTCAGGAATCCGACCCCACTCCTCCCCTGGTGACCAGGTAGGTGAGAGGGCTGGGGCTGGGATGAGAGGATGTGGGCGACTGAGCCCCAGGGTGGCAAGGACAGGAGCCTGAACAGTTGCCCCTGAACAGGTAGCCTGCCGGAGGGCCTGTGGGCACCGGCGTTCTGACAGATGAGAGCTTGGTGAGGGCAGGAACTCCAGGGTCCTCTTCTCATTTTCGTGCTGTCCAGTTGCACTCCCCTGAATGTCCCTGTTAGCACCTTGGAGCCTTCTTCCCATGGGAAAAGGCTGTCCAAGTCACACTGGGACTCAGAATAGGACCATGGCACTTAAACCTGGCTTGCTGGGGGCCTCTGTCCCTGCTGCCTCTGCTGTGGGAGACGGAGGGGTTCATCTGGGATCCTGCCCTGGCTCTCGCCCCAGCCCCACCCCTTCCCCACCCCTTCCCCAGCTCTCCATTTCTTGCTTATGAAATATGCATGGAGAACAGATGTCCCTGCTCCCCCACTCCCCGCCCCCTCCAGGGCCAGCCCCCACCCCAGCTCCAGGGGGGGATCCCAGATCCCTCTGCCAATGGCTGCCTGGCCTGGCTGTTTAATATTGATGAGGGGGGGGCCTTGGCCAGCCAATGGAGAGCTGGGGGTGTGTATGTATATCTCCATATATATACATAGGGCTGGGCCAGCTCAGGTGTGTATGTATCTGTTAGTGTGTGTGTGTGTGTGTGTGTGTGTGTGTATGTGTGTGAGTGCAAGTGGCCCCAGTACCTGGCCAATACCACCCCCTCCATCCGGGCCCTATATCCCCACCATGCGCACCCCTCTCATCTGCCCTGGACTCTGTGCAGCCACACCACGCTGTCCCCGAGAGCTCTAGAAAGCTGGTCACTAACTTTGCAGACGGATGAGCTCTGAGCAGCCAGAGGAGACTGGCGCTGTCAACGCTGTCCCCGTCCTGCCAGCTTGGATGCCCTCACGGGGTCCTCCTAGGTAAAGGGGGACCATGGGCTAGGGAGGGGTGGGCGTGTCCCTCCCACTCTCGGGCTCATGTCCCTTCCAAGAGCCTCCCTCTAGTTTTTCTCTCATGCACTGTGTGTCTCCGTCTGCACCTTCCTCTTCCCACATCTCTCCTTTGACTCTTTGTGCCTATCTATTCTCGACTGGAGATGGCAGAAGTGGGGCAGAAGTCTTGTCCCAGATGCTTGGAATTCCTGCTCTCCCTGATCCTTGGAACCTGGAACTTCGAGACCAGAAGTGGATCTGGGGGTGAGGACTCGATGGGTTATTAGAAGCTGCCAGGATCAGAGGTGGGGAGGATGGGGTCCAGGTGGAGTTGGGACTGGGGTCAGACTGGGAGCGCATAGAGGGGAAGGGACGGCATGGCACAGTGAGCAGGGATGAAGGAACTGGGGACTGGGCAACGTGGAATCCCCACGGCTGAACTCCTGAAGCATAGGGGTTGGGAGCTGGGGCACCAAACATGTACTGGAAGGGCTGATTTGGGGGCCCTCCACACTACTGCCATCCCCTCTTGTTCCTCTGGACCCTGCAATATGGAGTGTGTTCTAAATTTCAGCACTGAGCACCTTATGTTTTGTGTTATGGATATGTGAGTACGTATGGTCAGAGGTTGATGACCTTGTACCCCCAAACCCCCAGAGCTTAGAAACTGTTGACTGCAGTTGAATCTGTCTTCTGTGCAGTGGGATGGGGCAAGGCTGGGGGGCTCCTGCTCCCTGTGAGGGGGCCCAGCAGACAGGAGAACCTGAGCTGGCAAGGAAGGCGTGATGGGAGCTGTGAAGGGGCCTTGGTGCTTCCATCTTTGGCTGTGAGTCCGGCTGAGCTCACAGTGAGTGGTCTGCTAGTCCCCCTAAGCGTCCTCCAAAGCAAAGCACTAGCCCCAGCCTCTCCCAGGCATGTCTCTGCTGCCTTGCCATAGCCTCCTCTGGTTCCCGGGACAAGAAAACCGTAATGGTGTCCCCAAGAAGCTGCCCATGTCCTCCAGTGAAGGCCGTGTCTGAGCCACACTCGGACCATGGTGGGGAGTGGAGTGGAAAGCTGGTGACATTTCCTTTCCCCGGTATTCCTGGCAGAGCTGCCCACAGGGCCAGGGAACGGCAGGCGCTGAGTGTATTGAGGACAGAGCTAGAGGAAGGTGCTGGACCTGAGCTGGGGAACTGTGGCCAAAGGAGATACCTTCCCCTGACTCCAGTGGATGGGGTGGTAGGATCCGGGGGCTGGGGTTTGGGAGGGACTGAGTTGGGGCAGCTGTGCCAAGCTCCATATGTCCCAGTCCACTCTACAATGGGCAATCTGTGTGTTTATCCCCGCCTCCACCCCCAGCCCTCCCCACCAAAAGCAGCAAGGGTGGAGAGGGGCCGGGGAGGGAGGGACTGCAGGACCAATGCTTGCAGTTCTCCACGCACAACTGGGAAAGCTTTAGAGTCACAGCCAAACTCTCTTGGAGCTGTTCCTCTAGTCTTGCTCAGAGTTGTTTTTTTCTTTTTAATTATTAATACGTTTGTTTATTGTAAAAAACATATAACCTAGAACTTACCATTTTAAGTCTACATTTCAATCATGTTTAAGTATATTCACATTGTTGTGACACAGATCTGCAGAACTTTTTCATCTTGTAAATCTGAAACTCTCTGCCCTTTGAACAACATCTCCCCTTTCCCCCCTCCTTCCAGCCCCTGGTTACCACCGTTCTACTTTGTTTCCATGAAGTTGACTACTTAGATACCTTATATAAATGGATTCATACAATATTTGTCTTTTTATGACTCTCTTATTTCACTTCGTATTTCGTTAACATCCTCAAGGGTCATCTGTGTTGTAGCATGTGATAGGATTTTTGTATTTTTTAAGGCTGAATAGTATTCCCTTGTATGTAATATGCCATATATTCTTTATTCCTTTGTCATTCGATGGACATTGGGTGGTTCCATGTCTTGGCTATTGTGAATAGTGCTGTAGTGAACGTGAGAATGCAGTGATCTCTTTGGGATCTTGATTTCAATTCTTTTGGATATATATCCAGAAGGGGGATTGCTGGATGATATGGTAGTCCTATTTTTAATTTTTTTGAGGACCCTCTCTTCAATTTTCTGAAGCGGCTGCACCATTTTAGTGGCTTAGCCATCCTGTTGGGTGTGAGGTGCTATATCATTGTGGTTTTGATTTGCATTTCTCTGATGATCAGTGATGCTGAGCATCTTTTCCTGTGTGTTGGCCATCTTTGGAGAAATGTCTGTTCAGGTCCTTGGCCCAATTTTTAATTGAGTTGTTTGATTTTTTTGTTGTTGAGTTGTGGGAGTTCTTTATAATATTCTGGATACTCCTTATCAGATCCATGATTTGCATATATTTCCTCCCATTCTGTAAGATTGTCTTTTCAACTCTGCGGATTGTATCCTTTGACGCACAAAAGTTTTTAATTTGATGTGTCCCATTTGTCCATTTTTGCTTTTGTTGCCTGTGCTTTTGGCATCACATCCAAGAAATCATTGCCAAGTCCAATGACGTGAAGCTTTCCCCGTGTTTTCTTCTGGGAGCCTGTATAGTTTTAGGTCTTTGATCCTCTTGCTTGGTTTTATCCTGTCCTGTGACCTCATCAAGTCTTCTCCTTTCCTGTTGTGCACTTCCGGGATTCTCTTCTCTCTGTACCATCTTTCCTCCTACTCTACAGGCTTCTCCTGCCTGTCTTTTCTGCCCCACGTCCCCCACCCCACCCCATGTTTCTGCTGCTCTTCCCCCACACTTACAGTACCCCTCTCTTCCCGCTCATCTCAAACTTTCCCCCCTCCTTCCTCCCTCTGCCCCATTCAGTTTCCCCTTTTCTCTTCCAGGCTCCAGACTGGAACCCTGATCATGGAACCTTGAGGTGGCGCTGACCCCCGGAGCTCAGTGGCAGCCCCCACTACCCCAGGCCCTTCCTGCCCCTCCCACCACCAGCTTGCCGGCTCCCAGAGGGAGGGGTGGGGAGGGGATCCTGATCTGACCGGGCAGGGGGCTCCCGTCATGATGCTCAACTCAGACACCATGGAGCTGGACCTGCCTCCCAGCCACTCGGAGACCGAGTCGGGCTTCAGCGACTGTGGGGGCGGGGCAGGCCCCGACGGGGCTGGGCCTGGGGGCCCCGGGGCGGGCCAGGCCCGGGGACTAGAGCCGGGAGAGCCCGGCAGGAAGGACCTGCAGCACCTGAGCCGGGAGGAGCGGCGGCGGCGGCGCCGCGCCACCGCCAAGTACCGCACGGCCCACGCCACGCGGGAGCGAATCCGCGTGGAGGCCTTCAACCTGGCCTTCGCCGAGCTGCGCAAGCTGCTGCCCACGCTGCCCCCAGACAAGAAGCTCTCCAAGATAGAGATCCTGCGCCTGGCCATCTGCTACATCTCCTACCTGAACCACGTGCTGGACGTCTGAGCCGCCTGCCTCCCCCGGGATCCTCCCCGCACCCCGGGGCTCCTGCGGTCCCTTCTCCCCGCTTCCAGCTTAGGCCGGCCGTCTCCTCCCTGCGCCCCTACCTAGGCCTGCAGTCCCACCGGCTGGCGGGGAAGGCGACTTTATTTTTCCGACCTGAGCACCCCGAGGGTACCCTCCGCAGTTGCTGGTTAGACGCGGCTGCTTAGCAAGCTTGCCGGGGTGGTCGGTGCACAGCCCTTGCTGGATGTCCCGAGCCGCCCACACCGGGCGCCTCCCTGAGCTCTCTCACGGCCTGCTGCCTCTTCTTCCCGCGTGTCCGAAAGTTCATAGACCCCAGGCGCTGACCCTCACCCAAACCTCTTTCCACCCCGTTCCAGCTTCTCTTGCCCGCAGTTGGGACGGGCGTCCGAGCAGGAAGGGGAGAAGCTGGGCTTAGAGCGGGTGGGCTCCTTCCTCGGAGGCCGCTGCTGGCGCGGCGCCCGCGGGGCTGGCCCTTGGGAGGGAGGGAGGGGCTTGGGGCGGGGGGAGCTCCGGGCCGGGGAATCTTTGTAGCTGGGATTTATGGAAACACTGCCGGTGTTCCGTCTTCTTCCTGAGGCTTAGCACATACAGACCTCGGATCTTACTCGGTAGCGAGTGCCTTGCCCTCTCTGAGCTATTTGGGCCCCTCCCTGCCCCCTCCTACCCCTACCGTCCCAGCGTCCCAGTTTTCTTCCTCTCTGTGTGCAGCTAGAGAAAGGGAAACCGATCCTGGGGTTGGGGATGATGGCGCCAAACCCAGCCCAGAGAATGTGCAGAGGGCCCAGGGAATGGGTGGGCCAGATCTCACGTCTGCTTCCTGCACCCCAGCCCAGCATGAAGTGTGCAAAACCAGCAGCACTTCCTTGCCCAGATGCAGGGGTGGCGGGCGGGGGAAATGCCCTTTTACTGCCCTCTGGGAATGCTCAGCTCTCCTGGCCCCAGGGCCTGACGCTCCCTCTCCGCCACGGAGTGGTCCAGGCCCTCTGTGCCCCACCTGCTGACAGCAGCCCAGGTGGGCAGTAGAGCCGAGGGCCCTAGGACCTGCGTAGGAGACAGGAGCTCACTGCACTTCCCGTGCCCCCTTCTCCCTTACACCAAACTCCTAGTTCTACAAGGATATTATTTATTTGCGTATTTATTTATTTATTTATTCATCTATTTATTTACTTATTTATTTATAAATATTACTATTTATTGCCGAGTTGTGCACTTTGGGTGGGGGTCCCCCTGGCAGCCCTCGCCAGGGCTCTCTTGCTTCCTCCCTGGTTGCTCCTCTTTCCCTTTCTTGCTTCTTCTGCAGCTCCAGGTGTGTGCGGGGGTCCCCTTTGCTCACCGCGCCCGTGTCCCTTCCTCAGACCCGTCTGTCCTGACACCCTAGTCCTTGTGCGAGCCCCTCCCCCGGCTCCAGGGCCCCTGGATCCTTCCTCAGCTCTTTCCACCCCCAGACAATCCCACTCAGGCCCACTTTTCTCTCTTCTGTCCAGCCCTTCCCCATGACCCTCACTTCTTCCTAGTAGCCCCAAGTACAGGCCCTAGGAGTCTGTGTCCGGTGTCCCCGTGTGTGGTTCCCTCCTGTTGCAGTTCTGATTTCATACAAAAAAATTAAAGTGACCTCGTTCTAGCACCAGGTATGGCTGTGAATCATTCAGCTGGTTGGGAGGCTGGCCTGCAGATTATGGTAAGGTGGGGCATTTGAGGGTCCTAGGCTTTGAAAACCCTACTGATGGGGTCATGAGAGCTTAAGTTTTGTGGGTAAATGAAGACAGAAAGAAGGGGCCACAGAGTAAAGGGGCACAGGGCAGGGCATGCACACAGGCCCCAGACCTCCCCGTTGGAGTCCCACATCCCTCTCTCTCGGCCCTCACTCATGGAGCAACTCTTTCTGACCCATCTGACCACTCTTCTGCCCCTGTGCTCTGTGGGCCTGGGAAAGAACTGAATGTCTCACTGGAACTTGTGAAATGTATGCCTGTGGGTCTCCGCTGTTGGGAAAAGCCATCGCATGAAACATTGCTTTCCATTACTGTCTGTAACCTGGGTCAAAATTCCTTGCAATCTCAGGTCTTCCCATTTTGTGTTCCCTTGTCTTAGAATACTGGGGAGAAGACGATGGAGGATCTGGAGCTAAGAGAGGAATAGGGAAGGGGAGAAATAGGATTTCTGAAGGAATATGAAAGCAATCTTGGAATGGACCCTACCATCAATTTATAGAGGAAGAAACTAAAGCCCAGAGGAGGAGGGCCTTGCCCAAGGTCACCCAGTGAGTGGGGGGCAGGTTCACTATGTCCTATACTGCCAACACCTCTCTGTCTTCCCAAATGACCAGCCAGGCAGGTGGCACTCTATGGACCCCAAATTTAGCAAGGACATTGATAAACTAGAGCATATTCAGAGTTTTGTGACCAAGAAAGCAAAAGGTCTGGAGACTGCTCACAGAAGGAATAGTTGGAAAACAGAGGAAATGTGTCTTTATAAGAGCAGATTTAGGGGCAATATGATGCCCCTCTTCAAACATTAAAAGAAACAAGAAAAACAGACTTTCTGTGTGGCCCAAGGAGGCATAACCAGGACCAGGAGGCAGAAGTTACAGGAAATAGATTTTAACTCCAAGAAAAACTTTGAAACACCTGGAGCTGCCCAGCAACGGAAGCACCTGCCTCAAGGCAGAGCCCAAAGAGACTGGCTGGAGAACCACAGTAGGACATGCCACGCAGGGCTTCCTGCCTACAGGGAACACTGGGGAGATAAATTTATAGATTCCTTCCAAACTAACGGTCATCGGAGAGGGCGGGAGGCTGGCAGTGCAAGGGAGATGCTGAGATGTCCTTCAGTCTCTGAAGGGTGCCGTTTTCATCTCTGTTGAGCAAAGACTGACTTTGGCAGTTAAAGGGTTTGTTGGAGTTAGACCCGGGGTGGACTCCCATACAGGCAAGAGCTGACATTTTCCCTTTCCCAGCTGAGTTAGAGGAAATGTGCTCAGCCCAGAGCCTGGCAAGAGGGAGGGCTGAACAGAGACCAGGGAGAATCTGAGGGCTACAAGAGTTGGAAGAGAGGCTGAAAATCATTGAAATCTAGCGCCTTTGTTTTAAAGGTGAGCAGCTGTCCGCAAAGGTGACGGGTGTCACCCGTGGTAGAGGACTGGGTCAGAACGCACGTCTCCCATTCGTGGCCCTGAGAGCTTTGTGCCGCAGCCCTCTGAACTCCCTGCCTCCGTCGTCACCTTGCCCCGGCTGGAAAGCAGAAGGGGTTACTGTGACCTCCCCTCAGGGATCCCTCAGGGCCTGGGGGTGGGGAGAGCGGGCAGCTGCAGCCGTTCTACCTCAATCTCTGAATTTCTTCAGATAATCAATTGGCCTCGGCTGCCTCTGCTCCGCAGGACCAGGGAAGGAGATGGGGAGCTGGAGGAAGGGGGGGGGGTGCCAGGGAACCAGGCCCCGGGAGAGGAGCCTGTCAGGGAGATTGAAGTCCCCAGGCTGAGGGCCGAGGATCAAGTGAGAGCTTGGGGCTAACACGCAGGGGATGGAGGGAGGAAGGGAATGTGAGGAGACGCATTTGGGGTCCTCATTTCACATCCTCCAAAACCCAGCCAGAGGGCCAGTGGGGTGGGGGAGGGGTGCTTCGGGCACCAGGCACGCGGGGCTGGCACCTCCCCCCTCCCTCCGTCCTCCCCCACTTCCCCTCCACAGCCAGGCCCCTTCCAGCTGCCGTGCCTCCGTCCATCCCTAGTTCCCGCAGGCCCTGACCCTCCAGCCCTGTCTGTCATAATTGCTCCCCTCTGCCCTCTTTCTCAGCAAACCCCACCCCCAGTGACAGAGCAGACAGGAGGGCCCCAGGGGTTTGAAAGGAGGGGCAAACTCTTAGCCACACCACACACACACACAGTGTAGGCTGCTGGGCATATGGCCTCTTTGTGCCCACACAATGGAAGCCTGGCTTGTGCCCCTTGCCTGTCGGTCTGAGCACGGAGACCCCTGCCCCTCATCTCACCCACCTTCCTTCGCCTCCACCCTCAGAGCAGTGCCTCCCCCTTCACCTGCTCTTCTTCCCCCTCTTACTCCATGCATTTCGTCCATCTTTCTGCCTCTTCCTTGCTTTCTCTCTCCTTCCCTGAGCTCCTGAAATCTGACTGGGTGAGGATCGTGGGCTGAAAGAAGACGCTAGCAGGAGGGTCACAGACCTCGAATGCTGGTTCTGGGAGAGAAGAAGGAAGCAAGCAGTGAGGCAGCAGGGAAGGGAGGCAGCATGGCAGCAGCAACGTTGTGCTAAGAAAGCCCACACCTGGCAGCAGATCACCTGGGTCCCAGCTCCACATTCCCCTTTACTCTTTGTGCCATAATGTGCCACATGCTGTCCTTGAGTCTCAACTTGCTTATCCGTAAAATGGGGAGGATTATAAGGCCTGCCTCAAAGGGCAGTTGTGAGGATTAAGTGAGACCATCCTGGCCACGTTCAGCACAGTAAATGCTCACTACATGCTCCCTCGGGGGGTGTAGGGGGTCGTACACTGTTCAAGGTGTCAGGCCAGGGCAGTGGAGGGGCCTCGCACACAGACCTCACTCCGCCAGACGGGTCTGCCACCAGCGCCAGTGGGGATGCATGCATCCCTGGACAGGTGGCCCGCACGTGAGTTCCTGAGCATCCTCAGGCGTCCAGCTGAAAAGTCAGGAGTACTGACCACCTTGGGAACGATAAGGCTGGAGGGGAAAGAGGCTCCGGGGACACCAGAAGGGGGGGATCCCTTATTTCAGTCTCCTCTGGAAAGTTGGGAAGCACCAGTACGAAATTTGCTAAACTGAGGGTGGAGGCACTGCAGCTGAGGAGAAAAGGGGGGCTGAAGGGGGGGAATGGGAAGGAGGCCTGGGTCGGGGGTGTGATTAGAACGGGGCTGTGAGGCTCTTGCTGCTCCCCGGGCTCTCCCTCCCGTGAGCAGGTTTCCGTCGGCCGGTGTGATCATTGCTTGTTGAACACTGCCCCCTGCCGGCCGCAGTCAGCGAGTGCTCACTTTTCCCCTCTGGCTTGGATGGAGAGCTTGCAAGCTGGCAAAGAGACCACCACCCAGGCTGGGGACTGCAGATGAAAGAGATGCGGCGGGACACGCAGGGCACAATCCCGTTCTTGTCAGAGGTTTCTGGAAGGTGAATGAGGGTTGAATGCTGACTAGGGATAAATAGAGACTAGAATTCATAGGTGTTTCATTTACATATGGTAGTGGTCTACAATTTTCAGATCAATTTGTTCCTGTCTGTGTCCATTTCATTTGTGTCATGCCTGTGTCCATGTGTGTGTGTGTGTGTGTGTGTGTGTGTGTGTTCTGTCCCTGGGATGCTTGCTTGCTTCTGTGGCTGCTGTATGTAGGTACAGAGGTGTGCTTGTCCCTGTGTCCTTATTTCTTTTTTTTTTTTTTTTTTTTTTTTAATAATTATTTTTTATTGAAGGGTAGTTGACACACACTATTACATTACATGAGTTTCAAGTGTACAACACAGTGGTAGAACATTTATATACATAATTCTAGGTTCCAGCTATCACCCTACCAGGCTGTTACAATATCTTGACTATATTCCTTATGCTATACCTTACATCCCGGTTACTAATGTATTTTACCATTGGAAGTCTGTCCTTTTTTTTTTTTTTTTTTTTTTTTTTTTTTTGTGAGGGCATCTCTCATATTTATTGATCAAATGGTTGTTAACGACAATAAAATTCTGTATAGGGGAGTCAATGCTCAATGCACAATCATTATTCCACCCCAAGCCTAATTTTTGTCAGTCTCCAATCTTCTGAGGCATAACAAACAAGTTTTTACATGTAGAACAAATTCTTACATAATGAATAAGTTACATAGTGAACAGTACAAGGGCAGTCATCACAGAAACTTTCGGTTTTGCTCATGCATTATGAACTCTAAACAGTCAGTTCAAATATGAATACTCATTTGGTTTTTATACTTGATTTATATGTGGATACCACATTTCTCTCTTTATTATTATTATTTTTAATAAAATGCTGAAGTGGTAGGTAGATACAAGATAAAGGTAGAAAACATAGTTTAGTGTTGTAAGAGAGCACATGTAGATGATCAGGTGTGTGCCTGTAGACTATGTGTTAATCCAAGCTAGACAAGGGCAATAAAACATCCACGTATGCAGAAGATTTCTCTCAGAACGGGGGGGTGAGGTTCTAAGCCTCACCTCTGTTGATCCCCAATTTCTCACCTGATGGCCCCCCTGCGACTGTGCCTGTCTTAGGTTGTTCCTCCCTTGAGGAATCTTACCCGTCTCTGGCTAACCAGTCATCTTCCGGGGCCATACAGGGAAATGTGAAGTTGGTAAGTGAGAGAGAAGCCTTATTGTTTGAAAAAGTTAACTTTTTACTTCTTTGCATATTTATGCCCTGTGGCTTCTATGCCCAGCATTTGTCTTGAGGTATCTTTACCACTTGGAAGAATTATGATACTCGGTAAATTTGATATGAGGCACGAATTCTATTTAAGGGTTGTAATTAGGAAGGAAGAAGAAAAGCTATAGAAGTAGCAGGCGGAAGAAAACATGGGAAGATTGATTATTTCTTTGATATATCTTCTTGTAGAGTAACTTCAGCATGTATAGGTTTTAAGCTACTACTTAAATTGCACACACACATTAACATAATAGGAGTATAGTTACATAACCAAAGCATATCTGTAATTACCAGCCATCTGCAGTGAAACCAAGAAAACCAGTTAGGCACCTTAGGCATTTGTGAAAACTTATCTATGATATGGTGGATATTGTCCAAATGAACTTGAACAGTCTGAGAGAAATCAGACAAATTAAAACAACCCATTCCTGGGGACTGTTCACATGCCATATGTTCTTTTAACAGTAAATAGTTTGTAGTTGTAACACTTTGGAGCGCTACAATTTGCACTTCTCCAAATTCTTGGTTGAGTTCCAACAGTATAGATCCAGTCCAATTTTGTTGTTTTACTGTATGCACAGGCCAGCTTAGATATCTCCTTCCTCATTCCCATGGCAAGTCCAGGAACTGGTGGGATGAGTGCATCCACAGCTGTAGCAGTGCGTGGATCTTTGTTGGGGTTTTTTGATGACCATCTTCTGGCATGAGTCTTCCAGAGGGTGCAGATGTTGGAAGTTCTTTTTCATATCGTATCTTAGTTCATTTTCGGGGTAGCCCAATTAGGCTTTGATCCTCTGTATAAACACAAACGACCCTTTGCCTACACTTTTATATGCCCTTTATACCCTTGTGTAGAACTCGTTGGAGGTTACCACACAGGAACTGCCCTTTTTTTTTTTTTTTTTTTTTTGCTATCACTAATCTACACTTACATGACGAATATTATGTTTACTAGGCTCTCCCCTATACCAGGTCTCCCCTATAAACCCCTTTACAGTCACTGTCCATCAGCATAGCTAAATGTTGTAGAATCACTACTTGCCTTCTCTGTGTTGTACAGCCCTCCCTTTCCTCCTACCCCCCCATGCATGTTAATTTTAATACCCCCCTACTTCTCCCCCCCTTATCCCTCCCTACCCACCCATCCTCCCCAGTCCCTTTCCCTTTGGTACCTGTTAGTCCATTCTTGAGTTCTGTGATTCTGCTGCTGTTTTGTTCCTTCAGTTTTTCCTTTGTTCTTATATTCCACAGATAAGTGAAATCATTTGGTATTTCTCTTTCTCCGCTTGGCTTGTTTCACTGAGCATAATACCCTCCAGCTCCATCCATGTTGCTGCAAATGATTGGATTTGCCCTTTTCTTATAGCTGAGTAGTATTCCATTGTGTATATGTACCACATCTTCTTTATCCATTCATCTATTGATGGACATTTAGGTTGCTTCCAATTCTTGGCTATTGTAAATAGTGCTGCAATAAACATAGGGGTGCATCTGTCTTTCTCAAACTTGATTGCTGCATTCTTAGGGTAAATTCCTAGGAGTGCAATTCCTGGGTCAAATGGTAAGTCTGTTTTGAGCATTTTGATGTACCTCCATACTGCTTTCCACAATGGTTGAACTAACTTACATTCCCACCAGCAGTGTAGGAGGGTTCCCCTTTCTCCACAGCCTCGCCAACATTTGTTGTTGTTTGTCTTTTGGATGGCAGCCATCCTTACTGGTGTGAGGTGATACCTCATTGTAGTTTTAATTTGCATTTCTCTGATAATTAGCGATGTGGAGCATCTTTTCATGTGTCTGTTGGCCATCTGTATTTCTTTTTTGGAGAACTGTCTGTTCAGTTCCTCTGCCCATTTTTTAATTGGGTTATTTGTTTTTTGTTTGTTGAGGCGTGAGAGCTCCTTATATATTCTGGACGTCAAGCCTTTATCGGATGTGTCATTTTCAAATATATTCTCCCATACTGTAGGGATCCTTCTTGTTCTATTGATGGTGTCTTTTGCTGTACAGAAGCTTTTCAGCTTAATATAGTCCCACTTACTCATTTTTGCTGTTGTTTTCCTTGCCCGGGGAGATATGTTCAAGAAGAGGTCACTCATGTTTATGTCTAAGAGGTTTTTGCCTATGTTTTCTTCCAAGAGTTTAATGGTTTCATGGCTTACATTCAGGTCTTTGATCCATTTTGAGTTTACTTTTGTATATGGGGTTAGACAATGGTCCAGTTTCATTCTCCTACATGTAGCTGTCCAGTTTTGCCAGCACCACCTGTTGAAGAGACTGTCATTTCGCCATTGTATGTCCATGGCTCCTTTATCAAATATTAATTGACCATATATGTCTGGGTTAATGTCTGGATTCTCTAGTCTGTTCCATTGGTCTGTGGCTCTGCTCTTGTGCCAGTACCAAATTGTCTTGATTACTATGGCTTTATAGTAGAGCTTGAAGTTGGGGAGTGAGATCCCCCCTACTTTATTCTTCTTTCTCAGGATTGCTTTGGCTATTCGGGGTCTTTGGTGTTTCCATATGAATTTTTGAATTATTTGTTCCAGTTCATTGAAGAATGTTGCTGGTAGTTTCATAGGGATTGCATCAAATCTGTATATTGCTTTGGGCAGGATGGCCATTTTAACGATATTAATTCTTCCTAGCCACGAGCATGGGATGAGTTTCCATCTGTTAGTGTCCCCTTTAATTTCTCTTAAGAGTGACTTGTAGTTTTCAGAGTATAAGTCTTTCACTTCTTTGGTTAGGTTTATTCCTAGGTATTTTATTTTTTTTGATGCAATTGTGAATGGAGTTGTTTTCCTGATTTCTCTCTCTGTTGGTTCATTGTTAGTATATAGGAAAGCCACAGATTTCTGTGTGTTGATTTTGTATCCTGCAACTTTGCTGTATTCCGATATCAGTTCTAGTAGTTTTGGGGTGGAGTCTTTAGGGTTTTTTATGTACAGTATCATGTCATCTGCAAATAGTGACAGTTTAACTTCTTCTTTACCAATCTGGATTCCTTGTATTTCTTTATTTTGTCTGATTGCCGTGGCTAGGACCTCCAGTACTATGTTAAATAACAGTGGAGAGAGTGGGCATCCCTGTCTAGTTCCCGATCTCAGAGGAAATGCTTTCAGCTTCTCGCTGTTCAATATAATGTTGGCTGTGGGTTTATCATAGATGGCCTTTATTATGTTGAGGTACTTGCCCTCTATTCCCATTTTGCTGAGAGTTTTTAACATGAATGGATGTTGAACTTTGTCAAATGCTTTTTCAGCATCTATGGAGATGATCATGTGGTTTTTGTCTTTCTTTTTGTTGATGTGGTGGATGATGTTGATGGACTTTCGAATGTTGTACCATCCTTGCATCCCTGGAATGAATCCCACTTGGTCATGGTGTATGATCCTTTTGATGTATTTTTGAATTCGGTTTGCTAATATTTTGTTGAGTATTTTTGCATCTACGTTCATCAGGGATATTGGTCTGTAGTTTTCTTTTTTGGTGGGGTCTTTGCCTGGTTTTGGTATTAGGGTGATGTTAGCTTCATAGAATGAGTTTGGGAGTATCCCCTCCTCCTCTATTTTTTGGAAGACTTTAAGGAGAATGGGTATTATGTCTTCCCTGTATGTCTGATAAAATTCCGAGGTAAATCCATCTGGCCCGGGGGTTTTGTTCTTTGGTAGTTTTTTGATTACCTCTTCAATTTCATTGCTGGTAATTGGTCTGTTTAGATTTTCTGTTTCTTCCTGGGTCAATCTTGGAAGGTTATATTTTTCTAGGAAGTTGTCCATTTCTCCTAGGTTTCCCAGCTTGTTAGCATATAGGTTTTCATAGTATTCTCCAATAATTCTTTGCATTTCCGTGGGGTCCGTCGTGATTTTTCCTTTCTCGTTTCTGATACTGTTGATTTGTGTTGACTCTCTTTTCTTCTTAATAAGTCTGGCTAGAGGCTTATCTATTTTGTTTATTTTCTCGAAGAACCAGCTCTTGGTTTCATTGATTTTTGCTATTGTTTTATTCTTCTCAATTTTATTTATTTCTTCTCTGATCTTTATTATGTCCCTCCTTCTGCTGACCTTAGGCCTCATCTGTTCTTCTTTTTCCAATTTCGATAATTGTGACATTAGACCATTCATTTGGGATTGCTCTTCCTTTTTTAAATATGCTTGGATTGCTATATACTTTCCTCTTAAGACTGCTTTTGCTGCGTCCCACAGAAGTTGGGGCTTAGTGTTGTTGTTGTCATTTGTTTCCATATATTGCTGGATCTCCATTTTGATTTGGTCATTGATCCATTGATTATTTAGGAGCGTGTTGTTAAGCCTCCATGTGTTCGTGAGCCTCTTTGCTTTCTTTGTACAGTTTATTTCTAGTTTAATGCCTTTGTGGTCTGAAAAGTTGGTTGGTAGGATTTCAATCTTTTGGAATTTTCTGAGGCTCTTTTTGTGGCCTAGTATGTGGTCTATTCTGGAGAATGTTCCATGTGCACTTGAGAAGAATGTATATCCCGCTGCTTTTGGATGTAGAGTTCTATAGATGTCTATTAGGTCCATCTGCTCTACTGTGTTGTTCAGTGCTGCCGTGTCCTTACTTATTTTCTGCCCAGTGGATCTATCCTTTGGGGTGAGTGGTGTGTTGAAGTCTCCTAGAATGAATGCATTGCAGTCTATATCCCCCTTTAGTTCTGTTAGTATTTGTTTCACATATGCTGGTGCTCCTGTGTTGGGTGCATATATATTTAGAATGGTTATATCCTCTTGTTTGACTGAGCCCTTTATCATTATGTAGTGTCCTTCTTTATCTCTTGTTACTTTCTTTGTTTTGAAGTCTATTTTGTCTGATATTAGTACTGCAACCCCTGCTTTCTTCTCACTGTTGTTTGCTTGAAATATGTTTTTCCATCCCTTGACTTTTAGTCTGTACATGTCTTTGGGTTTGAGGTGAGTTTCTTGTAAGCAGCATATAGATGGGTCTTGCTTTTTTATCCATTCTGTTACTCTGTGTCTTTTGATTGGTGCATTCAACCCATTAACATTTAGGGTGACTATTGAAAGATATGTACTTATTGCCATTGCAGGCTTTAAATTCGTGGTTACCAAAGGTTCAAGGTTAGCCTCTTTAGTATCTTACTGCCTAACTTAGCTCGCTTATTGAGCTGTTATATACACTGTCTGGAGATTCTTTTCTTCTCTCCCTTCTTGTTCCTCCTCCTCGATTCTTCATATGTTGGGTGTTTTGTGCTGTGCTCTTTCTAGGAGTGCTCCCATCTAGAGCAGTCCCTGTAAGATGTTCTGTAGAGGTGGTTTGTGGAAAGCAAATTCCCTCAGCTTTTGTTTGTCTGGGAATTGTTTAATCCCACCGTCATATTTGAATGATAGTCGTGCTGGATACAGTATCCTTGGTTCAAGGCCCTTCTGTTTCATTGTATTGAATATATCATGCCATTCTCTTCTGGCCTGTAGGGTTTCTGTTGAGAAATCTGACGTTAGCCTGATGGGTTTCCCTTTATAGGTGACCTTTTTCTCTCTAGCTGCCTTTAACACTCTTTCCTTGTCCTTGATCTTTGCCATTTTAATTATTATGTGTCTTGGTGTTGCCCTTCTTGGATCCTTTCTGTTGGGGGTTCTGTGTATTTCCGTGGTCTGTTTGATTACTTCCTCCCCCAGTGTGGGGAAGTTTTCAGCAATTATTTCTTCTAAGATACTTTCCATCTCTTTGCCTCTCTCTTCTTCTTCTGGGACCCCTATAATACGGATATTGCTCCTTTTAGATTGGTCACACAGTTCTCTTAACATTGTTTCATTCCTGGAGATCCTTTTGTCTCTCTCTATGTCAGCTTCTATGCGTTCCTGTTCTCTGATTTCAATTCCATCAATGGCCTCTTGCATTCTATCCATTCTGCTTATAAACCCTTCCAGAGTTTGTTTCATTTCTGCGATCTCCTTTCTGGCATCTGTGATCTCTTTCCGGACTTCATCCCATTTTTCTTGCGTATTTCTCTGCATCTCTGTCAGCATGTTTATGATTCTTATTTTGAATTCTTTGTCAGGAAGACTGGTTAGGTCTGTCTCCTTCTCTGGTGTTGTCTCTGTGATCTTTGTCTGCCTGTAGCTTTGCCTTTTCATGGTGATAGGAATAGTCTGCAGAACTGGGACGAGTGACGGCTGGAAGGACTTCCTTTCTTGTTGGTTTGTGGCCCTCCTCTCCTGGGAGAACAGCGGCCTCTAGTGGCTTGTGCTGCGCAGCTGCGCGCAGACAGGGTTTCTGCTTCCTGCCCGGCTGCTATGGAGTTAATCTCCGCTGTTGCTGTGGGCGTGGCCTGGCTCGGGCAGCTACTCCAAAATGGTGGAGTCGCGTTGGAGCAGGAGCTGCTGGGAGGCTATTTATCTCCGTAAGGGGCCTCCCTGCTCCCTGCAGCCCAGGGGTTAGGGTGCCCAGAGATCCCGGATTCCCTACCTCTGGATTAAGTGGCCCGCCCTGCCCCTTTAAGACTTCCAAAAAGCACCCGCCAAAACAAAACAACGACCACAAAAAAAACAAGAAAAAAAATTTTTTTAATTAAAAAAAAAAAAAATTTTTTTAATTAAAAAAAAAAAAAAAGGTGGTCGTTCGTTTTTCTTTATTCTCCGGTGCCAGCCTCAGGCCTCTGCTCACCGGTCTTTCTGCCCTGTTTCCCTAATATTGGGGTCCCTGTCCCTTTAAGACTTCCAAAAAGCGCTCGCCAAAACAAAGCAGCAAAAAAGCAAAAAAAAAAAAAAATGGTCGCGCGCTTTTCTTATGTCCTCTGTCGCCCAGCCTCCAGTGCCTGCTCACTGTTCTTGCTGCCCTGTTTTCCCAGTATCGAGGGCCCTTCACTCTGGCCCGGATGGCTGGGGCTGGGTGTTTGGCAGCCCTGGGCTCCGTCTCCCTCCCGCTCTGCCTGCTCTTCTCCCGCCGGGAGCTGGGGGGAGGGGTGCTCGGCTCCCGCGGGGCCGGGGCTTGTATCTTACCCCCTTCGCGAGGCGCTGGGTTCTCTCAGGTGTGGATGTGGTCTGGATATTGTCCTGTGTCCTCTGGTCTTTATTCTAGGAAGGGTTGTCTTTGTTATATTTTCATAGATATATGCTGTTTTGGGAGGAGATTTCCGCTGCTCTACTCACGCCGCCATCTTCCGCCCCCTCTGCTGTGTCCTTATTTCTGTAGGAATCTGAGCGACAGCCCTCAGGGATGGATGAAGCTGTTCATTTCCTGTCCTGGCCTCTCAGTTTTCCCTCTGCCTTCCAGCTCCATCAGCCACAGGGCTGTTTTCAGGTGACAGTCTCTTGCTGGCTTCTGCCCCACTTTGGACACTCCAAGCTCAGAGCCTTGTTCAGCTCCAACCTGCCGTTCTTGAGCCTCCCCAGCAGGACCTCCAGCTTGTTCCCAAGTGACGCAGAGGAGAGAGGGGGCCCTGAAAAGACAGCCACTCTGCTGCCTACCTCCTTCCTGCCATTTACACTCCAGCCCTTCCCCTTTTATAATCTTGTAGCTGTCTTAACTTAGTCAATCCCATTTGTGTCAGACCCTGTTCTAGGTTCTGAAATACAGGCCCAAGTTCAACTCACCATCTCATGGGGAGGCGCTGCGGGGAGACGGGCTTGTAAACACGTCAATTTCCTGACTGGGAATAGAAGTCATGCAAGGAAGGCTTAAGGCAGAAGGAGTGTTGGAGGGAGGGAGCAGGTCAAATCTGAGCTGGGCTTGGAAGACTCACAGGGCTTTGCCAGGTCTGCAGAGGTGCTTGCAGGGAATTCTGTGGTGTGCTGCCAAGACCCCTGCCCTTCAAGGATTTCCTCCTGCACTGGACAGGAGCACTCAGTTCCCCGGCTGCAGGAGTGTCCACTCGCAGCTTAGTCCCTCCTCAGAAACTGCCTTTGGAGGAAGACAGCTGCTTTGTTTAAGGTTGTGCATCTTCCCCAGGAAGTGTGCAGGCAAGGCCTGCTTGGGGGTGGGGTCACAGAGTCCCAGTCCCCGGATGGCCAGGAAGGGCTATCCCAGCTTGAAGGATGGCCAGGGGCCCCTGTTGCAATTGCATTGCATGTCAGCTTCTCTCTCTGCTTAATACAGCTTTGCTCACACCCAACGGATATTCCCAAGAGCACACTTGAGAGCACGCTGCATACAATCTCAGAGTGTAAGAGTGTGTTTTCCAGAGAGCCCTACCTGAGACAGCACTATTCCAGGTAGCAGGCCCTGTAGGTCTGCAGGCGTGGAGGCCTGAGGAGGCTTTGTGAGCAAGAGCACACTTTAGGCGGCTTGGTATTGTTGGGACATAAAATGCAAGGGGCTGGTGGACAGGAGAAGCATGGAGAATGGCCTGGAGGTGAGCAGGGCCGGGTGAGGAGTGGTCTTCTCTGTGATGCTGGGGAGGCTGGGCTTGGCCACCTAGTGATGGGAAACCATCAGATTTGCATTTTTCTCATAGGGAAAACACCTACCAATTTACATTTTAGAAATGTCACTTTAAGGACAGTTCTGAAGATAGCAGAGCAGGGTGAAGATCTGTGCAGGGAGGAGATTTAGAAGGCTATTGCAACGTCAGCTGAGAGAAGGGAAGAGTGTATTTAGGCAGCAGCAGAGGGAATGCAGACGAAAGGACGTATTTAGGAAAGGCATTTGAATGGTAGACTTCATAGGACTTGGCGATTTATTCAGTGTACCAGGCTGGAAGAGAACTCTCAGGTTTCTGGCTGCGGAGCCCAGAAGGTGCTGCTTTCCTCAGTGGGGAATTGTGGTAGGAATGGTAGCAGTAGGAGTGACGTATCAAGAACAGGTTTAACAAGAGCTGTCGAGGAGCCTTCCCACGGAGGGGTCCAGAAGGCAGCTGGCTCTGTGGGTTTGTAGCTGAAGAGCTGGACCTCTTTGCTAGGATGCCTCCCAGAAATCTCCAGCTCTGCCTACCCCAAGCTGGCCTCTTTATTCTCTCCCCTCTTCAACCCTGCTTTTCCCTTGGTGTTCCTCGAGGGTATTAAGCCTCACCACTGGCATTCAACTGCCCTGGGTATCAACTTTTCTTCCCCTCTACTCCCATCGCCAATCCATCATCAATATCCACCCATTTTACCATCTACCCCATAATTGGGAACTGTTTCTGCCTTCCCACCTGCTTTCCTTCGCCTGGCCTATTGCACTTGCACAACTGGCCTCCCTGACTCCTGGCTTCCTCCCCTTAAATTCACCCTCCACATTGCCGTCAGGGACCCACCCCAAAATGCAAATCTAAGCAGGACAGTTCTACACTCAAATCCTTCTCATGGTTTCCCATTATTTCTAGAGTAAAATCCAAATTCTTCAGCCTGGCTTGGTGCAGCTCCTGCCAGTCTGTCCAGCCCCACCTGCCATTCCATCCTCCGCACTTTGGGCTCCAACATCCTGAGGTGCTGGAGGCCCTCTGATGCCCTCCCATTGTTCCCTACTTCTGGGCCTTCGCCATGCCTCTGACTTCACCTACGTAAGTCCCATTCATCCTTCACAACAGCGTGCCTGGCCTCTCCTTCAGGACACCTCCTGCTTGGTGTGCGCTCTTGCAGCCCCAGGCCCAGCCCCTCCTGAGCCCCTGTACCTTTCTATGCATGTCTCTAGGATTGCCCCGTCCACATGGGATTGTACCGAAATCATCTCTCTGCTGTTAACATGGGTTTCAGTGTGACCTGGGGTGAGTTACTTGAAATCTCTGAGCATCTGTTTTCTCATCAGAGATAACCTGTAGAGCCTTTAGCCAAATGCTAGTGCATAAAAAGCTCAGTAGATGGTTATAGTAGGGCAATTATTGCAGTTATTGTCTTCTTCAGTTTGCTGAGTTGGCCTGACACCCACCTGTTATACCAACACCTTGAGAATACGTATCTGTTCATATATTCCAGTCTATTTCATTTTTCAGGTGGGGTTCTCATAACTTATCTCCCTCCAAAAGCTTGTTTCTTATCTTTTCACTTCACTGGAAGTATAGGATTACTCATTTTTAAAAAGTGTTTTAAAAATTACCAAAGTAATGTATGCCTGTTGTAACAAATTCAAATAATACTGAAGTCCATAGAGTTAAAAGTAAATTTATGACCCCTACATACCAATTGTGCAGGGATGAACTACACACCCATCCCCCAAAGTAATTCATATTAACTGTTTGGTCTGTATCCTTCCAGACTTTACATTTTATAAATATATAGGTGCATGCATTAAAAATTATATTGTATATTTGCCATTAGATTTTGTTTAACAATATGTACTGCTACTTACATTTTCTTTTGCAATACATTATAAGCATCTTTTTATATCTGCATGTACAGAATACTTCACTTTTTAAACATCTGCATAGGACATTTGCATGATAATTTATATAACCCCCCTAAGGCTGGTAGACATTTAGGTTAGTTCCAATCTCTGTTACAATGATATGTACTCTCTCATTCTATGCATTTATTTGTGCACTTACATGACCATTTTGGAGGGTAGATTCTTAGAAATGGAACTTTGATTAAAGAGAATATACATTTTACATTTTGATAGATACATCCATATTACCCTCCAAAAAGTCTTCATCATTGACCTGTAAACATATCAACATATACACTATTTCCAACCACACGTCAGAGACTATTTTTCATCATGCTCTTCATAGCAGTGTGTATTATTCTTTTTAAATTTTTTCAATGTGATGGGCAATATATGTATATATAGAATTTGTCTTTAATTAAAGTTTTCCTTATTTGAGGCTGATGATAATAACTTCACATGCTTATTAGATGTTTGCATTTTGTATGTGAATTGCCTATTCATATTCTTCGCCTAGCAAAAAAACCTGTTTATTTTTTATTTTATGCAATATTTTTTCTTTTTAAAAATGCATCTTTTAAAGTAAAACAAAAATGTTCTTCTTTTGTTCAACTGCTATAATCAACTAAATTTCTCAGTTTGTGGCACACTAAATAACTGGTCCACGCCTCCTTTTTTCTTCCTTCCTCTTTTCTCATCCCCAACCCTATTTTCTTTGCCATCCTTCCTATAGGCATCTACTCATTTTTAAAGGGAATGTCTTTGAATCTCCCTTTCATTCATTTATTGACTCATATACGTATCCATGATCAATAAATTATTTTGTGTTGTACATTGCAGGACAATAGTGGTTATATACCTTATTCTGTTTCTTCTACTTTCCTCTTGCTAAACATTGTGTTTTAAAATTCTATTCTTTTGTAGATGAGATGGAACTTACAACACAAGATATGGTGAACTAGTTCATTCTTTTTATCTGCAAATACAGTATGCACATTCCAGCCTGTATTTATCATATAAGATTTTTTCCCAGTTTTTTGCTGCAGTGAATAATCCTTGAATATGTTATTTTATGTATCATTTGCAGGGTTATTGTTGTGATATAGTCCTAGGAATGGAACTGGATTATAGACTATATACACATTCAATTTTACTGGACATTTCTAAATTGCCCTATAAGCATATCAATTTACATTCACACAAGCAGCTCTCAGCATTCTAAATTTCCTACCACTTCACTAGAACTTGATATTAACCAACTTTAAAATTTTGCTGCTCAGGTAAATGCAAAGTGATAAATATTCTTTCCCTGTTTTGTTTGATTGTTGGGGATTTTCCAATTGATGATAAGATACCTGAGATTATAGGATTGATTGTAGGATCCATATGATTATGGATAGGAACTCTTTTGCCATGCAGAACATTTTTATTTAATTAAATTTATAATCTTTTCTGCCGTGGTTTCTGTATTTTTGGCCTTGGCCTTACCTTCTTCAAGATACTAAAAGAAAAAAAAACATTGCTTTTTCTAATATTTACATTATTATGGTTTTGGTGCTCTTGTTGTTTACCTCCGGCCCTTTGATCTATCTGCATTAGATTAAAGAAATGAGGCAGCAGGGAATCCACCTTTACTTTTTCCAAATGATTACCCTATTATCCCAATAACATTTATTGAAAAATACTTCTTTTTTTTATTGAAAGAGCAATTTTATTTCTTCCTTTGCAATACTTTTATGTATAGTTTTCTTTTCTTTTCTTTTTAACTTCTGAGAGGTCTTTATATAATCTGATACAAGTTCTTTAGCAACATCTTTAGCAGCATTTGTTATTTCTTATCTTTTGGATAGTGGCCATCCTAATTGGTGTGAGGTGACATCTCACTCTAGTTTTAATTTACATTTTCCTGATGATTAGTGATGTTGAGCATCTTTTCATCCAACTTTATTTTGATTAGTGTTAACATGGTATATATTTACCCATCCTTTTACCTTTAACCTATTTATATCCTTATATTCAAAGGCTTTCTTGTAGCAATATATATAGTTAGATATTGCTTTTATATTCCAATCTGACAAACTCAGTTTTTTAATTGGTCTGTATAGGCCATTTTTACATTTAAAGTGATTATTGCTGTAGTTGGGTTTAAATTGTCCACCTCTCTGTCTGTTATCTATTTGTACCATCTGTCCTTTCTTTCTTTTTTCCTCTCTTCTGCCTTTTCTCCATAACATAAATAACTGAAATTCAAAATATAAAATACGGTAAAGAGGGTCAGAGAAAGATTTGGGATTAGGTCAAAAAAGAGAAGGGAGAGATTAGGTCAAACCACATATGGCTTAATAGAGAAAATATCATTTGAATTGGACCCTGGAATATTTTGGATAAGAGTGATGGTAAGTGGAAGGCACATCATACAGAGGGAATAGGATGAGCTAAGGGGATGGAGGCAGGAAAGTACGTGTTTGGTTAAGGGAAGAAAAATAGATGCATCCCTGGAATAAATCCCAGGAGAGTGGCAGGAGAAGATGTGGAAGGTACCTGTGCTATTGCCAGATTCCTATGGACATCCCACCCTGATGGCATATAGACATCTAAGACACTGGTCAAATCAAACTCATTATCTACCCTTCAAACCTGCTCTCTCTCAGTCGCCCCTACTTTGATGTGCAGTATCACTACCTTCCTTAATACGTATACCAGAAGACTCTGAGTCATCTTAAATGCCTCCTTGTTCCTTAACTCTATCCACCCCACCTGCAGGTCCCCACTCAAATTTAAACTATCTTTCCTATCCCTCTAGGTATCACTCTCTCTCAGCTACTGCATTAACCTCTCACTGGTCTCTCCATTTCTAGATTCTTCTTCCTTCCCACCATCGCTCACACAGCCACTAGCCCCCTGTGCCCCCAGGAAATGGATTTATCCTGTATCTTTCGTCAAAGTCTCAAAGAGACTGAGAGTCCACAAAAAGCCAAGAGCCATGGCCCTGTATCTTTATTACAGAAGAAACAATTCATGCTCAGTAAATAAGGTACAGTTCACAGAGTAATGAACAAGAAATCAGGAGATCTAGGTTCTAGTTCTGGTGCTGCCACTAATTAGCTGAGTATAATAGCACAATAGCACAAGTATGATTTTTGGGTAATAAGTTATCTGCTCTGCTCATAACCTGTTTCCTCATCTGTAAGATGGAGGAAGATCTCTTCCATTCTCAGAATGTTATAATTTTATTACATCAAAAGGATTATCCATCATGACCAAGTGGGATTTATTCCAGGGATGCAAGGATGGTGTAATATTCATAAATCAATCAATATCATATACCACACTAACAAAAAGGATAAAAACCACATGATCATCTCAATAGATGCTGAGAAAGCATATGACAAAATTCAACATCCATTCATGATAAACAACCTCAACAAAATGGAATAGAGGGTACATACCTCAACATAAAAAGGCTATATACAAACCCACAGCTAACATCACATTTAATGGTGAAAAGCTGAAAGCATTTCCTCTAAGATCTGGAACAAGACAAGGATGTTTGCTCTCACCACTTTTACTCCGTATAGTATAGTTCTGGAGGTCCTAGTCATAGCAATCAGACAACACAAAGAGATAAAAGGCATTCAAATTGCTAAGGAAGAGGTTAAACTGTCACTATTTGCAGATGACATAGTAGTATACATAGAAAACTCTAAAGACTCCACCAAAAAACTGTTAGAACTAATAACTGTATTCAGCAAAGTTTCAGGATACAAAATTAATATACAGAAACCTGTTGTGTTCTTATAAACAAACAACAAATAGCAGAAAGAGAAATCAGGGAAACAATTCTGTTTTCAATTGCATCAAAAAGAATGAAATACCTAGGAATAAACCTAACCAAGGAAGTGAAAGACCTGTACTCTGAAAACTGTAAGACACTCATGAAAGAAATAAAAGACACAGATAAATGGAAATCTATCTTGTGCTCATGGATAGGAAGAATTAATATTGTCAAAATGGCTATCCTGCCCAAAGCAATTTACAGATTCAATGCAATCCCTATCAAAATGCCAAGAGCAGTTTTCAATGAACTATAACAAGTAATTCTAAAATTCATATGGAATCACAAAAGACCCTGATAGCTAAAACAATCCTGAGAAAGAATAACAAAGCTGGCATTATTATGCTCTCTGACTTCAAGCTATACTACAAAGCCACAGTAATCAAAACAGTATGGTACTGGCACAAGATCAATGGAACAGAATAGAGAGCCCAGATATAAACCCATGCACATATGGTCAATTAATATACCATGAATATACAACATGAGATAAGACAGCCTCTTCAATAACTGGTGTTGGCAAAACTGCACAACTATATGCTAGAGAATGAAAATAGATTATTATCTAATTCCATACACAAAAGTAAACTTGAAATGGATCAAAGACCTGAATGTAAGACCTGAAACCATAAAACATAGACAAAGATCTCTTGCACATAAGTATGAACAGTTTTTCCTGGACACATCTCCTTGGGCAAGGGAAACAAAATAAAAAATGAACAAGTAGGACTACATCAAACTGAAAAGTTTCTATAACCAAAGGACACCATCAGAGAACAAAAAGACATCCTACAGTTTGGGAGAATATATTTGTAAATGAGTCATCCGATGAGGGGTTAACGACCCAAAATATATAAAGAACTCATACACCTCAACACCCCCACCCCCCAAAAAATAACCTGATTGAAAAAATGAGTGGAGACAGACACTTCTCCAAAGAATAAAAATGGATGGCCAATAGGCACATGAAAAGATGCTCCACATCGCTAATCATCAGGGAAATGCAAATCGGAACCACAATGAGATATCACTTCACACCAGTTAGAATGGCCACCATCCAAAAGACAAGAAATAACAAATGTTGGCAAGGATGTGGAGAAATGGGAACCCTCCTACACTGTTGGTGAGAATACAAACTGGTACAACTGCTGTGGAAAGCAGTATGGAGGTTCCTCAAAAAACTAGAAATAGAAATACCATACGAACCCATTATTCCACTTCTAGGAATTTATTAGAAGAAAGCGAAATCCCTGATTAGTAAAGATAATGCACCCCTCTGTTCATTGCTGCATTATTAAATAGCCAAGATATGGAAGTAACCTAAGTGTCCATCAGTAGATGAGTGGATAAAGAAGAGGTGATACATATACAGAATGGAATATTATTCAGCCATAAAAAGAAAAGAAATCTTGCCATTTGCAACAATATGGATGGATCTAGAGGGTGTTATGATCAGTGAAAAAAGCCAGGTGGGGAAAGACAAATGACATATGATTTCACTTATTTGTGGAATATAAAAACAAAGCAAAACAGAGGGAACAAAACAGCAGTAGACTCAGAGACACAGAAGTAAGGCAGAGGCAGTGAGAGCTCTGAGCTGGTACAACAACCTGTACATGTATAGCTTGAATGTTCTTGTGTTGAATGTTTGGGCTTTGAATGCCTAGGAGAGCGGGAGACAAGGATGGAGAGGGAGAGTGAGTCAGGTCCTCAAGGCCCTGGTGTAGAGTGCCAAGAGGTTTTGACTCCACCTTGTAGACATGGGGAGCTACTGGAATGTTTTAGGCAAGTGAGTGACAGTCCAATTTCTTTCAGAAAAATTACCTTGGCAACATAAAGATAGATTGGAAGGAAATGATATAAGTATGAAAGTGAGAAAGGTCTGAAAAAGCTGAGGGGTTGGGAATGGAGGGAAGATAAACCTATTAAACCTTTGAGCGTATTACATGTATAATACCCGAAGAACAGCTAAGTTAAAATATCCAGTTGGAAGTTGGAAATAGCAGTCATGCTCAGAAGGGAGCTGGATTTAGGAGCATTAAAAGGTAGGAACAGACTGAAACCATGAGAGAGAATGACGATACTTTGGGGAAGCATGTAGGGGAGGAGTAAAGGGGCCAAAGGCTGAATTCTGGTAAATAACAGTATCTGAAGTCAGCAGGAAAGATTGAGAGGATGGCTGGGTTACAAAGAGCTAAAGAGTGAAGGATGGTGGTGAGGAATCTACTCTTTTAAGAGGGTTGAATGAGAGGGAAAGTAAAGAGAGGGCTGAAGCAAGAGAAGGCTGCAGAGTGGAAGTTAGCTATTTTGTTACATTTGTGAGGCAAATATTAGTGAAGAGGTCACAGCCACAGGAGAGACTGGGTTAGAGAATGGAGTTGGGAGAGAGGATCCAATGCAAACCTGGAGGGATTAGTCCAAGGCAAGGGAGGTGGGGGGCATTTATTCTGCCAAGAAAGGATAGAGGGAATCAAAAAAGTGTTTGGTTTAGTGGTTCTCACATTAAAATCACTGACATAACTTTCATAAAGTGCTGAGAGCTGGGAGCCACTTTGAAGGGTCTGGTTTAATTAGGCTGGGGTGGGTCCTGGGCATTGGTATGCTGTCAGAGCCTCCCAGGTGATTAAAATCTGCAGTTAATGTTGAGAATCACTGGTTTAATTGTAGGTAACTTTCTAGATTGGTGATAACAGGGTAGGATTTGAGAAAATTCACACTTGATAAAGGTTAGATGAATAGAAGGTGGTAAAGGTTTGGGATAGGTGAGGAAAAGAGAAAGAGAAGCAAGACTGAAGGGAAAGGACTAAAACCAACTCAGTGACTTTAATGGGCCACCGAGGTAGAAATGAATGAGGCTTGGTCCTCGTTCTCAAAGATTGGGAGAAAAGTACGAGAGAGACACCTCAAAACAACCCAGTGACAATGAGGAATTCTTTATCAGTAAGGGTTGAGTTTTTTTGGTGTTGCTATTTTGCTTCCTTTTTACTAAAAGTGGGGAAAAAAATCCAGCTGTTTCACAGTATGGACTGGGTCTGGAAATACTTTTGTAAGCAGTAAAAGGAACCTTTCTAGGAAAGTGGGTGTTGGAGAAAGAATTCTAATTATCCAGGGAGATCAGACTGTTCCCAGTTTTATGCCCAGGACTGCAAGAAGATGATGGCTCTGACCTGGGATGTGGGCATTACTAGGATTACCTGTACCTGGCTGGTGACTGAAACTGCTGATCACTCACACCGGAGAACTCTGATGCCATCTGGCGAGGTGTGAAGCTTTTATGTTTGAGCAATGTACTGAGATTCCCGCTTCTCAGCAGCGGTGCTGGGAAAGGGCCTTCCTTTTCCCTGGAGTAGGGGACCTAATCCTGGCCCCTGTGCTCTGGGCCTGCCAGCCAGGAACAGCATCATCTGCAGGGCAGCAGGCCCCTCTCTCAGCCAGGACTTCCCCTGGAGAGTGTCTACTTCCTCTTCTTGACCTCTTTGCTTGATTTCAGGGAGACCCAACCTCCCAGGGATGCTGAGAGGTCTCTGGATCTGTTTGTCCCAGCCCTGCTGCCTCAGGCCCATGAGTTGGGGAGGAGTTGAAAGAGCTTCTGAGGGCCCTGGCTTTTGGCTGGGAGCCCCCGTCCTTAGGCAGGATCCCCAAAAGCACTAGGAATCCTCTGGGCTCAAAACAAAGTGGGAAAGTTTGATTGGAAATTGACGGCATTGTGGGTATGTGGAGGGGGCTCTTTCTGCTACCTTACTCGCTCCAGTTTTTATAAACAAGAACGGAGGCTTGAAGAAATTAAGAAACCCATGTCCTTAAAGCTAGGAGCTGTGCACTGGAAGCTCAGTGTGCTCCACTCTACTGTCATGCAGGCTCCTGACCTCCCTGTGTCACTGTAGTTTGGGCCCCTTGGGAACATCCCTGCTGTTGGCTGTCACCTCAGCATTCTCCTCTCCCCTAAGGAACCAGGCTACGTCCCTTGGGCCTCAGGGTGTTCAGGCCTCCTCTTTGGGTCTCCATTTTTTCACTCCTGAATTAAAGATGTGTGGAACCAAGATGGGTTTCCAGCCTAGGGGTGAGGGTGTGGGGGGGTCCTGAGAGTTGATACATGGGACACACCACACCAAGAATTAGATGTTGGACCTCTCCTCTGTCAGCCACTGTTTTTGTTACTGAGATATAATTGAAAGCCCCCAATCTCATCCTTAGAGAAGAAAAAGGAGACACCAAGTTTATTCCAGCTTGATGCTTGGTATCTGCTAATCCTGAAGTCTCATCTGTTGACATCCTGACTTTGGTTTCAGGCTTTAGGTGGGGCCAGTCTACAGAATTACCTGTAATTCTGGGGTCAGGAGCCCTGTTTCTGATACAATGGGCCCACTGGAGATCTGTGAAATAGGCTAGCGTCAAGTGCATATACTTCACACTGAGCCTGCTGGCTATCAGCTGGGGCCATGACAGCTAGGGCACCCCAACTGTGTGTTACATTACACACTTGCTGCCTAGCACTGGGGGGTGTGCTCTGGTCAGGACTGGGGACACTCTAAGCCCGCCCTGTCTCCCTTTACCCTTTCCCGGCTCTCCTGCCTCTTGTCCCTCTGACACCTGGTTGTGGTCACTTCCAGGACCTCCGCAGCCCGGGGCCTGGCATGCCATAGGCACCAAGTGAATGAGCACCCGGATGCCTGCAGGGACTTGGGTACCTGAAAAGATGATTCTGCATATTTTATGCAGTCTGGGTTCTCATTTGCTGGGAGTCACTTGCTGACGCATGGGATGGGAAGGGGGTTGAGACAGGCAAGGGTTTGGACAAAGAAGGGTAGTTTCTTAAGGTTCTTGTCTTTGAATTGTCACCATGCAGATGAAGGTGGCTCTGTCCTCATCTTTGGTCAGGTTAGGATGGATGATGGTAAGGGATGAGATTAGGTCTCAGGAAGAAATTTCACCAGGGAGGAGCAAAAATCCCCAAACAAGTGAGGAACAGAGGCCGGGTCTCTCCTTCTCTGGGACTACTTAACCAAAGGGTTGGGTGAGAAGGTACCAGGATGGGAAGCTGGAGAATGTTGCGATGTTGGAGAGCCTTGCCCTGCTGGGGCAGGAGCCTGTGAAGGTGCTTTTGAAGGTAAGGTTACTTTCTTGAAGGTAAGGTTACTTTTGGAGGTTACTATTGTAGGTAAGTGCCAGGTTGCACAGCAATGTTACTAATGATAATATAATACTTCGCTTTCTCCCGCTCCCAGGAGAGCATGGAGTTCCCACAGCCTAGACTTTTACGGTGGTGGTCACTCTTGTTGGGTTCATAGCTATTGCCCCACTTCATGAACCCCAAGTGGTTTCTGGGCATGCTCTAAAGACAGAACTGCCCCTATTATGTGGGATTTTATGTGATCCCCACAGTCCCTCTGGAGAACCCTTCACTCCAGGGCATCTGAAGCCCTTGGGGCCAAGAGTCCTGCCTGCTTGCGGTTAGGGCCCCAACTGGCCCATGCGTTTGGAGGTTTCCCGGGAGAAGGGCCCCTCTCCCAGCCATCCACCTTCCCGACGCCCTCGCCGTCTCCCCCTCCCCTGCTCCCCCAGGGCAGGGTTCCCTTTGTAATTAATCCCAACTCTCAAACCAGAGGGGAGGAAGAAGTGTTAATGAGGGAGCGCCCCAGACCGACTGGGCGGCTGCCGCTCGCAGCTAGAACACTGGGTAATTAAATTATTTTTGTAAGCGGGGGGGATATGGTGGTGCTGGTGTCAGGGAAATCCCCGTATGCCTGGGAAGAGGGGAGCGTCTCTCTCCACTAATTAAAATCAAGGATGACTCTCCCTTCTCGCAACCCTAGGGGGAAAAACATCAATCTTTCCACTTTTCAGATTCCACTGATTTTGTGTAGCCAGGTCTGTGGCCCTAAAGAATTGAACACCGCCATCCCGGGGGTCTAGGGAATCGGTCTCCGCCAGGCGGCTCGAAGGAAACAGCTCCGGCTGGGGGTGAGGGGCGGGCAAGGCCAGGAATCGAGGGGTCCCCATGCCACCGTTCAGGGCTGGGGTCGCAGACCCGCCGCTGATTCCCAGGATCCGGCAGGGCTGCCGGGCTTCTGGAGGCTAAGGGCTGGGGGAGCGGCGACTTCTGGAAGAGCCGGGCCGCAGACAATGGACGCGGCGGCGGGAGGGGCGGCGGCTGCAGGAACAGCCGGGAGGCGGCACCCGGGAGCGCGCGCGCCCCCGCCCCCTGCACCCCTCCGCTCTCATCCCCTCCCCCTCGCCCCCTCCCCGCTCTGCTGCCGGCTCCTGATCTGATTCCTGATCCCTGATTCCTTGATCCTTGGTCCCGCCATGGAAGCCTGAGCGATCCCCACTCCCCCCTGGCCCCCTGCCCCCGGGGCCTTGAGGGGGAAGAGGCAGCGGTCTGGGACGGAGAGGGGGTGACCAGGCTCAGCAGCCCCCCTCTACACCCGCCATCGTCCGCGCTGCCCGGCCGGGAGCGCGGAGTTCGGAGCGACCCGGAGCGCTGCGGATACAAAGGCGCCGGGCCGAGCTAGGCGCCCGCCGAGCCCACCCGGCAGTTCTCAGCGGCGGGTGAGTACCGGGCGCGGGGGCGCGGGCAAAGTTTGCACAAAAAAGAAAGAAAAAAAAGAAGCAGAAAAGGAGGAAAATCTTGCAAACGGCCAGGGGGTGCCCGGCCCCCGAGCGAGCGGGATAGCTTATGGGCGAAGGGGGGCTCGGAGCAACCCTTTTACAGTCGGTTCCCCCACTGCACAGCAGAGTGCCCCCCAACTTTGGGGAGAAGGTGCTTTTGGGGAGGGGGCGGAGCCCAGGCCTGGAGAGCCGGGGACTTTCCTGGGCCTGGGGCTCGGGCAGGGCCCTTAATGATACCAGGGGAGCCGGTTGAAGCCGGAGCCTGGGAACGTGTGTTAGAGGTGGGGGGAGAGGCGGTGGAGAGATGGGAATCTGGAGGTCTTGGAAGGTGAGCGTACTTAGGGCGCACACACCCCTCAGGAGTGTGGGGAGGGAGGGGGTAGGTATGCATTCAGGGTCGGGGTCTGGGGAGCCGGCCGCAGAGAGTAGAGGGGGTGTGTGGGCAGCTCAAGATGGGCTGGCGGTAGAAGACCCTCGCAGTGTGTGTTGGGCCCAGGGGACAGGCGCCAGCATCCCCTCTCCCTACTGGTATTTACCCATCTGGGGGGCTGTAGGAGCTGCATTAGTGAGCTTTAGAGGGTTGGTGGGGGATCAGTGTGCTTGATTCTTTGTTTTTGTATATGCGCCT
Source organism: Manis pentadactyla (assembly GCF_030020395.1). Classification (NCBI taxonomy): domain Eukaryota; kingdom Metazoa; phylum Chordata; class Mammalia; order Pholidota; family Manidae; genus Manis; species Manis pentadactyla. Next base: position 7,334,882 of record NC_080037.1, on the reverse strand, counting down.
TGATGTGCTGCAGGATCCTGCAGGTGGGCCCCTGGGTTTGAAGGTGTAGGTGTTTTTCTGAGCCCCAGTGTGTGTGCACCCAGGGAGCAGCTGACCAGGTATCTGCTGTGTGTTTGGATATGTATTTGTGTGCATACTCTGGGGAAGGGGTGTGTGTCTGTGTGTGGGAACTGGGGAGGGCCTTATAGGAAAGAGGAAGGTGGGTGTGTAGGAGCAGAATGGGACATACCTGGATAGGTGTGTGTGCACCTGCGTACTGGAAAGGGGTGGGAGGGAATCTGTTCTCCTGCATGTGACCTGTATTGAGGGACAGGGACCAGTGTGCCCCCTGCTTAGGCGGTGTTTGTGTTTCTGATGTGCTGGGGTATAGTACCTCTTGCCTCTGCAGACAGATGTTCCTGGCAGGAAGCCCAAAGCGAGGGCTGTCTGGGGGGTTTTGAGGCTTCTTGGACGGCCCTGCCCTGGGATCGAGGGGAGTGCCTTCAGTGTCTGACACCTATGGGTGGCAGTGAGTAGGCCCTCTGAAGAGGTACCTGTTTGGGGAGGTGGCTTTTCCTAGAGAAGGGTGTGTGTTTTGGGAAGTAGAGAGCAGGGGTCCTGGTTGCAGTCCTGGAGGAATCTGTGGCACTGGAGGAGTCAGGGAGAAGAATAAGAGGGACTTCCTCCCCTCCACAGGGTTTGGGGTGTGTGGAGAGGACACATTCTTGGCTTTCCAGCCCAAGTTCAGCCCCCGCAGGTCACAGTTGTCTTGAAAGCCGTGGAGTTTGCTGCTTCGGAACCCGCTGACTTGGCCTGTCTCTAGGCTCCGGCCTGCCTGGAGGATCCTGTGGATCTCGCGAAGTCCTGGGATTTGGTACAGGACGTACAGGATGGAGGCAGGAGGAACGAGCATCCTGGGAGGAAAGAGAGCCGGTCCGGAACAACTTAGGTTCCCTGTCCATGGGACTGAGAAGGCGGCACGGGAGCCCCGGGGAGGCCGGTGGGGCTGTTTCCAGAGTTTCTCCAAGTGTGTCTGTGTGGTGTCTCCCGTGCTGGCCTTTTCTCACAGGCGTGATTGGGGTGGAGCTGTGGTCTGGGGCCAGGGCTGAGGCTGAGGGACAGGGACCCAGCTTGCAAGAGGGCACTGTCCTTGTGTTGGGGAAGGGGCGGGCACCCATCGCAGACCATATCCATCGTCTTGATCGCAGTGGGAAGTGGATCTATCTCTCCCCAGAGAAGCAGCAACTGCCTCCTTTCCCTCTCAGTCTCCTCTCTCTTGTCCTTTCTCTTTTGGGGTGAAGGGAAGGGGCTGTGCACCCATCTCACCCTTTCAGCCATTTCCCTCTTGGTTCCAGAGGTTAGGCTGAGATCCCCAGTTTTAGGAGCTGAGGCTGTGATCGCACATGCCCGTTAGGGTCTCTGAGTAATTGGAATTGGAATGTTTGAGTCTCTAATGGGCAGTGTTCATTGGAATGTTCCCTCCTTAGTCCTCAGGGCTCCCCACCTTCCTAAGGCCCTGGGGATAGTAGTGAGAGTTACAAAATGTTGGGACTAGGGATAAAGGCAGGGTAGGAAAACACTGGATTAAAAAAATAATGCATGGTTCCCCCAAACCTGAGCCCATCTGAAGGTAGGGTCCCTAGGGAGAGGGGGGCACCTGCATGTAGGATGGGGGCTCTGGCCTTCGGGGCACCTTGTTTGCTCTAGTACCCTCTGGGCATGCCAGATGCATCACCCTGGTGGGGGCACTCTTCCGAGGGGGAGGAGCTGTGGTCAGACAGTAGGCAGTGCCGTCTCTCCAAGCACTTCCAGGCTGGAACCAGTGGCCACCCCAGCCCCTTCTCTCCCATTGTCTTGCTCTTGCCTTCTCCCCCCTCTAATTTTTCCTCTCTGGTGTCCCCCGTCTGTTCCTTCTGCTCCTTGAGGTCTGAGGAAGGGCCTCCTTCCCTCGCCCTGGGCTGGGACAGACTTTATCTGCTTGTCTGGTTTCTAAGAGGTTCTCCCAGTTAGCGGGGGCGTGGACTTGGCTAACAGAACCTTTGTGGAGAAGAGGGGCGAGATGGGGGCCTCCCCCGTTCCCTCTGCATTTTAGGGCCTCCAGTCTTCTTAGCTTGTTCCTCTCTCAGCGGTTCCCTGCACTGTGAGGCCAGAGGGAGAGTCTGACAGAGTTGGCTGGAGATAGTGGTGTGACGTTGGGCAAATTCTTAAACGCCATTCCTCAGCCTCTTCCATGTCTTTAGACGCCATCCTTAGTTAGCCCCAGACAGGGCCTTCCTCAAGGAATCCCAGGGTCCCCCAGCAGCCTCCTTCCCTGGGTCTCAGTTTCCTCTTAAATTCTGGTTTTGTGACTTGTTTTGAGACCTCTGACAGAATTGGTAACTTTTGGAAGCCTCACCTGTAAAATGGAGTTAAGAATAGGCCCTCCTGTGTAAGTTCATGAGGATTAAATGAAGTAATAGAGAGCGCATCGCATGGTGCCCGGCACACAGGAAGCCCTCGGTAACGTTTGCTGGAATGGTTGGGGTTCTGACTGCTGACTTTTAAGGGTGAGAGTGCTGGGTGGGGGAGCAGAGCCAGGCTCTGGTTCTGCTCTTCTGGCAGACCCCGATGGGTGCTGCCTGCTCTGTCAGGCACTGTGTGAGGGGGTAGAGGAGCGACTGAGTCAGGCTTTTGTAGGGGAGAAAGGCATGAACATTTCGATTCACTGTAGCCCAGCGAGTGCTCTGTGGAAGTGTGGTCAGGGGGCCACTGGAACATAGAGCAAGAGTGCTGGGCCCTGGGGTGGGCCAGGGAAGGTACCTGGAGATGTGCCCTTCGCTCGCTTTTTTTTTTGATGTGAAATTTACATAACATAAAATTAACCATCTTAAGTGAACACTGAGTGCACTTAGTACATTAGTGTATATAGTGACATTTAGTACATTCTCGGTGTTCTTGCCACCATGGGCTCTATCTAAAAACATCTTCGCCACCTGGAAGGGAGACCTGTACCTATTAAGCAATTGCTCTCCATTCCTGAATCCTTCCATCCCTGCCCTTGGCAACTACCAATCTGTGTGTCTCCATGGATTTAGGCTATTTCATACCCATGGAATTCTGCGTCATGTGACCTTTTTGTCTGGCTTCCTCCACTTAGCATAATCTTTTCAAGGTTCCATGTTGTAGCATATATCAGAACCTCATTCCTTTTCCTGGCCGAATCATATTCCATGTGAGGATGGACCTCAGCTGGATTTGACAGATGAATTAGACAGATGAGGAGGGACTGCAGCTGTTTGCTGCGGGTCGAGGCTGAGCATGAGCTAGAAGGTTCCAGGTGGTGGTGGGGTTGGTGAGCCGAATGCAGTTCGGTGTGATTGGATCTTGAAGTATAAAGTGGGGTTTAGCCTCAGTTTCCCTCCCTGTAAAATGAAGCCCTGAGGGGTTGGTAGGGATGGTTAGGGACGGGGAGAGGGTGGGCTATGATTGCCTCTTCTCAGGATCTGGGTGGGAGGTGGCACTTTAAAAATTTTGCTCTTTTCACCTCTTTCCTGGGCAGCTCCCTCCTCTGTGCATCTACGCTCATCACTGTGGGGAACCATCTTCCCATTTTACTGGGCATCAGCTTGCCCACTCTCTGGATTAACCTGAACTTTCTCCTCTTACCCTCTCCAGGTGGGTAACCCTGGTCATGGGGAGGCTTTGGTAGCGGAGGTGATAAAAAGGACCGGGAATAAACATACTCATCCCACAACCCCAGGAGCCTTCTCCATCCTGTCTCCTGGTGATCTGACTTGGGCAGCCCTCTGTCACCTGCTCTCTTGTGGTCTGGAGAGAAATGAGGTGGGTCCAGAAGAATCTTCCCGCCCCTTTCTCCACCTGGAGCAGACTAGAAGCAGAGGCCTTGTGTGGTGGGGCCCTTTGGAAATGCGGTGTTGCTGTGCCTGCCTGATGCCTCTGGTGAGGCTGCTAGTTACAGACATGACAGCTGGGAAGGGGTGTGGGAGAAGCGGGGCTCGGAATCAGCAGAGCTGAGGGTATCCTGGTAATCAGGGTGGGGCAGTGAGAGGGGAGGGGGGAAAGGAGCTGGGGGCTGGCTGGGCCGCAGGCCCCTCCCCCTGCCATTGCACACACAGCCGGGCTTAGTGCCTGCAGGAGAGCGGGAGGTGACTGCTGCCCAGCCCCTGCCTCACTGCACGTGTGGAAGGAGGGAGGAGAGGAGAGAGGCGGGGGGATCCAGGAGCCCCTGAGGAAGAGGCAGAGAGTGGGAAGAGGCACTTCGGCTGTTCTTTCAGGCAGTGCCTAGGTGTGGTCAGAGCTTGAGGGGGAACCAGCACTGCAGCCAGAGGGCTGCCTCTCTGCTGTGCAGCTTGGCACGTGGGGACTCTGAGCGCCATAGCCCATGGGGTCGTGTTTTTGATTAGGAGGTGCCTGGCCCTCATTATCTATAGAGCTTTCCAGCAGCCCCCTAACACCATGCCTTAGACCCCTGGTTTTCCCAGAGAGCTCCCCAGCCCTGGCCCAAAGAGAATGTGTGCTTGTAGGTAAGTCTGCAGATTCCCCCTTATTTGGCTTGGGGTCTCCCAGAGTGAGGCCGTGGGAACCGGAAGTGGAGTGGCTCAGCTGTACATGCTCTAAGGAAAAAGGTGTGGGAACTAACATTTTGTTGAGTATCTATCATGCCTGACTGTGATTCTATATAGGTTATTTCATTGAAAGCTCTTAACCTTCTGAAGTAGGCACTATTATCCCCATTTTACAGGTAGGAAAACAGGTTTAAAGAAGGTGAGAGGCTCATTTAGGATCGCATGGCTTCCGAGAGGCGGTGCTGAGTCTGACTTCATTGCTCTTCTATTTCCCAAAGTGCTCTTCCCACTTGTTCCTACTTTTATTCCAGTTAGTCTGATTTTGTTCTTTATTGCCTTTAATCTTGAACCTGAATAATTTCCTATCTCTTGGAAAGTGGACATGAGTCCACAGGTCATGAGGAGAGAAGGAGGGGGCCCCCTCATTCCCACAAGCGTGGGATGGGGCTGCCTCTCTGCTGGGTGGCTTGGCACGTGGGGACTCTGAGCGCCATAGCCCATGGGGTCATGTTTTTGATTAGGAGGTGCCTGGCACTCATTGTCCATAGAGCTTTCCAGCAACCCCCTAATACCATGCCTTAGACCCCTGGTTTTCCCAGAGAGCTCCCCAGCCCTGGCCCAAAGAGAATGTGTGCTTGTAGGTAAGTCTGTAAAGGGGGGCTCTGGCTTTTAGGGTACATGGGGGTTGGTCAGGACTATGTGCTGAGCTCAAGGTGTGAAGGCAGAGACTAAAAAAACAGCTGAGTGTGAACAGAAAGACTTTTTGTCACGTGTTTTACTCTGGGAGTGGGGTGTCAGGTGGGGGGGGTGGCGGATGTTGAGACCCCTGAGAAAGAGTGCCAGCCTCAGGTGGTGGATTTGTCGAGAGGATGGAGGTAGTTCTTCCTTTGGCTTCTCAGCTGGCCCAGTTTTCCTGTGAGAGGCCGGCTCATTGGCCAGATCCGAGGCCCTAGGCTGAGGCACGAGGAGAAGGTTTCCAGAATGTTCAGAAGCCCAGACCTGGTGCCCCTGCGTCTCGCACCTGTAGGCTTACCCTGCTGCTTTCCCAGGTAAGCCAGCCTTCGCTGGCACTTTCCCCACATCACAGCTCTCTGCATCCATGTGCAAGCCTAGGTTTGCTGACACCCCCTTCCAAGGAGCTGCTCCATCTTCTACTCCCAGCACGGGCTGGATGAGCAGGCCTCGAAGGGCTCCTGGGGTCAGAGACAGTTGGGGCCTACCTAGGATAGCAGACTACGAATGAGAGGGAGGAATTTTGTTTTTTTGGTGGGGGCTGGTGGGTGGTGGGCGTGTGGCACGCACAGGAAGGTGGCCTGTGGGTCAGCACAGCTTGCTCAACCACCATTGTCCACCTTCTGTCCCTGGGGACAACTGGGGGTGCCGGTTCTGGTTGGCTCCTCCAGCCTTCCACCTGGAGGGCAGGTAGGGGCCTGTCCTTTGCCTCAGTGGGGGAGGAGGAAGCCCAGAGCCCGGTGGCAGGGAATCGTGGGGCCTGCCCATTGGTGGAAACTGAACAACATCCAGGCACCTAGAAGCCCTGGTTACCTTCTCACCAGCCAGCATCCTGTCTCCCCTCCGGCCTCCACCTGGGACAGATGCCAGAGGGATTACTCACCCTTTCTACTGCGCGCCCCCCCACCCCCACCCCACCCAGCGTGCCCTTCTAGACTGACTGGGAATGGGTCTGGGGGAGGCTGAGGGCTGAGGTGCTGTGGTGTGTGGGTATGTGTGTGTGTGTGCCCACATGCGTGTCCTTGTGTGTGGTGTGTGGGGGGAAGGTTTTTTCTGAGAGCTGGGCAGGGGTGGGGGTGCCTGAGAGAAGGCAGAGCAGGTCTCTACAGAACCTGCCTGGCCAGGGTGGGTGGAGCTGGGTGGGGCAGGCAGGAGCCATTCCAGGTCTCAGAGGGGGACTATGTGTGTGGGTGGGATGTGTGTGTGTTTAAGTGTGTCTGTGAGTTGGGAGGGTACCCAGCCTCACTGCTACCTTAGAGGGAAATCAAGGAAATAGGTGGAGAGGGGCTCTGGCTGCCCCAGGTTAAAATGGGAGTTCGGTTAGAATGGAAGTTCAGGTGTCCGGGGGGGTCCTTGGGCCCTTCCCTGTGGTGCTCTTGGCGCTGGGGTCCGGGGCAGCCGCTCAGGTAGCAGGGCCACCTGGGGGGCACGGCCCCTCCCCTGCACCTCAGCCCAGTGAGGAGAGGGATCCTGCCCCCTGCCCCAGGGCTCAGGATGGTGAGCTCATGTCTGGGGCCGTCCTGGGAGGGCGGCTGGTGAGCAGGGCGGTGGCGGGGCACCTGTGGCAGCTCCTGGGCTCCCTGTCCGCTCTTCCCTGTCCCTCAGCCTGCTGACACCCAGCTGTTCTCTCCGGCCTCCTGGAAGCACTATCACCTGAGGACACTGGGGCCCTTCTCAGGGTGGAGGAATGAGGGGGAGCAAAATCTCCATCCCATCTTTGGTGTAGGGCCTGGGCCTGTGGCCCTCTGTGCCCTGGTTCTTTTCATGGTAGGCAAACGCCAGCCTGGGCCTCCTGGGATGGGAGGCCTGTGCATGGCCCAAGGCTGGATGAGACGGTCAGGGACCCCCGAGATCCTGGCGGGGGTGGCAGATGGCAGGGCAGAAACCCTCCCTTCGAAGGGCAGGCGCCCTTGGGTCTCGAATGTCAGGGCTTATGCTCCTTGAGTCTCTGTGCCTTTATCACTGGTGAGAAGAGGTAGAGCTGGGGCCAGCACGTTTCCCTCTCCTGCCCCCAGAGCCTCGGCTCTCCCGGACCCCAAAGGAGTCTCCTGGAGGGAGCTGGTGTCACTGTGGGGAGGGCACAGCTCAGAGCCACAGGGCAGTGCTAAGGTCTGTCTAACAAGACGCCAAAATGGGCTGCCTCAGCTGTGTCCGCGGGCGAGCCACCTTCTTCTGGGCCCCACCTTTTTATCTGGGGAACTTGGGGCGGCCCGATGGCCTCTTCCAGCTTAGCGCTGGAACCTGCTGAGCACTGGGCAGGTCATTCACTGTTTCCCCTTGCGGGGAGGGGAATGGTGTGGGCACAGAGGTTCTGGCACCTTCTGTCCTCCATGCGAGCCATGGCTGGTGCCTGCATCTCCCCCAACACCGACACCTCCCGCCCCCACTGGTGTCTGACAGGGTGGCTGAATTGAGCACTTCACTGAATCTGGACCGACATGTAGCTCTTTGGATACTGGGTTGGAAGGTGGGACTCCTGGTGCTCCCAGGAAGGTGGGCTTCCAGCACGTGGGGTGGAACCCACTTTGATATCCTTGGACATTGGGGCTGTGGCAGGTGAAGCTAGGGAGCCACAGGGCTGGGGGGCGCCCACAGGTCCACACCTACTGATGGGTTGCAGTGGAACAGGAGGCAGAGGGCATTTGCAGTAATACCCAGGCTCTTGTGTAGGAATCAGGGACCTTTAATGGGCAAGGGCCCACAGACTCCTCTGCAGGAGGGGTCTGGAGAGGTGGTCATGTCCATTCCCCTGCACCTGGACCATGGAGAGGAAGGCCATCTGTTTAAAAAGTGGCCCTATTGGAAGAGAACGTTTGGCTTCCTGACCTCTCTGATGTCCTCTTTCCCCCTCCAGCTGCAAGTCCAGTCTAAAGTCCAACCCAAGTGCCTTCCGCTGCCCCACGAGTCTGGTACCTCCAGCTCTGCCCTCAGGAGAGATGAGGAGCAATAGGCACGCTTTTTAAGTGCATGTTGTATCCTGTCCCATCCCCACCTTTTCTTCTCTGGCTGAGTGGCCCTGGCTCCCACGGTGCCATCCCCCAGCCCGCCAGCCCGGTCCCCCAGCCCAGTCCCCCAGCCCCAACCTCATCTCTGTCCTGCCTCCACCCAGGGCCCGGAACAGCGGGAGGAGGAGGTGGTGATTACGGCTGCAGCCGGCTGGTCATTGGTCCTTATCAGGTGCCCCACATGGGAGTACCCCGGTCTGCGTCCAAGGTCTTGTCCACTTATGCTGCTCCTCCAAGTGGGGCAATGGGGAAGGGTCCAGCATTGGTCTGCATTTTGGCCAATGCCAACCCCCTACCAGGGCCTTGTTTCTTCTGCCTGTTGCCAGGTTCTGAGTGTATTTTTTCCAGAGGCCTCCAATTGTTTCCTGAAGAAACCTGATCCCAGAGCTCAGACAAAAGCTGGGGCCGCCAGAGGAGAAACCCCATTCTTTCTCCCTGTCCCTCCCCCCGTCCCCCCCAGTAACCTCCCTCGCTTTGGATGCTGGGTATGGGTTCCAGGACCTGGCTGCCATCACCTAGGCAACAGGGGGCTTTGGTTGCCATGGTGATCAATATGGGAGAAGCTGGGCAGCCAGGACTAAAGCCCCCACATTCCCCCCAACCCTCCCCCCAATCCCCTTGGGATGATACTGAGACACATTCCATTAATTTTATTTCTGAAAGGCCTTTGGAGGGGAGAAGGGTCTCTTTTTTGTGATGGGCTCTCTCTTCCCTCCCTCTCTCCTCTCTGGCCTCCTTTTAACCCCAGATACTCCATGGTTGGTTTGAGCACGGGGCTGAGTGAGGGTGCTGGTGTGTCTTGCAGGTGGGGGCAAGGTGAAAGCCATGGGGCACATTCCCTTTTACTGCCTCCCAGCCTCCAAACTGGGCCCTCCCCGCCCTGCACCGTGTCCGGACTTCCCTCCTGGTTCCGTCATGCCTCTGACATTTCCACTTGTTGATCTCATCCACTGATCCCTCCCCCACGTTCTATTCCCTGGGAACGTGGCCCACCCGGGAGACCCTCCAAGTCCCTGATTCTTGAGACTGATTCAGCCAAGGATGCTTCTGCCTTCTCTGTGCTCACCTCCCATCCCTCCCCTCAGCCTCCCCAGTGCTAGGATCAGCAACATGGGGTACTTGAGGGCATAGCAGGCAAACGTCTCAGACGTGGGGTTTGTTTTCCAACCTCCTGTTTTGTAGGGGAGGGAGGAATGTGTTTTGATGTTTTCTGGATCTGCAAGTTGGGTTGGCAGGGGTGGGTGAAGCAGGCTGGCGGTGGGCAGGGTTTATGTTGGGTCTTTAATAAGTAGCTGGGGGGTATGTAGGGGCTCTAGGCTGAACAGCTTGGAACAAAGGGTTGGGAGGGGACTGGCACCTTTGTCTGGTTTGAAATTTATCTGCAGAGGAAACACAATGGCATCAGCTTCCCTCCTGGGTGTGTTTGAAGTGGTGGTTCTGATCAGGGTATGTGTGTGGTTTGTGTGTGTGTGTGAGAGAGACAGAGAGAGAGAGAGAGAGAGAGAGACTTCTTTATTTAGTCATCCAAACAGCAGGATTTATTTATACCACCTCTTTCCCAGGTCTCGGAGGAAAAGTATGAGTGACCTGGAGCCGGTGTGTATTAATTGCTTAACTAATCACTAGCTGAGCAGTTTATTAAAGCACTTTTTTCACCCCCAGGATCCTCACAGCAACCTCAAAAAGTATGTATCATTATTTCCCCTATTTTGCCAATGAGCCCACCAGGCTACAAAGCACAGAGAACTTAAGTAACTTGCCCGTGGTCACACAGCTCGTCAGTGGGCAAGTTAGGTTTTGAATGCAGAGCCTGGGGTGCAAGTCCCATGCCCTTTCTGCCATAGGCTCTGGCAGATGTGTTCAGGGTGAGGCTGAGGAGGTGGGGAGTCTGGTTCTGTGTGTGTCTCTCTCGGCGCCCTTCGGGGGAAGTCCTTTGCTCCTGCACTTCTCCCCTCGGCTTGTTCTGTAACCCACTTGCTCTCTTTGATCCTGCTGATGAAATCTGGTTTCTAGGAGGAGAGCTAGAAAGGACAGGCTGAACCACAGCAGATGAGCAGGCGAGCTGCCTAAATATTGAGGACTAAACCAGAGGAATGGGTTTTCAGTAGACGAGGTAGAGGGGCCCAACATGGGATTTGCAGTTGGTGATGAATAAGGGCCGTGTCTATGGCAAAGGCTTTTAGAAAGGTTTAAGGTTGGGTTATTAAGGTATTAAGTCTGGGGCCCCCAAGTGTGTCATTATCACACACTTGCCGTGATGTGGGGATGTTGACAAACATCCCTGGGCCATGGATTGCCTTCACACAGCTCTGTCAGGGGGATGGATGAATGGACCTAGCGTGGGTTTCATCTCCCTACAGCGGCTGCAGTTTCCCTGAGAGCCAAAGGGGCAGGCTCACTGAAGTGGGGGGTATCCGTTACTTGCCGTGTGCCCACAGGAGGCGGTGGGCACAAATATGTGTCAGTCATGTGTCTTCTTCTCAAGTTGCTGATGAGTCGGTCAGCGTGGTTGCAGGAAAGTTAACAGCTACCCAAAGCGATGCAATTGTAGTTCTTCACATAATTGACTTCTCGGCGTATTTGACCTGGTTGGTTTTATTCCCACCTCAGAACTCTCTTCGGTTCTTGGCTGCCCGGAGAGCCCGGGCTCCTGGTCTTCCGGCTCCTCTGGCCTCACCTTCCCAGCCCCATCGTCTGCTGCTTTTCCTCTGGGCACACTTGCATGCTGGGGGTCTCAGGGCCCTCGCATTTCCTCTTCTCCTGCGGTGACTCGTCTGTTCGCAGGGCCTCACCCGCTGTCAGTACCTCCGGCTCAGGTGCCTCCGAGTCCAGCTCCGTTGACACCAGCTGCCCACCCCACCGCGTCTCCTGGCCTTGAACTGAGCCCCGTGGCCCCTGCCTCTTGGTCTTCCTCTCCGGTCGTCCCCACCTCCTCACTGCACTAGCACTTAGTCCCTTGCTCAGACCAGAGACTCTGGACCTTCTCCCATCAGCCGGCGCTCAGGTCCTACTCATCCTGCCCTGGCCTGCGCCTGGCATGTGACTCGCTCACCTCCGCTGCCGCCCTGCCCCATCCATGCCTGCGCGGCTGCAGTCGCCTCCTCACTCATCTTCCTATGTCTGCTTTCCCCCCTTTCCAGTCCGTGTATACGTGCGTGGCTAAAATCCTTCGCAGGCTTCCCCACTGTTCTTAGTATAAAACCCCAGCTCCTCACCAGGCCCACCGGGTCTTGTGGGGACCTCGCCCTCAGGTCCGTACTCAGCCTCATGTCCTCAGCTCTGGCTCCACTGGCCACTTCTGGTTCTTTAAATGCACTGAGCTCTCTGCTGCCTGTGGCCTTCCCATGTATGGTTCTCTGCTCCTTGTGCTGTCCTGGTGAACTCCTGCTCTTCCTTCAGGCTTGGGTATCATGTTCTCGGAGGATCTTTCTAGAACTCTCCCAGTGTGGAGGATTCCCCACTCCCCGTGTTGTCTCTCGCGCTCCCCTTCCCTCTTCCTCAGTATGAGTCATTCCTACTGTTCACTTGATTAGTGTCCTTCTGCCCCACCAGCCTGTAAACTCAGGGTCTGTTTACCTCTGTACACCCAGGGCCCAGCAGGTACATGGTCCACGGAAGGTGCCTGAGAAAGAGCTGGTGACCCTGAGGGAGGATAGGAAGCAAGTGCTCAGTGCACAGTGATGGTGCTCAGTGGGTGCAGGGTCAGAGGAAAAGATACAACATTGGGTGCTGTGATAGGTGGTGGTGGCGCTGGGCTCAGGAAAGAGCAGGATTTGGGTGAGAGCTGGGCAAGAGGGGAGAATGTGAGGACCTTCTCCTCTGCAGAATCAGAAGGTGCAGAAGATGCTGCCCCTCAGCCCACCAACAGCCAGATAAACTCACGACCTTGCCCCTTTCAGGCCATTAGGCTTTTGGAGAATGGTTTCTCCTTGCCTTCTCCTCCCTCCCCCCATCACATTATCTGTAGTTTCCATCCCATACTCCCCCCCAGTGCATGCACGTGTGTATGACCTGGCCAGTAACTATGGGTATGTTGGACGTAGATGCTGGGGAGATGGTGACGAGAGAAGTCAGAGGTGGCTCCCAGTGGGCACACTGGAAGTTGTGAGGGGCGTGGGGAAGATGAGTGGAGGGGGAAGGAGAGGCCTGGGGTAGCCTCTGCACAGCAGCCGGCTTCTTTCTGCTCTCTGAGGTCCCTGTTGGTGCAGCCTGTTGGCCTGGCCAGAACCTGCCCTCTCTGAGCCTTCGTTTTCCTGGCTGGATTGTCCTGGATCTACCCTCCAGTGGGTCTCGAGTTGGGGCATTCTGGGTGGCCTTTGCGGGCCATCGTCCCTCCACCCCGAGCCCTTGGCCCAGTCTGCGGCTGCTCTTTCTAGGAGGCTGGGCAGGAGAAACTGGGCCCATTGGACAGAGCAGGAACCTGGGTGGGATGTTCTCAGGCGGGAGCTAGGCTCACCTGAGCTTCCTGCAGCTGCCGTGTGGCGATGGTCTTGCTCTCTGCCCTGACCCCACAGGGAGCACCAGCTACCCCTAACCAGCTGCTTCCTGTCCTCAGGAGCGTCGCTTGATTTTCTCTGAGCCAAGCCCACCCGTCCAGCAAAATAGAGTCCCTCAGGGTGACGGTTGATTTCCTGAAGGTGCCCCTTGGCCTGAAGAAGCCGGTGCTGAAGGAGGTGGCTGTGGGGCCCCCCAAAAGGCCCCCACCTGTGGCCCTGGAGCGCTACAAGGCGCGGCGTTCAGACGCCATGGACACCGAGTCCCAGTACTCGGGCTATTCCTACAAGTCGGGCCACTCCCGCAGCTCCCGCAAGCACAGGTGGGCAAGCTTGTGGGTGACACAGGGGGCGGAGGGAGTGTTGGGTTTTGAGGGAGGGGCATTTGAGAGGTGGGTATGTGCATGGCCGGGGGTGGCTCCTGGAAGACCTAGGTCCTCCCCTTGACCTTCTGTGCCTGTTCCCTTGGCCTCCTGCTGCAGGGACCGCCGGGACCGACACCGCTCTAAGAGCCGGGACGGGAGCCGTGGGGACAAGTCAGTGACAATCCAGGCTCCGGGAGAGCCCCTGCTGGACAACGAGTCCACGCGAGGGGATGAGCGGGTGAGTGTCAGGGGGATGAGGTCCAGGCCAGGTGTTGCCAGACTGATCCGTGGAGAAGCTGGGGGTCCATTAGAGAGGGTAATGGCCTGGAAACGTTGTCTCCCAGAACAGGGAGGGCACCTTGTGTCACTCCTCCTTCCGTCTAGGGTCCCGAGGTAGGAGCCTGTTTGAGTAGAATTCAGGCATTTCAGTAGCAATCGCTTTGGGAACAGCAGCCTCTTCCTTCCTTATATCCAGAGAGGTGGGGGCGACCTGTCCTGTGCAATGGGAATTGCCTGGTTCCTCTGGGCCGGTGCCAGTGGGTCAGGTGGCTGGGAATCTGGAGGAGGGCAATGCTGGGTGTGGCCCCGGGGTGTGGGCAGCCCTGACTTTTCCCTGAGCCTTACAGTGTGGGCGCTCCAGCGCTCTCTGGTGTCAGCCTACAGAATAGCACCGCCTAGGTCTCAGGGAAAGGAGGTGTGAGGCTGGGGGGACTGTGGGGACCTGTGACAAGAGTTCTTCGGGACAGGGATAAGTGGGTTGCTCCTGCTCTGACCTTTATGGCCCACTGTGCCCACCTGGTAGGGGTGTCAGCAGGCGAACACAGTGCCAGAATGGGGCAGAGGCCAGGTTGGAGATGACTGTGAGGTTGCCCATGTCTCATTCCTCCTGTTCTTTCTCTTGGGAGCATCTTTGGGGGCTGGAGACTCCTACCTCCTTTCTCCACACCAAAGATCTCTGCAACTGACTTGGGCATTCCTGGGTCTTGGGAGCAGATTGATACCCAAGGAACGTTCTTTCTTCCTCTTTCCCACTTCTGACACCTGACTTCTGAGTTCTTGAAGTGAGCCTTAGACACGATCAGCTCACTTGTTGGGGAGGAGTTACAAGCCCTTCATCCTTGGATGGGGTAGGCAGTATGTCTGGGGGTCAAACTGGCTTGAGGAGTAGATCCAATTCCTTGAGCTGAAAGTGGTCAAAGCATCTACTTTCTATCTTCGAATCAGACCCTTCTCCCGTCCTTGGGAGAGGAGATGTCTCAACCCCTAATCAGTGACCCTACCAGGCGGTCTCCCAAGTCTCAGTCCTGTAGCCTAAATTCCCTGGGTATCAGCCTGTGGCTCCAGATCCCCAAGCTGAAAAGGAATGAAGGGTGTGGGCCCTGATGGCTACTGGTGGTCTTGGGGCTTTTCCGTGGATGATTTCCAGCCTGGGAGACACAGCTTGAGTGGCGCACACTCAGGAGGGCACCCGAGGACCTGGGAGCAGCCTGTCCACACCCTTGCCCCTAGGAACAGGCAGCCCCTGTGCTGTGCATGGCCAGAGAGCCCAGCAGAGCCTGCTGGGCAACCAGAGACCCCGAGCGGCCCAAGGTCTGCACCATGTCCCCTACGCCCTGCACTCATCAGTCCTCCTTGCCCTCCCTTCCCTCTGCTGCCCTCTTCTCTTCACCACACTGTTTTGGTCAGGTCACTCCTTAATTGGAAACCTTGAGTGGCTCTCGAGAAACCTTGGAGTGCCTGGAGGATAGGTGCTTACTGCTTAGTCTGACACTGCAGGGGGTCTGCTCCAGCTCCACCTGGCCCTGTTTGTGGATCCCCTGCTCTCACAATCCTCTGGGTGCCTCAGTCCCTGGGTGCCCCCAGAACCCCCAGCTCCTACTGAAATCATGGAATGCTGTGAAAGCTGGCAGGAATTAAGGGCAGCGCTGAGACAGTTTCAACGTTCGAGTGATTCATGAGGATCTGTTCAAATGCAGATTCTGGTTTAGTAAATGTGAGGTGGGCCTGGAATCCCACATTTCCATAAGCTCCCAGGTGATGTCCACACTACTGGTCCACAGGTCACATTTTGAGTAGCCAGGCCTTAGAGATCATGCAGTTCAATGATTCTCAATTTTGGATGAACCTGAGAATCATCTGAGGAGCTTTTTAAAAAAAAGATTGACACCCTCTTGGAGGGGATCTGGGCATTGGTGTTATTTTCCAAGTTCCCTAGGTGATTCTAATGTGTGCATTTAGGGCTGGGAACCTCTGATTTGGCCCAACTTCATGTCACCTGCCTCCTGCAAGGGTCAGCTCAGAGTTCCCAGGAAACCTGCCCTCACGCGCATCGCTTTGCCTAGCAAAGCAGACCTCAGATTCCAGTCACGGCTGGGCAGCTCCCTCAGCCTCTATCTGTGCCCTCTACCCTGAGGGCCATCTGTGCACATCAGGTGTTTTCCTCCCTCGCCCACTGGCGTGAAGCTCCCTGAGGGCCCAGCACTCAGAGGGCCCATTCCTGCAGAGGCCAGGCTCAGACCCGCGGCGGAGCTCAGTGACCATTTTGATGGTTGCGTATTTGTTGATTACCCTCTCTCTTTCCCGTGCCTTCCTGTCTTCCCTTCCCTTGTCCAGTCTCCCCTCCTCCTTCCCTTCTCCCCACTCATTGCTGTGGCCTCTCTCGCTGTAGGATGACAACTGGGGGGAGACCACAACGGTGGTGACGGGCACCTCGGAGCACAGCATCTCCCACGATGACCTCACGCGCATCGCCAAGGACATGGAGGACAGTGTCCCGCTGGACTGCTCCCGTCACCTGGGTGTGGCGGCAGGGGCCACGCTGGCACTGCTCTCTTTCCTCACGCCGCTGGCTTTCCTGCTGCTGCCCCCGCTGCTGTGGCGGGAGGAGCTGGAGCCGTGTGGGACGGCCTGCGAGGGCCTCTTCATCTCCGTGGCCTTCAAGCTGCTCATCCTGCTGCTGGGCAGCTGGGCCCTGTTCTTCCGCCGGCCCAAGGCCTCACTGCCCCGCGTCTTTGTGCTGCGCGCCCTGCTCATGGTGCTCGTCTTCCTGCTCGTCGTCTCCTACTGGCTCTTCTATGGGGTGCGCATCCTGGACGCCCGCGAGCGCAGCTACCAGGGCGTGGTGCAGTTCGCCGTGTCGCTGGTGGACGCTCTGCTCTTCGTGCACTACCTGGCCGTGGTCCTGCTGGAGCTGCGCCAGCTGCAGCCACAGTTCACACTCAAGGTCGTGCGCTCCACTGACGGGGCCAGCCGCTTCTACAACGTGGGCCATCTCAGGTGAGGGCACCAGGGAGCAGGCGGGAATGGGCGTGCGGGGGAGGCCGAGGGTCCTGTGGGGCGGGAGGTGATGGGCTGGGAGGGCTGCCTGGGAGGGAGTAGACTACTTCATGCTTAGTGGGTTTTCAACAGCATTTGCTGCTTGCTGGGAGGGTCATGTGCAGGGTTCTGGGGCAAGAAGGGGTGGAGTAAAGTTGGGAGCCAACAGGTGAACACTTGAGATCAGGGACCCTAGGGAGGGGGAGACCAAAGAGGAGAAAGGTGTGGCCATGAACAGGGGCTTTTGGGAATCGCTTTTCTAGCTCTTTCTTGGGGGCACATCCTCTCATGAGCCTACTCATGACTGAGTAGTCACTGAGATGAGCTGGCCATGGAGGGCCCCCCAGAGGAAACAATACTGGGGGAGTTCTTCAGCCCCCCTAAACTTTTGGGCAGGTTGCCCCCAGCCATTCAGAGTACCAGTAGCACCCCCTGGTTCCATAGGGAATCTTGGGGAAATCTTGCAGGGGATAAGGTGACCTTTGGCCGCGACCCAGGCCCAATGCCCTTTCTTCCCTGGGCTTCAGCACAGCAGGGAAGGACTAGCAGGCCCATCCCTGGGGAAGGCTTGGGAGCCTGGTAAGTAGGCCTCAGGCCCTGAGCCAGGCTTCTTGGAAGCAGCTTGTCCCTGTCCTGTGTCCTGTCCTGCCCTGCCAGCCTGCCCTGATGTGTCCCTTCCCCTGCGCCCCTTGTCTGCCCCTTCTCCCTACCCCTCCTGCCATCTCCCCCACAGCATTCAGCGCGTGGCCGTGTGGATCCTGGAGAAGTATTACCATGACTTCCCTGTCTACAACCCTGCCCTCCTCAACCTGCCCAAGTCCGTCCTGGCCAAGAAAGTGTCTGGCTTCAAGGTGTATTCCCTCGGAGAGGGTGAGCGGCCCTGCTCCTCCACCCTCCTGGTCTCTTTCCAAGCAGGACTTCCAAGTCCCCTCCTCCCCGTCTCACCCTTCTTCCCTTGCTTTCTCCTCTCCTGGCCCATGTCCCAGCCCCTTCTGTTCTGTCATTTCCCTTGGCTCCAGGTGGCTGGTCTTAGCTGCAGATTCGACTTGCTGCCCCCTTATGCTATGGTGTGTCCCTCACTGGCTCCTCCGCGTCGGCTCATCAGCCCCATTCCTAAGCCCTCAGCTCTCTGAGCCCAAGAACCTCCTGCACCCGAGAAGGGCGTGCGGGACCCGCCCTTCGGCGCCCTCGCGTGCTCTGCTGCCGGCCTCTCCCAGGCGCGGCCTGGAGGGTGGGAACGGGGTCTGGCGGCGGGTGGGCGCAGCCTCCTCGGGACGCGCCCGGTTGCTGGCTCCGGGTTCCCAGAGTGGGAAGCGAGGCCGCGCCCCGAGGTGATCACCAGTCTCCTTTCTGCTCCCGCGCAGAAAACAGCACCAATAACTCCGCGGGCCAGTCCCGGGCGGTGATCGCAGCTGCGGCGCGGCGGCGGGACAACGGGCACAACGAGTACTACTACGAGGAGGCGGAGCACGAGCGGCGGGTGCGCAAGCGGAGGGCCAGGTGGGTCCGGGGGCCGGCGGCGCTGCACGCGCAGGAGGGGGACCGGGGCGGCCAAGGGCGGGTGGCTGCGGGCGGCCTGGACGGCCTCTCCTTCGCCGCACTGACAACCTGCCATCAGCTCGGCGCTGTGAAGCTTTTATCCCACGGCCCCGTGGGTCAGGCGCAGGCCCGCTGGACCCTCTACTTGGGTCTCAGGCTGAAATCAGCGTGACTGTTCCCTGAGCCTGGGTCCTCGTCCAAGCCCACTGGTCGGTGGCGAGCCAGACCCTTGTCGCCTGAACGCATGGGCAGTTCGCTTTCCCTCAAGGCCGGCAGGAATGGGGCTCTGTGACTTCTGCACCTGCCAAGAGAAAACGCTGCTTTTAAAGGCCTCATGTGAGATCAGGCCCACCAGGATCATCTCCTTAAGTTCACCTGGCTTGACATTTTAGTCATAGCTGTGACATGTACTGAGATTATTGAATAGTTATTGAATCCTGGAGGTGGATGTCCCCGCAGCAGATCTTGAGACTTATTCAGCAGATGGCACGTTTTTACATGCAAAAGATGAGGTTTCTAGTTCCCATATCTTGGTAAATTCTTAATTGCTTTCCTCATGCCTCCCTTTCCCCCCTTTTCACGTTATTATGTGGACTTAAGGCTTGCCTGAGGAATCTCTTTTGGTGCTTTCTGCTGCCAGGTCCCAAAATGGGCTGTTCAGATTTCCACAGGGAAGGGGCCTTCACCCCTCCTCCTACTCGATTTCCATGCTTCCAGGAAGGAGGGCAGCCTCTTCCTCTTCTCACAGGAGGCTGCTGTCCCTTGCTGCAGCTCGCAGATCACAAACCCCATTTCTGTGGCATACCAGCGTGTCTCCACTTGTGTCAGAAACGGCCCTCAGGGGAAGGAAACCGGAGCAGTCCCCTGCCCCCTTTACCTCTGCCCAGATTAGGGTCTTTGGATCTCCTGTGCTGCCACCGTCACTCTCGGCCCATCTGGGAACTTTTCCTTCCCCTGTTACAGTGCTGGTAAACAGAAGAAAACCTTTTCCCTTGGTTCACCTGAGACAATAGAATCTTTTCAAAAGGAGCTTCCCAAAGACACTCAGGGGAAGCAAAAGAATAAACAGAGAAACTGCAGATATACACAGATCCACATGCTTCCTTAGCCCAGAATCTAATCTCTTCCTAAGATACTTGAAGTTTCCAGGTTCCTGGGTTTCTAAATAACTGGTGTTGGTTTGCATGTGTTTATGCTTTTAATGCAGATTGACTTCTTTTCTCCTGCTTCCCCTAACGTTATGTTTTTGAAATGCACAGTGTTGTCTATACCTCCACTGTGTTGCATCTTATTGCTGCACAGTGGTTCATAGAGTTCTCCCAACATCCCAGCCAGTACTGGAATTCTGGATAAGTAGTATTTTTTTTTTAATTAATTAATTAATTAATTTAAAAAATTCATTTTATCATTGATCTACAATTACATGAAGAACATTATGGTTACTAGACTCTCCCCTTCACCCAAGTCCCTCCCCACAAACCCCATTACAGTTACTGTCCATCAGCATAGTAAGATGGTGTAGACTGACTACTTGTCTTCTCTGTGTTGCACATCCCTCCCTATGCCCCCCACACATTATACATGCTAATCGTAAGGCCCCCTTTCTTTTTCCCTGCCCTTATCCCTCCCTTCCAACCCCTCCTGTCCAGTCCCTTTCCCTTTGGTCTTTGATCCATTTTGAATTTACTTTTTGTGTATGGGGTTAGACAGTGATCCAGTTTCATTCTCTTACATGTAGCTGTCCAGTTTTGCCAGCACATAAGTAGTATCTTACCAAATGTTAATTCTCTCATTGCTAGCAAGCAACTACTATGTATATTTTGCAGCAGGCTTTCTGGCCTCTTGCAAGTTGTTTGCTCATCTCTTTGCCAGTTTTTCTATACTGTTCTTGCCTTTTTCTTTTTGATTTGCAGCAAATTTTTGCCTGTCCTCCCTTCCCTTGATGTTAATGTTGTCCGTACTGTTGTGGTTGAACAGACATCTGCCCTTTTGATGTAGTTTTATCTATTGATTTTTCACCTGCTGGAGTGTGATTTGGGAGGTCTTACTTAAGGATGCTTTTCCTAGGCTTTGATGCAGTGCTGGTCTTCCCGATAGCACAGATCCGAATTGTCTTTCTGGGTTTGACACTAAATGGTCCTCTTAAGAATCCCTGGACTGGGCTCACCAAGCTCTGTAGCTGTTTCCCCTTCCCCCGTAACTGCATCCATGCACAAGCATGCACACCCTCACACATGCACACATGCAGATACAGCCCCGAAAGCCAGGCCCCAGATGGGTGTGTGGTACTGCAGGGACAGCACAGAGGCCTGGCCTTGCTCAGGCTGCTGGAGAATTGAGCTGAGGGAAAGATGAGACGTGGGCGTCTGGTCCAGACCCCTCCTGTCCCCCAGGCTTGTGGTCGCGGTGGAGGAGGCCTTCACTCACATTAAGCGGCTACAGGAAGAGGAGCAGAAGAATCCCAGGGAGGTGATGGACCCCCGGGAAGCAGCCCAGGCCATTTTCGCGTCCATGGCCCGTGCCATGCAGAAGTACCTTCGGACCACTAAGCAGCAGCCTTACCACACCATGGAGAGCATCCTGCAGCACCTTGAATTCTGCATCACGCACGACATGACACCCAAGGTAGGCCGCCCTGCTCCCAGCACCCTTCCTCTCCCCCTTCCCTTCTCCAGGCCCTGTCACTTCTTTCCACACTCTGTATCCATCCCTGTCTCTCTCATCTCCATCTCCTCCTCTGGTCTCTTCTCTCACCCCCATCCCATCCACCCCATCTCTGCATGCCCATAGGTGGCAAGGAGAAGGGGAGCTGTTTGGGGAATGGCTGAGACCTGGTGGTCATCTCTGGAGGGGCTCTGGAATTTCCAGATTCCAAACCCCACCTTTACCCACTTCCACTCCCCTAGGTATTCTTTGCTCTGTGCTCTTTCAGAGCCATTACCTGCCCCTCAGCTCTGTTGCCAACTTTTTAGAACCGCATCCTCTGAGCCATCCTTTGTGAATGGCCGACACCTCTAGCTTTCTTCTGGCACAGCCCTGCTTGGTGATAACAACATGCTGAATGGAGGGGAAGGGAGAGTGCGGGAGGCACTGCTGGGTCGTAGCTGGTGCAGGGGGAAGAGCAGAGGGTGAGGGCTGAGAAGACCTGAGCCAAATCCCAGTCCTGACCCTGCTGAGCCGCCTCACCTCTGTGTCTCCCATTTCCTTATTTATAAAACAAACGTCTGAAGCAGATTATTTCAGGCCCCTTCCCACTCTAACATTCTAAGATCGTGTGCAGCGAGTGAGCTGGGCATGTCCTGGTCATCTTTGGTAGCTGTGCCCCAGGGGATGAAGGATAGTGGTGGGTGGGGGAGCTTCCCATGCAGCCCCTTCTCCCCTCCGCAGGCCTTCCTGGAGCGGTACCTGGCGGCTGGACCCACTATCCAGTACCACAAGGAGCGCTGGCTGGCCAAGCAGTGGACACTGGTGAGCGAGGAGCCGGTGACCAATGGGCTCAAGGATGGCATCGTTTTCCTCTTAAAACGCCAGGACTTCAGCCTGGTGGTCAGCACCAAGAAGGTCCCATTCTTCAAACTCTCCGAGGAATTTGTGGATCCCAAGTCACACAAGTTTGTCATGAGGCTGCAGTCTGAGACCTCGGTGTGATTGTGTGGCGGCAGGGGAGCAGGACGGCGGGGCCCCTGAGGGCGGAGGGGTGGCCTGGCTCTCAGGCCTGTGCACGGTCCTGCTGCCCTTCCTCCTCTTGCTGTTTATTTTTACTTGAATTAACTCACTCTCCCTTTCCAGTCTCCTCTCCTCTTCCTCACTTACCTGGTGTGAACTCGGAGAGACCGTCCTGCCGTCGCCAGTACCTGGGGAGCCCCCTCCATCCCCCACCCTCCGTTTTGTATCACTCCAGGCGCTGCAGGAATCGGTGCCTCTCCCCCCTCCTTTCCTGGATGACAGTCTCTTCTGAAAGGGCACAGGGCCCTGCTGAGCCCCTCTCTAGAACCCAGGTGCTCAGAGCAGTTCTCTTCAGTGGCTCCCCAAAGGGTGTCTCTGGGGGACACAGACACGACTCCAGAGAGCCACCGTGCCAGAATCCTCCAGGGCAGCAGCTGCCCGCAGCCTGCCGACGGCAGGTTCATCTGCTCAGCCCGCCGCTCACCCTGCCCATCACAGACCCTGCGTTCTCAGGGCGGGGGTCCTCCTGCGCGCTCTCACACAGCCGCACAGTCAGGGCTCTCCCTGCCAGGGTTATTGGCTTCCAGCTGTTAAGAGTCTCCCTCCCTCATCTCCACATACTCTGAGCAAGGGAAGAACCCATCCTTTACCCAGAAGTCACCTGTTTGATGTGTGTGGTCTCAAGCGACCATGTCAAACTGAGGTGGAAACCCTCTGTGACCACTGTTCCTGGGCTTTGGGGCAGCACCTTCTTCCACTGGGTCTTCCCGGGGCATCCACTGAGGAAGGGTGGAGAAACCCAGCAAGCACCACTGACCCCGGCCCCCGGAACCTGCGGCACCTTCATCTCTGCCTTGGCGGGCAGGTTTCCCCCTCCCACTGGAGGATGGCGTGTAGGCTCCTATACAGATGCAGTGGTTTGCAGACCCTGATCCACACCCCGTGATCTTAAGACAAGCACGTTTCTTTCCTTCACCCGCCACCCACACCCAGTCCTGCTGTCTCCTGTTAGCCACAAAAACCTGTTGTCTCATCTCTTTCTGGTGGGGAGCCAGCAGCTCCCCTTCTTCCCCTGCCTTAAGTCCACATCTTTGCCTCAGGGGTCTCTTTTCCTTGGCCGGCCAGGGTCCCCTCCTTTTCTCTCCCTGCCTGGTTCTCTGGGCTCTGGGCTCTCTCTGTGTGGGGGTGGGAGGCCAGGATTGCTGCCTTTTGTGGGTACTTAGCTCTTTACCCCACTGAGCTTTCATTATCTTTACACTCTAATCAGAAATCTCAAGAGTTTAGGTCTCAATTTGAGCAAAATTCACTGGCCCTCTAATACATATTTTCAGTGTAAATCTGACACTTTAAGTCAGACACCTCTATATTATGTAGTTTTAGCCAAGGAGAATAGGACTAGGAAATACGCACATACCTCCAGCCAGGACCCATGTGGAGCAGGTTCCTGTGTCTGGGCTGGAGCCTGCCCCTGGGCCTATCTAAACAGCTTACAGTGAGTGCCCTTTATAGGCCCATCTTTTTCCTGGAAAACTCATTGGTTCTTTCCTTGCGGGATGCCCCCTGGGAAAAGATCCCATTGATCTCTCACCAGAGAGGCTGCCCAGGCATGATGGAGCCTAGTGATTGGGGTTTCTCCTGCTGTCCTTTCTGAAAAAGCACATCTTCCCTGCACCCCACTTACTAGGAGGGGCTCTTCAGCCAATGCCTCCCTTGTCTCCACAGGGTGGGTTGGAGGCTGACTTAGGGCCTGGAGGTCAGCCTTGCACTGGGGCTGTGGGCTTTTGGATAGGCCTGAGTGAAGTACGTCCTCTCCTGGGGGTCCTTTCCTTCTCTTCGAAGACCTTGTTTCAGAGGAGTCGCTTCTGGGTCGCATTGCTAAATACCTCACTATCCTGAAAAACGGGCCTGGATGGTGATTGGCGTCCCTGCCTTCGTGGGCAGGCGTGGGATGTGGTTTGAGGACCCAGGTGGGGCAGGGAGAGGGCAAGTATTTGGGATCTTGGTTGCTGCCCTAGGTTAGGGGCGGGGAAGTGTTTATTTTAAGAACCTGCCATGTTGTTAATCACTGTGATTTTTTCATTCCTTTTTCCTAAAACAATAATTTTTTCCCTCAGCTCTCTAAGCACTAAGGGCTGCAACTGAGAATGGTAGTGTTTTTGGTCCTTTGTGTCAGAACTGTGGTATCTTTGTCTTCTTTGATTATTATTATTATTATTATTATTTTTTTAAGTGTCAGGATGAATCGTCAAATGTGTGGCTGTGTTCGTCTTTTGCTTCTCCTGTATGGGAAGTTGTCTTCGCGCCGTGAACTACTGTGGGGTGTGCAGCTGACTCAGTCCCTCTGAGCGGTGTCCCCCGCTTTGCCTGTCCCATAACACACTGTATTTTCCCACTCTTCCCTTGTGGGGGTGTGCTCACCTGTTCCATCCCCCACACCCCCATGTTACCATGGGGGGATGCTGGTACTGGGTCTCTCCAGTGCTCCATTTTCTGCGACTACATGGCATCCTAGCTCATCCCCACCATCCCTACTCGGCCTTCCTTTTTGTCACCTAGGGATGCCTGTCCTCCTTGCCTCCACACCAGGGTGCTGTGCCTCAGTCTTTCACCTACCTTGCCACTCTGCCGTTGTCCCCATTGATCCCTGGCTCCTCCACTGCTCTTTGTGCTGTTTAGTCTTGTTTATTTCCTTGTAGTCCCTCATTTTTTTTTTCTCCACTCCCTTCCCTTTCAGCCCTTAATTTTTCACTTCCCCATCCCCACCTCAGTACTCCTGTTGCAAACCCTGGTAAAATACCCAGATGAGATAGTGGGATTCCTGGAGCCTTCTTGTCTGAAACGTCCATTTCCCAGAGTTCGTGCATCTCCCTTTCTCTGTTGGGCCCAGGTGAGCTCCCTCGCCCCTCTGTGGTGTCTGTCAGTCTGTCTTCTCTTTCCTCTGCCCTCCCCACGGGGTAGCATCTGCTGATGGATTCAGTCCTGGTGTGTGATTGTTGTGATTTGTTCTGTACGAGAAAGGCAGGCAGGGGGCTTTTTGCGTTCCCTTCCATGTGAGATTGTAAATGTAGAATTTCCAGCTGTTGGATCTAGATTTTTCTTTTCTTTCTTTCCTTTTCTTTTTCTTTTTTTGGGTTACAGAGACCTTGTGCATGCATGTAGAAAATTGTAAAATGTAAATTTTTTTTTAATATATAAAAAGCTTGTTTTTACAGTTTGCAGTGGATCTAAACATTATGGCAACTTTAGGGATTTTTTTTCTTAAACATAGGAACTAAAACTGTACAAAATTTTTTTTATATAAAATAAAGACATTTGACTTTTGTGGGGGCATTCTGTTTTTTTTTTTCCGCAGGAGTGGGAGCAGGGGAAGGAGTGAATATACACTCCTTGATAGAGAGTGAGTGGCCAGTAGGGGACAGTGCGAGCTCATCATTGCTCCGCTGTTCGTCCTGGTGAATGAAACGGGTAATTGCTTATTTTGAACACTGATTCTGAGAGGGAAAAGGAGGAACCTGAGGACTCAGTTTAACCATACCCTGGGTGGGTGTTTGTAAGAATGAGGAGGAAGGAAAGACTACTTTCTGGGTAGATCATGGTTTCAGTCAATAGTGACAGCTCATCCCATTTCCTTAAGAAAAATTCCTGAAGTATAATTTCTTATTTCTAAGTATCTTCTTATTTCTCCCATTATCTAGCTAATCCTTCAAGCACTTCACAAAAGACTATTATAGCAATAGTCATTTAGTTAAAATGAAAATGTTCATTTGGCATTGTGCTTGTAATCGAGCACCAGGATCGTAAGCAGGAGATGGGGCCCTTTTCTTTCAGTTCTAACTGGACCCAAACTTCTCTGGGACTTTGGGCAAAAATGTGTAGCTCATAGACAGCCTTCTCAGGTTAAAAACAAACAGGCAAATGTGAACTTTCCTGTGTGGAAAGTTAACTAGATTTAGCCTTCCTGTCCCCTGCCCCATGCTTTACCAAGCTCTGAGGATGCAAAGACATGAGACACTGTGTCTTGGAGGAATATCCAGTCTACAGGAGGTGTTAGACCAAGGAACCTAATGCAAGGCCGCTGGGTCCACAGGTAGAGCACACAGGAGTCCTGGCTGGATTCCAGGCAGCCCAGGGGAACTTCCCTCAAGACATTTAAGGACTTTAAGAATCAAGAGGGGTAGCAATCGCCTTGAAGGGAGGAGCTTTATCTGTTTTATTCAACTAAGTATTCCTAGCATCTATAGCAGGTCCTCAATTTAAAATATTGAATGGACAATGAATTAAAAAAAAACTAACAATACCATAGTATATAAAAGCGATCATATGTCTGCTTCTCCTTTTAAAATTGCACTCAAGTATTCCCCATGTAAAAAGGCTCCCTTCCCCGTGCGGTGAGCGGCAGGGAAGCTGTCCCTGCCGCTGTCTTCTGCCCTTCCCCACCCAACCAGCGCGCGGGGCTGGCCTGCCGGGCTGCAGGTGGCCAGGGGGGCCCTCCACATGTCCCTCTGCCCACAGAGGGGCCACGAGGGATCAGTGGAGGGGTCAGGAACTGACCAGACCGTGCCCCGCCCCCGGCCCGCCCCCAACCTTTGCGCCCCAGGAGGTCCTTTCCAAACGCTGGTCGCCAACACTGAGAGGCTCCGGAAAAGGAGCCGTGCGGGGGTTGGGCGCAGCAGGACCCATTTGCTCAAGAAGAAGCCCCCCACCCCGAAACCCAGTGTGCGTTCCGAGCGCGCAGTGTGCGTGGCAAACACACCAGGAGACCGTGCTGGCCGGGGTGGTGCCGTTGTGGGGTGCGGGCGGAGCTCCGCTTCTGTCAGGTTTTCTAACCCACGGAAGCTGCTCACAGTTGACAAGCGCCCCTTCGCCGCGACCCGCCGAGCTGCGACGGGAAGTTGACGCGCTCAGGCCAGCGGGCGGTCCCCTGCGGCCGCACACGGAGCCGCCCCCGCCCCGCCCCGCCCCGCGGCCCCACCAGCCGGGCGCGCACCGCCACCCGCTTCCGCCCGGAACCGCCCCCGCGCCCACGGCGCCTGCCCCGCGACGCGCTCCTTGCAGCCCGCGGGCAGCCTCACGCCCAGCCCAGCGCGCAGCCAGGCCCGCCTGCCTGCAGAGCCTGGTCCAGCGCACCCTGCGCCCCGCCGCAGGCCCACCGGCAGCACGCCTGCTGTCCAGGGCCCGGGCTGGGCGCGGACTGACAGCCAGCCCTGCCCCTTATGGCGTTCCCCTGAGGGCCCAGAAGACGCCTCTGGCGCCCTCAAGACAGCAAGGGGACAGGCCTGAGGCGGGACCCAGAGGTGGCCCTCAAGAGAGGCAGCTGGCGCCCTCGATTGCAAATAGCCGGGAGGTATACTCTCTTCCCCTGTGTTAAACTGGGACCCCAGGTGGGTGGCCAACAGGCACGCCCCTCCCTGCATCGCCATTTCCCTGCTTTGGGGCGGGGTGCGTCTAGGCGCATTGCCTAACCAGCGCTCTGACCGGCAAGACCCTGCTCTCCAGGTTGGGCTGGCGATGCAAAGAACCATAGATGAACCACGGGCTCCTGCGGGCTGCCCCTGTCCCCAACCCCTACCGGCCGTGGCCCTCACGTCACTGATGGCCTTCGGAGATGTTCCGGAAGACGAGGCTCGGCCCACCGTTCCCCTTCAGGAACCCAGTCTCAGGTGTCCACAGGTTCTACCCCACTGCCCCCGGAGGGGCCGCCCTGCTCCCCAGCACTGGGGGCAGGGTGCGGAGGCGGGTGGTAGAGTTTCCATAGGGGTCCGGGTTTTTGTCTTTGAGACCTGGGATGGGGTGGGAGGGAGAGGAATCCGGGTCCTTCCAGAGCATTTTGGCTCACTGGAGGGGAGGCAGAGAGGACAGGATGGGTCTCTGCTGGCCTGGGGGTCGAGCCGCTCCTCTCTGGGTGTGTGTGAGTGAGAAAGACTTTGGGAACGTTGGCGCCACGGCAGTCATTCCCCCTAGTTTGAGACCACCACCCCGTTGGGCGAAATGCACCTCCTCCTGGCCCTGCAGGCCCATCTACCTCAGGTTCCCCTGGGCACGTGGCGCCTGGACCAGCGCGGAGGTGCGGTCCACGCGGGCAGGAAGCAGGAGGGCTCACGCCTGAACCTAGTGGGGTAGCTTGATATTTTGGACCCAGTAGAGTGTTTTTTCAGGTGCCAATCCCTTTCTCGATTGGGGTCCTGTGGGTGGTGCATAGTCCTCAGGGGATGTAGGTGTATATGAGGGGTGCGTGATCTGAATTTAGGGTAAGAGGTGTAAATGCCAGGTCCTCTCCTGGTATCTCCCAACTGTGGCTTCTGTTGGATTTCATTTTGGACAGAGGGACTGAGGACCCCTGCCCTGGAATGGGAAGGGACCCAGGCTCCCTGTCCCAAGACCCTGAAAGAGACTATCCCTGCCTGGGTGCACCCCTCTATGTTCCAAAAACGTTGTCTCCCCACTGGGGTCTGAGGGGTTTAGATGGTGCTGGCGTGGACCCGGACCCGGCCTAGCAGGATCTAGGGGCCGGTGCGTGGGGTTCTGGGGAAGGAGGCAGGGAAGCCCTTTTGGAGCTGGGCAGGGGAGTGTTTTCAGGGCAGGTCCTAGCAAAGCTGGCCCATTGTACCCTCAAACCCTATGCCTTAGATGGTGGGGTGGGAGTAGGGGGTGGGCCAGATCCTGTTTTCCTTTGTGTCTGCCTGGACATTACCCTTGATTGTCTTAGCCTTGGCCAGCGCCTGTCCATAGGAAGTGGACTTCGGATCAGAGGGCCCAGGGAGCTAGAGCTAACCCCTGGCCCCTCTCCAGTGCCCAGGGGCCTGGAGAGAGCTGTGTCTTTCCTCCCCCAAGGGGCCAGTGGTCACGAGGACTTGGTTCCAGCCACTTAGCTGTGGCATCTCAAGGGGGAGCTGGGGAGGGGTAAAGCTCCAAGAGACCTGTGCTTTCTGGTGGCATCCCCTCTTGCTCTGCCTGGCCTCATCCTTGTATTTAATTGATTAAACAAGTTCATCCCCGTCGTCCCCCCCCCAAAATAAAAATAAAAACAAAAAAAAACTTCCCTTGAAACTGCACCCTCATTCTATGGCTCTGTCCTTTTTGTAACTAAGCTTATAGTTTCAATTGCTATTACTAGTTAACCTCAAAGCCAACTTAGACTTTCAAGTGAAGCATTTCTACTCCAGCATGCTTCTGAAATTGTTCTTGCTCTTAGTGGCCAGTGTAGTAAAAACCTTTTAGTTTAGTAAGTCTCTGTTCAATGCCGATGGTAGGTCCAGCCTGGTATGAAAGTGCTTGCATTGGTAAAGATAATGGATATGTTTCTGCCCTGAGCCTACCTTTGTGGACCCTTGAGGAGTCTGTGTTTAACTTCACAGACCTCCTCCTGTCATGCTGGGCCCAGGAATTAATAGATTTATGGAAAGATATCAATACTTGATCTATAGGATCATAGTTTCTCTCTGGGTTTGCTGAAAACAGAAGGGGGTAATCCCGACTATTTGTCAGGTAACAAAGGTTATTTGTAACTGTCAGCAGAAAGGATGTGTTTCCACAGTATCGCCCGTATCACTGAAGACAGGGACTCAGCTTGGTGGATTGTCACGTCATGCCTGCGACTTCTTGACATTGCTGCCCAGATGTAATTTTCTAGTTTTTGCTTTTGAAATGCAACCAGCAGGAAAACCAGGGCTTGGGCTCTGAGTGAGGAGATGTAAAAATCTTTAGACCCAGTTTTTAGTCAATCCTTCTAAATTTTTTTTTGGGGGGTCAGTTTAATGGATTGTAAAGAACTGAACACCAGCTGCTTAAAATAGCTCTTGGCTTTTTATATGTTAATTTATGCATGTGATGGAAATACCATTCCAGTTGCCAGGAATGCACCAGTGGGAGAAAGTCAACTCTTGGGAAAACCATTACAGCATTAGTGCACAAGTCATCATAGAGAGGTAAGAGTGGCTGTCTGCATAGTAGAAGGATCGTGCAGCCATCCCTGTCCAGCTCCAGTTACTCTCTAGTCTGAAAATGGGGTCCATTTCCCTTACTACAAAGGACAGAACAGACATGGTACCCTAAGAACTCATAACAACAAATGCCAAATTTAAGTACATATGGAAAAGTGGGCGAAGGTACTGATATAGAGTTGGGAAACCTGGGCAAGATACTGGCTTCTCTAATTTATCTCAGCAAGTTTCGGGGAGGACACTGTGCTATGCAGTGGAATACAAAGATTGAAACATTTGTCCCTTCTCTCTAGGAGTGCATAGGACTTTGGCTAGTAAAGCTGGGAAATTTTATTATTTTATTACCTGTTGCAGGCAACCCAAGGAAGCAAACTATTCCCTAGAGGTGGCAAGACACAGACCAAAGCCAACACTTGGTGAGTGTGTTCAGCTTGGTAGGTCAACTATATGATGTCACTGTCAGCAAGAGCCACCTGCACTTTGATATCCTGTAAGGGGGACCACTTTGGTTGAAAAAAGTTAGAGGAGTTTGAGGTCTTCAGTTGTATTGTGTTCCTTTTGCCTGCTTTTGGGAACAGTTAGCCATATTGCTGCTTTACCCAGGGCAAATATGTGGTTAAAAGTGAGAGTGTAGATTTCTAGCATAGTGGGACTCCTCTGTATAATACTCTACTTGTGGATACATGTCATTATAAATGTTACTAGACCCACAGAATGTACACCACCAAGAGTAAAACCTAATGTAAACTATGGACTTTGGGTGATAACGATGTGTCAGTGTAGGTTCGTCAGCTGCATCAAATGTGCCACAATGGTGGGGGATGGGGCTACATGTGTCATCCGCGGGGCACATATGGGACCTCTCTGTATCTTCTGCTCAATTTTTCTGTGAATCTAAAAGTATTCTCAAAAATCAAGTCTGGTCAAAAGATACAAACTTCCAGTTATAATATAAATAAGTACTGGGAATGTAATGTACAACAGGGTGACTATAGTTAACACTGCTGTGTGGTATATTTGAAATTTTCTAAGAAAGTAGATCCTAAAAAATTGTTAGCCCAAAGAAAAACCATTTTTTCTTTTTGGTCCACTTTTCATGAGAGGAGGGATGTTAACTAAACTTATTGTGGTAATCATTTTGCAACATATGTAGGTAAATTCATTATGCCGTACCCCTGAAACTTACACAGTGCTGTATGTCAGTTCTCGCTCAATAAAACTGAAAGAAGTAAAAGTCTATTACAAAATAGAGCAAACAAAAACCAAGCATATAACCTTACTTATTTCAAGACACAGATCTCGTAATAAAACTAATGCTAGAGACACTTGTGATTCAGGGGCAAAAAGAAATTAAAAGTGCATCCTCTTTCCCCTTCCACCAGGATCCATTAAAGTGTGTCATTTTGGAGTTTGGAACTCTGATATAGCCAACTGAAGAGGAAGAGGAGGGTCTGGGGGTCTGTCAATGTCTTTACACCAGAAGATTTGTGTGAAGATTAAATGTGTCAAGAGGTGTGTGGTTTAATTTAGTTTCAATTTTCATTCCTTACAAGTTTCTGTTGATGTTTGCTTTTTTTGATACATGAATGTGTGGTTTTAGAGTGAAGCTGACTGGTTTTTGCTGCAATAAAGAGCTGTTGATGAAGGGAACCAGCTTTCTGCTGTAAAATAAGCTCTGGGGGTGTAATGAACAGCACAGTGACCATAGTTAATACAGGACTATGCATCTGAGATTTGCTCAGAGTGTAGACCTTAAGAGTTACCACCACCACACAAAAAAGTAACTGTGTGAGGTGATGGTTGTGTTAATTAACCTGATTGTGGTCATCATTTCACAAAGTATATGTGTGTCAAATCATCATGTTGTACCCTTTGGGTATGTAACATTTTGCTTGACAATCATACCTCAATAAAGCTGGAAAAAACTCTGATTGTCGAAGGACTGGTGTCTTCCTCCTGTTTACTTGTATCCTAACAGACCTCTGGCCTCAGAGATGAAATTCAGTTAAAAAGAAAGCAGAGAAAGCTGACCCAGAAGATTTCATTTCCAGGGACTGGTGAGCAATATAGTACTTCTGGCTGGGAGAACACTGAAGATTTTGACCCCAGGGAAACTGCCTCCTAGGATTGAAATGTTCAGATGGTTTTTATTCTATCTTGAAGCAGGTCCTCAAAATAGAGCTTCTCCAACTTTAATTAAGCCATATAGCAATTGTGAAAATCGCTTGAAGATCTTATAAAAAGACAGATTGTAGTTCAATAGATCTAGAATAGGCTCTGAGATTCAGCATTTCTAACAAGCTCCCAGGTGTCTCAGCCCTGTTTCCCATAAAAAGTAACAGACTGGATGGCTTAAATACACACATTTTTTCCCTCATATTTCTTAAGGCTGAAAGTGTGAGCTCAGGGTGCCAGCATGGTCAGCTTCTGGTGAGGACTCTGCCTTGCAGATGACCACCTCCTTGCTGTGTCCTCACAAGGCAGAGAAAATGGGAGAGAGGAAAAGCTCTGGTCTCTTCCTTTTCCTACAAGGACATGGATTCATCATGGGAGGTCCACTCTCATGAGCTCATCTGAACCTAATTATTTCCTAAAGACCCCAACCCTAAAACCATCACACTGGGAGTTAGGGGGGCTTCACCGTATGCATTTGGGGAAAGACACAATTCAGTCCATGCATTTGGGGGCAGACACAATTCAGTCCATGCATTTGGGGAAGACACAGTTCAGTCTGTAGCACCGGGTGCTGCAGGTGCTGCTGTTCTGAGACATCACTTTGAGCAGCAACTCCCTAAAAGAAGCTTTGCATTCCAGTGACAACTGGAGGGGCCCAACTATGCCTCACCTAACACTGAGATAGTTGATCCAAACCATCAAAATTGTTAAGAGATCTCAATTTCATGAATGTAATAAACAGCTTAGCAAAGTCTTTGTTGCTCATGTTACAAAATGCACATTTCTATCAAATTTTCACTTATGAGGCTTTTAAATGACATGTTGTGAGATGGCCTTAGTGTGGAGTTTGTGCAAGAGCAGCTCAGTGGACCTTTTAACTGATCCAATAAGACATTTAGAATTACATACAAAAGAGCCAAGTCTCTTTTTTTTATCACTAAAGGCCACAGAAATTAAAGGAACAGCTTCCAGTATAAATTATTTTGGCCATAAATTTCTTGCCAACATGATCAATAGAACAGGAAATTCAGGAGTTTTACCAAGTTTGGAGGGTTTCAAATAAGATGACTTAATGTACTTCATTACATTAATTCTATGGGTATAGAATGAAAGTAAACAATCAGATGACACAGATCAAATGAATAAGTTAGCATCTTGTCTGGAAGCACAGCCAAACAGAGGGAATGGGATATCCGAAGGGACATAAATAAATGCTGCAGTACGTTAGTGCCTCTTTCTCTCTCAGTGCCCCTCGGTGACCCCATCTGGTACGTGGCTTTAAATACCATCATGTGCCAGGTAACGTAGCACAGTGGTAATGAGCTTGGGACTCTGGAGTCAGCCTGGCTGGATTTTCCTTTTGGATTTACCACTACTAGTTGAATGACCTCAGGGAAATCTTCTGTTTCTTCATCTTAAAATGAAGATAATCATACAGTGCCCATTCCATAGGGATGTTGAGGGTATTACTAAGAAAATATTTATAAAACTGCTTAGATTGTGCCTAGCACATAGTAAGCACCCAGTAAATGTTAGATATATGCCAAGTCCTCCCGAATATCTATTTCTTGCCCAGACTTCTTTGCAGAACTTCAGGTTCATATATATAACTGCCTATTTGATTATCTTCACAGACATCTAAGAGATGTTTCAAACTTAACCTGACCAAACAGCCGATTCTTTGCCCAAATCTGTTTCTTCCCTGGTGATCATGTTTCCTTACCCACCACCATCCACATACTAGCTCAAGCTAAAAACATGGGAGTCTTTGCATTTTTTCCTCATTCCCCACGTTCAGTCCTCCTGTTTGTTCCTGGAACATGCCGTACTTATTTTCAGTGAAGGGTCTTTGAGTTAGGTGTTCTCTGCCTGGAATGCTTACTGCTTGACCTTTACTTATCAAGCTCTTATCATTCAAATGTCAGCTTAATGTCACCTCATAGAGAGGCTTTCTATGAACAACTACCATAAAGTTGTTCGACCTGTAATAGCCTTGGAAAATTCAGATAGTGTTTCTTTCTGGGGCAGAGAGCAATGACTTAACCAGTCACTTTAGTGTGGCTCTGTGTCAATAAACAGACCTTTGCACATTCAAGTGATTGGCAGTGGCCCAGGCCCAAGCAAACAGAGCTCTGGGTTTGGTCTACCCAGAGCTCTTTTCCTTACTACTGACACCAGTAAGTTTTGATCTGGGGATACCTTGACTACCTGGCCGCTGCTGTAGGCTTGCTGTTGCACTGTCAGAATCACATCTCTTCCTCCTCACGCTCAGGAAAATAACCAAACACCATTTGGGCATCTTGCTTCATTCTTAGCCCTCAACCTCATTGACAGGTAGAGAAATTGGACCTGTACTCCCCTGCTCTTGCCCATCACTTTGATAAGAGCGTTTGCTCCCAGACCCCAGGGAGTGTCTCATATCTCCCAGCCTGTCCCACAAAGGGCCCTTGAACTTTCCTCTTCCAGAAAGCCATGTCTCTGTCAGCATTTCATCCCCATTGCCAAAACTGTCAACACCTGTGAAGAATCTGAGATTTTTTTTTTTATCCCACTTGCAAGCCAGTAAGTTTGCCTGCCACTGTTTCAGGGATGCTGAGAAGACATGAGACTCCTGGGTCAGGGACAAGGGGCGTTCTTACTCGGGGCCCAGCAGGCAGCAAGAGCCTCATGTTTGTATCAATTCCCCCTGTGTCCAAGTTCCATTGGATGAAGCAGAGGAGCCCAGGTAGATGCTCTGCATGTAGTAGTTTTGTGTCTCAGCTGAGGAACCCTGAGCTTAGGAAACTCTGGTATTTTAAAGGACATCTACATGGATCACCAATATCTTTACACTCTGACCACTTCACATAGTTCTTTCAGACTTCCTCTTCACCAATCTTCAAATTTTGTATTTCTTTTAATTCTCTGACCAAGTGGCCAACCTGTTAGATGCTGCTCAGATGAGTCACATACAGCAGGCCATCTCCTTCCAAACAAAGTAGCAATTAGATACGCAGCTTGAAGTTCTACTGGTAGATTGTCTTTCAACACTGACTTCGAAGCCACCACTGGGTGGGGTTGTAATGGAGAGGCCATTCTTTTCCATGTGGAGCTGATACCGTGTGCAGATCCAGGCCCATCCTTTTTCTTTCTTTATTCATTGTTCATCAGGAACTCACCGTGAGGCATGGGGTGAGGGAAGAGATAGAAAAGCATTTGGAACAGTCACCAAGCCACCTGCTAATGCAGCTTGCTTGTACATTCTTCACCTGTTGAGGCCCAGTCTGGTATATTCCACCTCTGTTTTATAATGGATTGGTGTGAGACCCATTCAGCTTTATACTTGATCATTCTGATAACAGCCAGTTCACGGTGGGCATTTTGCATTGTGTGATACTTTGGTGTCCCAGAGACATTCCGTCTCTACCAACTCCCAGAAACAGGCCAGGAATTGCTTTTCAAGTGAAGAAACAATGTCAGCACAAAAGGCCACTAGCTTACTACAAATCTCTAGGGATCTCAGACTCCAAAGGAGGGGAATCAATCTAAATTTGATTATAAATACATGCAAAAGACTTCAGGCCCAACTCTCTTTATTTTGTATAGAAGGTAAAAATGACAAAAAGATTTAGTTATCATTTTAAAGGCTGGAAGAAATTCTTTTGTATCAAACTTTAGAAAGCTTTAATATTACTTGGTAAGATAAAAACAAGAGGACTAAATCTAAACTCAATTTTGCTTATACTTGTAATCAAAATGACCCTTGTAATAAAATTATTTTGTGAATCTTGGATTAAATTATGGCTACTTCTTTTTCCTGTTTGCCACAGCATAAACAAAAATGCAAAGATGGCATACTAACTAATTAAAAGCATTGTATCCTTGATTTAACAACGAAATAGATTATATGGAACTATCTAAATTCCTTATATTTGTCCAATAGGTCAAAAATCCACTCTAGTATGTAAAAGTATGTAAATCTAAACATAGATATATACAACTACATTGAATTATAATTTAAATAAGTGATATCTGTATAAATTGGTTCTTTTCTATAAACTTAGGCTTTTATACCTGATATGGACCTACAGAGTGAATCCATTTATACTAGCTGTGTAAAATTTTAAAGAGTTATTGTTTTTCTGGTAATTTCTCAATATTGTTATTGTATTACATTGGGATATTAATTAAAAATATTTTCTAAACTTCTTAATTGATTTGGGGGTAGTATACTATTCAATTCATTAGTTAGTAAATCTTTGGAAACTTTTAAAGAAATTAAAATTGAGAGAGATAAAAAATGCAGTACTTAGCCACTACATAGTGCTCATGTGTGGTTTTAAGCTCGATATTCTTGCCTACATATAAGCATATTTCTTCTGCAGAACATTCACATCAAGATAATAAAATCAGTCATGTGTATTTTCTTATAAAATAGTTGATAAGATTATGTTTTATGAGTGAGAGTTTGAATGATTAAAAAAATTGTCTTTTAAAATGTCTTGACTACCAAATAATATGAATGTATGTGTCTCTGCCCCCAGTTCCTGGCACAGAACTCCTGAAACCCTTGTCATTTCGTGAGTCATAAGAACACCAGGAGCATTTTTTTGTTCTAAAATTTGTTTTTTGACCCTGTCTCCTGACAGAGTACCTAAGTCCCTTGGAATTTTCTGGGTGATAGCAGTGTCTTTTGTTCTTATGAGGTGACTCTGGCTGGGCTCCTGGAAGGCTCCCGGATGAAGGCTGGTCACTGGAAAGACCAAGCCATGATTAGAAGCTTGGGACTTTCAGCCTCACCCCCTTATTCTCCAGAGAGGGGAAAGGGGCTAGATAGAGAGTTAATGATTGGTCTTGCCTATATGATGAGGCTTCCATAAAAATCCCCAAAGTATGGGGTTTGGAGAGCATTTGCCTTGGTGAAGATGTTCATGTATTGACAGGGTGGCACACCCCAACTCCACTGGACAGAAGCTCCTGCCCTTGGGTCCCTCCCAGACCTCAGCCTATGTATCTCTTCATCGGGCTGTTCATCTATATGTCACATCATATAATAAGTGGGTAAATGTACATAAGCCAGAATTCTATGAGCCAGTCTAGCAAATTATTGAATCCAAGGAAGGAGTCATGGGAGCCATGGTTTGTAGCCGATTGGTTAGAAGTAAAGGTGGCAACCTGGGACTTGTGATTGGCATCTTGAAGTGGGAGCAGTCTTGGAGGACTGAACCCTCAACTTGTGGGTAATGATACAAACTCCAGGTTATGAGATGTCAGAACTGCATTGGTCTGTAGCTCACCCAGCTGATGCTGGAGAATTGCTTTCCCTGTGGAAAACCCACACATATGGTGTCAGAAGTGAGATAAAGTATGTGAACATGGTAGCAGGTGACAGTAAAAGGAACACACAGAGGGAGTATGTTTTTCCTTTACAAAGGTACATTGAATTAAAAAAATGTATGACATTGAGGCAGGAGGACTAGTAGCTGAGATAAATTAAAATTTGTTGTCTACGCTCATTGTGAGGCAGTTAAAGAGTCTTTTTGTTTGTTTGTTTCTACATATCATGCCCAGATGCCAAACATTACCTTGCCAGGGTGGGTCCTCTTCTCCAAATTAACACTTAGACCAATTTTGGCTATGCTTTTGGTATGTCATTAATTATAAAAACAGGAGTTTCTCTCACTTATGGACAAAGGAACATTTCTAAAGTTCTTTTCTTATTCTGTTTTGGTTGGTGTAGAATGGTTGGTAAATAACATAGGGCTGTGGCCATTTTCTCTTTATAGGTATATCTTTGTTCTTATCTTTATCAACTGCCTATATTACCCTGGTAATTATTATTATTATTTTTAATGGAAGTATCATTGATATACAATCTTGCATTGGTTTCAAGTATACGACACAGTGGTTCAATGGTTACCCATCTTATTAAATCCTCACTCCCTCTAGTGAGGTTACTATCTATCAACATAGAAAGATGTTACAGAATCACTGACTATATTCTCCATGCTGTACTACTGTCCCTGTGACCAACTTGTATTATGATTGAGAATTTTTTATGCTCCTTTATCCCCCTCATAGTCCCCACCTACCCACCTAACCCCTCCTCCATGGTAACCACTTGCCACTTCTCAGTGTCCATGAGTCTACTGCTGTTTTGTTTATTCTGTTTTGCTTTGTTTTTATATTCCATAAATGAAATCATATGTTATTTGTCTTTCTCTGCCTGGCTTATTTCACTGAGCATAATACCCTTTAGGCCTATCCATGTTATCACAAATGGCAGAGTTTCTTTCTTTTTTATGACTGAATAATATTCCATTGTGTATCTGTATGACTTCTTCTTTATCCATTTATTTACTGATGGACACTTTGGTTGCTTGCATAAGTTGGCTATTGTAAATAATGCTGTGATAAACAAGGGTGCATATGTCCCTTCAATCAGGGGTTTTATTTTCTTCGGGTAAATTCCCAGAAGTAAAATTATTGAGTTGAATGGTATTTCTATTTTTAGGTTTTTGAGGACCCTCCGTATTGCTTTCCACAGTGACTGCACCAGTTTACATTCCCACCAACAGTGTAGGAGGGTTCCCTTTTCTCCACATTCTTGACAACACTTGTTATTTCTTGTCTTCCCCTGGTAATTATATCAAATATTGCTCCTCTCCAAAATAAGATCTCACATTCAGAATTCTTGGAGACTAATACGGTGTTTTGTTCTTTTTTGGGGGCCCCAGATCATCTTTGGGGCTCCTTAGATGACTGCTAGGTGGTGCTAAGCTTCCATAGCCTATCACATGGTGTATCTGAGCAAAGAAAGGATTCTAGGAACTATTAGGCATGGCTGGTGTCCAGAGTTATTCAATGGTATTGTACAAGTTATCCTATCAGATATCAAGGGAAAGAAGGCAGCTCATTTTCCCTTGTGGGGACTTTAGTAAATACTTGGGTTCATTTTATACAAGTGAGTATTGTTCACGTGCATATACTTTAGTGACCATGAATACCTTTATACTTCTATAATGCCTTTTAAAGTACGTTCTTAAGAAAGTGCTTATGACCAGTGACAGTCAGCAAATTATTTCTGAAAGACAGTATCTCTCTGTTTGCAATATCTTTGTGTATTAATTGTAACCAGGGCACATATTTTATGGGAGAGATGATAAAATCTGAAAACTGATATTCACTGCTTTGAGATTCAATGCTTTCACCACCTACTTCCTCCAGAGTTAAAGAAAGGCAATAAAACATGAACATAGAACTTAAAAAACAAGCAAACCGGCCAAGGGTTATGCCAGTTTATTTATCCAAACTATAGCGGCCAGATGTTCTGTTCATAATTTTATTGAGCATAAGCATTATAACAGATAGAAGGCTAGGACTCTTCTCACATGAAATATGAGTGCATAGGCCCATGAGATCAATGTCTAATGACCATGCACTGGTCAAACATCCATGTGATGGATGATGTTGTATAAAATTATAAGGCATTAATGGCAGTTCATACAAGTTCAAGAAGCCCTGACTCAGTGGATTCAGATCATTCTTAGAAGACATTGCATTCCTAGAAGATATTGCTTGAACTTTACTAAGAGGGGTCTAATCAAATCAAGCTATTAATAAGGTTCCTGTTTTAGACCCATGCCTATCATAATAAGAAATATCATCCCTACTCACTTAAACAGCTGCTTGCTATTAATCTCTGTTTTTCCTTAGATATTGGGATGAACAACCACTCCACCTTTTCCTTGAGTTTCAGACCCATGGGAAACTTACAGGAAACCCTTAAAAGTATCCTGAGACCACAAGGACAGCTGGCAGTCCTTCTACTCTAATCCTGACTATAAAAATCCCCAAACTTTCCAGACTTGCTCCAAGTAAGTACTATTCTGCAACAGCTGGTGAAAGAAATTTCTAGAAGGTCAGCACTTGCCCTGCCCGTTGGTTGAAAAGAAAGCCCTACTTCTGACTTCATTTCTTTGTTACTAAATTGTAATCTAGTAACTGATTATACCTAGATTCATTTATTTCATCCTAATTAGATTGTCCATCTAGTCCTACCCCTGCACAACTCCTGCACTACTACTCTGCATCTCAAAAGCTAGAGTTAATAATTTTTTGTGTAGCTTTCCAAATTTTCTTTATTTTTACACAAAATACAGTTATATCTTCTTCCCTGCCACCTTTCATACAAATAATATTATACTGTATTGTGCTGCCCTGCACCTGTGTGAAGACACCAAAAGGACAACTTGTAAAAGATAATAGAGATGCATTTAACTACACCGAAACACCTCTTATTTATTTAAAAAATTCCATGGAAGAAGTAAAAAAGATGCATCCTAGATTGGGAGAAGATATTTTCAATGCATATACTTACATTATTATAAAGGATAAATATTTTTAGATCTCCTATACATTGAGAGAGAAAAGACAATGACTCAATTAAAAACTGGGCCAAAGAGATGGCAGGTAATTCACAGAATAGGACACCAACTGCCTAATAAGCTGTTAAAAAATCAGAGAAATACAAATTACATCTATAATGAGAATTCCTTTCACACTCATCGTATTGGCAAAAATGGAAGTCTTACAACATTAGGTGCTGGTTGGAGATGAGGCAACAGGAGTGAGAATTGCTTCAATCATTTGGGAAAAACAATTTGATAATATCTAGTTATCTTGATGAGGCCTCTGCCTGATAACCCTGTAATTCTGCTTGTAGGAAAAGGGCCTGATTAAACTCTTTGAATATGTACACAAGGAGACATGTGCATTTCAGCCTTCTTTAAAGAAAAGGCACAGCAAAAAACTCAAATATCCACCACTGTGATTTAGTCCTGTAGTGGAATATTGTATAGCTATGAAAACAAACTACAACATCATGAATAAACATAAATGAACTTTTCAAATATAATATTGTATAAAAAAGAAAGTTGTATAAGAATACATATAATATCTTACCTTAAAACTTAAAAACGTGTACCACAATGCCATTTGTTGCCTAGCGATACAAATGTCAAAGCACACACACAAAAAAGGTGCCTGGGAATGAAAAGCACCAAATTCAGAGTAGTGGTTACATCCGGGTGAAGGGAACGCCCTCAAAGAGCTTCAACTACATTTTGTTGAACTTCGCAAGCATACCCTCAAATTTTTAAGGAAAGGTCATTTGTATGCTAAATTTTTATTATATTAAACTATGTGCTGACTACATAGATGTTTATTATTACCCTTTACACTTTTTATTCATCTGCAATCTTTAAAAATAAATTGTGTGATACTGTGTAGTGCTGTTAACTTTGTTAAGAGATCCAAAGGTCACATTATTCAAATATCCAAGCTAGTTGAATATTTGAATAGCACTTCAAAATTTCCAAAGCATTTTCTTGTTATTTTATTTAATCTAAAATACACATAGTTTTTGACCATTGGTTGTAAAGAAATCTGCCGACTCGCTTAATAAATAACAAGTTTGCATGAGCTATGGAGCCTGACCCCAGGTACCAGCTCTCTTATTTACATCCCTGTTCCCCATTTACTTTTTCCTTGGGTATCTTTCCTTATGCCCAGCTGTGGGCTCACAACTTCCCACTTACTTCCCCAGAGCCAAGACCTTTTCTTCAGGAGAAACTTCATCTTGCCCAAAGGTTGTAAGGTGTTTCCTTGAGACCTCAACATGTCCACCATGTAAGAATTCAGTGTCATAAGCTCCACATAGCAGCAATGTTTCACAGACAGGAGGGCTGGAGGGGTTGGTGTTTATTTAACAAGTTAGTGGAGAAAAACCTTACTTATCATGTGGCCCCTCATCTACTGCAAGCTAATGATTATGTCACAATAATGGTGCAGATGCTCTGGGGCGCCTGAAGTGGACTGATAGAGACAGTGGTTACTAAAATCTGCCAGATTTTCTATCCCTTGCAACAATGTCATTCCAAGCTCAGCAATTGGGCACCTGTCAAATGATTAATGGAGTGATAGCTTAATTTTAGTTTCACTCTCACTTTCCCAGGCTGGAATAAGGATTTAACAGACAAACAAGAATCTTCTTCATGTGCTGCTCTGACTGTAGCTAGACAATAATCTTCTCTCAATCTTACACACTGGATTTGGTCTTTGTGAGTAACAGTGGAACAGGACCAAGGTGAGTTTTGAGCATTGCAGCTGAGAATCAAGGATTTTTTTCATGCAAGCTCTCAGAGTGAGAAGAGGCTGTGTGGTACTTTCCTACTTATCACCTCTGCAGATGGCCCCTGCAAGGCTACTTAACAGTAGCAACGCCATTGAAAGCTTTTCATTTTGGGGCCACACTTTGTGGGGTTTACTAGCATCGCTACATGAAGTAAGTAATCATTGACTAGTCTAGGCACTGCAGCTTAAGTCATGCGTATCTACACAAGCATCAAAAGGTATTGTTAGCAAAATGGGAGAAAGTAATGTGTATACTCAGTCTTAGTATTTACTTCCATTTTTGATTTTTTAAAAATTAGTGTTTGGTTTCTTTTGAGTTTTTGAATAGTACTGGGCCATATTTTATGGTGGGGCTTACCCAAGGGGATTTTTTGTATTAATTAATGATAATTTACTTCAAAAAAACAGTGGCACAGAGATTAGACTCAGATATCTGTGACATCGGGGGCTGAGGGTATCTTAGGAATTTTTTTTTAAATGATGCAGCTGGGCACTGGGCCTTGAAGTTTAGAAAGCCTGTTGCTTTCTCTTAATTTATCCAACAGTACCAGCCAAATGATAACATAAAACTTGAAGTTCTCACCTGAAATTTGAAAGAGAGAGCTATGCTATGTTTGCATTTTTACAATACTTGCCTTCCTTCCACATGCCTGGTATTTTTTTTTAAACTAAGCTGATGAGACTGAATATAAAATCATCTAGAGGTTTTAAACCTTCTGGTTCCAGATTTAAACTAAGCTGCCAGTATTTGGTGCCTCTTGCTAATGGGAATGGTTGGCGGTAAAGTATGAGGGTGGAGTAACCAACTGTTGGCACAGTCCATTCTGTTTCTGCAGCAGATACCGCTCACTTCCTTTTTAAAAAAATGTCCTATATAGAAAGGGTATAACTTCAAATTATTAAGAAAAAAAGAAAGAATTTCAGAGTAGAAAAGCCCAGCCCAGCCGGCCCTGCTGAGCTAGGGATCCATCCTGGCGTGAGCAGCTGTGGCTCTGTCTGAAAGGGGACTTTTGCACAGCAGTGGCTGTAGCCCCTGGCGTCCCGGAAGTCTCCGCTGACAGCCTCACTGGCACAGCTGGGTTCCTGGAGAGGTAGTTTGGCATTTGCTTTAGACTCCTTGCTGGGCTATGGTTCTTTGTGAACTGAGGGAGTTTGACTGGTTGACTTCTGGGTGGCTTTTTGAAAGGTATTTTCTGCTCAGTTCAAGAAGGCCGATTTTGTACTAGGCACTTGGGGTTCAGAAGAGTATGGTTTAATTCTTTGTTGAGAAACTCAGGTGCCGTATTGACATCTGTTGCAGTGTGGAAGGTAGTGGTGGTTCTGTTCCAACTCTTGTTGGCTGCTTTGCCTCCCGTGTATCAAGGTGACAGCGCTGCTTTTGTAATAAATGATAATGGACAAAGGTGGGCATGTAAGAAGATAAAAGCAGGCATAATACTTGCATGGAATCTTGGGCTTTTTCAAACATAGTCACATAAGTTTTCTTTTGCACCTTTCTGAGACTCTCTAAAGAAATAAAAGAGGAGCATCTTTTCATGTGTCTGTTGGCCATCTGAATTTCCTCTTTGGAGAACTGTCTCTTCATATACTTTGCCCATTTGTTAATCGGGTTATTTGCTTTTTGGGTGTTGAGGTGTGTAAGTTCTTTATATATTTTGGATGTTAACCCCTTGTCGGGTATGTCATTTACAAATATATTCTCCCATACTGTAGGATGCCTTTTTGTTTTATTGTGGAATATATCATACACAGATCATAATTGTGTAAACACACACATTTTATATTGAACTATGTGAGTTGTCAATATATGCTTAGATTTAACATAAAAATGGCTCTTTCATGATTTAATATACTATATACTATTTCATGAGCTAGTTTAAAGTTAAAGCAAACCTTATTAGAACTCACATCCAGTTTAAAGAACAGAGCATTGCTTTCTATGTGTGCCTCGTCATTACATACCACCCCTCCTTTCCCTCCTGGGATACACTGTCCTGACTTTTGTGATAACCATTTCTTTTTCTTATAGTTTAACAACTGTTAAACTTTAGGGATGTTAGCATCCCTAAAGAATATCACTTATTTTTGTTTATATCTTTATATAAATTGATCATACTGCACACGTTCTTTTGTGAATTGCTTTTTAAAACTCATTTCTATGTTTGTGAGATTGAGCTAGGTTGATGCATGCAACTACAGTTTTTGAGTTGTATAATATCCCATTATGTGAATAAACTACAGTTTATCCATTCTACTGTTGAAGAGCATTTGGGTCATTTCTGGGTTTGAGCTAGTAAGCACAGCACATCTGTGAACATTCTTCCAGGTCTCCTGGTGCACATGGCAGGAATTTCTCCAAGTCTAATGTGTACTCTTATGAGTAGAATTACTAGTGGAAAAAAAGATAACCATTTATACCAAATTACTCTACACCCATTATGTCAATTTTCCATTGCTCTGTGTTCTTTTTTATACTTGGTATTGTTAGACTAATATTTCTATTATCTGAGGGTGTGTAATGGTACTTCACTGCGGTTTTAATTTACATTTCTCTGATTATTAAAAATGCTGAACAATTTCTCATTTCTTCATTGACCATTTGGATTTCCCCTTTGCCCTTTGGGAAATGCCTGTTCATGTCTTACGCCTCTTATTTTATTGTTTCTCTCTTTCCCTTTCTCTCTGTTTGTGTTTGTGTATATTCATTGGAATTCATTAAATGTTTCTGGGTATTAGTCCTTGTCAGTTACATATGTTATAAACATCTGCTCCTAGTTTGTAGCTTGGCTTCTCACTGTGGTTAATATTTCTTTAGATGAACAGTTTCTGAAAATTAATATATGAGTATGATTAGTGCATTTTGTGTCTTGTTTAAGAAACCATTTCCTGGAAGAATTAATATTGTCAAAATGGCCATGCTGCCTAAAGCAATCTATGACTCAATGCAATCCCTATCAAAATACCAACAGCATTCTTCAATGAACTAGAAAAAAAGTAGTTCTAAAATTCATATGGAACCA
The DNA here is from genome assembly GCF_030020395.1 of Manis pentadactyla. Classification (NCBI taxonomy): domain Eukaryota; kingdom Metazoa; phylum Chordata; class Mammalia; order Pholidota; family Manidae; genus Manis; species Manis pentadactyla. The sequence continues at coordinate 7,289,915 of NC_080037.1, read as the reverse complement.
CAAAAGACTCCAAATAGCCAAAGCAATCCTGAGAAGGAAGAACAAAGCTGGGGGGATTACACTCCCTATCTAAGCTTTACTAAAAAGCCACAGTAATCAAAACAATTTGGTACTGGCACAAGAACAGACCCACAGACCAATGGAACAAAATAGAGAGCCCAGATATAAACCCACACATATATGGTCAATTAATATATGAAAAAGGAGCCATGGGTATACAATGTGGAAATGACAGTCTTTTCGACAACTGGTGTTGGCAAAACTGGACAGCTACATGTGAGAGAATGAAAGTGGCTTATTGTCTAACTCCATACATAAAAGTAAACTTGAAATGGGTTGAAGACCTGAATGTAAGACATGAAACCATAAAACTCATAGAAGAAAACATAGGCAAAAATCTCTTGGATATAAACACAAGCAATTTTTTCCTGAACATGTCTCCTCGGGCAAGGAAAACAAAAGCAAAAATGAACAAATGAGGCTACATCAAACTAAAAACTTCTGTACATCAAAGGATACCATCAGTAGAACAAAAAGTGATCCTACAGTACGGGAGAATATATTTGTAAATGACTTATTTGATAAGGGGTTAACATCCAAAATACATGAAGAGCTCACATGCCTCAACAAAAAAAAAAACATATCCTGATTAAAAAATGGGAGGAGGATCTGAACACTTCTCCAAAGAAGAAATTTAGATGGCCAACAGGCATATGAAAAGATGCTCAACATTGCTAATTATCAGGGAAATGAAAATTAAAATCACAATGAGATATCACCTCACACCAGTTAGGATGGCCAACATCCAAAAGACAAGAAACAACAAATGCTGGTGAGGATGTGGATAAAGGGGAACCCTCCTACACTGTTGGTGGGAATGTAAATTAGTTACACCATTATAGAAAACAATATGGAGGTTCCTCAAAAAACTAAAAATAGAACTACCACTTGACCCAGGAATTCCACTCCTAGGAACTGACCCAAAGAAAACAAGATCCCTGATTCAAAAAGACATGCACTCCTCTGTTTATTGCAGCACTATTTACAATAGCCAACATATGGAAGCAACCTAAGTGTCCATCAGTAGATGAATGGATAAAGAAGATGTGGTATATATATATACAATGGAATATTATTCAGCCATAAGAAGAAAACAAATCCTACCATTTGCAACAATTATGGATGGAGCTAGAGGGTATTGTGCTCAGTGAAATAAGCCAGGCAGAGAAAGACAAGTATCAAATGATTTCACTCATTTGTGGAGTATAACAACAAAGCAAAACTGAAGGAACAAAATAGCAGCAGACTCACAGACTCCAAGAAGGGACTAGCAGTTACCAAAGGTGAGGGATGGGGGAGGGTGGGTGGGGATGGAGAGAGGTGATTAAGGGGCACTATAATTAGCACTCACAATGTAGGTAGGTCATGGGGAAGGCAGTACAGTGCGGAGAAGACAAGTAATGACTCTATAGCATCTTACTATGCTGATGGGCAGTGATTGCAATGGGGGTAGGGGGTCTTGATAATATGGGTGAATGTTGAAACCACAATGTTGCTCATGTGAAACCTTCATAAGGTTGTATACCAATGATACCTTAATTAAAAAAAAAAAAGAAATCCTTTCCTATGCCAAGATCATGGAGATATTCTCCTGTATTATCTTGTAGAGTTCTGTATATTTTGCCTCTTATATACAGGTCTTTAATCTTCCTGGAATTGAGTATGTGAATGGAGCCAGGTAAGGGGATTTATTTAAAAAATAAATAATTGTCCCATGCTATTTATTTTAAAAATCCATCCTTTCTCATTGATATGCACTGCCACTTCTGTTATATATCCTCTTCCCATTGTTTCCATGTGATTATTTTATAGATGTAGTATTATGAAAATACTATTTTATAGATGTAGTATTATGAAAATGAAGTATGGAAATTCATACCAATATGGATTCTCTCTGAACATCCTTGGGTTAGTTCTAGGCAGACTACCACATTCATAATGACCTGTAAGTTTCCCTGAATGTAGGGTCTCCAACTGTTGCCTTAACTCCAGTTATGCAGATCAGAGCTGTTAATAGCTGCCTCTCAGGTGTTGATACTTAGATGAGAAAAAAGGGATAATGCAAATCCTCAGGCAAAGAATTAGGAATGTGAACCAAAGAAGCACTGCCTGAAGAAATTGTGTCCTGGATCTGGAGCCAAGAAACCTGGGTCCTTCCTGTAACTATTTTATGTGTGACCTTAGCCTGACTGCAGTGTTCTTATTTGTTGAATTACATGAGCGCCAATAACTCTTTCACTTCTAAAATTCAAATGGGACTCTGCACCATCTTCCTGTGTGACTGTATGTAGAGAATCTTAGTTTCTTTTTCTATAGCTCCAGTTTCTCTTACAGTATCTATCCAGATTGAGTGTTTAATAAATACCTGATTTCTTACCCATTTGAGAACAGCACTGATATGTGTAAGGAGGAACTGGGAGAGGTCTCCTACGTGGTGAGGGATGGTGAGAAGTTGGTGGTAAAGGCCCATCCACTGCCCCCCGAGTCACTATAAAGCTCCGTACCTAACACATATGCCTCTTTGCAGCTGTTCCCTTCACTGGCAAATGAGGATACCAATACCTTCTTTATTTACTTTATATACTTGTTGGGAAGATCAAATGATGTGTTACAAATATAAATAATAAAGTATTTTAAAAATAGAAGCAATTGTATATATATTCACTGAGGACCCCTCAGTGGGTACCTGCAAAAACAAATAAGTAATCAATTCCAGCTTTCATGGAGCTCATAGTCCAGAACTTCCACAGAGACAATGTGACATAGTAGAAAGAATACTGGTGTAAGAATGAGAAGTATAGTAACTTCCTGGTATTATACTTATTGTACGATCTTGGACAAGTCTCCTAATTTCCCTGAACCTGAGCTTTTTATTTGTAAAATGAGGCAGGGAAAGATAAACCACACAGTTGATAACATCTCTTCTAAAATTCTCCGATTCTGTGCCCTTGGACAAACCACACCATTCATCTTTTTTTACCTTCTTAAAAGAGACATTGTAAGGATCAATCAAGATGTGCAAAAGGACTTTGAAATCTTAAGGGTATGTGCAAATGTGATGTGTAGTTACTACTATCTCCCCACCCACCACTCTCAAAGTGAGTGAGTTTCAGGACTAGCTACAGAATTTGCATGGTTTGTTGCAAGATGAAAACAGGAACTCTTGTTAAGAAATAATTAAGAATTGTAGGATGTCAACAGCAGAGCACTAAACTACCTGCAGAGAACTTGTAAATGTGTGACCCTGTATGTGTGTCAGGCATCCAAATCACAAGCCCATGAAGCCAGCTCTGGTGGTTTTGTAATTTCCCAGGTATCCAGTGTATCTGCTCTCTTTTGATCTGTTGATGGTTTGTAGGTATATATGATCTCTCCACCAGTCTTTTAACTGGTCCAGTGCAAGACATGAGGACCAGTCCATGCAAGTTATTGCCTACTTAGCAGAAAGTAGAGGGAATTCATGGGATGGGTCAATATACGGAAATGTAAGTAATCTTAGTTTCAGTTTCATTTTTAATTACATAGTACTGGTTTTGACCTATTTTATTGACAGTCCTCTTGGCTTGGTTTACTTCAGAATTCTGCCTTGACTGGTTTTAAACAGTCCTTTGGATGTTTCCATTGGCATCCCTAATTTCTTGCTCTGTTGTTCCTCATCCTCTACGCAGGCATGCTCTGCAGCCATCCTGCAGCTCCGGTCCGTCTTCGAATGCTGTGCTCAATTCCCTTGGCTGCTGCTTCTACTTTAAGGCTTGCCAGTTTCTTTTACTTATTTCAGCTTTTGGTTTGCATCTCAAGTGCTTAAGAATAATTCCTTTAAAAATTTTCCTGGTACCTTCCTTGGATACTAATTCAATTCTCAGTCCCAGAGGTTCCCAGCTTTCCTAGAGCAGAGATACTTTTGATTTGTATGGTCTTAAAACTGTTGGAATTGGGACTTTTCGAAGTTTTCAAGCTGAGGGTTAGGGCAATTGGGGGATGGTCCATGTAAGGCTTCAAAGCTTCAAAGTAAAAATAACTGCAGTAAACAGACCTGGCCAGGGATGAAATAAATGGGTTGTTAGAGAAGATAACCACTTCCTTATGACTGAATGTTGTCTAACTAGGCTCAGTAACTACTCATCAAACACGTTACCGGAGCATCTGAGCGTGGGTGGAAGGTTGAGAGAGTCTTAAGAGCTTCACAATTCTGAAAGTCTGGCGATTCTGTTAGCAAATTTATTATTGGTTTGACTCTTCTTCCTTTACTTTTTTGAAAGTCTCTGAAGCTGAAGATGGGCATGAGGGATTTTTTGGGGGTGACAAAATGTTCTAAAGTTGGATTATGGTGATGGTTGCATAATTCTGTAAATTTACTAGAAGTCATTGAAGTGTACACTTAAAATGGATGAATGTATAGTATGTAAATTATAAATTATGCCTTAAGGAATCTGTTTTTTAAAAAAGTCTAAGACCATACACTGTCATATTTTTAAAATAATTATTTATTTTACATTACACATTTTAAACTATATGCTAAGAGTTGTGATAATTTAAAGAGACTAGATATTCAAATGAGAAGTTAAATGTAATGCCTGGAAAATTATCTACAATATATTAAAATGATATAAACTTTAAAAAAATGAATGTGAATCTCCACTGAAGCTATTGGCTTACTCTTTTAAAAATTATTTATTTTAAAATTTACATACAGTAAAACTCATTCTTTCTGGTATACCATCCTATCAGTTTCACAAATGCATATAGTCATACAACCACCACCATAATCAAGATATGGAACAACTCCATCATGCTAAAAAGTTTTCTTGTGTTGCCCATTTATAGTCAACCCTTTTCCCAACTCACAAACTCTGGCAATCACTGATCTGTTCTCTACTCCTATAATTTGTCTTTTCAAGGACATTTTATGATATATAAAATTTGAAAAGATTTTCAAACTTAACCATTACCCATTTAAATTCTTTAATTGAGATATAATTGACATATAACATTCTATTAATTTTAGGTACACAATATAATAACTCAATACTTGTGTTTATTGTGAAATGAGCACCATAGTATGTCTAGTTAACATCCATCACCTTACATAGTTAGAAGATTTTTTTACTTGTGATTAGACTTTTAAGATCTACTCTCTTTGCAACTTTCAAATATACAATACAACATTATTAACTATAGTCACCATGCTGTGCATTCCCCATGACTTATTTATTTTATAAGTAGAACTTTGTACCTTTCAACCACCTTTACCCATTTTTTCCACCCTATCTCTGGCAAACACAATCTGTTCTCTGTATCCATAAGCTTATTTTTTTGGTGGGGGGGTAAGGTTAGATTAAACTTATAAGCAACATCATACCATATTTGTCTTTCTCTGACTTACTTCACTTAACTTAATGCCCTCAGGGTCCTTCCATGTTATCAAATTTTAATTTTTGAATGATAAAAATAATGGCTATTTTGGGGTTGTGGGAATTTCCCTGCTGATAACTAGTCAAATTGAGAAAGGCGAGACAGTCACAAACAGGATGAGATTAGTCTGAGTTCAGTTACACTTGTAGACTCATGGACAGTTTGAATTGGAAGGATTTTTCAGAGTCGTCTGACCCAAATCCTAATTATAAATATGAAGAAACTGAGGCCCAGGAGAGAAGAGTGCCTCAAGCTCATCAGTTAGCCAAGCACTCAGTTTCAGCTTCAGTATGCTTTCAACTACTATATACCATGAATTTTACTTTTGGTTTTGTGTGATTCTTATTCAAGCATAAATTCTACCTCTTCATAATTCTCTGCCACATCTCTGGCTACTGATGATCAAAATAATACTTGGTATACATCACCAATACTAGGAAAAGGATGGTTTTGTATAACCATCTCATTAAGTTAATCCCTATTCCTGAATCTCTGCATCATGAAACTATAATTCATTCACTAATGTTTATTGGATGGATGGCTGTTCATTCTGCTATTAGGCTGAGTGTCCATAAGAAAACACAGATTCCAGAATCAAGTGATTTCACAGGGTGAGAACTGGAAGAGCCCTTAGAAATCATTTGAGGTGGTTCTGAGGCATCCTTAGGCATCACCAGAGGCTCCACCTAGAACACCTTGGTGGAGAAATAAGGGAAGGGACTGAGTGGTGGCTGTATAACCTCCTCTGATGAAGCCATCTAGTATCATCATTCCTTCTGAAGGGCTTCTTTTAACATTTCTTGTAGTGCTGATCTGATAATAATGAATCCTTTCAGCTTTTGTATGTCTGAGTCCTTATTTCAGCTTTGTTTTTTTACCCTGGGTATAGAATTCTAGGTTGATAGTTTTTGTCCCTCATGCTCAAGATGTTGTTCCACTGTCTTCTGGCTTGCATTGTTTCCATTGAGAAGTTTGCTGTCATTTTTATCTTTATTCCTCTGTACATAATGTCTTTTTTCCTCTGGCTGCTTTTAAGCTTTTCTCTTTATCACTGGTTTTAAGCAACTTGGTTATGGTGTATCTTGCATAGTTTTCTCAAGTTTCTTGTCATTGGGATTTATTGAGCTTCTTGGATCTTTTATAATTCCATCAAATTTGGAAAATTTGACCACTGTTTTTTCAAACTTTTTGCCCTTCCCCCTTTCCTGGACTCCACTTACATGTGTATTTGTCCATTTGAAGTTGCTCTAAAGGTCATTGATTCTTCCTTATTTTGTTTTCAGTCTTTTCTCTGTTTCATTTTAGGTAGTTTCTACTGTTCTGTCTTCAAATTCACTAATCCTTTTTTAACTAGTTCTCAATTCCACCCAGTGTATTCTTTGATATCATTTTATTTTTATCTTTTTATCTCTAGTTCAATTTGGACCTATTTTATATCTTCCATGTCTCTCCTTAATATGCTTGTGTTGCTTTCTACCTTCTTGGGTATATAGAATGTGTTTAAAACAGTTGTTTAAATGTCTTTTTCTACTAATTCTATCATATGTATTTTTTTGTTTATATTTATTTGTTTTTGGCTTCATTATGGGTCATAGTTTCCTGCTTTGTTACATGTCCGATAATTTTTTATCAGTTGCCAGATAAAGTGAACTTTAGGTTATTGAATTTTTAAAATTCTTTTAGATAATTTTGGGTTGTGTGTGCAGTTAATTTACTTGCAAACTGCTTGATATTTCGAGGCTTGCTTTTAAGTTTTGTTAGTTGAGATTAGAGCTAGTTCTCTTTAGTCCTTTGTATATGTCCAAGTTTCCTTCTGGAATCTTTACTTAATCCTTAAGAACTTATTTTAATATTTCTTATAGTGTATATAATTCTTCTGGCCATGAATTCTTCCATCCCTTTATTCTTTTTAAAAATTCTTCATTTTGCCCTCACTTGAAAGTTATTTTCTCTAGATAGAATTCTAGATTATGATTTTTCTTTTAATACTTTAAAGATACTGTTTTCTGGCTTGCATTTTTTTTTTTTACTGGAAGTCTTAAATAATTTTTATCTTTCTTTTCCTGAATGCTGAATGTAATGTTCCTTTTTCCTTTGGCTACTTTTAAGATTTTATTTTTATCACTGGTTTCCAATAATTTGGTTGTGAATATACTTGGTGTGTTTTTTATTTTTATTTTGCTTAGGGTTCATTGGGATTCCTGGATCTGTGAGTTTATAGTTTTATCAAGTTTGGAATATGTTTGGTCATTATTCCTTGAACTATTTCTGTTTTTCCCTTCTTGGGCCTCTGATTACATTTATGTTAGACTGCTTAACAGTGCCATACTTTACTGAGGCCCTGTGCTTCTCTCTCTGTTTATAAAAGTCTTCTTTCTCTATTCTTCTATTTGGATGGTTTCTATTACTATATCATCAAGTTCACTGATCATTTATTTTGCATCTGTTAAGTCTACCTAGTGAAT